>NC_072423.2:44339285-44971071 GCF_028878055.3 Symphalangus syndactylus
TGTTCGCTATTTGGGTGATGAAACCCAAACCCCAGCATCACATAATACACCCAGGTAACAAACCTGCAAAATCTGCACATGTACCCTCTGAGTCTGTAATAAAAAATAAAGTGCCTAACATTTTTATGGGGATTAAATGACGTAATACATGTGTAATATTAGAAAGTGTCTAGGATTTAACAAATGTTAACTGCTATCACAATTACATAGCTCCAAATCATCTTTTAAGGCCTGGCTCATATTGTACCTACCGTATCTATTGTACTCAAGCTGAGTATATATAATAAATACTTGAAGAATCTGTTTAAAAGGCAGATTTCCATTCCCTGTCCCAGAGGCTAATTGAGTAGTCCTGGATGAGAATGCCAGGAATCCATGGTATAAGGTGTTGCCATGTATTCATGCTACCATGTATAAAGTATTCCTGTGCAAGTAGCCTACAGGCCTCACTTTGAAAGCCACTCTAATTACCCCTTGTCCACCTAACAGCTTTGCTATTCAGAATTCACATAGCAGTTACAAATTGGCACTTATTATCCTGTTCTCTGTTTAAGTTTTATTATTAAGATTACAAATTACTCATAGTCAGAGATTATATTTTCTTCAGTTTGGTATCCTCCAAAGCCAAGAGTATGGTACCTTTTTTACACCAATATAGGATATAAATTAGTTTTTTGATGATTGATCATTGAATCTTCCAGCCTCTAATGCCAAATCCAGGTCTTCTAATTGAGTTTAGTTTTAAACAACCAGCAACAGACTCTGCTCTTCAACATGGTCTCAGGACTTTACCTGAAGTGATCTAAAAATACAGTTATTCAACATGCTACATGTACGTTTTGATTTCCATGAGAACATCTTGACTTATAGTTTGTTTTATGCTTCAAATATTTTACAAACAATTTATTAAGGCCTTGAGCAGTAATACAGCACTCTCAAAATCATTTAGATAAGTTTGGTATACTCCAAAGAAACAATAACTTGAACATAACCTTGGATAAACATGGTTATAATAACCCAAGTACCATATTCTTTTATATTATATTGAGTTAATAATATAAAGTCCTGGACTCTTCGTAATGGGGAAAAGAAAATATGTTGAAATTCTTCCAAACCCATTTGCAAACACAAATCAGATGATTAAGTTCAGACTAGCTCAGCAGCCGCACAATAGAATCATGTGTAACTTTATAAAAATCCTGATGCCCAGATTATATCTTAGACCATTGAAATTAGAATCTCTAAGGGTTTGACTGAGGTATCAGTGTCTGTAAAACTTCTCAGATGAGTGTAATGTATAGCAAGATTGAAGACCACTGGGCTGGCTTCCTAAGAATCTAACAAGCATAATAAGCACTAAGCTTACCAAGCACTTAGTAATCACGTAGTAAGAGATATTTTTTAAATAGAGATATTTTTAAATGCTTTTTTCAATTCTGATCTACAGTGAGCTGTAAAAGCCATCAATGTAATCACAGTCTCCATTTCGTAAATTAGAATTAGGGACAAAGAGAGATTGTTTCAAGTCTCATTAGTGAGAAAGCGTGCCAAGAGATACTATTTCCTGATGTTCATTACCACGACATCTAGTGTAAATGACATATGTGGTTCTTTCCTAATAGTAAGTTTGGATAATCAGAACTCAAATTCACTGGAGTATTGAAGCAGAGGAGGAAAGATCTTCAAGGAATCAAAAAGAGTAAATAAGTAACCTGACACTAAGCAAACTCAACAGTGTTACCCAAGCTTCATTGAATAAATATACTTAAAGTACTGATATGATTTGGATCTGTGTCCCTACCCAAATCTCTTGTTGAAATGTAATCTGCAGTGCTGGAAGTGGGGTCTGGTGGGAGGTGCTTGGATCATGGGAGCAGTTTCTCATGTTTTAACATCATTCCCCTCATGCTGTTCTCATGGTAGAGTTCTCACAAGATCTGGTTGTTCAAAAGCATGTGTGTAGTGCCTGCCCCTCCACTTTCTGTTCTTTCTGCTCTTGTCATGTGAAGTACTGACTCCTGCTTTGCCTTCTTCCATCGTAAGTTTCCTGAGGCCTCCCAGAAGGCGAGCTGAAGCTGCCATACTTCCTGTACAGCCTGTGAAATCATGAGCCAATTAAGCCTCTTTTCCTTATAAATTACTCAGTCCCAGGTATTTCTTTGGAGCAGTGCAAAAACAGACTAATACAAGCACCGAGAACTGTACCTGGCATATACAAAGAGCTACATATTTGTTACATGGAATAAATACGTGAAGACTGTCCCTACCTGAATGTGCACTCCTCTAGGGAGAATACCTGACAAGGCCCATCACTCCAAGGACCTTACTCTAGTTATGCTTTAAACAATACATTTTTCAACTTGAAATTCACATTTTAAAGTATATACCACACTCAAAGTGTACATAACTGAAATCATAATTTCAAGCAGGGGTCAGCACACCACTGCCCAGGGACCAAATTCAGCCCAACCTGTATTTTTGTAAATAAAATTGTATTGGATCACAGTCACACCCATTCATTTACGTATTGTTTGCTTCCACACTACAAGCAAAGGTAAGTAATTGAGAAATGGGTTACATGGCCTACAAAGCCTAAAATGTTTACCATCTGCCTCTTTACAGGCCTAGTTTGTCCACCTTGGATCTCGATAATTCCATTTAATAAAAGAAAGTCTTTTCTTCTGTTGTCAAGACAACAAGAACTAAAGTATTTGTATTTAGCCTCATTTTTTTTTACCCTTCCCATAATTACCCACCTCATTCTGGAGTTTTGTACTTGTAAAGTCAGATATAACCTAACATAAGAATAACTTAAGATATGCTACCATAGGAGCAAATTATAATGGCAAAAATCACAGACTGTTAAATTTCTTATGAGACTCATGAGCAAACTATGACATATCCAATGGTTGAAATTTGTGAAATCACTAAAAACAATATTTCCTTAAGGTTAAAATAACATGAGAATATCCTTATATTACACTGTCAAATGAAAAAGTCAGGACTCAAAACTTATAAAGTATAATTACAACTACATAAAACAAACAAACTACACATTTTCACAGGAAATCTCTCAAGAAAAACATTCAAATGTGCTACCTTTGAGTGATAGACAATCAACTTTTTTCTCTACTTTTTATGTGGTAAACTCTATAATAAGCAGGCATTAGTTTTATAATAAAAATAACCTTGATTTTTAAAATATGGAATATGTGGAATATGAATTCTGTTTGTATTTAAGTCTGAGACTGACAATTTCTCACACATATGTGTTAGATGTGGCACGTGATATTTGAGTGTCTCACAAACAAAAGCAGTATTACTAAAAGGTGTTATGCATGTACAACTCTTTGATGTTTACAAAGGTTTTTCAGAAACAATATCTTATTCAGTTCTCACTACTTCAAAAAAAATTAGAAAGCAGCAACTGACAAAACCAGAACACCAACTCAGACCTTCTGGCAAAAGTAGAGCACTCGAAAATTAATCACACTTATTCTATTGGTACTAATTTGTACCCTCCTCCCTCAACACCAAGCAACACCTACAGTTTAGTTGATGCGTATTTTTCTATTTTTTTTTTTTATGAAATCCCAGGAATTCACAATATGATGCAGAGGGCGTTTGGAGTCATTTACGTCCTGTTTGCTCATAGTTCTATAATAATGCAAGCTGTATTAAAACCCCCAAAATATGTGTATAACAGCTTCCCCAGTCACAGTATAACCCTGCAAAGGCCCAGTATCAGTGGAAATCACAGTTAAGGCAAGTTGGTGTAGATCTAAAAGGAAGAAGTCGAGGCAAAATTAATGTAAGTAGAGAGTTTATTTGGGCCTAGCTTGAGGATTGCAACGTGGATATATAGATTCGTTTCCTTGAATATACACTGCAATTAGTAACAATTACAAGTGGACTTTTAAAGGGAAAGAAGAGGCAGTTTCTAAGTTGTTCACCAATAATTCACATTAATATAAGAAACTACTGATCGACTATACATTGTTAAGCTATAGGGTGTGAGTTAAAATGTCTAATGTGGCATTATTAGGTTAATTTATAACCACTTGTGGATAAAGAAAATGTGGTGTATATATATATATATAACACCATGGAACACTAATCAGCCATAAAAAGAATGAAAGGATGGCATTTGCCACAATCTGGATGGAGTTGGAGACCATTATTCTAAGTGAAGTAACTCAGGAATGGAAAACCAAATATCATATATTCTCACTTATAAGTGGAAGCTAAGCTATGAGAACACAAAGGCATAAGAATGATATAATGAACTTTGGGAACTCAGGGGTGGGAGAGAGGTGACAGCCTAAAGACTACACATTAGGTACAGTGTAAACTGCTCAGATGATGGGGGTACCAAAATCTTAGAAATCGCCACTAAAGGACGTATCCATGTAACCAAAAAACCACCTGTTTCCCAAAAACTATTAAAACACAAATTTTAAAAATTTAAATTTATAACCACTTGTGGCAATAGCAAGCAGTTTCCAGAGATGGTTCTACAGCTTAAAAGCAAGGGAGTAGGACATGATTGCTACCTCATTTTAAATCCTCTCTAGGCCTGGTGACTCAAAAGGACTGATATTCCTCAGAAAAAAATGATTTTCTCATATCACCAGACAAGTTGAACTCTCTCAGTACCCAAACTTGACTGTCGTCCTATGGTCCAGCAGGGCTTAATGGGCCATTGATGCTTCAGAGGAGCAGACAAGGACCCACACACTAGTCTAGAGATGTCTAAGCACTTGGTACCATAGGCAATGCTATATCTTAAGAACTATTCGTTTGGTGCAAAAGTAATTGTGATTTTTGCATTTGAATGTAAGGGCAAAAACTGCAATTACTTTTGCGCCAATCTAAAAGAACCAGCCCTTGAAAGGACTTTTAAGAGATTAGTTTGGCTTTTCCAGACCTCCAGTTTTTAGGCCCAGGTCCCTCTCTCATCCCCCTGTCACATCCTTGGCTCCCATTCTCTATCATCCCTGATGACGGCCAGTTACTGTTCCATCCCCTCTTCTCAAAGGGCCTCGCCCTCAGTGGCTAAGTGAATTCCCTACTAACATATTAATCAAAAAGAACTCTCTGTTACACGTAAAAAGGATCTGCGTTTTAATAAGGGGCTACCATAGAGCATATAAACAAATTTCCAAATTATAATCTTATTCTAGCTCTCACCTTTCCAGCTCAAAATTAATCTTTATCTATTCATTCTTGTTTCCTTCGTGCCTCACCACTCCATTCTTACAACCAGGACTCTATAACACCTCTTCAAACATTTTGTTCTTCAATTAACCTTATCCTGTTGATTCCTCCATTTGTTCCTCAAGGCATCCTTCTCTTGCAGCTAAAAAACAAACTCATGGTACCACGTTACTCAAGATTTCCACAAGCTGGACCCAACCTGTATCAAACCTGGCAAGTTCCCTACCTCCCTTGGTTTTGAAGCAAATAAAAATATTTCACCTCAGAATATTCTTATCTGACCTATTTTGAGGTGGTTGTTCAGAGGGCCTACAAACAGAATTAGCCCTGCAAAGCTACTTTTGTGGGGAAGATTTGCACTGATGAGAAAATTTGCATTAATGCAGCCAGGTTTTCTCTGAGGCCTTCCCTTCTCCAGATCTAAGAAAGATTAACTGAGAGTCTGACACCTTTAAAGGTCTGAAAGAAACATTTACCATGTCTTCTCTCTGAGGGCTGCTTTCCGTGAAGTTTCATCTACGTAACAAGACCACCTTTGCTAGCCAGACCCCCTCTTCTTCCCTTCCTATAACCTGTCTTGCCATCAAAACCTGTTTTACCATGATCCAAGCCCGCATTCTTTCTGTAACCTCAAGATGGTGTATAAGCTCTGAACCCCATTGGGAGTTTGGGATAATCACTCTGTGGTTCTCCTCCATGTGCACGTTAATAAATTTGTATGCCTTTTCTTCAATTAATCTGCCTTTTGTCAGTTGATTTTTTAGCAAACCTTCAGAGGGAAAAAGGGAGGTCTTCACTTTGCCCCTACAATTTCTACCTCCATATAAAACCATTTCCTGCTCATGGAATATGCCTGATTCTGCCACATCCACGTGCCTTTGCCTTGGTGGTATCCTCCAAGAAAATTTACAAGGACAACCTGGCCTTCTCAAAAAAGCCTTTCTATTTCCCCCAAGCAGAGGGAGCTGATCTTCCTCTACACTACCATTGTCTTCTTCATATAACTCTATTACATAACTAATTGCATTCTATTATAATTGGTAATTTATGTTTCTACAGTCCTTATTTCAGTTATTCTAAGAAGCAATATGGGAGAGAATTTCTAGTTAAGCCACTGAGCCTTCTGGAAAATTGCATCACAACAGTTTCCTTGTTGTAAAATCACAATGACTACAAGAGAAGTCAATTACATGATAAATATTCTCTTTCCTTTTGAATTAAAATCAAACAAGCATGAATTTTGTATAACCAACTACAAAATTTAAGTGCTGTAATTAAACAAATATTACAACTAAATTAACTTGGACTACGCAGAATACTTCCTGGAAGGTGGTTAATGAGGTGTTAATATTGCTAGCAGGTCACGTAAAAAAAAAATGGGGCTCAGGAGTCTAAAAATATTATAATGTATCATATTTCAGGTTTATCTGCACCCAATCTATGAAAGGAAAATATTGATATAATTTTAAATTATCAATATAGCTGTATTTGTAAATTAATCATATAATTAATAAATTTTCTGGAATTATAAAAGTGGAAAAATTTTTTAGACAGAAATTCACTTTTTTTCCTCTGAATACTCTTAGAAATACTTACTGAAAAGGAAAGAGAGAATTTCCTTTTTTCTTATTACACAGGCTACTATAATTTTACCTGTACTGAAAATTAATTCTTACAGAATAAATAAGTTTTTAAAAAAATAGTACCTGACTCCAACTGAGCAGGAGAGAGTGAGAGAGTGACTTGGGGAACCACATGGGTCAAGAAGAGCCCTGCCTGATGAATCTTTGTCTCCCTTTTTGCTGACCTGTTTAGCTCATCTTTAACTTTCCTTCATATTTTCCTGAAATTGCACTACTCAGATTTTAACTGGGGTTAATATAAGTAAAGGCTGTTTGGAGTTTTGAGGGATAAGAGAGGTAGGTATTACTCATGTATATATCAGTGGCAGAGTAGGAAATGAACCTAACAATAAAAACAAATTCATATTGAGATAGTTAAGAAGCTCTTAATTCTCCAAATTAGAGGATTAATTCTCTTAAATCAGCAACTTTGTTGAATACAGCTTGACACAGCTATATTAAATTGGCTTGAAAGTTATTGAGTAAAGAAAGTTGTATTCTTGAAGAGAGAGGAGATCAAGTTGGAAAACTGAAGTGGGCAACTTCAGTGGGAAACTTTGGCAAACAGAGTTGTGCTTAACTCAACAGCATTTTTTACTTCTTACTCCTCTTATGTAGTCTCCTCTCTCTCTCATTTTGGTATTTTGTAGCTGTATAATATCTTGACCATTAGAGGTGCAAAAACCTGGAAATACTTCACTATGACAAATTTTGGACTGGCAGTGTGTATTCCAATGTGATCAGGATTTTTATGCCATTTATAACATAATATATAATATATAAACCATAAATGCAATTTTAAAGAAAGAAAGTAAAACTTATTTCAATGGGAATCAAAGCTACTTAGGCTTGGCTTAGTGCCATGGTAAGCAAAATTCTAAGATGCTTTCATGCTCTCCATCCTCTAGTGCAGGTCCCTGTATAACCCTCTCTTTAAATGCAAGTAGGACCTGTGACTTGCTTCTACCTAATAAATATGGCAAATGTGGTAGGATATTGCACCCATGATTTATTTATGCTGTGTAAGAATGTCCTAACAAACTGGAGAGAGACATTCTCCTGCTGACCCTGAAAAAGCAAACAACCATGCTGTGAACTGCATATGGAGAGAATCATGTGGCAGTGAACAGCCAAAACCTTTAAGACCTGAGGGTAGCCAACAGCCAATAAGGAGCCAGGCTCTCAGTCACACAGCCTCAAGGAAATGGATTCTGTAAAGGTACTGAGTGAACTTGAAAGCAGATTCTTCTCCAGTCAAACCTCCAGATAAGAACACAGCCCAGTTAGTATTGAAGACCCTAATTAGAAGACTCAGCTATGTCCAGACTCCTGCCTCATGCACATTGCAACATAATAAATATGTATGATTTTAAGCCACTAATTTTGTGGTAATATGTGATACGGCATAGAAAACTGATGCAAGTATCTTTCTTCAAATTGGATCCTTCTATATACATAAAAGGGGCATAGTTATGAGATTCACATGCTCAAATACGCTATACTAGCTGCTGGCAATGCTCCTGGTCACCAGATAAATCCTCATAGGCCTGTTTGGTTTTTTTTCTTTATTTAATTTATTTATCTGTTTTTCTTTTTTTAAATTCTTTTTTTGATGTTTTAATACAACTCATACACCTTGGGCTTTGTGATTTTAATAAAAGAAATATAATTAAAAGATTTCCTTTGATGAGTTCATCCCAGTTTTTACGTCCCCCCTCGCTTTATACATGTGCATAGGTCTATTTCTTCCACTCTGTTATCTTTGATTTTAAAATGTGAAGTTTCCAAGAACTTCAATGACTTGCTTAGCTATTTTCAGTGCAGTAGGTGAGGAATAAAACAGAGTTCAGGGTAACCTTCACAATTCCTTCTCATACTTATAATCTCTCCTCCTACACTGGTGTTAATTCTGAAAATAATGACAGTCATAAGCACAGGTGTAATATTTATCAAAATGCTCTCCTATCTTTTTCTGTCTCTTCAGATGCTCACAACCACACTTGAAATAGGTAGGGCAACAGTATTTGCTTATGTGGGGTTTTTTATTTGAAATAGATAAAGCAGCATTATTTGTTTGCTTGGGCATTACAATTTTGGCTCTCATTAAAGAAATATCTACAAGTATTTTCCACACAAATTATTATTTATTCAGGTGTTTGCATATTGAACCTTTTAATGTAAAAAGTTTTTGTACATTTTTACGTAAAAAAAAAGTAATGCCACTGTTTTTAATGTAAAAAGAGAGAAGACTGAAGAAGAAAGCTTAGATGACTATACCAAGGCATTATAGCAAGTTTGCAGCAGAGACAAGACTAAAATTCTGGATTCCTGATTCAAAATCCAATTTTCTTTTGCTGTTTCTATCTGAATTCATTAGCGAATTATTGTGAAGATAAAATGAGAAAGGATTTTGCAAAGAAGAGGAATCTTTGAAATTTAATATGAAATTAAACAAGTAGGAAACTGTTTCTGAAGCAAGAAAGATTTATATGATGGTTATGGTATGATTTGACCAAGCTGGAATAGTATGTGACTATTACTGACATTTATATCTCCGCAGCTAATATAAATGTAAAGATCCTACTTATTTACCTATGCTCAGAAATTATGATGAGCAGAAAGAAAGTTTTTTTATGCCCCTGTTACATTTACTCAGCCCCAAAATATAGTAAAGTGGCAAGATGTGTGTTCTCTGATGATTCTAGAAACTAATTAGAAATGAAAATGAGTTCTCAGACTTAGGAGGCTAATAGCCTTGTCTATTTTGAAAAATGTAAAATTCCTGTGTGTTCCAACAGACTTTTTTTTTTTCCAATTCAGTCTAAGAAACAACAGAATCATGCATCATTAGGCTGGACAAGGAGATGATAAACAACATTGTTATGGCTCTGTAGTTGCTAGGTTGCTAAAGGCTCCAAAGAGGTAACTCTCATTATTTGACATAGACAAGTTGCTAAATGAGTGTCAAGGCAATTGTTGATGCCTGAAGTGGTTGAAGCAACCTGCAGCATATTTGCCATTCCAAGAATGCTGTCTGTGTTCTCCAAGGATGCAGCCTTTTTCATTGTGCTTGCTGCTTTCAGTTTTTCCTTATTCAAGCACATCCAGGTCTTTTTCTTTCAATACCATTTTCATCATACCATTTTCCTATCCATGCAAAGGCACAAAATGGTTACCAACTGCATAAAAATAAAAGTTTAAATTCCTAAATATGCCTTTCAAGTTATACTGAAATCTATTCACAATCATCTCTCTATTGTTACGATCTCAACTCTCCCAAAACAACCCAATAACCTGGACTAAGTTCCTCTGATCACAGCACATATAGTCACACTTTCACAACTTATCTGCCTCACAATTCCCATCACTCTTTCTATTACCATTCTTTTTTTTTAAGGCCCCTCCCATGAATTCTTTTCTGACTTTCCCTGTCTATTGTGATTATCCCATTCTCTTAATTAGATAACACATATTCTCCAGAAGGCTACGGTAGATGCTCATGTTTTCATATTTTAATTCTCAAACTAGAGTATAAGCATCTTAAAAAAGAAACTTTGTTGTATACTTCTTTTGAAACTCCATACAATCTAACAGTGCATTTTACACAGTAGATCCTTGGAAATTCCTTATCTTAGCATCTAAATTGGGTGAAACTTAAAGAAACTCTTTCCTCAAAAGACATCTCTACTCATGCCAGGCATTCTGGCCTTTATTTGAAGCAGTTAAACATTATGCTGTTGGCAGATTTACTTTTCAAGAAATTCTTTCTTATTTGTACTAAGACAAAATCTGCTTTGCGGAAACTTCCAACCAAGTCTATGTTCTCTGAAGTGACACAAACCAACTCCAACTTATTTTAACTGATAGTACTGCATTTACTTGAAGGCAGATACTATGTCTTTCTCTTAACATGTTTTTGTTCCTAGTCAAACATTTATCATTCTATGTATTGTTCTTCATGTAACATGATTTTCAGACAACCTGGTCATTCCTTTGGCCTTCTTCTGGACTCTAAGAATTTTATCAAAATTTCTCTTGAATATAATCATCAGATCAAAGCACAATACTCTAAATGTCATACCACCAATGTGTATTTGAATGGAATAGCTAGTTTTCTTAATCGTGGCATCATATTGCTTGTAATAAACTCTAAGTTTATGTTAATATATTATATAATGTGATATTTTAATATCACATAATTTTGGCTCAAATTAAAGAAAGATCTACAAGTATTTTCCACACAAGTTACTATTTAGTCAGGTGTTTGCATCTTGAACTTATCAAATAAAATGTATTGCCCCAAAGAGATGATCACAGAAACTGATTTTGTTCAAGCTGAAATTGACAGCTATCTCATTGCTAAAAGCTTCAAGCTAAAGTGAAAATATGTCAGGTGAAGTGGGACATCAGCTGGAGGTCCCATGTGGAGTTTCCGCAGCTCAGAAATGTGGACTGCAAGAAGAAGGTTCAAGGGTTATATGGAAGAATGTGCTCTACTCCACCAGATAAAAGGCTACTGTGTAAATGGGGTTTGATAAGCATTAGAAATGGCCCGTGGTAGCTCCCTTAACTTTGCTAGACTTTGGTTTTCCTGGCTGTAGAGTAAGACCCACCTGGGTAGTTACTATGCCCCTTTTCAAATAGAAGAGCCTACAGCCTTTCCTTTTCTAAGTACATTCAAGCCATCTGTTCAAGAATCTGTTCTGAATGTTGACAGATATTGGTGTTAAATAAATCAGTCTAAGGAGTCCAACAGCCACGTTTTCTACCAAGAAACTGGATCAAATTTCATCTGTTTTTTTATTGTACTGGTGATTAAATGACCAAATAATTTGATCACCAGCCTTCATGACAAAGAAAAATTAACTCTTGAACAAAGGAATGTCCAGCAAAACCATGAACATTTGCCATGGTGCATCTTCCCTTAGGCACACCGACATTACATTCCTGGGCAAAATTGGCTCCAGGTCCTGTTCAAGCTGAGCCTGAACAAAGGCATCTTGATTTGTGTATGTGTGTGTGTCAATCACAACATGTAATCATCAGAAACCATGATCTCACATCCCCCTACCCCCTCTCAGTTCAGATTTTGGATTTGTCAAGTGACTGACTAAGTGTTAACAACCAGCAGATGGACTAGAAGGGCAGATGGGGCTTTTTCAGGAAAGCAGCTAAGAAGTGATTAAAATCACCAAGGACTGCACTTATTTTTCCTCCTTTAAAGGATGCTATATTTTTTTTACTGTGAAATCTGATTAAGACAGAAAAGCAGACAATAGAAGTGAGCCAATCCGTGTTATTCTCTCTTCGTTTAAATTGCAGCACCTTTAAGGAGACAAGATAGTTAGGAAATGTTTTAAATAGATTTTATCTGCTTGAATATTAATATCATGGCCATCCTTAATATTTTAGGATGCTCATAAAGATGTTTCCCATTTTTATAAAGTTTTAGAACTGTCAATTCACTTCCATGTATATTAGGTGTCTATGCCATTATTTTATTAATTCAACCATTTGGTGTTATGTATGAGTGAGGCACCGTGATAGGTGCTGATGTTACAGGGCACAGCAGTTCAACCTCTCTAAACTCAGTCATTCTCCTTGGCGCTATAATATACCATCTGCATGACTATGTCATTCGAAACACTAGGTTTGGGATATTTACACTTATTTTAACAGCAGTGCTCTTTCTTATATTGCTGGGTAACTCCCTTAAGAAATGTTTTCAGAACTAGACGCGTAGCTCCAAAAGAAAATGTCTCATTACTTTGTAGGTAAATCTCACTTTTGACCTAAAATAGCTTTGCCTAGTTTGATGATCAAACTTGATTCTGAAAGATATTTGGTTACATGACATACAGTTCTATAATTGAGAATATTTAGCACAATATGCTAGAGGCAGTAAATAACATATAAAAGAGGGCCTCTGGAAAGACTTTAATCACTATGGTAGGCAGAATAATGCCCTCTCAAAGACATCCCTGTTCAGGCCGAGCACGGTGACTTAGGCCTGTAATCCCAGCATTTTGGGAAGCCAAGGTAGGCAAATCACTTGAGGTTAAGTGTTCGAGACCAGTCTGGACAACATGGTAAAACTCAATCTCTACTAAAAATACAAAAATTAGCCAGGTGTGGGGGTGGTCACCTGTAATCCAAGCTGCTCGAGAGGCTGAGACATGAGAATAACTTGAACCCGGGCGGCAAAGTTTGCAGTGAACTGAGATCACACCACTGCACTCCAGGCTGGGCAACAGAGCGAGACTCTGTCTCAAAACAAAACCAAAAGCCCCTGTTCTAATCCTCAGAACCTGATATGAAAAAGAGGACTTCCTAGATGTGATTAGGAGTCTTGAGAGGGGCTAATTATTCTGCATTATCTTAGCAGGCCAAGTGTAATTACAAGAGTCCTCATAACAGAGAGGCAGAGTCAGAAAATAAGATGAAAGCAGAAGTCACAGGGATTTGAAGATACTACACTGCTCGCTCTGAAAACGAAAGAAGGACCCACTACCAAAGAGCAAAGGTGATCTTTAGAAGCTGGAAAACTCAAAGAAATAGATTTGCCTCTAGAGCCTCCAGAAGGAACACAGCCCTGCCTGCTAACACCTACATTTTTGACTTCTGATCTTAGAACTGTAGGGTAATAAATTTGTTTTGTTTCCATCCACAAAAATTGTAGTAATTTCTTACAGCAGCAATAGAAAATTAAAGTAACAACAAAAATATTTTAAAGAGGGCCAGGTGTGATAGCTCACACCTATACACTCAGTACTTTGGGAGGCCGAGTCAGGAGGGTTGCTTGAGGCCAGGAGTTTAATACCAGCCCAGGAAAAATAGTGAGATTCTATTTCTAAAGAAAAAATAAATTATTTTAAATAAGTGATATCAGCATTAAAATAAATTTATTACCTACAAAAGTAATAGAGCAGTGAGGTTTTTTTCTTCTTCTTCTTTTTTTTTTGAGACAGACTTTCCCTCTTGTTGTCCAGGCTGGAGTGCAATGGTACTATCTCAGCTCACTGCAACCTCCACCTCCTGGGTTCAAGCAGTTCTCCTGCCTCAGCCTCCCGAGTAGCTGGGATTACAGGCACCCACCACAACGCCCAGCTAATTTTTCGTATTTTTAGTAGAGACGGGGTTTCACCATGTTGGCCAGGCTGGTCTTGAGCTCCTGACCTCAGGTGATCCACCACCTCGACCTGCCAAAGTGCTGGGATTATAGGCATGAACCACTGCACCCAGCCAAGCAGTGAGTTTTTTTTTTTTTTTTTCTTTTTGCTCTATGTGGCCAGCTTAGACTGAAAAGCAGAGGACTCTTGATGTTCTGTGTTGATTTCTGAGGCTAAATCCCAATTAAGTAGGAAATAATGCAGCACTTGATTAGCGATGCTCGCAATAGGAGTACGGCTAGGAATGGTGACCTGTGTGTTAGTCACACACTTGCCATCTCTGATTAGTTAGAATGGGTAAATTAGGCCATTCTCTCAGAATCGTAGAATATCACTTTTGCTTCTTGTATCCCAGAAAAAAAGTTTTAATTCCATTTCAGTGGAAAAATGTATAAAAGTCACTAAAGAAGTTTCTGATAGAATCAGGTCTAAAATTAAGGGTCCTTAACTTTCTATCTGAAATTCTTTCTATTACTTCTCAGTAAGTTTTGGTAGTTTCATAGTTCAGGTAGAAATAATACTGATCAAAATAACAGTGGTCTTCTCTCCTTTCTTGGTGACACACATCCCATTAATCCAAGGCTTCAGTGTTACTAAGCCACCTTGTTTAGTGCTTTATCCACACTCACCCCTGTTGGGTAATATTCAACCTCTAAACATCCTCATAATTCCCCTCTACTTCTATTCCATAACTACCTTTCCTGTTATCTTGATTAAGTCTTAAGTCTCAATTAAATATCCTAAAGAAAAGAGATAGAGAGATCTAATGAATTTATATCTAAAAATGGCTTATTTATTGTATTTCAGACAATTGTTTTAAATTGTTAGTGTTTTTAAAATATAGTAAAAAAGAAAAAGAAAAGCTTTAAATCAAATGCTTGCCTCTATCATTTCATGCAGTGAGATGTCAGAGAAGCAATAATAGCTAGTAAAAAAATACATAAATAAAAATTGTTTAGAAGCCTAGCAGGTGCTATGCTAGGCACTGAGAATACTATTCTCAATGACAGAGGCAAGACTTATTTCTTTGACAATCTTGTAGACTTTCAGGAGCCCCTCAAATCTCAGCAATTGATTTGCACATGGTCATTTCTGTTCTCTCTGCCAGGATCTTACCCTGAGAAATAGATTCAACCACAGCTTATGGAAACACAAGTCTTCAAGCAGTCAGTGTGGGCCCTGAACTTTTTTCTGAACACTCCAATCCTTTCAGAGAGGAGAAAACCAATGACTTCCTGGAGAAACACAATTATTTCACAGGGAAGTAGAATGGTAAGTCATTAGGAACTCATAATCTAAAAACTGATTGCCTGGGTTTGAACTCAGTTTTTTCTTTTCCACTTCAGAGATATTGAGCAAATTATTTCACCTTTCTAAGCCTTTGTTTTCTCATCTATAAATTGAGTTCGATTATATTTACTGTCTCATGGGGAAAAGACTAAATGAAATAATCTATGCAAAGAATACTAAGTAGCACAGTTTCTAGGAGAAAGTAGGTGCTGATAAGTGAGAGCAATTAATATTGTAATTTGTATTGTCATTAATATCAAAACAATTCCTCTCTCCTACTTCTCTATTACCATGACAAGACACCTTCAAAATAAAGCCTACAAGAATATTAAAAGATCATAGTATCTCTGTCAGTCTTGGTAAATATGGCAGCTATACTGTTGGTCACAATTCTCCTTGCCTTTTTATTCTGGTTAGAAATGCCCAAATCCACTCAAATACTGGCAGGCAGTCTCTCAGCCCAACAGCAAGATGAAAGTACAAAACTAAATAAAACCAAAGAGAAATACTGCTGAAGATTTCTTAGAAATATATGCCTCCCTGATAAATAGAGAGTGAAGCATATGAAGACCATCCCCAGACACTCCCCACTTCCTACCTGCATTGAATATTATTGTGTGAGGAGGTCATATTTGAATCCAATATTCTCCAACCATGAACCATGAAAAGAAAGATGAAAGAACTGCAAAAAAGAGAAATGAGACTTGATGGAGTTGAACTGCTGAATTAGCCAGTCTGGGAGCCACCTTTTTGGAACTTCTTATTATGCGAGATTTTCTTAATTGAACTGTGTTATTTAAGCCACTTTCAGTGGAGTTTTTATTTCAAACAACCAAACTTATTCCAAACTAGTAAAAATTATATTGATACTAAAAATATCTACCTTGTGATATTTATTGAGATTACATGAAATAATAATAGAAACTTCATTAAGAAAACTACTTGATATTATCCCAGATATTTATGTTTTAAAAAAAAAATCACTCCAAATTATTATCACTGAGTTACATTATAGAACAAAAACTTAATCACCTCAATTATATTCTCTGTTTTCCTTGCTCATAGAAAGCCTAAACATATAGGTTCTTGCTACTATTATCTACTGATTGAAGCCCCCCCAGAATTATAAATTTATTGTTTGCTATGGCTTTAAGCTTGCCATCCTAAAGACAAAATCCACTGTAGTTTTAATGGATTGATAGAAATGCCTCAGTGATCTTGTTGAGAAAGACCTTGAGGGTGTTAATAATCTTGCTGGAACAAGAGGTATGGTTGAGCCAGGAGAAGAAAATAGACTTATGTCATCTGGGCACAATGGCTCATGCCTGTAATCCCAGAACTTCTGGGAGGCCAAGACAGGCGGATCACTTGAAGTCAGGAGTTCAAGACCAGCCTGGCCAATGTGGTGAAACCCCATCTCTACTAAAAACACAAAAATTAGGTGGTTGTGGTGGCTTGTGCCTGTAATCCCAGCTACTTGCGAGGCTGAGGCACGAGAGTCACTTGAATCCAGGAAGCAGAGGTTGCAGTGAGCCGAGATCACACGACTGCACTCCAGCCTGGGAGACACAGTGAGACTCCACCTTAAAAAAAAAGAACAGAAAAAAGAAAAGAGACTTTTGTCTATATGTCTACCATTGACTTATCTTTCTTGACCTCGGATAAAACTTAGAACATCTGAAGCTATAGCCCTATAAACCACCTACAGAAGGCAGCCATGGTTCAACAACCAACCAAAAATGACTCACTGAGAAATCAATCTGACAACTCACTTGACTACAGGTATCTAGGTCTTGGCAATCTATTCTGTCAATGTTCTATGGAAAATGTGTTATTCTAAGACAATATCCTTTGTGCTGGCTCAAAATCTCAAATCTAAATTAAGTATTTATTATATTCTAGACCTAAAATAACTCTAAAAAAGAATGTAGAGAAATCAAAGAAGAAAGATCTAAACTGAGATGCATGAGTTCATCCTATTTCAAATAGTGTAGCAGTGAGAGTCATATCTGTAGTAAGCTAAAGGACATAAGCTATTTTGAGTAAAAGGCCATTGTTCATAGGGTACAGGTCAAGATGCTGATCTTGTTTAATCTATTAATCTCCTGTCCTTCATTTTTTTATAACCTCTAAGACCTAGATGATCTCATATCTTGCATAAACACCTCCTTACAACTCCAGCCCACACCTCTCTGCCTTGAACTTCTTGATGGATATTTAACCCGATGGCCTTTCTTTGTGCGCCTGCGCACCTGCGCGCATGCGTGTGTGTGTGTGTGTGTGTTTGTGTGTGTGTGTGTCTCTCCTCCTGAACTATACCATAAATTCTGCGAGGGTAAAAACTATGAGTTACAAATATATGAGTGTGCATTTAAGTATACATTTTATACATATAGAGGGAAGGCAATACGCTTTGTTGTTACCACCACACAATTGCTACAAATTAGTTCTGGTGGCACAATTTGGTCAGGGGTGAGGTTTTACCTTAATGTCACCAACATCCCTTGAAGAATTCAAGACCTCTCTCTTCTGCTGTCGGGGAAATGCTGAGAAATAAATGCCCAATCCAACAACAACAACAAAAAAAGGAAGGCTGTTCACAAGGCATACATTGCACCAGGGTAAGGTAGAATCATACAATGCAGGTAAGACTATTTCAACTGAAACAAACAACACACTAACCATTATCAGCAATTGGTCTCACCAGACATTGATGAAAGACACCACTTATACTGATCCAGCTTTGATGAAGCTTCCCAGTTCTAATGGTTTTTACCACAGTGTATCTCATGGTTCCTCAGTCCCACCCTCTGCTATCCACATGATCACACTCCTTTGTCCTCACTTCAGCCACTGTCTTTTTATCTAGTCCCAGCAAGTATGCATCTGAAGTTTTTCTTGTTACACTTAAGCCATAAGTTTGTTTCAGGTACCAATATTTACAACTCTTGTTTATAGTTTATAGTGGGTGGCTCATGTTTATCAGTTTGTTCTGGCATATAAAAAACAGCTGCAAGAAACATTAAAGGAAAGGGGTAGAAGGTACAGGAACACTTAGAATGTTATTCCTCCTCACATGTAATAGCTCCCATCACACGTTAGATGAGGTCCTGAATCTAAAGGTGAGCTTAAGAGCAGATGCAAGCCAATTACAGGTAGTAATGGCCTTACTGTCTCAGGCCCTTATTCCCCTTCCCTACTCTGCATTCCCTGTAAAACGTTTTATTTTACTGATTAATGCAGTTTTAATTAGAGAATTCAATTATATCCAAAGACTGCTGGAAAGGCTTTCAGATAAAAACATAAGATGGCACCTTGTCCAAAAAAAAAAGTCAAAAATTAAACCAGCGGAGAATTTCCCCTTGGGTAATAGTGGATTAGCTAAATTGGGCCAATACTTTCTCACAGGTACAACTGGAAATGCTAGAGACAAAAATTTAAAACATCTGCTTGAAAATATTGAAGCGCTAACAAGATAGTAAATAATTATCAGGCCAAAATGCAGAGACTGACTTTTAGAAATACTTTCTTCCTGTGGGTGACAGAAGGTTGTGTAAAGTTAATCAAAACAGGAAAAGTAAGCAAATAACATATAAATCAATGAAATAGAAAGCAACCATAAAATGGTGAGGGTCAATGAAGCCATATATGGTTCTTTGAAAGGACCAATAAATTTAATAAATCCCTGGTGACACTGATCAAGGAAAGAAAAAGTTAAAAGATACAAATAACCAATGTTAGGAGTGTAGAAGTCCTTTTTATTATAAACAAAATAAAAATTTCTTATTAAATGCTTTGTCAATAAATTTTAAAATTTTAATAAAATGAAAAAAATTGCTTTAAAAATACAATGTAATGAAACTGAAACAAGAAGAAATCAAAAGTATAAATATTTATATAACTATTAAAGAAATTAAATCTATAATTTTAAATATTTCCATATAGAACAACTGTAGGCCCAGATGTCTTCAGCAAATACTCCCAATAATTTAAGGAAAGGATAATTTCAGTAATATACAAATTCTCCAAGAGTATAGCAAAAGAAAAAATACTTCTCAATCATTCAGTAAACCAGGATAACCTTCCTAGGAAAATTTAATGAGCAAATCAAGAAAAAGAAAACAAAAATACCAGCCAATCTCATATAGGAATATAAATGCAAAAACCTAAATATTACCAAAATGTTTTGGTAATATAATAACCAAAACAAACAAGGTGGGTTTATTCCAGAAATGCAATATTAATTAAGTATTCAAACATTAGGATGTGTGCAGTGGCTCATACCTGTGGTCCTAACTGCTCAAGAGGCTGAGGCAGGAGGATCACTGGAGCCCAGGAGTTCCAAGCTGCAGTGAGCCATATGGCACCACTGTACCCCAGCCTGGGTGACAGAGCGAGGCCAGGTTTCAAAAATAATAATAATAATCAATGAAATTTAGCCCATTTACAGAATAAATGATAAAAGTAACACGATTGTCTCTTTAGATAAATAAAAATGTTTGATATAATTTAACACTCATTCATAATTTAAAAATATATATGGATAGAAGAAACTTCCATAATTTGATAAAGGTATTTATAGTAAACCTATGGTGAAGCTTTTCCTTTGCAATCAGACAGCATGCAAGGATGACCTTTATCATTTCTTTTAATCAATATGGACTAGGGGTTTTAGCCAGTACAGCAATGTAAGAGAAAGAAAGAAATTCTGTAAGAATTGGACAGTGTAGTAGGTGCTATTGGTACTGCATCTATACCATCTTGACTTTACCACTTCACTGTACACCAGCCAACTACTAGCACCTTCATTTCTTTGCTGAAGTCTTTCTTTCATTGTTGGAGTCACTTCATCTGTCCTACTAGCAGGTTAGAAATTGCTCACCCCAGAGAATTAACTCACTCCTGGGAACATCCCTCAACCACAGGTACAAGTACTTTACAATAAGTACTTTTTAGATTGCTTACCCCTTTAATGTGAAAACTCGGATGCAAATTTTTTACATTGATTCATTAATTTCCCAGTTGGATTAAGCTTTCAAGGTAACTTTCTTCAGAGTGAACCGTGTATCAGCTATCTTCTTTCACTTCTTTACACCCATTCCAACGTTTCCTGAGATCCACTTCCATATAAACCACTTACACCTGAATGTTTGTCTCAGGGCTATGTAAGGGGAATCTAACCTTCAATAGACAAGATGAATAAATCTGTAATTATTCATAGTTGATATGACTGTAGGTATGGAAAACTCAAAAGATAGATGAATTATTACAATTAATAAATGAGTTTAACAAGGTTTGTGGATACAGAAATCAAAATACAAATACTGGTTCCATTTTCAAATGAAATTTTAGAACAGGTACCAGAACAGCAACACATACATAGGAATAAATCTATTAAATGTGTGCAAGCCCTCACAACGATAAAATACTATTAAGTAAAACACATGAAAGCAGGCATAAATGGAGGGATAGTCAGTGATCCCCAAATTTGACAAAGATTTTACGTGAAACTTGTCAAACTGATTCTAAAATTTACATGGTAATGTGAAGGGTCAAGAATAGGTAAGATACTACTGAAGGAAAACAGAGTAGAAGAACTTACTCTACCAGGTAGCAAGAATTACCACAAAACTCGTCACTGAGACTGTGTAACGGGTACAAAGATAGAAAATTAAATTAATGAAATAGAGGAAAGAGCCCAGAAAGAGACCCACACAAAAATAAGTAATTGATTAATGACAAAATTGCTACTGTAGACCAATGGGAAAATAACATTCCTTTCAATAAATGGTTCTGGATTAAATGAATACCAGAGTGAAAAATATAATAAAACTTGACTCTAACCTCACACAATAAAAAACATATCTATGTGTGATATGCAAAGCAATGAGGCTTCTGTAAAATCTTAATGATCTTGGGATGGCAAAAGGTGAATATGGCATAATATCATTTTTATATTATAAAGGGAAAGTACTTACACAGTGTGCTACTACATTAAAATGTTTATCATCAAAAGATGCCTTTAAAAGGTATCCACACTATAAGAGATTATATTTAGAACACATATACCTGAAGAAAGAGTTATATCCACAATATAAAAAGAACAGCTGGCCAGGCACAGTGACTCACGCCTGTAATCCCAGCACTTTAGGAAGCCAAGGTGGGTGGATCACCTGAGGTCAGGAATTCGAGATCAGCCTGGCCAACATAGTGAAACCCTGTCTCTACTAGAAATACAAAAAATTTGCTGGGCGTGATGGCAGGCGCCTGTAATCTCAGCTAATCAGGAGGCTGAGACAGGAGAATTGCTTGAACCTGGAAGGTGGAGGTTGCAGTGAGCCAAAATCGCGCCATTGCACACTACCCTGGGCAACGAAAGCAAAACTCTGCCTCAAAAAAAAAAAAAAAAAAGAGAAGAAGAAGAAGAAGAAGAGGAAGAGGAAGAGGAGGAGGCGGAAGAAGAAGAACAGCTGCAAGTCACTAAAAAATAAAAATCAATAGAAAAATGGGCAAAAGACCTATATAAGTAAAGCCTCTATTTTAATAGCCAATAAATGTTCAACCTTTTCTTTTCCATAATCAGGGAAATATAATGAAAACCACAGTAAAATTATTCTCTACATTCTCTAAAGTGGCAAAAATTTAAAAATTAATAATAGTGTTATTAGCAACAATGTGAAGCCAAAGCAAATTTTATATTGCTAGTGGAAGAGTAAATTGGTACAACTCTTTTAATATACTATATGGCAGCAAGCACAACAGCTAAACATATATAACCTGTGACTTTACAGTTCCACTTTAGTTATACGTGCAAGAGAATTACAAAATGTACACCAACACAAATGGTCACAGAATCATCATTCCTGATAGTCAAAAATTTAAAACCACCCAAATGTTCATGAATATTCAAATGGATACATCATAGTACAGCCACAAATGGAATTCATTACTTCATTGAAAATGAACAAACTACAACACTACCTAACAGATTGAAGGAATATTATAAATATGATTTTGAGCAAAAGAATCCATACAAAAAGTAATATATGCTTTATGATTCTATTAATATAAAATGTAAAAAGAGAGATGTGAAAAACTATAAAGAAAAGAAAGTAATCATCATGGATTCAGGATAGTTTGTTTACCTTTGAAGAAAGGAGAGATTAATAATTGTGAGGGCATAATAAAGACTGCTGGGGTACTGGTCATATTCTGGTTTTTGTTCCATTCTATTTTTAGTTCCAATCTAATGTTCCATAGATCACTGTTACTCAAAGTGTAGTCTATAACCCCATACCCATCCATAAACTGCTATGAGTTATGCTGTTTTGGGGACTCAGAAAACCATAACCAAAACGAAGCCCTCAGAAACAGCCTCAGAAGCAAAAGTTTTTCTCTGACCTTCTCCCACCCTCCTGTCTTTGCGTCTCTTTCTCCTTGAAGGTTAACCATAGAAGTTCTCTTCCGCAAGATGGGTCATAAAAACCAGAATGCTTTCTCCCCAAAGGTCACCATAAAACCTAAAAATCTTACTCTAACTTCCCCCCTACCACCACCTTTCAGGTAAAAACTGGCCATTTGACATCCCATTACTGTGTACATACCCAAAGGATTACAAATCGTGCTACTATAAAGACACATGCACACGTATGTTTATTGCGGCACTATTCACAATCACAACTTGGAACCGACCCAAATGTCCATCAATGATAGACTGGATTAAGAAAATGTGGCACATATACACCATGGAATAATATGCAGCCATAAAAAAGGATGAGTTCATGTCCTTTACAAGGACATGGATGCAGCTGGAAACCATCATTCTGAGCAAACTATCACAAGGACAGAAAACCGAACACTGCATGTTCTCACTCATAGGTGGGAACTGAACAATGAGATCACTTGGACCCAGGGCGGGGAACATCACACCCTGGGGCCTGTCATGGGGTGGCGGGTAGGGGGAGGGATAGCATTAGGAGAAATACCTAATGTAAATGTTGAGTTAATGGGTGCAGCAAACCAACATGGCACGTGTATACCTATGTAACAAACCTGCATGTTGTGCACATGTACCCTAGAACTTGAAGTACAACAAAATAAAAATAAAAATAAAACAAACAAAAAAAAACTGGCCAGAAAGAAATTATCTGACCTGCCTTGTTTGACCATAGGTCGTAAGACCCTCATTCCAAAGAGATTCCTGCCCCATGCACAGAAGGAAGAAATACATGCTCAGAGAGGCCAAGAAAAACTAGACGCACAGGCCTTGCTGGGTTTCTCTGCTCAGTCTGTTAAGATAAGATCAGACTCTTTTTCTCCAATCATATTTAAAAACAGCTGCCCATATTTTGTTGAACCTAAGCATAAAATGGATAATTTCCCCTGTATCTTTGAGTCTTCATTCTGAAGACTTCTGTGTCACATAAAAATAGAATCAAATAAATTTACATCCTTTTTCTCCTATTAATCTGCCTCTTGTCAGTGATTTTCAGTGAACCTTCAGAGGATGATAGGAAAGTCTTCCCTTGGCTCCAACACTGTGCAGTTAATTCCAATAGGCCTGAAATTGGCCTGCGCTGTTTTGCTAAAGTACCTGCAAGATGCTGACCAAGGTACTCATTGTAGTGTGTTTTTGTCAACATGAGTCTAAGGAGTTTAGGGTGGTTTGTACCAGCTTGTCAGCACTGTTCATTGTTAACATTGAGATTAATGATTTAGAGTTGGTTCCAGTATGACCACTGAAGAGCTCTGTCACTGGGACTGGTTACATAGCAAGAATATGCCTATGTGACCAGCTGGGCACAAGAAGCACCAGCAAAACTCCATCTGGGGATCCCAGAGCCTAAATATTCAATGTGTATGTTAATGGTCCAAAAGAAAGTGTATCCAATATGATGCTACAGAGGTAAGACAATTGGAACCTGCATCTGGTCTCTCTGGACATCTTGCTGGGAGGCAGCCTGGCCATGATGTGTAGACTTACTTCAATGCTACTGCAATATTGTATGTTCTTCTGGAACAGACTGCATTTTTGTAAGCTTTGTCAGTTTGGGTCCTGTCAGTTTCTTTAGCAATTGAACCTTGTCTAATTGCCATGATTAATCCGTGGGTTCACATAAGTACAGGAATTCACAATAAATATTAAGAAACTTTATTTTACTGAGTAATTTTATGCCTGTTGGATACAATAATTTAAAATTTTGACTTGGATTTTGTTTATCTTTGTTCCTTCTCTTTTATTTTTCTGGTAATTCTTTTCTACTGGTTTATTCAAAAGTTTATGTCTTTATAAAAACATGTGTTTTCCTTTTCCTTTTTTAGTATTTCATTTTAATTGTATTTTTTAACTGATGGATTAGAAAAAACAAAACAAAAACAAAATCTGGTCTGTCATTACAGATAGTTTGAAAAGCACTTTTTAACATAAATGTTCAATTTATGATAAATCACTATGTGGTATATCTTTGTTCTACACAGTTTTGTTTAAGCATGTTATATTTCACAACCACCACCAAAAAAAAAAAAAAAAGGTTACAAGAAAAGATAAACAATTCTATGAGACTGGTTTTGCTCTCTTATATTAATCTCTTTCCAAACCCCCACGCCATTTCTTTGTTGTCCTCCGAGTTTTCTCACATTCTGGTACAGCTTCCACCACTCCAGAACATAATTATTTTGTTAATGTGGGTGTTATCTACAATAGACTCTGAGCTCCCAGTGCCAAGACTACATCTAAGCGTTAAGTCGAGTGTCTGCCGCATAGTATATACTCAGTAAATATTTGCTGAAGAAATGAATGTTTTCTGGCCAATGTTTGTCATAAACACTCTAGCATCCGCATGACAGCCCCTCATTCTTTTTCCATTTCATTTGTCTAAAGTTGTCAGCAAATTTACTGAGCACCTAGTATCTAGCATGTGCAGAAATACAATGTAATAGCATGGCAAGCATTTGGCTAGGCTTCAGAAAGTGTATTTATGCTCAATTACAAATATATAACTTGTTTCATGGCTCCCTTCAGCCAAAATAACCTCTACTAGGATTTGGACATAACATGGCTCCCTAGCCAGAAATGAGAAATTGGATAGGAAAGCAGCTTGAAATATTTTGGGTGCCATACAAAGCAAAACATAGGTGTGAAGTGATGATATGGTGAAAGTTAGGAATCTAGAGGTTACAAGCAGCTACAGCGATCTGACTTTGAGTTAGACCTAAACTGTAGTTATCATCACCTTTACTATGGCAGGTTCTATACTAGATAGTGGGAAAGTAATGATGCTGATGTTTATGGTCCGGTTGACCCAGACCTCTGAGAAACCCACTTTCTCTCTCATTGAAACCTTCTGAAAGCCTTTTGCTGAAACCATACCAAGTACATAGAGTTTAACTGTAATTCTCCGCTTATATGTGAAATCTTATCTGGGTCTCTAATTCAGCAGCCCACATTATTCCCCTCCAAATATATACAAATCCGATAGATTTGAAAAATCTTTCAGTTTATGCTGCTTAGGCTTCTAGCTAACATCCGGAGCTCTCCATCTCTGCCAGAGTCCTCCTTACTATGCATGCTGGTTGCTTGGGCATTATTGACACTGCTATGTTGGTGTTAAATGTGATGCAGGCCTGCTTTCTGATGGATTGAGGCCACAGGAGAAAATACCAAAAGTCTGAAGCTCACCACATAAATCAGAAACTACTTCATGCTGTGACCATGATAAATAGATCTGCAAATATCTACCAGGACAAATTTAGAAGAGTCTTGGGGCACTGAGTTATACCTGAATTAAAAGGCAGCTTTGCTAAAAATGAACTTTTCTCCAGGCTAGTATGTTTGTTGTTTTATGTTTAAAAATGAAGTGTAGCAAAACCCCTGTAAGGCATTAAAGAGAATTTGCTGTTGAAAATCAGGATGTATTTTGCTAAGGGGTGGTCATCATACTGATGCAGGATTTTTCTCAGCCTCTTCATCAGACTTGTGACAGGGGTGCTCCATTTACTCAGCTCTCCATGCTCAACCCCTTGTGGGAGGGAGCGCATGAGCGAGTGAATGTTGGATCTGGCCAGGGTCTCTCTTGGCGCTGGCAGGAACAAGCTCCATACAGGGCCCTTGGCCAGACCAGGCACCAGTAAGACAGTACAGGACCCAGCAAGCCACTCTGGGTGCCAGCAGGAGCAAGCTCCATGGGGCAGTGCCCAGGTGTGTGTATAGGGGGGTACCTGTGACCCCAAGGCCCCACTGGAGGTATTACAATGATCCTTTAGTTCTGCCGCCCACTGACAGCTATGTGTTAACAGCTCAGCTGGCCCCTTGCCTCGTCATGTGGGGCAGCTGTCCACCAGCGAGGGCAAAGGGCCATTGTGACAACCTTTTTATGAGTACCTGCACTCGGTGGGTCCCGAGATCTTGTCCGGCGTCCAAGAAGAATTAGGCTTCTAGCTAACATCCTGAGCTTTCCATCTCTGCCAGAGTCCTCCTTGCTATGCATGCTGGTTGCTTGGGCATTATCCTGTGGATGCTTGAAGGATGGTGAAGGTGAAGAATTTTATTGAGAGGTGGGAATGGCTCTCAGCAGAGAGGGGAGCTGGAAAGAGTATAGGACCAGCAGGTAGTCTTCCCTGAAGTCCTGCCATCTTTCCCCCAAAGTCAAGCCATCTCTCCTCTACCAACTGAGCCTGGGGTCTTTATAGGCACAGGATGGGGGTGGGGCAAGCCAGAGGTGGTTTTGGAAAAGGTAACATTCAATTGATAAAAAAAGACATTATTCAGAAAGAACCAATCAGGAGAGAGTGGGCAAACAGGGATAGAGGTTCTCACTTTTGGGTGCAGGTCTCAAGCTACTTTGGCTTGAAGGTGGAGTTTCACCAGGGACCTGCCCCTGTCTGCCTAGAATTTCTCTGCCTCCTGCCTCTGTCAATATGAGGCAGATAAGACAGAGAGTTTTCTTTTCATAGGGCTAATTGGTTGTATGTAAGTCCTGAGTGTTAGAAGACAATTTCTTGCTTTCATGGACTGTACCAATTTTTTTTATTTTATATCTTTGACTGGTATTCCTCCTTTTTCAGATTCAGTTAGTAGCCCATTAAAGATTATTACTGAGTATTGTTCAATATTCTGATTAAGTTAAATATTTTATTCTTGGAGGTTATTATTTTAAAATGCCATATGATATCCCTGGAATGAGTTCTGAAGGTCTAAAATTAGGAAACCAAAAGAATTAACTGGGCTGGGCATGGTGGCTCATGTCTGTAATCCCAGCACTTTGGGAGGCCGAGGTGGGCGGATCACCTGAGGTTGGGAGTTCAAGACCAGCCTGGCCAACATGGAGAAACCCCGTCTCTACTAAAAATACAAAATTAGCCAGCGTGGTGGTGCATGCCTAGAATCCCAGCTACTCTGGAGGCTGAGGCAGGAAAACTGCTTGAACCTGGGAGGCAGAGGTTGAGGTGAGCTGAGATCGTGCCATTGCACACCAGCCTGGGCAAGAAGAGTGAAACTTGGTCTCAAAAAAAAAAGTATTAACTGAAATGACACAATATTTGGATTTTACGAAATTACCAAATGTCAAAATATAATAGGTCTATGTCTGCACTGGTACTATTTTGAACTCATTTCATATTTTTATCACAAGTTTGTCCCTTTATTAGACAAACCAAATCCATTTTGCTTCTCAGATTACTTACTTTGAGTTAATGGATGAAGCTGGTGATTTGGGATGGCTCTGTGGATAACAGCCTCCAAAGAACAAAATTGTTCCTTCTATTGCAACAGTCTAGAGAAAAAGTATCTGTTGGGTTAAAATCCCCACTCCTGACTGGAAATGTTCTCTTACCAAACTTAAGGAGTATTTTTAATTTTCTTATTCTTGGGGGGAGGGATAGCATTAGGAGATATACCTAATGTAAATGACGAGTTAACAGGTACAGCACACCAACATGGCACATGTATACATATGTAACAAACCTGCACATTGTGCACATGTACCCTAGAACTTAAAGTATAATTTAAAAATTTTTTCTTATTCTTTAATAATAGCATAACAGTAATAGAAACCACTAACACAGGCCTTCAGACAGAGAAGCTACATCCTTAATTATTATGAAATACAGATCCAGTTCTCTGTTTAATAAAAGGAGAACAATGCTCCCTTGAATCCCTTTTGAAGGAAGGTTAGTAACTAAACAAAAACTGCCTACTTTACAGTAGTATGACACCATGACTAAAGGGTCTAACTGTGGGGCTAAGTACCCAAAATAGGGTGCTTCACTGTGTGAGCATGGGCAAGTTACTTCACCTTACTAACCCTCAGTTTTGCTTTCTGGATAGTAGAGATATGAATCATACCTATTTCACATGGTTTTAGAATTCAAATAAACTCATGTATATAAAATGACCATGAAATTTATTATACTTTATAAAAGCTCAAAAAATGACAAATTATACTATCATTATCATTATTGTTATTATAAACTGGTATATGTTATAGCATGTAGAAAAAAGGTAGAAACACTATATCTAAGTGGTCAATGTGAATATTAAACAATGGCATTATTAAAGGCTATCCAGTGCCAGCTCCTAATACGGAAGGTATTGAGAAGAATGTGTCATTCTATGGCTGGGAAAACACGAAAGTAAAATCTGGAAGCCATGAAGTAGCTTGGAGGTGGATACTAAGAGAGAAAAATCTTCTTGTCTGTTATGCATGAAACTCATTGGAGACAAATGAAGTAATAAAAAGTCACACTGAGAAACACAATAAAATGATACTTTATCCAAATGGCACAAATATTGCTTGCATAATTTATTGCTTTTGAATGTTTAGGTATAATTTTATTGAGATGTAATACAGCATCAAGGTAAGGAAATGCCCAAATTTGTGAATATTGCCTTGAATTATTGTAAAATCAAGTTTAGCCTAAAGCTGCCTCATTTCATATTTTAAGTTCAGCCTAAAGGTTCCTCTGTACACAGTAAACCTAACTAAACGTGTAAGCAGACTAACTTCCTCTTGTGCCAATCACTAAGCTTTTGACAATTAAAGGTGGCCAACTGTTCAAATTGTGTTCAAATAAGGCAAATGCCAAACTGTAACCAATCTGGCTGTTTCTGCACTTCACTTCCATTTTCTGTACGTCACTTTCTCTTTTCTGTCCATAAATCTTCTACCACATGGATGCACTGAAGTCTCCCTGAGCTTACGCTGGCTTGAGAGGCTCCTTCATTCATGCAAATTGTTCTTTGCCCAATTAAACTCTATTACCTTTAATTTATCTAAGGTTTTCTTTTAACACTATTACAGAAGGGAAGATGTGTCTTGACTGGGTGAATTACAAGGCACACAAATCCTGTTCCAAAAAGTCCCATGTGGATTCAGGCAATGCAAAGCAATTATCTAAATGCACTTGGAAAAGGCTTGGAAAATTCAACTTTTTAAAAAACATAAAACTTTAATGTTTAATTTTATTATTTACCTGTACCTGGAGAAATCACCCTATTGTCCCCAGCACCACCAGTACCACCACCATATCATTGTCAAGGTCCTTTGGTTTTTGAAAATCAAAGCCTCAAACGAGTCCTGTGCTGCTAATGGTTTGACTTCTGTTTTAATTTATACCACATCAACAAAATAAAAACCATATGGTCATCTCAACAGATGTCAGAAGAAGTATTTGGCTCTTAACTCTCTTTGAGAGCTCATTTGAGAGCAATTGTGGAAATAAGAAGGGAATGCATTGAGGAATGAAAGAAAAAGTTAATTTAACTGTGGGGTATAGTAGGTGCGAAAGTCTTGAATGGAAAGGCTCAGAAGTCTGGAACCCAGTCCTGAAGAGTTTTTGTGGAACAGGTTCAATAGTCTGAGAAGTGCTTGAAAAAGTGGACTGAAGAGAGAGCATGTATAAGGGACATGTTTTAAATGCCCAAGGAAGGGATCAAGCTAAGGAGAACTTGCTAGGTAGCTTTGTCATTTTCATGTAAGTGGTAACTAGTGCCTTTACCCAGAGCCTCCACCAGTCAGCCGAGACTCACATTTCAGTCTGAGTAACGACAATGCCTGCTCTGGCCTGGAATTGTTTCTTTCTACCTCATTTGACCTCCTAATTAGGATGTTTTCACACAAGGCCTTAAAGTTGCGTATAAGATTGTTGGATAAATATAATTAAAAACAAAATCTGTCCCCAACCCAGAAAAGCTCTCCATAAAGATAGTAAAGAAAACAGTTTTATTATTGAATAAACCTTAAACCAGAATGTGATACACATCACAGGCAATCTGCTAAGAGATTGCAAAGACAGAAAGAAATCTAACCCTTTTATAAAGCCAACCAGATAAAACTCATTATCTACACGCTCTCTAAATAGACAATAATTAGTCCTCAAGTAAGAGGATTTGACAGTGCCATTTATTACATATAGTTTATCCTAAATTTACCTGTTAATTGGGGTGACCATCTGTGTTAGTTAATTGGTTTTATACAAAGGAAAAATAAACTTTCCATATCTTCTTGACAGAAGGTAGTTTTGAGGCTTGGAGCCAGGCACCCACCGAAGTTCGGCTTCTACCATCCCACAGAAATCGGGATACAGGGGTACTGTCTCCCTTGATGTTTGCATTTCAAAAAGAGGGCTCCCAGGTTCTTGAAAAAGACATTCCTGGGTCATAACGCTGGCAGGAGGCTTATTTAATTTCTAAGAAGCTGAACATACATTTTAAAGAGATAGAGAAAGAATTTACAAGTTTTCTATAGTAAATCACCTAACAAAAGGAGGCAGAGAGAAGTCTCCTCCCTTACATTTGACAAGGAGAATTGAGCCTCTTATTTTTATTCTTATTTATTCTTACAAACCACAGGGACCCCTGCATCTAGATGCAATGGTGGAGAGGAGCTTCTGTGCTGGTACTCATGGATGAAGTGACTGATCATGGTTCTCCTCTAGTTGGAACAGCAGCACAGGTGGTAGCTATTCCAGTGATGAGAACCATGCTTAGCCTGTAATACTTGGTTAATAAAATGTTGAAAAATAAATAACAAAAAGAAGATAACCTGACATGTGGCTTAAATAAAACTACACCTGTATAATGCATTTTAATGACCAATGCCATTTTTGTGAGTCATTAAGGAAATCATAAGTGATTATTTCTCTCTCTCGCTGGCTAACCTGCCTCTTTCTTACCTGGTGGATTCCCAAACACAACTTTCCTGCCTGTACTGGATTCAGAGACATTTTCATTTTTTTTTTCTTTACCAGTACATAGGAATTATAACTCTATCCCCATGGTACATAGTTATGCAAACCAAATAAGACCAAGGACGGGGCAGTGCTTATAAAGATAAAGTGAAGTATTACCATTTCTGGAAATGAAATGCACAATGAAAATTCAAAGAATGGTCACTCCAAAAGACATACATTAAGCTTTCAAATGCATTTCACAGACATATATTTAAGTTGAACATTGGAAGAGGTGCTATTCCCTGAGAATTTTGATTGAATGGTCTTGTAAGACGCAGTCTGGAAGGCGAATTCAGTAGCTTTTCCTATTGTAATGCATCTCATTTATCCTCATGGATAATACATAAAACAGCAACAATTGTTTACATCTTGGTGACTGTCCTTGAAAAAGAAACACCTCACCTCACATCCTGTTGTGGGAGCTCTGGTTATAGTCCAAATCATCTATATCTTAAGATAAAGCTAAATTATTCTCATATCATTCTCTCTCTTGACCTAGAATTCAAATATCCAATTTGATTTTGTTCTTGCATAACTTGGCTCTTATAATCAAGTCACAAACCTGATCTGTGGAATTTATTAGAGAAACAAAACAACTTCGAGGATATATTCCAGAATTTGCAAATAAAATCCTACCACCACATAATCCCTGCTTCTATCTAAGATTCTTGGTAACTAAATATATATTTAGAATGGTGAACCTAAAGCTTTGAAAGGTCTTCAAATTGTTAATTAGGTTGTCAATGATTTTTAATAGACTTTTAGTGATACATTAATTCCATTGTACCCTATTTATTTGGAAAATAATCATCTGTGTGATATGTATGATGTTTATAGTGTGATAATTGCTAATTAAGCAAAATATCCAGTTTATTCAAATATTCTTCCTAAACAAATTCCTGAAAATATGAAAGTTTATTATTTACTATTTACTATTTTTTACTGTATCAACAAAATACACAGCTGATTGGTATAGGAGTGAAAAGAATTTTTCCTTTCCCTCTGAAAGTTCAACTCTGTTGAAAGAAACTGACAATAGAAACATTAACAGGCAAAAAAGGCATACAAATATATTAATGTACATGAGCCCAGGAACCATAAAAAATATGAGACTCCAAGAAGGGCCAGGTAGCTGAGGTTTAAATGCACCCTCTTCATAGGTGAGGGGGAGATGGGAGTATGTAGACAATTTTCAGGGATAGTAAATGATTTTTTAGTAGAGTTTAATGAGCCCAAAGTACAGACAATAATTTATAAATGGTTCCTTTGGAAACTGAATGGGACTGGCAAGTTACAAGAAGTTGAGGGGTGGAAGTGCCCTGTGAACAAATGTTGCCTTATTATGTAGATAAAGTCTCTCAGGTAATCTCTTGAAGATGCCCTTAGAAGAATAGATGAAAAATCTGACTGGGTGTGTTGAGGATTTTTAGTATCTTCTTTTCTTTTGTGATTAATCTTTCCTGTTTTTGCAGTGGGATTCTGAGGGAACCAGGTTTAGGACAGTGGCGCTTCTTTTAGAAAGAAGTTTCCTCAGTAAGATAAGGAAATTCCAGACAGAGTACCTTCCCAAGTTTGAGAGAGGACAAACAAGAAGGATAGAAAGTTTTTGGTTCTGAGGCAGCCCTTAATGTCCCCCCATTTATTTTAATTCAAAGTGCTCAGCATGCCAAAGCACCATACTTCCCAGTATTTTATCCTGAGCCCTAATGTTGGCTAGGCTTTTCATTCAAACTGATATCTGGGCGTCATATGGGTAGATAGGAAAAGGTCTCTGAAACCCAGACACCACATAAATACTGCTGTGTATACAAGGACAATCAACTGGTTTGACTTAGTCAGAAGTTGTAAAAATGCCTATACATTAGCCACTAGGAAAAATGTAAATATTTTTTCTATTGATTCATTACACCAAATGTTGACCAAGCTGAATACCATATTGTCACCCAGTATGTTTACATAAAAACAATAAAATATATATATACATATATATTTTTTCTAAGTATAAGCCAGTGATAATGAGTATGTAAGGTAGTTTGTAAACACACCAGCAGCAATCCACCTTCTAGCAGATGGTGAATACAGAACTGTGCTTAGCTCAATTTTAATAATAAACTCTTTGAAAATAACAAGGTGGGGCTTCATAAAAGAGCAGTTGGCTGTTGCCAAAGATGAAAGGACTGAGAATGTATTCAAAGTTGGCCTACAAAGGCCTCCTAGAGTGTTTCTGCATGAATGGCTTTCTGGATTCCCTTTGGACTTTATCCCACAGACAAATTACAATGTTTCACATGGTCCATCACATTCCGAAGATTAATGCATAATGACCTGGGGAAAAAAGTCCTCTTATGACAAATGTCCTTTCCAATCTGCGTTTCATACAGGAAGAAAAAATAATAAAACTAAGTATATTCCCCTGAATATTACATTCAGTCTTGCTAACACAAATATGCTTAGAAGATAAATAAATTTGTCTTATTTCAAGAAAGGTTCCTCCAAGGAGAGAATGGAATCCCTGTTTAGGATTGTCTTTAAATACATTAATCTGACACAAGTTATCAACTGTGCTACTTCCATGTGTTGGGGTTCAGAAACTAATACCCCCCAAAAATGGCATGTTGACATGCTCAACTGAAGAAGAAGCGTCAAGGTCTCTCTGATCTCCACTCCCCAACCCCTGACCCCAGCTCCCACTATGTCTTAATCCTGTCTCTCCCAAAGGACAGGATGAAATTGTTATCTGAAGTTCCCTTATCTGCCTAACATCTGGACCTGCCAAAGAAGAAAACAATTATCTCTGGTCCCTTCCCTGAGTTTTCAGTAACTGAACTCATATTGCAGGAAGAAAGGCTAAAGTCTGTCAACAGACTTGTCAAAAGCCATTGTCTGCTCTGCAGGCTCAACAGATTTTGTCCCAGGCCAAGGTACGTTCTTCAAGCCCATTGAATTCTCCTAAAAATTATTTACCACCCCCTAAAATTATCCACACTTCCCTGTCTCCCTTTCCCCTTAGAAGTAAAGTATATGAGTATCTGTACCCTATTGGGAGATGGAGCAATCACTCTGCAATTTCTGCTCATGCATGCTAATAAATTTGTATGTCATTTCTCCTATTAATCTGCCTTTTATCAGTTGATTTTTCAGCAAACCTTTAGAGGTCAAAGGGAAGCTTTTCCTTTGGCCCCTACACATATTTACTCTTGATGCTCAACCTAAATGAGAACTTGAACAGATTTGCAAAGTCAAATGTCAGCAGGACAATGATGGAGAAATCCCTGTAATGTGCATGGGGAGAGAACTGGGAATGCTACAGTCACAGATGTTGGCAGCAACTCAAAGTCAGGTAATATTGGCAGGTTACAGAGAACAGGCAGGACTCAACCCTATTTCGCAGCCTGTTCTTTTCTTAAAAACAAAACAAAACAAAACAAAACAAAAACATCTTTTACAAGAATGTGCAGGACATCTATTAAAGGATAGGAAGCCCAGGACAGAAAACATGGAAAGAATGTCCAGTTACCTTCAGGGAGCTTAACATTCCTCACTGGCAAAATTACAAGGCTGGCTATTAAACACGTAGATTTTAAAGGCAATCATTGGGAACCACCCTAAACGAATTAAGAAAAATCAGGCAAACTCACCACAACAGAAAGAAAAATACTGTAGAACAGCAGTGTGTTCATCAGAATTTATTTTTGAATCCCAACTCAGGGACCAGGTGCAGTTGCTCACATCTGTAATTCCAGCAATTTGGCAGGCCAAGGTAGGCTGATCACTTGAGCCCAGAAGTTGAACAGCCTAGGCAACATGGCAAAACCCCATCTCTACAAAGAATACAAAAATTAGCTGGACCTGGTTGTGCACACCTGTCTGTAGTCCAAGCTACTCAGGAGGCTAAGGTGGGAGAATCACCTCAGCCTGGGAGTTTGAGCCTTCAGTGAGCCGTGATTGTGCCACTGCCCTTCAGCCTGAGCAATGGAGTGAGACACTGCCTTAAAAAAAGAAAAAAGAAAAGAATCCTAACTTAGCCTCAAAATCGCTGTCCAAACTTTAGCAAGTTATTTAGCATCGCTGAGACTCATTTTTTTTTTTTTTTATGAGGTTGATGTAGTAACTGTGGTTGTGTTCAGGATTAATATTAAGATGAGTTAGTGATTCTAAAGCAGGGTTTGGCATGCTGCTTCCTCTCCCCGTGTGGGATAATTGCTATTAATATGCAAAATAGTTGAAAAAAGGAGAGTCTGAAGTTAGGAATACTTATGAAGGAGTTTAAAGAAAACTTGAATTGTTGGGGACTCATTAACATTTATATAAAATCATTCAGAATCCCAGAAAGAAAAAAAGGGTGACTCATGCTGTTATAACTACTTCATAGAAGGGATATTTATACACAAAGATTCTCTTAACCCAGCTATCACATGAGTTAGGGCTGATGTTTGCCTTTGCCTGCTTCCAACTTACAACCGTTACCTAATACACTGACCTGAACTGTGAACCCATTATTTAAAATGCCACTAAAATGTCATTACTAAATAATCTTTCTAGCTCTAAAATCTAAATAATCTGGAAAATATAAAAGAAATAATCAAAAAGAATTGATAAATATTAAGCCAAGAATGGAGAGTCTAGGGTTAAGGGTTTTTAGTCATATTTTCCCCTATAAAAATAATGCATTTTACTAAGATTGTTCTGTGGGATCTGTTTTCCAAAAAGGTATCAAAGATAAAAAATCTATAGAAGTAGCTTGACTGTATTTATGTTATCATCCTTGAAAAATGCTCAGTTCAAAAAATTATGAGCTTTTGGTGGCTTGCTTTTAAATCCAGTTTTATCCACTGATGATAGTTTCTTCTGTTTTAAAATAGATGAGAGTACTTTGGTGATCATGGTTACACAGTATAAATATTGAGGCCACACGCTGTCCCCTGCTGTCATTCAGGAGTTCATTTGTTCACAGTTCACCTACTTTGAAACATCTGATTGCCTCAATTACCAGCAAACAGCGATTTCCTGAACATGGATGTTCTTCCATTAACTTCTAAAGGAAGTAGTCTGCTAAGAAGCTCCACCCCATCTATCAATCATAATAAGCCAGATCTCTTTTCAAACGCATTCCTGCAGTGAGAACTCATTCAAGTGTCAAAGTGTGGTTCTAATTGTAAAGTTAATTTTTTACCCTGGTAGGCTTGAAACATCCAAGGTTTAAATTTGATTCCCCAGATCCTACTAAAATGTAGAAGTCTAGAATGTTCCATGAATTGTAGAGGGTGCCCTAGATGGGATGTGTATATAACATGATAGGGGACCTTCAAACAAGTCAGAGGAGAATCTGGAAAAAAAATCAATGACTGTTTCTGGGGTGGAGATTGAAGTATTGATTAGGCAGAAAGTAGCAGATGGTAAAAGGCAGAATTACCCTATCCCTCCACCGCAAAGCTGACAAGAAAGATTTGTATCCTCAGAGTAAATGAATAGAGGAGACAAACTACCCATGGCAGAGAAAGGTAGTCACATCAACAGGTTGCAGTCTTGGTGTGGGTAATCTCTGGAGGTTTCTCATCTTAGTGACAAGAGAAATCATGATGCAGATGACCTAAGTCACACCTGCTTGAGGAAGGAGGGTATGCTGAGTAAGCTAGGAATGGAGAGGCACCTGCAATAAGAAATAAGTTTCTCCCAAGAGGCTAGCTCTATGTCCCCACCCAAATCTCATCACAAATTGTAATACCCCCATGTCAAGGGAGGAGCCTGGTGAGAGGTTATTAGATCATGGAAGTGGTTCCCCCGTGATGTTCTTGTGAAACTGAGGGAGTTCTCATGAGATCTGATTGTTTTAAAAATGGCCATTTCCCCTGTGCGCCCTGTCTCTCCTGCTGCCTTGTAAGATGTGCCTTGATTCCCCTTTGCCTTCCACCATGATTGCAAGCTTCCTGATGCCTCCCCAGCCATATGGAACTGGGAGTCAGTTCTTTTGTTTATAAATTACCTGGGCTCAGGTAGCAACATTATAGCAGTGTGAAAATGGACTAATATAGAGAAATGGTACTGGCAGAGAGAGGCACTGCTATAAGGATAACCTGAAAATGTGGAAGTAACTTTGGAACTGGGCAACAGGCAGAGGTTTGAACAGTTTGGAGGGCTCAGAACAAGATAGGAATATGTGCGAAAGTTTAAAACTTCCTAGATAATTGCGGTATGGTTTTGATCAAAATGCTGATAGTGATATGGACAATGAAGTCCAGGCTGAGGTGGCCTCGGATGGAGATGAGGAACCTATTGGGAACTAGAGCAAAGGTCACTCTTGCTAGGCTTTAGCAAAGAGACTGGTGACATTTTGCCCCTGCCCTAGAGATCTGTAGGACTTTGAACTTGAGAGAGTCTGGCAGAAGAAATTTCTAAGCAGCAAAGCATTCAAGAGGTGACCTGGCTTTTCCTGAAAGTATACAACTATATTTGCTCACAAAGAGATGGTTTGAATTTGGAACTTATGTTTAAAGGGGAGGCAGAGCACAAAAGTTTGGAAAATCCACAGCCTGAACATGTGATAGAAAACAAAAACTCATTGTCTGGGGAGCAACTCAAGGTGGCTGAATACATTTCCATAAGTAAAGAGGAGCTGAATGTTAATCACCAAGACAATGGGGATGATGTCTCCAGGGCATTTCAGACATCTTCAAGGAAGCCCCTCCCATCACTGGCCCAGAGGCCTAGGAAGGAAAAATGGTTTAATGGGCAAGGCCCAGGGCCCAGATGCTCTGTGCACCCTTTGCACATGGAGCTTCGTGTTCCAGCCACTCCAGCTTCAGCCCTGGCTAAAAGGAGCCAAGGTACAGCTTAGCCCATGGCTTCAGTGGGTGCAAGCCCAAGGCCTTGGTGGCTTCTATGTGGTGTTGGGCCTGCAGGTATGCAGAAGACAAGAGTTGAGCTTTGGGAGCCTCCACCCGGATTTCAGAGGGTGTATGGAAATGCCTGGATGTCCAGGAAAAATCTGCTTTGGGGTCAGAGCCCCCCTGGAGAACCTCTACTAGGGCATTGCAAAAGGGAAATGTTGGGTTGGAGTCCCCACAGGGAGTCCCCACTGAGGCACTTCCTAGTGGAGATGTGAGAAGAGGGCCCTGCAGAAATGTCGATCTACCAATAGCTTGCATCATGTACCTGGAAAAGCCACAGGCACTTAACACAAGCCTGCGAAAATAGCCGTAGGGGCTGTACCCTGCAGATCCATAGCCGTAGAGCTGCCCAAGTCTATGGGAGTCCACCCCCTGCATCAGTGTGTCCTTGAAATGAGACATGGAGTCAAAGAAGATTTTGGAGCTTTAAGATTTGATGACTGCCTGGCCATGTTTAGGACATGCATGAGGCCTGCGGCCCCTTTGTTTTGGCCAATTTCTCCCATTTGAAATGGGAACATTTACCTAATGTCTGTACCCTCATTGTGTCTTGAAAGTAACTAACTTGTTTTTTTTTTTTTTTATTTTACAGGCTCATAGGCAGAAGGCACTTGCCTTATCTCAGATGAGACTTTGGACTTGGACTTTTGGGATAATGCTGGAATGAGTTAAGAGTTTGAGGGACTCTTGGGAAGGCATGATTGGTTTTGAAATATGAGGACATGAGATCTGGGAGGGGCCGGAGTTAGAATGACATGGTTTGGCTCTTTCCCTACCCAAATATCATCACAAATTATATTCCTCTTACGTCAAGGGAGGGACCTCATAAAAGGTAAAAGGATCATGGGGGTGGATCCCCCATGCTGTTCCCATGATAGTAAGGAAGTTCTCACAAGATCTGATTGTTTTAAAAGTGACAGTTTCCCCTGTGCTCCCTCTCTCTCCTGCTGCCATTTAAGACATGCCATGCCTCCCCTTTGCCTTCCATCATGATCGTAAGTTTCCTGATGCCTCCCCAGCCATGCAGAACTGTGAGTCAATTAAACTTCTTTTGTTTATAAATTACCCAGTGTCAGGTAGTATCTTTATAGCTGTGTGAGAACAGACTAACACACTGGCCCTTAGTTCAAGGGCAAGAGGCAAGCTATGCCTGCCTCCACTTAACCGTGTCCTCATCCACGTCTGCCTCGTGTCATAGCATCAGTGCCCATGATCAGAAAGAAGACCCTCTGTTTCATATTTCTCAACAACTGCTCAGCCCATATGGCCACTCTCTGCCTTCTTCTTTACCTCTTAGTACTGCTTGTAGTATCCTAGCCAGCCAGTCTGCTTCATGCTTCTGCATCTTGAGTCACAGTGGTGTCCCCAGCTCTACCACTTTGGCATATCTTTGCCTCCCGTCTTCCCTGGGAAAATGTTGATTTACTTTTTAAGCCTCCTGTCAGGCATTATCTCCAGAAAGCCTTTACTGACCCCACCCCAGCCCCACACACTGAGGCTGAACAAAATGCCCCTCCTCTGTGCATCCTTACCATGGCCACATTAGTTTAGTTACATGTAACTCCTTTAAACTACAGGCTCTTTGAAGGCAGGCAGGCAGGGGCTGTGCAATACTATCTCATACCTCCTGTCTCTGACATGTGAAAATGTAAAAAAATTAAATGATCTGCTACCTGTACCTCCTTTAGTGGTACCTGGCTGATGGCCAGAGAAGCATCTGTCTCACATACAAGTGGAATCTGAAATGTTTTAATTAACAGGATAGTCTCCAAAGACATATTTTGTCTAAACTTGAATCAAGGGGCTCCTGAGAAAAACAGATGATTTTGCTCAATTAGAGACTGAAATCTATGCAGATGGAACAAGAAGATTAAAACTGTCATGGCACTGAACCTGTAAAACATGAAAAGAAATGAGAGTGAAATGATGGGTTCAAGAATCCAAATTAGAATGCAGGAACTAAGCACTCATCCTAGAAAAAAAAGAAAAAGGAAAAGAAAAGAAAAATTAAAACCTTGAAAACCAGGATGGGGAAGAAGACCAAAATCTAATGTTCAGTGATCAGGAATATGAAAACCTAAATTGGCAAGTCCACATAGTCACTCAGTTTAAGTCAAGGCCCCTCAAGGATCCTTTAGGAAAAATTCTAACAAAAGAATCACTTTATCTCCTACTGTTTTTGATATAAACCTAAATGGACTGAGCCCTAGGCTCAAGAATAAAACATACATATATACACAAACACACTCATATACACTTACATAAATTTCTTCAGGAAACAAAAAGCCTGAAAAACTTGACCTAGCTTTAAAAAAAGAGACTAGATTAAGTCAATCAGTCAACCAGTATGTTGGATAATAAGAATAACTACCAGGAACCACAAATGTTGTTAGCACTGATACCAATTCTAGACCAGAAACGGGATTTTACAACCACTGATGGCCCACAAAATGCACATCACTGATAAAGCTTGTGTTATTGCTTGCATGAAAACTAGGATATGAATTCCTATCTCCTTCTATAAGAGAAGGGATTATTAAGGTGACACATTCCCCATGCATAGTGAGGGTGTTTAAAAGTTCTAGGCAGGCTGAAAATACAACATCCACTACACAGATCTAGCTCATGCATTCCTCAAAGCTACCCGGTGAGGAAGGTATTACCCTCCAAAATTTATAGATGACAAAAGTGAGGCAAAATGGGACCATAACTTGCTCAAGATTATAGGGCTAATAAATGGCCAGTAAGATTAGAATTCAGTTCTTTGTACTGAAAACTTCATAGTCTTGCATATAATATGTGCTGTCTCCCAGGAGTGCCTGGAGGCTACACTGAAAAGTGATCATAGACAGGAGAAATCAGAGTCTCAGAAAAACTCTCAGGAGACCCAGAAAGCCAAGCCTTCACCCACCTCAAATACAGTTCTTATAGCATCATGTCCGTCCTCAGTTACCCAGTAACTATGTGGATGCCTGGTCACTGGGCATTTAGCAAGCCCTTCTCCCACTTCCTCCCACATTTCCTATGCATTTTTTTCTTTCCACAATTTGGGATAGACATTTAAAAATGCAGAAGGATGAAATGCTATTTTTTCCCCTCTACAGCAGGGGAGTGGGAGGGCTGTGTGGATTAACATCCCCTGTCAATTTTTTCAAAATATAAAGCTTCCTTTATCTTCCTTGCCTGAGATTCTGAAGGCCCCTTTCTCCCTGCCTAATTAACCACAAATCAACATAATTTATTTACATACATATGTTGTCTGCCTGTTTTCTTGCTTGCCTTTTCATCAGTTTTCAGTTATAAAAACCTGCGCTGAGGGTTGGGCAATGTGATTTCTGGTCCTGTCTGGGACTCTGGGAAGTTACTTTCCTTCTCTGTCTCAGGTTCCTCAGCAAGAACAACGGAGTGGGGCTGGGCACGGTGGCTCATGCCTGTAATTGCAGCATGTTAGGAGGCTGAGGCAGGCAGATCATGAGGTCAGGAGTTCCAGATCAGCCTGGCCAATATGGTAAAACCCCATCTTTACTAAAAAATACAAAAATTAGCTGGGCGTAGTGGTGTGCACCTGTAGTCCCAGCTACCCGGGAGGCTGAGGCAGGAGAATCACTGTAACCCAGGAGGCGGAGGTTGCAGTGAGCCCAGATCGCACCACTACACTTCAGAGTGACAGAGCCAGACTTGGTCTCAAAAAAAAAAAAAAGCTGAGGGGCTGGGGAAGGGTTCTGACCTCTACTGACTCTTCTATCTTCACATTCTATCATTTCTTTCCTGTCCTGGGTAATTCACAGAGCCACTGAGAGGAACACATGAGATAATAGAGTTGAAAGAGCTATGAATAATATACAGTGTCTGAGGACTGTAGCATTATTTAAACCTGCAGCTAGTCCATTTGTTTTTAAATTCCCATAGCATTGTGTGACCAGCCAAGAACCCTCTTGCCTCCAGTGTTAAGCGTTGATGAAGATAAAAAATTTGAAAGAAGAGAGCACAAGCAAGGGAGAGAGGGTATGTTTGGAAGGGTCTTGTGATTTGAACTCTTCTTTTATTCCAGTTTTCTAGAGATGATAATTAGGCTTTTGGCTCCAACAGGAGCATTCCATGTTGTTGAGAGATTTCGCAATGCAACTTCAATGCTCGGAGAAAAACGTGCTCATGTCTTTCTTTTCAAACACTTCATTCCATGTCCATCCCACACACTACCACTGTACAGAGAATGATAGGAGCAGGCAGATAAGTCATTTCACCAACAGTGACAATGTAGGACCTCATTTTAATTTAATCACCAGGATAGACAGGATTTTTGCCTGGTAACAAATCACCAGGCCCTTTTGCTGATGCTGGTTTTACACTAGATTGAGCCCCATCATCCTTCCTGCTGCATTACATCCACAGCTTCATCGGGGGGAAATCCAATTTGCTTTGTATTGTTTGCACACATTGCAGTGATATTAGGCAAACTCCCAGTAAATATTTGGGAGTGATTGTGTCTTGTTCAATTACGGATTCCATTTGAGCAAGGCTGACATTTCTGAAACTCAGAAAAACTACTAAACCTTTTCTAAGGAAACAAGTTACTTTAAACAATAAGTGTCCCTGTATTAAAGCATTCACACCCCCAAAATGTACTTAAGTATTTCTTTTCTTGCTCACCCTACTAAAAAGGCACAAAGCAGGACATGTGGCTCTCTGAAAAATTCATATATGCTGGGACAGTTTTGAACAAAACTGTGAATTAAGAAGAGAGGGACTGTTTTAACCAGGAGTGACTTTCTTTTCCTTGCTTTTCTCCTACTCCCATCTTCCTCTTCCAATACTTTGCAGGAACAAGCCTCAAGCTGTGAACAGATCCAACTATATTGTAAATAGAAGAGTCTCTCATTCATGCACATTTGAAGAGAAGACCCTCAAAAAGAGGCAAGTGCTTAGATCAAAGGAGTCAGTAACTAAGGTGTGTTTTCAGGAGTCACATGGCAGAAAACTTTGGTAGGCACATGAGATGTCTCAGTGATACCAGTGGGCAGGTATCACTACCTGGGTATCACTTGGAGGTCCCCAAACACCAGTGGGGCCTCAACCCCAGCTGCTGTCCAGGCTCTTGATACCATTGCAAGAATGAATTCAAGGACCAGTTGACAAACAGTGAAACTATAGAGATTTATTGCGAAGGGAAAAGTACATACTCAACAAAGGGGATTGTGGGCATACTCAAGAGAGAGTCACGCCCAAGGGGCTTTGGAGCTGCTACCTTTATGGGTTTATTTTACCGAGGGATGGAATATTCATGAAAATTCCTTGAAGAAGGTGGAGGTTTCCTGGAACTGTGGTGCCACCCATTTTTACACCAAATGTGGATGTTCCTGGAACTGTCAAGGTGCTGGTGTGTGTGTGATTTAGTATGTTAATGAACATATAATGAGATCCTAGGTGAAACCTAGGTCAAATCCAGTGCCATGTTGGGTTCAGTCAGTCTTACCCAGGTAGGTCCACACCTCAATGCAGCCTCAAACTCCCAGACTTAAGTCATCCTCCCACCTCAGCATCCTGAGTATCTGGGACTACAGGTACATGCCACTACGCCCGGCTAAGTTTTGTATTTTTTGTAGAAATGGGGTTTTCCATTGTTGTCCAGGCTAGTCCCAAATTTCTGAGCTCAAATGAACTGCCTGCCTCAGTCTCCCAAAGTGCTGGGATCACAGGCACAAACCACTGCACCCAGTCAGGAATTCTCTATTCTCCTGCAACCACCCTGTATTATTCCTGTTCCACCAGCGCCTTTTAAATTTGTCTTGATCAGCAGCCATTTTCTTTTTAATCAGAATCCCTATGTCACATCCAATCGTAACAAGAATTGGACAAAATTTGGGGGCTCCTGTTTTGGGGGGACCTGTGATTTAACTAGAGGCACAATAGCAGCAAAGATCTCTGGGCCTTGCACTGTGCCACATACATCACATATTTTGCCTCCTTAGACTCCACAGCAATCAGGTAAAGTAGAAATTGTGCTTTTTCTTAAATTAATATCTTGGATTAAGTTACTCGTCCTGGTACTATTCCTTCTGAAACTATTCCAATCAATAGAAAAAGAGGGAATCCTCCCTAACACATTTTATGAAGCTAGCATCGTCCTGATACCAAAGCCTGGCAGAGACATAACCAAAAAAGAGAATTTCAGACCAATATCCTTGATGAACATTGATGCAAAAATCCTCAATAAAATACTGGCAAACCGAATCCAGCAGCACATCAAAAAGCTTATACACCATGATCAAGTGGGCTTCATCCCTGGGATGCACGGCTGGTTCAACATACACAAATCAATAAATGTAATCCAGCATATAAACAGAACCAAAGACAAAAACCACATGATTATCTCAATAGATGCAGAAAAGGCCTTTGACAAAATTCAACAACCCTTCATGCTAAAAACTCTCAATAAATTAGGTATTGATGGGACGTATCTCAATTGAATAAGAGCTATCTATGACAAACCCACAGCCAATATCATACTGAATGGGCAAAAACTGGAAGCATTCCCTTTGAAAACTGGCACAAGACAGGGATGCCCTCTCTCACCACTCCTATTCAACATAGTGCTGGAAGTTCTGGCCAGAGCAATCAGGCAGGAGAAGGAAATAAAGGGTATTCAATTAGGAAAAGAGGAAGTCAAATTGTCCCTGTTTGCAGATGACATGATTGTATATCTAGAAAACCCCATCGTCTCAGCCCAAAATCTCCTTAAGCTGATTAGCAACTTCAACAAAGTCTCAGGATACAAAATCAATGTACAAAAATCACAAGCATTCTTGTACACCAGTCACAGACAGAGAGCCAAATCATGAGTGAACTCCCATTCACAGCTGCTTCAAAGAGAATAAAATACCTAGGAATCCAACTTACAAGGGACGTGAAGGACCTCTTCAAGGTGAACTACAAACCACTGCTCAATGAAATAAAAGAGGATACAAACAAATGGAAGAATATTCCATGCTCATGGGTTGGAAGAATCAATATCGTGAAAATGGCCATACTGCCCAGAACCACAAAGAAGGAGGAGGTGTCTGCAGGCATTCCCAGGGGCACAAGCATCACAGAGACACACCGTTGTCAGGGCTGATGAGGTCTGGGTGAGTTTGATGCCAGCGCCAAAGAAAATGAGTCACATGATAATTACAGTAAAACATCACAATGTCTTTATTTGAGTAGATCCCAATAATCTTTCCAAAACAGGATGTTTCTTGGCAAACTCTTCTATCAACCAGTTTGAAGGAACTCAGAGAACATCTGCTAACTAGGCATAATGAGTTCTTATACCTTACAGAATGTCACCATGAAGAACAAATGGCATCAGCTGCCACCATGCTGTGGTATGCTACTTTACAAAATGATATGTTGTTATTAAGTGGCAAGGGATATTGATTTCTCAGTATGTTTCTTACTTGCTCAATTGCTTTGGTTACAACAACGACAATGTATATGTTAAATACGCAGAGTAGATACAGGTTTATCTTTGGGTTCTCAATCATGCAGGACTTGCTCCTTGCCCTGGCAAATGACCAAATACCCTGAGACCCTACTTGATTCTGTTCTTTCAAAAGAAGTCTAGCCTTTTTTCTTTCTTTTTCTTGCTGAAACATTTAAAATGTGAGAAATCACCTCCTTTGGAGTTGAGATGGCCCTGTGCTTGAAGGGCGTGGTCTGGAAATCAGACATGCTGGGCTGGGTCCCAGCTTTACAACTGATCACCAAGTCACTCTGCAGGTCATTCCACCAATATGGTCTTCAGTTTCTCCCTCTGTAAAGGGAGAGGGTTGCCCTTAATCATTTCTAAGGTGTTTTTGGTCACTAGAATTAAATTATTTTCTTGCGCTTTAAAGAATAATTTTTAAAAATTCAATGCACATTTATTTAGTGCCTAACATGTGTCAGGCACGGTTCTAAAGCCTAGGAATACTTCAATTTAAAACAAAGAACCTGCCCTCCAGGAGCTTAACTTCTAATGGATGGAGAAAGACAATACAAAAGTAAATAAGTAAATATGTATCAAGGTAGATTGTAGAAAGTGCTGTGAAGATAAATTAAGCAGAATCAATGGAATCTGGTATAGAATTCTGGAAGTAGCAATGGGATAGGAAGTAGAATGCTAATCTATTTTGAGTAGTCAGTAAAGCCCTTGCTGGTAAAGTCATTTCACCTCAGAGAAGAGAACAAAATAGGAAGTATATTACACGGATATCTAGGCAAAGAGTACTCCAGGTAGAAAGACCAATAAGTACAAAGTCTCTGAGGCAGGAGTGGGCTTGAAATGTACTAGCAATCTGTCCCCACATGACTTGGAATGGACAGCATCCAGAGGTTCATCTGGAAGCTGCCATGGTCCTTGACTTGCCCTCTGCTCCTGCTATTGGGTCAATACAGACAGGAACCTGTTGTGGTAGCACTTGATATTCTGGAAAAATGCCTGCCTTCGAGTATAAAGAAAGTCCACAGTCACCCCTCTGAAACTGGTGCACTAAAGAATAGAAATGTTTCAAGAGTTCATATGAGTTCCAAGTTTCCTTTGAGCAAGTTGACTTTCTTCTTTAAAAATAGTGAACATTTTGAAATTTTTTTCCCCTGAAAAAGGCAAAATTGAAACAGGCAGCTACATTTGGGAAGAAGCTAAAAGCAAAATGTGCTCTGTGAAGGTGGGAGTGAGTAGTCTTCTGCCTAAGTGTCTGCCATGAAGAGAGCATTTGTAATTACAGCCACAAAATCACCTTGTAGACACTTAATAGCTTAATAAGAGTTTTAATGGGTCTATTTGAAAATGAGAAACCCCACTGTATAAAATGGGCCCATAAAATGTTATGCAGCTGTGCTGTGGCCTCAAACAAATTGCAAATAGATCTCATGCAGTATCCTGTAATATCAACTGGTGAGTTTAGGTGGCTATAGGATTTTGGCTACACTTGTCTCCAAAAATTCTTAGGGAAGACTTCAGATGCCTTCAGAGAAGCCCTACAGAGACTGGTGGCTGACCCTGTGGGGAATCCTGAAAAAATTTATGTTCACGTTTACTGCTCCGCTAATTACCTCAGCTTACACTGATAGCCCTCTTCTCTGAATTTCTCTATTTTTATATCATTGCTAAATTTATTTACCAATCTCTGCTATGAGAAAGAAGATACAAAGAAGAACACTTTATCTCTGCCCTTCGCATATTTACCCCATTCCAGAGCCTGTAACACCTACCCAAGGAAAAAGGATGTTAAGTATCACGAGACTTGCAAACCAAATACCATAGGAATTTAGAAATAGGAGGTAGAATTGCTGTTGTAAATAATCAAGTAAGACTTCCTGGAGGTGGCAATAGTTTTGATGAGCCTTGAGGTGAGGACTCTTCACAAAAATGGGCAATGCTACTGAGGGAAGTTGGTGGCATGTTGGCAGAACTGTAAGTAGACTAAAATAGGTAGACGGAGCAAACTTGAGGACAAAGGTAGTGAAGGCTAGAAAGCATAGTGAGAATCAGGTAATGTATATCCTTTGTGAACCCTGAATATCTGAGACAGTCTCAGTTAATTTAGAGTTTATTTTGCCAAGGTTGAGGATGCACACCCATGACACAGCCTCAGGCAGTCCTGATGACATATGCCCAAGGTGGCCGGGGCTCAGCTTGGTTTAATACATTTTAGGGAGAAATGAGACATCAATCAGTATATGTAAGTAGCACATTGGTTCCATCCAGAAAGGTGGGAACAACTCAAAGCAAGAAGGGGACTTCCAGGTCACAGGTAGGTGAGAGAAAAATGGTTGCCTTCTTTTGAGTTTCTGCTAAGCCCTTCCAAAGGAGGCAATCAGAGATGCGTCTATCTCAGGGATGACTTTGAAGAAAATGGGAGGCAAGTTTGCCCTGAGCAGTTCACAGCTTGACTTTTCCCTTTAGCTTAGTAATTTGGGGGCCCCCACATTCTCCCTTCACACCTTGAATCAAAAGTATTAAAAATTTGGATTTAAACTCCGGACAAATGGGTAGCCTTTGAAGGCTTTTGAACAGAAGTTACATAAAGACTAAAATTGTAGCAATATATATTTTTAAGTAAAAGAAAACTGCAAATGATGTCCACGGACTTAAGAAAATACAACACCTAAATCAGAGTGGTAGCAATGGGAATGTCAGGCAGAGATGCAAAAAACAACTCTGACCTACCAGCCATTCTAGCAAAATGTTAAAACTCTTTGCCAATTGTTTTGTGCAAAATAGTCTGGGACAGAGACTATTCCCCACAACCCCATGTAGCACAGGATTGGTCACAAAGCAGATCTCTATAAATATCTCTTGACTGGCTAACATGAAAAGCACCCATCTCCTGCTTAGCCTCTTCAATAGGCAAAAAAGGAGGGTATTCCTTGGGTCCATTCCAGTCAAAGAATGGGCTAGAGTCAGAGTCATGGTGTCACATCAAAGGTCACTGCTAGAAAATTTCCTCCGTGGAAACTCTAAAATATTGGCACATTCAGTCTAAAAATGTACTTCAACAGCTATTATCCTGCTTCCTTTGCTGTGAGGAGGCAGAATACCAGGATTCTTTGTAGCATGGGAGTCTTGAAACTGCCATTGCAAAATTATAACTGAGAAAATTACAACACTGAAAGAGATCTGACCTAACTAACTCTCTATCTTGCTTCTCACCTCCAAACTGTCCTTGCTCATTCCTGGGTGTAGGCCTAACTAACTTTGGGAGGAACTCAGTTTATAGTTCATAGTTTAAAACAAAGGCAATAACAACCCTTTCCCAAAACAAACCTCCTTCTTGCCTGGGGACTATACTGCCTTTGTAGGACTAACAAATTAGCCACAACAGTAGAAATTATGGTGTAGGAGTCGTGTAGCTGGGGGTTATGAGATTATGACCTTCCCCAAATTGCTCGTGGGAATAACATCACTATTATAAAACCTAAGATCAGTGCTTGAGATATTTCGCAGACCCTGCACTTGATGGATCAGCTGGCACCACCCAGGTTGATAAACTGGCTCATCTGGTCTCATGCCCCCCACCCAGGAATTGACTCAGAGCAGGAGGACAGCTCTGACACCCTATGATTTTATATCCCACTCGACAAATCAGTACTCTCGACTCATTGGCCCCTATCTGCCAAATTATCCTGAAAACGCCCAATCCTAGAGTTTTCAAGGAGACTGATTTGAGGAATAATATAACTCTGATCTCCCATATAGGCAGCTCTGCATGAGCTCTCTCTCTATTGCAATTTCCCTGTCTTGATAAACCAGCTCTGTCTAGGCAGTGGGCAAGGTAAACCCATTGGGTGGTTATAGTCTCCTAAATTAAATTTTAGAGCAAGTAATGGTGCCTTGCTTTTGACTATGGTCACATAATGCCAGTGTTTTCAGATAAGAAGTGGAAACATTTATCTAGCATCAGTATTTTTAGTCTACTCTTACATTCCGCAAAGAGGACCGTATGGTCCTATGAAGAACTCTCACAGCATCAGTGCTTTGAAAAAATCCAGAGGGAAAATGTGAGCCCATTCGCAGGACACCCAAGAAACCTGAGTAAATTTGAATGGGTTCTGTAGCCCCACCTCATGCTCCACTATGCCATATTTGATGATTGCATGTATGGAGTCATGTAAGGGGTCTGTAAACCAAAAGTATCCAAGACAGATCTCAATCAATTTAGTTCATTTTGCCAAAGTTTAGGACATGCCCCTGTCACAGTCATAGAAGGTCCTGAGTTCATGTGCCCAAGGTGTTCAAGTGATTGCTTGGTTTTATATATCTTAGGGAGACATATGACATCAATCAGTATATGTAATATCTACATTGGTTCCATCCAGAAAAAAGGAACAACTTGAAGCTAGGCAAGGAGTCAGTGGGAGGGTTCCAGCAGGAGGGTTCATAGGCGGATTCAGAAATTTTCTGGGAGGCTGAGGCACAAGAATAGCTTTAACCCAGAGGGGTGAAGGTTGCAGTGATCATTCCACTACACTCCAGCCTGGGTGACAGAGCAAGACTCTGTCTCCAAAAAAAAAAAAATCTGATTAGCAATTGGTTGAAAGAGTTTATACAAAGACCTCGAATTAATAGAAAGGAGTGCCTGCGTTAAGATAAGGGGTTGTAGAGACCAAGGTTTTTATTATGTGGATGAAGCCTCCAGGTAACAAGCTTCAGAGAGAATAGATAATCTTAAGGTCTGTTTTAATGTTAATGCTGGTGAGTTGTTTCTGAATTCAAAAGGTGCAGGGCATAATGAGGCATGTCTGACCACCCATTCCCATCATGGCCTGAACTTGTGTTTCAGGTTAACTTTGGAATACCATTGGCTGAGGAAAGGAGTCCATTCAGTTGCTTGTGGGGGTGGTCTTAGAATTTCATTTTTGGTTTACACCTTTGTACTTCTGAAAAACTACACAATTTATTCCCAGTGAACAGTTCTGGATGAGGAAGAATTTTATCTCTTAATGTTTAAAAACAGTGTTTTAGGCTGCATTGGTAAATGCAATTTTTCCCAGGGTTTTCATGAGAATATGCAACAATGACAGGACACAGCAAATCCCTTTTGGAGCTTCACAACTCTCCTGAAGTAGAATTTATGAACCCATTTTACAGAATCTTCTAACAAGACAAAACAAAAAGATTGTTTAAGGTCTTGGGAAAAATTACTGTGGAAGAATAGGCTACATTGATAGAAATTTTAAAGATTTTAAAGACAAAATCCAGTGTTGAAAAGGGTGTGAGAAATGAGTGACATTTTAAAGGGATACAGTTTTTTTAGGAGGAAATTTAGTATTATTTATCAAAATTACTCACAGACATATTCTTTGACCCTGAACTTCTGCTTCTAGAAATCTGTCCTATTAAAATAATTATGCATGTACACAAAGACAAATATATAAGAATGTCTATTACTCCATTGTTTGCCACATAAGAAAAATGATGGCAAGTATAATGATGTAGGTCATATTTCATCTATACTATGAAATATTATAAGGTATTTCTTAAACAGGGAGAAGGCTTTTACTATTTTATTGTATGTATCTATCTATAGCTTGAAACATTTTACAATGAATATCTACTTATATATTAATTCAATTGTTTCTGAGGCTTTGTTCTTTTCATAAATTTAGTCTATTTACTCTTTGATGTTCAGATTATATAATTTCTCTTGTTCTATCTTCACATTCTCTGACTCTTCCCCCCTTCATTCTGGTGTAAAGTTTATCCACTAAGCTTTTTATTTTGGTTATTTTCCAGTTCTAACATTTTTATTTGGTTCTTTTTTACATCTTCCATTTCTTGTTGAGACTTCATATATCTTTTCGGAGGTTATTTTTTGTTTAGTGTTTGTTTGTAATTGCTGTTGAGGCATTTTTAGTATGGCTGCTTTACTTTTTTCCCCTTAGATAATCCTTACAGCTCTGCCATCTCAGTGTTGACATCCATTGATTATCTTGTTTTATTTAGTGTGAGTTCTTTATGGGTATTAGTAAGATGAGTGATTTTCAATTAAAACCTTGATATTTTAGACATTATGTTATGAGCTTGTAGATCTTATTTAAATATTGTTTTATTCAACTGCCTTGTCCTGACAACACTTTGTCAGGGGAAGGGAACAAGGTATCAGCTCCTTACTCTCATCACTGCCAGGTAGGGGCAGAAGTTCACGTTTCCACTCAACCTCTGTTGACACCTAAATGGGGAGAAGCTCCTCGATACCACTGGGTGGAAGTGATAATTCTAGCTCTCTGTTACACCTTTACAGATACCTTTTTGGCTGGGAGGAGTGGAAGTGCTTCATTTGTAGTCACCATTCTGCCTTCACTAAAACCAGAGGGCAGAAGGGAAGGTAGCCCCATTATTAATGGGGCATGGTAAAAGTTTTGACTCTCCACTAGGCTTTATCTAATGCTATCTCAGCAAGATGAGGGAGAGGTTTCTTGTTGTTTTTCTGGTTCTTTAGCTAGAGAGAGTAGACTTTTATTTTGACTTTTATGCTGTGCACCCATTGAGATTTCTAGGTTGTCAGCGTCTCTAGCAACCCATCTGGGATATATAAAATTTTTCTTCTGCAGAAAAACCCAGAGAACTCACCACTTTATAAATCTGTGGCTCCATGGTTCCTTATTTGATCTTCCTTCCCTCTACTTTTCAGTATTTTTGTTTCTTACATGCATAATGTCCAGGGTCGTTAATTGTACTTAGTACAATTAGTGAGAGGAATTTGGAAATATGTCTATTCCATCTTCCCAGACGCAAGAGATATCTTATGGCTAACTTTTAAAGTAAACTTATTTGTCAGTAACAAAGATATTGCATATCAGTCCTACAAACTGATAGTTCCAGTGTACTCTGGCATTGTTACACCTTATCAAAAGTGCTGAATTTTATTTACAGAATCACATTTTAAAAAAGAACAATAGCCATTAATGCACAGAAGAGCAGGATACCATGAATAATATCATATTAGAAAATTTTGTCATATGAGGAATTGTTGAGAGACCTAGACCTGATTAGTGTGTTAGACTTTGTTGCCATACAGTAGTGTCAGTTTGTCCTTTGCAAATTCTGAGGGCCCAATAAGATTCATGGGTTTTAGCTAAATGAGGCAGTTTAGTCTTAATAAAAAGGGCTTGCTAATAATTCTAATAATAATAGCTTAACCTGAGTATTTTAGTTAGCCAGTCATAGTGCCAAAAGCTTTACAGGTATTCTCTCAGTTGGTTTCTGTCACAACTCTGTGTAGAATAAACTGTAGTATCTCCATCCTTAGAAATGGGAGAACCAAATTTTAAAGAAATTGTGTCATTTGCCTAACCCCACACAATTAAGGAGTCATGTCCAGATTCAAACTCAAGTCTGTCTGACTTCAGGGCCATAGTAGAGCTTCTCAACAATCAAACAGGCTGCATCCGGAGTCTGTAAAAACACTTCATTACTGCAGAAATAAGTATTATTTCTTCACATGCCTGACATCTTATGGTGAAAGGATCTTTCATTACCTTGTTTTTAATACAAGAGTTGACTAGCTATGTGCTTCTTTACGATCTTTGCATGTCAGTAATTTAGTAATTTGAAATTAAGTGAGCCTGTATACACATCTGAGATGTGCTGGTCTTTGTTCCCCATGTATCTCAGCTGGTCTATTTGAGAAATGAATTTCTCAAGCTATGCATAACAAGTACAGGAAAGCTCCTCACTACCAGAAAATTAGAGGGAATGGCTGATTTTTTTTTTTTTTTTGCTGTTTTCTCTTTTACATCTTTCTTGCCTCAGTCTCTGAAGATTATATTAATCTACATGCATTTTATTCTGAATGTTTCTCATCTTGTCCTGAAGGGAAGATTTTCCAAATGGAAAAATGAGTTTTAATCATGGCAAATTGTTCAATTCATGCTTTGATAGCAATTCTTTTTAATCCAGTTCTTAGGTCCATACAAGTCATGTAAAAGTAAGTCTAGTACTTTATGCTTAGGATCTGGCAAATTCTAATGAGGGCAACATTGGTTTTAACACACAGTAATTCTCTGTGTGTGTGTGTGTGTGTGTGTGTGTGTGTGTGTGTGTGAGAGATGGTTAGAGGGACTAAGATGAACTGCTTTTTCTCCATTTATTAATTGTAGAACCTGGGTCTTCTCCCCATTTGTAAAAATTGAGCTAATTGTAAAACTTCACTCAGGTCAGCTGTGTCATAAGTGAGGTGATATTTAATACACCCAGCAAAATGTCTAGCACACATACAACATATTTCAATAACATTAACAATCTTTCCTTTCCAACATCTCTTATCAATATGATGAGAAAACATTTCTTTGTCATGCAGTCTATCATAATACCTGGGCAGCAGTTGCTTACTCCAACAGCAAGTAAAAGAACCTTTCCAGAAAAAGTGTTGCATATTTATCTGATGTGCACTTATCATCTGAGTGAATGTTCTGATTCTCAAATTCTCTAGAATACTATCCTGTTGAACTTTCCAAACAATGATGAAAGTGTTCTGTATGTGCACTGTCCAAGTCTCGAGCCACTTAACACATCTGTCTATTGAGCACTTGCAATGTCGCTAATGCCACTGAATAACTAATTTTTTAATTTTATTTAAGTGTAAATAGTCACATGTGGTTAGCAGCTATTCAGTTGGGCAGCACGGCTATAGAGACTGGTCCCCTGTAGAGCTGATTGGCTTTTTCAAAGCATTAAAATGCTACTGAATTCAGTATCCACTGAAAAATGTGATAGGCTTTCCAAGAGTTTTGGAAGGTTTGATAAATCAGTGCTGCAACCTACAGTCTTCTATTCTTTCATTTTCTTATGACCTCCACATTCCAATTTCATACTTTTTTATACCTTATTTCAACCCCTCCACAACATTATTCAAGCAGATGAAATCAGGTTAAACTAAACATCAAATAAATTACTAAATTGGTCAAACAGATAACCTAATAGCTATATGTAAAAGACTTTGACACTCTTGTTTCCTTTAGTGAAGGGATGGCAGAATGAGAAAGGTGGGCTGGTGTTTCTAGCATCTATAGGTGTCTTCTCAAAAGGAAACTGATATGGTTTGGCTGTGTCCCCACCCAAATCTTATCTTGAATTTCCAGGTGTTGTGGGAGGTATCAAGTGGGAGGTAATCGGATCATGGGGACAGGTCTTTCCGGTGCTGTTCTCATGATAGTGAATAAGTCTCATGAGATCTGATGGTTATTTTAAGGGGGAGTTTCCCTCCACAAGCTCTCTTTTGTCTGCTGCCATTTGACATTTGCCTTTCACCATATACTATGGTTGTGAGGCCTCCCTAGCCACGTGGAACTGTAAGTCCATTAAACCTCTTTCTTTTGTAAATTACCCAGTTTTGGGTATGTCTTTATCAGCAGAGTGAAAACAGAGTAACACAGCAATGGAGCACGGTAATTCACTGCCCTTGCAGAATAGTATTTGCTGAGGGCCAAGCATCAACAATATCATATAGGCTTTTGTGGTGGGTCTATTAACAAGGCAAAATAAAAGCATATTAAATATTGTGGTTACTCAGTACAGTCTCACTCAATATCCACAGGAGATTGGTTCCAGGACTACTAAGGATACCAAAATCCTCCTATATACTTTAAATCATCTCTGCTTATAATAACTAATACAATGTAAATGCTATCTGTATTTTTATTTGTATTATTTTTAATTATTGTATTGTAATTTCTATTGCTTTTTTCATAATATTTTTAATCTACAGTTGGTTGAATCCACAAGTGCTGAATCCATGGATAAGAAGGACTGACTATTCTCTGAATCTTTTTAAGGAAAAGATCTAATTTTTTAATTATTACATGCATCAGTCACTTTGCCAAATGAGGCACAAAGAGATTTGTGCCAGATTGAGCAAATCCTAGAGTTCCTGATTCCTAGGTTACTCTCTTCAACCTTTCACTCACTAGCTTCTCTCACCCTTGCACAGGACAAGGCACTAGTGCTCCCTGGGCTGATTCTCTTAAAAGCTAATCGAAAATATCATTAAGTGACTTGGCTGTGTTCATATGTTTTATGATTACAAAACAGAGGGGTTTTTCCTGGTTTCTAAAGCTAACAGATTGGTAAAGACCTCTCAGAAGTAATCTTGGCTTCTAGAGAAATGAACTCACTACATGAGATATAAGTCTTGGCAATAATGCTCTCTAACATAAGTCCAGATCATAAATACAATGGGGATGATTCTCAGAAGGGAATGCAACATGAGAGAGAAGAAACTTGAGATGGCAAAGCCCTTCTTGACAATGTAGATTAGTACTCAATAACTATCTCCTGTCATAAGGGTTTCATACTAAGTGTTGGGGGGAATTTGGTACATTATTTTGGGTTGTGCCTACTGTAGGTTAACAATCAAATTATTCACGGCACAGATGAAAATTTCAAAACAACACGGAGAAATGTGGTATTACAGTCATTAAAGAGGGGGGTAATATTAATGTATAGATTGTGCCACTTCTCAAGGCCTAAGGTTTTCAGAGGAGCGTTTCAGTGAGGTAGACTCTACAAGTTGGTGCAGAGTCAAGGTCATGCCTTGGAAGAGCTAGAAAGGCCAGACACACGGGAAACAACCTCCTGCTAATGAAATAAGGGAAGCCACACACCAGTCTCCAGGCACGCTGAAGCAGATGCCCCAACTAATGCCATCTAGAGGAGTTTGTGGTGTGACTGGCATCATCCAGTAAGAAATCTCATTGACCATTACCAATTACATTCAATGATCATGACTACTGAACTACAGTGCACAGCTCAGTAACATAGCCACTGTTAGCACTGCACAGCAGCAGCTGAAATGAGCCAAAGCGTGTTGCAAACTCTTTACCTGTGCCCATCCTACTAAAGTGAAGCTAATGCTTATTGATAGCACACTACACATACTGAAATATTCTTTGTATTCTAGAAGGGAGGGGTGAGTTGTAGTTTGTACAGCTATATCCCCACTATGTTAATTTGCTTTTCTTAGGCCAATAATATATATTTTTAAGTTAGCCAATAAGAGGTTAGAAATGTTTTTTTCTCTGAGGAAAAAAAAGACAAAACAAAAAAAAAAAAACAAGAAAATCAAATCCATGACCTTGGTCTAATTAGCCCTACTGAATTAACACCACACACTGCATCCAACTGAGTTAACCAACTCAGACAAGGCGGCCAGTCATTAGGAAAGCCCCAGGGAGTGGCTGACTGACTTCCTGAAATGTTTCCAGTGGGTGGGTCTCTAATCTGACACATCTGGGAAGCCCTGAGATGGAGCAACAATTCCTCCCAGGGGCCATTTCTTAACACTAAGGTAAAAATAGAAGCTTTCTCCTTCTGCGAAATGTCACTTCACATTTTATCACAGTCTAAGACTCAAAGGCCCTTGTTACATTGAGCCCTAAATGCAGCCATCCTTAGGTGTTCTGATGTCCTCTGTGGTTGCTGGATTAATATGCAAATAGGCTATATTTTATAGTACATTTAAAGGATGGCCAGTGTTAACTACATGGGAAAGTGGGGGGGAAAAATAGGGAGGCAGAAGACTAGAGGGAGAGAGGATATCTATCCTGTCACAAGAAATAGACAATAGGGGCTAAGAATATTGATGGGGATATGGAAAATCAATTTTAAGTGTTTCCTACATGAAAAATCAAAAGTAGACATTTCATACATCACTAGTGGCCTGATTCTTTCATTCCATGCCTGTCATTTTGACTTTGTGCTTCTCCCCTGGCCCTCTTGCCATTATTGTCAGGTTGTTTTCTTCTTGACAAAAGTGGGGAAAAAAGCAAAGCTCACTGGAAATATTTCTAGACTAAAATTTCTCTGTAGAAGGACTATATAAGCTGTGATTTCCTCAGCCCTCCCAGGTCTAGTCAGACACACAGTACCAGTCTGAATTCCAGGGGTGTCAAGCACACAGGGATTGAGCAGTCCACAGAGGTGTGCCCATTCTGTTCTCCACAGGGCATTGCTGAAATGTACATTTGTCTGTGCGGCAGACTGTGTGTCTAGACACCCATATTTAGCATCCTCTTCTGTGGTGCCCTACTTGTAGGAGGATTAGACACCATTCTGTGGTTGAACCTGGCAGGACCACATGACTCACTTTGGCCACTGGGATGTAAGTGGAAGTGTCTATAGGTCACTGCTGGGCAGACTGAGTGCCAATGCATAGTTTACCAGGTTGCCTTTGCCCTTTGCTTGAGCTTTTAGTAAACCGAATAAGTAAAACTGTACTTAGTCCTCCAAGATCTGACTCTTTGAAACCTATATATAGAAACCACTATAAAAATTTCAAAAATCCTGTGTCTTGCATATGGAAAGCATAGATTTCTAAACTGTTGTTTCTGGTGTGGGCTTTACAACCTCAAAGCTGACCAAAGATTCCTCATACTCACCAAATCTGCTATTCCCCTGAGGGCAGCACCTACAGAAAGCTCTCACAGTTCCCCAAGAGATGAGAAAGAGTTAAAGAAGTTCAGTAATAGGAATCCCCGTTAATATCTGAAAATCTCATCCTAATGCATGTGATGAAATATACCTCAGGCAGTAAAGCAGCACAGGCTTGTCACACTCCCTACACGCATATTACCTATTCACAACTCTCCATCCCAAATCTACCTATTCACAACTCTCCACCCCCACCATCCTCTGTTTTCATTATAAAGCCCCATGGCTCTGACGTTTTCACTCTTAGAGGCCATCAATAACTCATAGACCCCACCATTCCACAGTCACATGTACTCAAAGAGACAATAATTCTATTAATAATACTCTCTACAGTTTTAACTTTCTTTAGTGATACATCAAATTCATCAAAATACTTGGTAAAGAATGGAACTTCTGTTTTTGTTGGAGGAGTGATTTGGAAGCTGAGAAAGTAATTTTTGCTAATAGAAATCGCATTTTTTCTGGGAGTGGTCACTCTGATGGATGGTCCTATTTATTCCTATTTAGGATTACTATTCTTCCATTATTTGGGGGGAGAACTGAAAGTTATGAAGGAATCTGAACACAGGCACTTCAAACTCAGATATCATGCTCTCTTTATTTGCGTGCTATAAAATAGGTATTAGCTTTTGCAAAATTATGCAAATCTGCTTATTACATTTTCCCCTGAATCAGGGTTTAAACCCCCTCTTAACTGAAAGTTACTTTTTCGAAATGCATGCACGTGTGCTATTGCTCAATAGCTGCAATCAGCAAGTTGGAAAGAACTTAATAAGAATATGAGGTACATTCAGTCATTTTCTCTAGGCTGAAATGAAGACAATATGAGGGTAGAACAGAGTTGGGTTTAGGGAAATCTGGAGTAAAGTTTTAGCCCTCCATTTTTAAAGTGATCCAGGACTAACTGGCTGATATGGTTTGGCTGTGTCCCCACCCAAATCTCATCTTGAATTGCAATTCCCATAATTTTCATGCGTCATGGGAGGAACTTGGTGGGCGGTAATTGAATCATGGGGGTGGGTCTTTCCCATGTTATTCTCATGATGGTGGATAAGTCTCATGAGATCTGATGGCTTTAAAAAATACGAGTTTCCCTGCATAAGCTCTCTCTCTTTGCCTGCTGCCATCCAAGTAAGACGTGACTTACTCCTCCTTGCCTTCTGCTATGATTGTGAGGCTTCCCCAGCCACATGGAACTGTAAATCCATTAAACCTCTGTCTCTTGTAAATTGCCCAGTCTCAGGTATGTCTTTATCAGCAGCATGAAAATGGACTAATACAGTGGCTCTAACTTAGAAAATTTTAGAAGCTGGGAATGGCCTTAGAGTTGTGGGAAGAGATAAGTAAAGCAAATAGAAGAGTCAGCTCTGGAGAGGAATTTTTTAAAAGACTTTTCTCCCTCTGGATTTCAGAAAACTGAGTCTTAGGCTTTGAGAAGAGCCTTGATCAAAAGCTACCTACTAGGTGCAGTTGGTTCCTGCAATAGGCCAGAGCTAAGGGACCCACTGGAAATTTCCCTGAGGAGGGACCACAGCCAATGGACTTTTAGAAGAGTCGTATCACTGTCCAGGTTTGAATTTCTCCATTTTTTCTTTAACTTTTTATAAAGTCTAAGCACTAGAAGCTGTCCTTAGCCATCACTGTGTGGAATTATGGGCAAGGCTTGACCCACACATTAAATAAAGAGGTGCAGAGGGAGTAACAGGTGCCTGAGGAAAAGTGCTTTACCTGTGGCACTTCAGAAGAATGGTACAATGGCCTGCAGCTGGTGCCTGGCAGCAGTAGACAACCACTACCTGGAGGGATCTTTGTAACCAAACTTATCAGCCATCCTAGACATGTCCAGAGATATCTGAGAAGAAAAACAGAAAAAGTGTGAGCTTTCACAGGCTCGCAACATGATGATTTGGATGTCAAAAGGAAACTTAGCTTTAGTCACAATCTGCTGAAGGCCAAAACATCTGAGTTGTAGCAACCATAATGCTACGGTTGACAGTCCACCCAAAATATTGAAATATTTCCAAACTGATTAGGAAACAGCCACTGTCTTTGGCTACTCCAGCCCCTTCTTAAGCACTTACTGGATGTTCCCACAATCCAGCAACTAAAGGGTAAGTACTAGGCACAGTGGGGGCCTGCAGAGCCTGCTTCATTGCAGGCTTAAAGTATACAGAGTCAGTTCCTGTATTCCCATAACATGCTGGTTATTAGATTATTTGGCCATTACATTTGCCTACATTTAGCTGAGTCTGACTGGGAGAGATATCAGAAAATAATTTTAAATGGTATTATTCTTAAAGACTTTATTTGGGGAAAAGCAAAGACCAACTCACATCAGCTAAATAAAAACTAACACAGTAAATGTCTTATGAATACAGAGCCAAGGAGCAAAAGTTGGAGTGATCAAGGAGGCTGATGAATGTCAAGTCAGGGGAGAACATGAGTCTTGTTAAAAGAGTGTGGATTTCTCTTCTATTGTGGGTTTGGTTGATATTTCTGTGTTACCCTCACTTTAGCAACACAGATCCTTTCCACATGATAAAATGCAGTTATCTCTGAGCTGAACAATGCTACAATTCAAGCACTCTCATTTATTTGCCAACAACTCAACACCAACTTGACGTTTCTATGCAGTAGTAATTGGGGAAATTATGGGACTATAATAGGAGGAGAGAGAAAATGGGTCATCTCTTGTCCTAAGTTATAGAGATGCCAAAATTGTCAGCACCAACTCTTTTATTATTTTATTCCCAATAAAATTTGGAAACAACTGTGTATATGTAAATAATGACCCAATTATTTCATTTAAATGAACTCACTAATTTAAAATGAATTGTGATCCATTGTTAGGAGCAGCTTACATTATGCCAACATCTTAGATATTAATTCCACACAAAGCTGACTGTATATTTAACTCAGAATGAAGGCAATAAAAAGCAAAGCCATGAAATGCAGAATATATGAGAATAAAACTAGAAAAATAAAAAGAATCAAATTATGTACACTTCTTAAAAGTTAACAGTTTCTAAAATTCAGTCTTACTACCTCAATATAAAAAAATCATCATCTTAGTGACACCACTTGTCAAGTTATTGATAAAAAGAAGTTATAGTAGAGAAAAAAATAAATTTTCCATTCCCTTTAGCTGACCAAGCAAAATATTTGCTTAATTGGGTGCCATAATTTAACTTTTCACTGTTTTACTGCCCAGTAAATAAAAGCTATATTCAAAAATCAGATAATTAGTTGTCAAAAGATGCAATATCTGTTCAAGTGCATGAGAGAAAAACATTAGGAAAAGGAAATTTCTAGAAGGTTTTATGAAGCATGTAGGGCATGCCTCATAAATGTGTTAGTAAAAACTTTTGTGAAAGTTATTATTTTAACCAATGAATTAAAAGAAGTGAATTGCAGGAAAGGAGAGCTTCTGGTAACATGACTCATATAAAAAGGGCTTGGCCATTTTCTATGAACCATTATCTTTCTTACAATGTGTGAAGTTCAGCAGGGCCTCCATTACATACCATGAGCTCATCTCTATGAATGATGCAACACAATGTTAATCAGACCCCCTTCTCTGATGTCATTAAGAGAAGGCTAGGCCGGGCGCGGTGGCTTACGCTTGTAATCCCAGCACTTTGGGAGGCCGAGGTGGGCGGATCACGAGGTCGGGAGATCGAGACCACGGTGAAACCCCGTCTCTACTAAAAATACAAAAAATGAGCCAGGCGTGGTGGCGGGCGCCTGTAGTCCCAGCTACTTGGAGAGGCTGAGGCAGGAGAATGGCGTGAACCCGGGAGGCGGAGCTTGCAGTGAGCCGAGATCGCGCCACTGCACTCCAGCCTGGGCGACAGAGCGAGACTCCATCTCAAAAAAAAAAAAAAAGAGAAGGCTAGCAGCAAAAACTTCCACTCTTCTAGTATAAAGCATTTTTTTATGAAAACATTTTATTCTGATTTCAAACATTTAAAAATTGTGCCCTAGTTTTCAGACCATAGAAATACAGAAGTTTTGTGACTCAAATACATCATTTCTTCCTTTTTATGTATTCTCACCACTCCTCCATTGTAGGCAGTCACTTTTAGGCTTGTTCCTAGCACCTGATCATCCTATGACCCTCTGTTTCTTTTGTGTAAGCTGTTGTAAGCTTTTGTATAAGCTGTTGACATGACGCTTAGCAGAAGCCCTGCCTTCTTCCAGGGTTCCAAGAGTTCTCATTAAAAGAGACAGTTGGTCTGCCTCTTGACAAAACTTCATTTCCCCAGAAACTTCTCCCTGCACCCTGGACTAGGCTAGACTCCACCCTCCCCCACCCATAGAGACTCCCACAAGACCCAAAGCTGCCACGTTCATCGTAGCTTGTCAACACTAGTCCCTCGTACTGTACCATGAAAGAGGTGACAGCATCCAGTTCCTGTTGTAACCCTCACCATCAAGCTACACCTGGAACACAGTTAGCAGCGTATGTTTGCTGAACATCAAATAAAATATATAACTTATCATAGTAGCCTCTTATTTTTTAATTTTTGTTCTCGTAGCAAGTTTCTAATCAAATTTTTATCTTGGAAATATTTATTTTTTATCTGAAATATTTTTCTGCAGAGTAACTTAAAAACACAAAATAGTTAATATTAATGTTAATATTTGGTTTTTTTTTTTTTTGAGATGGAGTCTCACTTCTTCACCCAGGCTGGAGTGCAATGGCGCAATCTCAGCTCACTGCAACCTCCACCTCCCGGGTTCAAGCAATTCTCCTGCCTCAGCCTCCCCAGTAGCTGGGATTACAGGCGCATGCCACCACACCCGGCTAATTTTCGTATTTTTAGTAGAGATAGGGTTTCACCATGTTGACCAGGCTGGTCTCGAACTCCTGGCCTCAAGTGATCCGCCCAACTCGGCCTCCCAAAGTGCTGGGAATACAGGCGTGAATCACTGTGCCCGGCCCCAATAAAGATTTTTAAAGCTCAATGACATTTTAAAAATACTTTTGCCAGGCACAGTGGCTCATGTCTGTAATACCAGCTCTTTAGGAGGCCATACGGAAGGATTGTTTGAGCCCAGGAAGTCCAGCCTGGGCAACATAGTGAGACCCTGTCTCTATTCATAAGAGAAAAATAAAGAAAAAAATAATTTTAGAAATAAAAATAAATATTTTAATTCCCCTCATTTTATAGTAAGCCAAGGTATTTTAAGAAAAGCTTAAAGAAATTACTAGGCACTAGAACTAGAATGGACTAATAAGTCCGTGTTGGGGTCCTAACCTGTGAGGATGGCACTCCAGAAGATAATTGTGCCCTCCCATCGACTCTGCCCTTATTCCTTAGAGCTCTGTCCTCCAAGGCCAAGGAGATAAAGCCAGTCTTTCTACTAGCTGACTTCACCTGTGGTTTAAAAGCTTTATTGATCAGTCATTTATATCTTCTGATGTTCATTAGTTTCATTCTGGAAAGAATGTTTTTGATGAGAGAGAGAATGAGAGGTCATAAGACACTTCATGTGGGGAAGAAGTGGGCACAGTGTGGAAAAGATAAATGTCACGACCACAGCTCAAGTTTTGCAAGCCTTCATCAGGCCCAGGAGTTTTTCCATGGGGCAAATTGTGCCCCAAGCTTGCAGTTTGCAGCACCATTTCCACATGAGAATTGATGGAAACCATTCTAGATGCCGAGAGGTTGTATGGTCCAGGCATAAGCCCTCCATGACTAGTGAGGACAGGACAGAGCCTATTCGCTCAGTTGACCAGAACCATCATTTACTTTGAAGAGCTCATATAATGATTAAGAAAACAAGAACTTGTCCCAGAAGCTGTTCTTTATGATAGAAGAAATAACAGTGGGACCAGCATTCATCGTTTCTGTCTGAGCCTCAAGAATATTTCTTTCTTTTCTTTTACTAAAAAGAAAAAAAAATGGTTAAAAACTGTTAATTATAGCTTATAATAGTCAGAATCCCAAAGAACTTGATCATTAACATAGTTAATGACCAGTTTGTGTGTTAACTTCTCTCAGCTTCATCCAGGGATACACAATTAGCAAGTCAGTCATTAAATACTTGTAATGACTATTGTTGGATTAAAAGCTGAAATATAAATTTAAAAAATGAGATTGAAACCTTTAAGATAATGGGTTAATGTGTCTTCTCCTTACCATGGTTGTACTGTATATAATGTTCCTATGAACAGTGTTATTTCTAGAGAGGATACGGCTGTTTCCGAGCGGGATTCGATTTATGTCTGCAGCAGATGTTTAATCTACCACATATTGGCTATTGTTTTACAAGCCCCTCTACTTCCCTGTAATGGAATCTCCTTAACTCTCACATTCCTTGGGTCTATGGGGAGTCATTTTGAGGTGTTCAGGTTTGTATTCTGTTTTTTTCCTTTGCCCTCACATTCCAGTTTTAAAGCTGTATGCCTCAATTTGCTAGTACCAGTATCACATACACTCCGACATCTGTGCACGTTATCAATATCATTATCATCAACTAGTATCGATTCCACATAAGCCTGGTCCATGACTATCTCAATAGAACAATATACTGTATTACTTTTGGATAGAATTTATTATTTCAAAGTGATTTTAGGTCTAGTCACATAAATGTGAATTCACATCTCGTCTCCTCTGATACACAAAGCATATCTGAGACAGAAAGACTGAGATTTATATTAGCCTCATTTTTTTAAAACAAGAAAGCTAAGGCAAAGAGAGGTCACATGAAATGCCTGAGGCCACACAGCAGGTTTATGTCAGAATGAGAGCTGAGAGTAAATGGTATAGTGGAGGGAGCCCTGGGCTGGGATCAAGGGACCTGATTCTTTTCTAAGCTCTGTCAAGGTAGAAATATGTGTAAATTTTGAGGAGTCCAGATTTCTAGATTGCATCTTGCTCATGAGTGAAATAAAGGTTTTACATTTGATAACCCCAAGGTTTCCTTCAGTTCTTCAGTTCTGTCACAGATCTGTCTAGTGTTACACCATGAGGTAGTTTAATTAAACCATGGTAGAGCTCAGTTGTGTAAAAGCAAATGCTTAAGATTAATTATTTAGGGACAAGTTTGTTTTTGGGGAAAAAAAAAAGAGACATGATGTGTGTCCTAAATGACAGGTTCTAGGGAACACAGGATGGCATTTTTGGTAAAAAACAACAACAACAACAACAAAAAAAAACATTTAAACATAGTTGGGGAAACAGGACAAACCCACTTATAAGCAAGACAACTACATAAGATGATGAAGAAGGACCAAACTTCCATTTTAGTACTTTAAATTCTGTAGCGCTTCAGAAACAGGAGACATCAATAGTTGTTTCTTTGATACTCTGTGGCATTTCTTTCCTGCATCATGGTTTGAGTGAAAATACTTATGGACATTTCTCACCCCTCCTTCTTGCTCTGTGTGAGAGTCTCAGCAGGATAGTCTAGAGCTTTGAGTCCTATAAATGGCTTCAAAGCCAGATTGGATCATTCAGTTGAAGCCCCTGGGCCCTTCCAAGATTCTACACACTCCCAAATTCTGCCCATCAGAGACACATATGTGTGCACACAGACACACAAATTCTTTTTTCTTATATGTAGAGGGAAATTCAAAATGCAAGCACACAGGCAAAGTAAATGTTTGGGTGAGATATGAGGTTATTATCTGGGTAAGCGAAGTCAAGAAAGTTACTAAAAAATTAGAGAAAACAATTATTTTTTAAGTTAGTCAATACTGATAAATTATCTCCCACATTTCAATTCCCTTTGATGACCAATATTAGGCTTTGAGTATGAGTATATCATGCTTCATTCCTACAATGCTTTATACCTTTCAAAGTTTCTTTCCATCTGGGTCTTATTTAGTAAGCACAAAGTCCTGTATGGTTGGTAGGGTTAGGGTCACAATTCCCAGCTTATAGATGAACTTCCCAAAGAGAAGAGTTGGATGGAGAGTTTGAATGTAATATCCCCTCCGAAATTAATGTTGAAACTTAATCCCCACTGTGGTGGTATTAAGACATAAGGTCCTTATAAAAGAGGCTTCAGAGAGAGTTTGCCCCTTGTTTCTCTTCTGCCTTCCTCCAAGAGAGGTCGCCACAATGAGAAGGTACCATCGAGGGAACAGTCCCTCACCAGACACCAAGGCAGGCCCCTTGATCTTGGACTCCCCAGCCTCCAGACTGTGAAAGATAAATCCCTGTTCTTCATAAATTACCCATCTGTGATATTTTGTTATGGCAGCACAAACATTAGAGTGTGCTGTAAATTTTAAAGCTTCACATTTCCCTCCTGCTTCAACATTCACCCAAACAGGCTTTGAGCACCCTGCCCTGGTGACCACATGCATCATGTGATAAAGTTAGACTCTGCCACCAGTTCCCCTTCTTGCCCTCCCTGGACTGAGTCCTAGTAACATTCGGAAACACAAATGAAATCTCCTTGCACGTTTTTACTTGTGTGTTCCAGCCTGATCTCCAATAAGGCATCTGCCCATGGGTTTTCTCATGCATGTACATGTGTGTGTGTGTATTGTAGAGTTCATGTTTAGGGGGTGTGTGGGGAGTGAGACTGGTTGACGGAAGCAGAGAATTCATATAGAGCAACATGGGCAATTGATTGCTTCTAGGTCAATCATCAAATAAGGATTTGGAGTATCTTGGGGTCGATCTAATTCTCTCATTAAGATTACTGAAATAACCAGCTCACTAAACAGTCAATGTGGTTATTTCATCCGTCTTAATGACCCAATCAAATGAACTCTGGGGAGATCGTCAACACCAACTCCAGAGGGAAAAACTCACGCAGATATAACAGCAGCTTTTGTTGAGCTCTCCTAATTTAAAAACGGAGTAAGTCACAAAGAGATCCCTAGGGGAATGAGAATTGGGCATTTGCTGTTTATAAATCAAGATCCTAAGGGCTATATCTTAACGAAGCAAAAGAGAGCATTATAATTTTGAATAAATGAACTAAGGTAGGAATAAGAAAAATATATATAAAGGATCTTGGATCAGGGCAGTAATTCCTTGTTGCAGAAGTATGAAAAGGTAACAGACAGTTACAAAGCAGAGCAGAAGAGCAAACTGATGGGGCAAAAGGACGGTCAAATATATGATGCCGTGATCAATAGTTCAGACTCTTAACGACGTAGCAAAATTTCAATAAATGTTGACTATGTACACAATATTAATGATGGTGGTGGTGATGATTTTGATGACAACAGTAATGGGGTCTGACAAACAAAACAATAACAGTCAAGAAAGATTAATGGTAGAAATGATGAAAACAGAGTTCTGAGAAAGTTTCTATTAATGAGTATAAAACAGGAAGTAAAGGTAGCCAACCTGTGAAGCAGTCTTAATAGAGTGATGGCTATAAATATATAAAGGAAAAAGCAATGGTGGGGAAAAGACAAGCACAGGGACACTCGCCTCAGTAAAGGAGCACAAAACGTGCAGTTTCTGTCACAGAAAGACAAAGCAGTCTATCTAGGAAAGGTCTAAAGAGAAGGAGAATGCCTTCCCAGATTTGAGCTCTTACAGTGGGAAGAAACAATATCAAATTCTTAGTATCAGCATAATAATCCGGAGCTATAGAAAGAACTTTTAAGGATGCAAACTCGGACCCCAATATTTGAACACTATAATACCAAATATAGATATTTGAATACATCAGGACATGAGACGGAATATTTTTTCAATGCCATTCCCATTTTTGGCACGTGCAACCCACAACCAGATATAGAAGTTTTTCTCAAATTATCCCAGTATGTTAAACCTAAATATATGTTCTTAGAAGAACTGTGAAATGGATGTTTGGTGACTGAGGAGGGATGGGGAAGTCCCTTCTCTTCTTATCAGCACTAATCAAACCAAATCATCAGAACTACAGCATCAATACTTGTATTCAACAGGATGGGATAGGCTATAATACAATAACAAACAGCCATAAAATTTCAGTCATTTAACATAAAAATTTTTGTTTTGTTTTGTTTCATTTACAAGATGTTAATGCAGCAACTCTGGGGTCCAAACTAGCAGAAGTTCCAGCATGCTGCATTTCTCTCCATTTAAAATCACACAACTTACCTAGATGAGAAAATGGAAGGTCATGCACGAACAACTAAACGTTTAGCCCAGGAAATGACATATAACACTGTGTTTACATCCCATTCCCAGAAGTAATCCCCAGCCCCACTTATGCAAAAGGTATGGGGAAGTTTCATCCTCCCAAACGTGACAGTAGGTTTCAAGCTTTAGCTTGCATCAAAATCACCTTGAGTGCTTGTTAAAACAGATTTTGGGGTCTCACCCTCAGAATTTCTGACTCTGATCAGGGCAACTAATAATTTGCTTTTCTGAAAAGTTTTCGGGCCAGACATGGTGGCTTACACCTGTAATCCCAGCACTTTGGGGGGCCGAGAGGGGCGGATCACTTGAGGTCAGGCGTTCCAGACCAGCCTGGCCAACATGGTGAAACCCTGTCTCTACTGAAAATACAGAAATTAGCCGGGTGTGGTGGCGGGTGCCTGTAATCCCAGTTACTTGGGAGGCTGAGGAAGGAGAATCGCTTGAACCTGGGAGGCGGAGGTTACAGTGAGCCGAGATCGCGCCACTGCATTCCATCCTGGGTGACAGATCGAGGCTCTGTATCAAAAATAATAATAATAATAAAGGTTTCAGGTGAGGCTGATGCTGCTGTCCTGAGACTTCCCTTTGGGATCCCCCGGTTAGATCGACAGTTCTCAAGCCCACCTGAACATTCACATCACCTGGACAGCTTGTTAAAAAAAGGTGCATGCCGAGGTCCCACCCCTAAATATTCTGACTTAATTGGGCATCTAAAAATTCTCCTGTATCACCAGAGCTGCTAGTTCAGAAGAATACAAATTTAAGTATGGGTGTAAGATTTCCATCAAAGTGTTCATATTACAGATGGAAAAATAAGTTCAACATCACACAGTAGGCTAGTGACACCTCCAAATCAAGAAACTGAATGTCCTGGATCCCAGGTGGTGCCATGTCCCTTAATGGGTTAGCACACAGAGCAGGCAGTATTTTAAGACCAATTTACTCCACAAATTTCTTTCCCTCTGCTTAAAATGGTTCGGCCTCTTTCCAGAGGGATGCTGGCTCTCAGTGCAATAGCTGCTGGGCTCACGGAGGAGAAAGTGGATCTGTCTCCAATTCTCCCACGTGGCTGAGAGCAAGCCTAGAAGCAGCTCTCCCCCCTCCCGTCCCTCAACTCTGAGCAGCCCTGCTCTGGCTCCCGACCCAGCCTCACCCAGATTTTGCCTCTGCCCCAGGATCTGCGGGCCAAGTGGTTGATCCGGAAAGACAAGTCCACTTATAAAGAAATGTAAAAGAAAATGAACAAAACTGTTGCCAGTGTGCCCTTTGGTCCCACATTGACTAAATCCAGGCTGCCAGAAGGCAGCGCGAGAACCTCATTTTAAAAAGCAACTGAGAGAGATAAAACGCAGCTACCCAACCATTTTGGATGCTGGTCGTCCTCTGCTCCCATCCCCAACACAAAGGCACAGCGATCATTCTCCCATCATGAAATTTTACTGAATTCATCAACTCTAAGTAAAAATAAATAAATAAGAGCTAATCTGCCATCCTTTACAGATTTTGAACCGATTTAACAGCCATCTGATAAACACGCCCTGCATAACTAACGGCCTCTGGCCTGGCATCTTCCTGCAAAACTAAGAAACATTGCCATCTGCTGGCCAGGGAGCCCTGGTGCATGGAAATTTCCAATTCCATTGCCTTCAAGCAGCAGTGTCTGCACAGCAATAGGTCCATTAATTCTGCCAGCGGGTTGAAATTCACTCCAAATCATTTAATTTCTTCCACCAAGACAAACTACAAACTACATCATGAAATTTTGTTTAACTTTCTTGTGTTTTATGTATGTGAATGAGCTGGTTAGTGTGGGGAGGTTTTTTGCATGGTACCTTCCTACTCTTTTTGTTGCCCCTATTTTCTCGAAATTCTCAATGTTGTGAATTTTATAAGTCCATTTAACTAACATTAAGTGAGCTTATGCTACGTGCTAAGTTGTCATACCCAAAGAATCAAACGACAGAGACTGAGGAGGGAGGAATTGGGGAACTGGGCAGAAGTCTCATTCTCACATTCCATATTAACTGGAAACCTGAGGCTCTGTGGTTTTGACTCTTGTACTTTTTTTTTTTTTTTTGAGATGTAGTCTTCCTTTGTTGCATAGTGTGGTCTCAAACTCCAGCCTCAAGCCATCCTCCCACCTCAGCCTCAAGCAGCTAAACTGCAGGCGCATGCCACCGTGCTGGGTTTGACTCTCACACATCTTAACAGTGAAACTGATTGTGTTGGACAGAGGTTTTCAGCCCAACCAGGTTATTTAGACTTAAGAATGCCAAAGAAACACAGGTTTATGGCCTCTTCCACACTAAATCCTTTTTAGAAAATGGGAAAGAGGGACTCTTGTGACCTCAAAGATGTTCATTGATGACCTGGCTGTTGATTTCTCCTCCTGCCCTTTCCTCTTCCAGTCCTCAGGTGACACCCACACAAGCCCATCTCCACACTCTTCGTCTACTTGCACAATCCTGACTGACATCTCTGATAGCCCAAAGCAAATTGAATAGTGAAGTTTATCTTGCTTTAATGCTTATGCTAGTGGAACTTATTTAAATTTATTTAACATGTACAGAAAGATTAAAAGGAAAAGAAATCAAGGACGAAGTGTCAACAAAGAGTGCAGGGTACGGAAACAGGTGCTATTTTTGTATTTGGTGATGAGACCTGGGGGTGAGTGATGAGTGATGGTTGTTGAGGTGATGATGATTGTTTTTTCTTTAATACCATGGACCACCTCTGCATCCAGCCTCACTAGCTGTGAAGCAGCTCTGAGGACCATTCTTACAGTTCTTTCCACATCTGTCTCCACTCTCCAGACCTTCCTAGTTGAATAGGCCTATAGCACAAGGACCCCCCCTGCCATCTGTTATGACTGGGAGTGGAGAAATGGGCAATGAAAGAGAATGTGTAGGTGCAATGCCAGGAACTAGAATGATTTCCTGCCAGTGATGAGCTGTCTTGGAGGCAGCTCTGTCTGCTTTGCCATTCAGCACTGAACCACCATAAAGACAAAACAGGAGGGCTCACTTGGGACATGGAGGTGAGAGTCCAAGCCTGCCCTGGCTCTTATCTGTAGGTAGGGTTAGCTATTCTACTCTCCAAGAAGATTCATGTGAAAAAACAATGTTTAAATTCCTAAATGATTGAAGCAAGAAGAAAACACAAAGATGATTGTGAAGTTGACCAAACTGAGATCTCTGGAAGGAAAGTAATTTGCCCAGGGTCTCATAGCACACAAGTGGCACAGGGGAGTCTCTGGTCTCTTGGACAACATTTCTCACAATAAACTGTTCCTTTGTCACAATATAGAGAGGTGCTTCTAGCCATTGGAAAGTTTTTGACATTGGGATCACCAATCTTGAGAAGTCCTGGACTTTTTTCCATCACCTTATCTTAGTCAATCTCATAACCCCAGGACCTCCTTTATCTGAATATCTCTGTACATCAGAGTAAAGCAATTAATATCATATAAAATTTTAGAGATCCAGATTACATATGTACTCTTCAGCATTGAGGACAGGAGCAACTGTAACAATGATCACCAAGAAGAAAGTTCAGGGAAATCAGCTACATTTTATAACAAAATGCTACGTGGTTGAGTGGTTAGTGTCCTAGGTTCTGAAAGGAAGATGCTGGAGTTGGAATCCCGGATCTGGCCCTTACGAGCTGGGAAAATTGCTCAACCTCTTATAGCATCATGATAAGGATAAAATAAGTTCAATCAAATAATGAAGACATTTTGAACAATATGTGTGGCACATGGTAAACCGTCCATCAGTGTTAGCTTTTGTTTTTATTGCTATTATCACGCAGTGAGTGACCAGCTGCCAACTCTGACTTTGGAGGAAAATCATTCTTACTCATCATTCAACATTCATTATACACCAATATTCTCTCTACTCTTTTCCAGGATAAAAGAAGAAAAAGTTAAAAAGGGAGAAAATGCCAGAAACTTCCTGAATCTTTTACAAGAGTTCTAAGGTAAGGGGAAAGCATCCAGGATATGCTTTGCAAATTAACCTAATAGCAAATATCTCTTCAAAACTTTTGTTGCTTTTTTTTTTTTTTTTTCAAATGACTGTGGTTGTTTTGGCAATAGCTAGAAACATGAGTCAATAAACTCCTATGTGGCTCTCAAGAAATGATATTTAAATCAGAACCACAGCTGCACAGGAAGGGCATATGAAGTCAAATTGCTTTAATGTTAATGAATACACAATGTCATATGTGGTGATTCAATATAGCAGAAAAGTCTGAAAGTGAGTTTTAGTACTGGACTCACTGTGAACTTGCTATAAGATAGCCACTTGAACTCTCTGGGCCTCAGTTTCCTCTTTTGTAGAGTGAAACATGACAAAGTCTCTTAGAGTTTTAACTTCTAGTGTTGCCCTTCCCAGAAGTATTTTTATCTATATAAAAGTATTACAGGAACGGGCATGGTAGCTCATCCCTGTAATCCCAGCAGTTTGGGAGGCCGAGATGGGCAGATCACCTGAGGTCAGGAGTTCGAGACCAGCCTGGCCAACATGGTAAAACTCTGTCTCTACTAAAAACACCCAAATTAGCTGGATGTGGTGGCACATGCTTGTAATCCCAGCTACTCAGGAGGCAAAGGCAGGAGAATCACTTGAACCTGGGAGGTGGAGGCGGCTGCAGTGAACCAAGGTCCTGCCACCACACTCCACCCTAGGCAATAGAGATTCCATCTCAACAACAACAACAACAACAAAAGGTATTGCACGGCAAAGCTTACAACAAGGAGAGGAATTATTTGTGGTAAATCTTCAGGCCTCAGTGAAATAGTTGATTGGAGGTTAGGGGTTAGCCCCCTTCCCACTACAATTTTGCTAGTGAGTGATCACTCCATGTGGCCACTCCCATATGGATCTCCGGGCTGCTTAAGGCTTGATGAACGGAGCACTGCTCTTTCTGGAAAAACACACTCCTGCACCTGGTCACCAAATCCCTCACACCCCCACACACCTCATTTGTTTCCATAGTTTCAATTTCTTCCCTTCCTCAGCTGAGCCTGTGTAGCCTTCCCTCTATATAATCTTCTAGTAACATTCATGTGATATCTTGGTAGCTGGGGTTCCTTGAGGAAAATTTTAACATGAATCATGGTATCATAGACCTAATTTCTCTGGAGCCTATTTCTGTATTTGAGGTCTACACGCCAAAAATTCACCACACAATTGTTGCTTTTGAGGCAAAAGGGTAGACATGATTTGATATTAGTTTGGCACTGCAACTAGATAATATATTTTAACAGTGACAACTGGTTTCAACATGATTCGAAACCACTAGAATGTTTTCTGACTAAATCAATGAGGTGTTCAGTGAGTGGTATTTGTGTGTTTCAAGAAAAGTTCTACTGCGGGTCAAACTAATCTATCTAAAACTTTCTATACGGACAGTTCAGCTTAATAAACCGACCGTGATTTCTGTGGCTCTGCCAAACTTAACTGGGAGGATAAATTGATGATCAACTTGTTTGAAAAAATACGCCAGCTCAAATGACCTGCAAAAAGTCCAGCCAATGTAAGTGCCTTCGCTCCTTGAAAGTCTGCTCATGTATCTTTGTCATTGCTGTGCATTTTAATCATCTAATTCTGCAAGAGGCTATTTGAGTCCATCCCAAATTCTGCTCTCACTGAATGATGGGGAATACGTGTATGGAAGCTGTTTTGTATGCTTTTTGATTTGAAGCATTTCTTCCCTTCACTTTAAAAGAAGTTAATGTGCATCTTTCCACCTTTTGGTATTAAGGAGCACAAGACTTCAGAGTTTTATGAGCTCCAGCTGGAGTTGTAGGAGCTGTCCACTGCAACGTCAGTGTGATTTGTGTAGCATTAATAGCCCTTTTGTTCCATGAACTTCAATTCCCTTCAAAATAGAAGAGTATTGAACTCACCATTTCATAAGGAGAATGGAGGAAAATGTACAACTGGATGTGAGCTTATGTACTATGGTTATTGATACTGACTTCAAGATCACACTTCCTTCTGGTCCTCAGGCCCTGCGAAGCTCAGGGCATTCATTTGGGGATGTCAGATACGTTGCAGTTCAGACTGGAAATAACTAAATCACAGTGCTGCTCTTAACAGTGGGATTTTGTGCGCTGCTGCTATGCCAAGGAATCTTCTCCTTTATCCAGCAAGAAATACAGTATTGTGGACACGATATTAAAGTCTCATGTGTGAACAAGTTTTGTAGCACAAAGTGGCTTTCAACTCAAATATATTTTATTTAACCAAATACAATGCAATATCTAGTCTGGGTCAATATTCTTAAAGAAATTTTATTTTCTATAGCTGCCTCTCAAAACAATGATAGCAGAACAGGAGTAAAATTTATGGGAAAAAAGTAGTTGCCTTTTTCCAAAGAAAGTTGCTGGAGGAACTTTTCAAATAAACTCAGCCTCCTCAAGTTACTGTCAAAGGAGAACCAAAACAAACAAACAAACAAATGATTTCCAGGACGTAGAATTTAAAGTAAGGCAAACAATCACCAGATGCTCAATAAGGTGAACTGAGCTTAAAATGTAATGGCGTGAACCCGGAAGGCAGAGCTTGCAGTGAGCCGAGATAGTGCCACTGCACTCCAGCCTGGGCAAAAGAGCGAGATTCTCTCTCAAAAAAAAAAAAAAAATGTATGATCACAAAAAAATTATCATGTCTTAATTGATGCCAAGCCTTCCTCCCACAAGCTGACCCTCATACTGCTGGCAGGTTTGTTTTTCATTATACCATCTGTATTAGCCACTCTTTTGCTACCAAATTGCCAAACTGCTCTACCTGGCATTCAAGAGCCTCGTAATTGGGCCCCAGTGAATTATCAACCCTCTATCAAGCACAAGGCTTATCACCCCCTACTCCTGTCATTTTGACCTACCTGCCTGGCATGTATCAGTTGGTCACTTAAGTACTAACTAAACTATGTATTCTGATAGATTCCTTATTGGTGAATACAAAGAAATAAGCTATTATTGTTATTATAAAGGGACTTCTAAAAGGCAAAGTAAAACTCTGGGATAGGGTGATGCATATCAACTAGTATTTAACAAACAGTAAGTGGGGAATTCTAATAAAAACTAAAGTGCCCTAAAAAAATAGATACACGAGTTTAAGGAGTTTAGTTTGGGTCAAATTATTAAAGCTCTTGAATGAATCCTATTTATCTTTCAATGTCCAATTCAAATGCAAACTGTTTTATAGTCACTTCAGAAGGCTACTTTTTCCATAAAGAATTATGTGACACTCAACCAAAAGTGACTTTCTTTCTTTTCTAATCGCTTAAGAATTAAGGCACACTACACATGTATCAGTAAATGTTAATGCTCCCTTATATTTTGCCTCAAATGTACCTTATTTTTCAAGATAGCTTTTTATGTTTTATTGAGGCAAAATTTACATACCATAAATTTGCCCATTTTAATTTTTAGTAGAGTTGTGCAACTTTTATATAATATAATTCAAACTTTTCATCACTTCAAAACAGAAATAATGCTCATGTGCACTCACTCCCCTTCATACTCCTATCCATAAGCAACTCTATGTTTACTTTCTATCTCTATAAATTTGCCTTCCCTGGTAATTTTATATGAATGAAATCATACAATATGCAGTATTTTGTGTTTGGTTTATTTCACTTGCCACAGTGTTTTTGAGGTTCATCCACCTTGTAGCATGTATTGGTACTTACTCCTTTTGATTGCTGAGTAATATTCCTTTTTACGGATATACCTTATTTTGTTTATGCATTCACCAATAGATAAACATTTGAGTTGTTTTCACTTTTTGACTGTTCTGAACAATGCTGCCATGAACATTCATGTAGAGATCTCGTGTAGCCATATGTTTTTATTTCTCGTAGATACCTAAGAGTGGAATTGCTGTACATATGATAAACTTACATTTAACACTTTAAGAAACTCCCAAACTGTTATCCGAAGTGGCTGCACCATTTTACATTTCCATCAGTAATGCATGAGAGTCCCTAGATAGATTTTAAATTCCTCAAAACCAAATTATTTTGAGAAAGATACATTTTGGAATACCCTGTCAAAATTCCATTCATCAAAAAGCACTCCAAGAATATATGTATGATTTTTCACTTTACGTAGGGCAAAGAGGAGGCAAAGAAATAATAAGCCAACACCTCAAAGTGATTTTCCCAATGGGTCTAGGGAAATACAAAAAGAAAAGTAAGAAAGTATTGAAATGGGTACTCCAGAAAGTAAATAGCTACACAAGAATAACGAATAGCTTGTTTTGAATGTGACTTTAAAGTTATCTGTGGGGTGTCAGGCTGTACATGAAAATTAGTTTTATAGCTTTATAGTCATACCACATATAATAAAATGCCACAGGTTTTTACTCTTAGAGGTCAAACTGAATTAGCAAAAAGTCATAATGAAATGTTTGAAAATAAGAGTGATTGTTTTTAAAAGCATGCAACCTCACCAACTCTAGAAGTGAACATCTTCACCAATTGTAGATTCTTGAATGTCCCCAGGCCTTTGCTCATTTGTGTGGCTTTTTACTGTGTTAATTTTCATTGATCCTTTTCAGTCACTGACATTTATCTGAGATTTCAAGTCGTCATTCAAATACCATCCCTCTTAGATTTTCTTCTAATTCCCAGTCCCTAATTCTTTTTTATACATAAATTTATCTGGCATAAAATTTTCACATCAATTATGTCATTTCATTGCATGAAGTAGGCATTATTATTAGTTTTACTTTACAGACGATAAAAACCAAGGTTTGTAGAATCTACGTGAGCTGCTATATACTGCCCAAATAAATGGTAGAGTTGAAATTCAAATCCAAGTTTCCTGACTCCAAAACTCCATTTTTATCAAGGCATTGCCTCAATCCTCTAGTTTTAACTTATTTCACTGCTATTGAATTATTCCTTGGGTTCTAATGAGTTGGGTTTTTTAAAAAATAATCCTTTCCTACTGGTTGTAAGGACATAGAGAGCAAGGATTGTATTTTACTCACTTCTGCATTCCAGAAGCATCTAACATAGGCTTTGAATATAGTATTCAACACAAAATGTGCCAAATAAATAAAAATGTATGGTCAATAGAACACCAGCTAGACCTCCCGAGACAATGTTACTGAATAAACTCACTTGCCTCTAATTAGTGATACCAAGGGTGCAAAACAAGTGGGCTTTTTCTTCTTTAATTAAAACTGTCATTTACTTGAAAATACTTCTTTCAAAAAAAAAAAAAAAACAAAGGTAAATGTCCATTAAGCTCTGCCAAATTACCATTATCTCAAAAGTGAAGAGGTAGATATTTCTGAAACCATGACATCGGAATTTATTGCTAGCACGAATCTCAGAGAAAATCTTTCCCCTATTAATTCTAAAAATAAGAAAAACCAAAGCCAGAGAGCATGAGTACTGGGCTCTGTCACACATAACTAGCTAGCAGCAAACCAGTCCTGTGACTCCCTGGCCTCCACTGCATCTCATCAGGGCACCCTTGATTTGAGATTGTGTGGCAATACTCTGAGGACTATTTCCAGCTCTTCTGTCATTTCTATGACCTTGGGCAAGTCACGTAACTGTCTGTCTGTCTTCTTCTATTTATAAAATAAAGATAATGCATCTATTTGGAAAGTACTTTAAGTCACTCTGATTAAAGATGCTATTTAAAGTGCCAGGTGCCATTCCACAAATAAATGGAAAAAAGTAGAAAGAGAAGACCCATACTCAATCATCCCCAGCCTCATCTGTCCCCCAGTCTCACTCAACTCTCCTGGCACCAGGCAGGCACCTAGCCAAGTGGAAGAATGAAACTAAGCAGAAGATGATTAATCTTGGATCAAACCTCTTCAGCACAAGATAATAATTGAAACAAATATTCCTCACAATCTCCCCCACACACTATTTCCTAGGACACATGATTACTTCCTGATCATTTTTTACCTTTGTTTAATTGGGAAAATGTAACTGAATCATTTCAAATAGTATATAGTCAACTGGAGATTTGGCAATGACCTTGAGATTGTGTCTGTGAACACAGGGAAAACTGCACAGTCTGCTGATGAGGAGAATTGAGCAGTTATTAGGTTGTTTTCAATGTTGCTAGGATACATATAAGGAATGATCCATTAATGCAGTTCAGTTAGGAGAAGATAACCATGTCCCTTTTGTGCAAAATCTCTAGGGAAAATAAGTCAGTTTACTTCTGTACTCTGCCATAACAAAATAAATGTGACACTGACGCGTGTGACAGCTATTATCCTTCATGGTTAAAATAGATGGTAGATAACTTCACAAATCAATTCAATTAGTAAAGCTCACATAATAAAACCAAGTTTTGAATTTTTCTTCTTCATCTTTAGTCAAGGCAGTGGTAACCTCAATAATAGATGGCCTGGAAAGCTCTCATTTAGTAGTATGTGGAAATGTGAAAACAGAGTTAAATACAGGTTTGGAGATTTAATCCATAATCTCACATACAATTCATACTTAAGTTTGATGCACAATCTTAAGTGAACAGAGCCAGGAACAGTATTTGATAAACATGGGCACTCAATCAATAGTTCTTGATGAATAAATGAAAACCAAAGGAAGATTTTTACTCATCTCAACTGGATTAAGGAATGAGCTCAAGTACAATTTCAAAAACAAAGAAAATACCTCTCCTGATATGCTTATGTACAGAAAAATTGTATATCACATACTTACTCTTTACAATACAAATTCCAGATTGATTCAAACTTACATCTCTCCCTAAACGTTACTAAACTGATATCCCAAACACATGTCATATTACTGCCCCCGATGACATGCAGTGCCCCTCCCCTGTGAAGCTGCACTTCTGAGCCCTCTGTTGACTGAAATGCTATTTATTCTCTAGGCTTCTGCTTTAAGCTCACATGTCCCATGATTGCTTCTCAGAAGCAGTCTCTCTCTCCTGTGACCCTCTCTAAACCTTATTCTATCAAGTACATGGCTTCTTTTATCTTGTTTTCCTTACCTTTATGTACTTGAGGGCCTCAATGTTCATCCATCAACCAGGACCACATCTACTTCTTGGAATTTTTCGCAACCTGAACAATGTTGTGCATTTAGAAGAAACTCAAAACTGATGAAATTGGGGAAGAAAGAAGACAGAGGGAAGAAAAGAGTAAGAAAACAAGGGAAGGAGTGATGAGGGGAGGGAGGGAAAACCACCAAGTCAACACAATCTTATTTTGTGATGAATTTCATAGACTCAGCAATTAAACAATCCTTTTTTTTTTTTTTTTTTTTTTTTTTAACAGAGTCTCCCTCTGTCGCCCAGGCTGGAGTGCAGTGGTGTGATGTTGGCTCACTGCAAGTTCTGCCTCCCAGGTTCATGCCATTCTCTGGCTTCAGCCTCCCGAGTAGCTGGGACTACAGGTGCCCACAACACACCCGGCTAATTTTCTTTTTTTGTATTTTTTAGTAGAGACAGGGTTTCACTGGGTTAGCCAGAATGGTCTCAATCTCCTGACCTCGTGATCCGCCTGCCTCGGCCTCCCAAAGTGCTGGGATTACAGGCGTGAGCCACTGCGCCTGGCCAGACAGTACTTTTCTAATAGCAGATAATGTGTTTCTAGGCAGTTACAATGGAATTGAGGAATTATCTAATGAGGGTAATCATAGGTAATAGTCAGTCTGTACAAATCATGTATGTAAGCCATTTCTTCTTCTAAACATCATGTGGTGTGGCTAGCATATTTTAGGCCAAACTGACATCTATGTAGTGTGTATGTGTGTGTGTGTTTGTGTGTGTGCGTGTGTGTATGTATGTGTGTGTGTGGTGTTTAGGATAGGTGTTTGGAAGAGAGAGCAATACCTTACCATCCTATCCAGGCCTACTGTTGCTAAACAGTGATATTTACCGTATTTTAGTTGTAGCAGAGAAGAAAGCAGATTGTCCACCCACGTTTCTAGCTTAGGAAAAGGGTTTTTAAAGACATGAGTTTGACGAAAGTCCTCTCCTGAATGGGGAGTTATTAGATATATGGTAGAAAGAGAAGGCCTATTTCAGTTAGGGGTGTGAGAAGAAAGAAAGTAAGAATAGAGCCAGATTTTGAAAGACCTTGAGTGAAGCTAACAAATGTGCATTGTATGCTGTGGGTAAAAGTGACTATGTATAGAATTTTGAGCAGGGATGTGATGTGATCAGATTTGCTTCTAGGAACTATGACTCAGGTTGTGAGGGGATGGGAAGACCAGACCAATGTGAGAATAATGAAAAATGGCCTGAAGGCTGGTGAGAAGGAGACAGTATTCCAAATGACAGAGAATGAAGGCTAATTAAGTCAGTGACAGCAAGAGAATTCACTGGCTGGTGAGACATTGAGAGTAAGGGAGAGAGAGGAGCCTGGATGCACGTGGCCAGGTGCGTATTACTCCAGGCTGAATAGCACAGGCTCTGCAGTGTGTATGCTGCAACCTGTCCTGGAAGCAGGAAGAGGCTAGGCCCAGTGGTGAGAACAGCCCCTGTGAGGGGATTTCCTAAAGGAAAAGTGGGATTTCCCTACATGATAGTTTGTCATAAGGGATAGAAGTGAGACTCCTTCAGTAAAATCTGTTACCCATGACAGCCTGTGGCAATGGCACTTTGGGAAACTGAGGCTAGTGTACAGAAACTCCTCTGTATGTTCTTTCCGTGGAAGCCAATATAACAATAGCCATAGGGAGAATGGAAACATTCAAATTCCAGGCAACGATCAGAAGCAAGGTAGAGAGCACCAAGGGGCAGCTGAAAGAGATTGTGAAAACACTAGTGAGAAAAGAGCTGGTTTCTGTAGGAACTGGCCCAGGAACTAATGGGGAAAAAAATCCTGCTTATTCCAGAGGTAGGTGATCTTTATGGAGGAGAGAACAAAGAGGAGATTGTGATACTAACACAATAAGTGCTATCCAGATAGAAGACACTAGAGATGGATAAACATTAAAAATGTATTGGAGCCACATACCTAAAATTCTCCACTACTTAATATAGAAAAAAAAGTTGTAGAATGTTAATAGGGCAGGGGTTGGCAAACTGTAACCTGTGGGCTGAATCTGAATCTGGCCCACATCCTCTTTTTGTAAAAAAAAAAAAAAAAAAGCTTATTGGACCACAATGATGCCTGTTTGCTTTTATTTTATTTTTGCATTGTGTATCGTTGCTTTCATGCTACAACAGCAGAGGTGAATAGTTGTGACACAGACCATATGGCCCACAAAGCCTAAAATGTGTACAATCTGGCCTTTTACAGAAAAGGCTTGTTCACCATTATTACAGAGGAAAAAGCAATGGCACTCAACCAGTTCTCAGAAGACCCTGATCCTGTCTTAGCACTATGCTTAATGTGTCCTTGGGGAAGTCACTTACTATTGCTAAGTCTAGGTTTTCTAATCTGTAATATGAAACTAATGGTTAACTCACCTGCATGACAAGGTTATGTGAGGCTCATATCTGATAATGTAAGTGTACATTAAAAACTATAAAGATCTGGCTGGGTGCTGTGGCTCACACCTGTAATCCCAGCACTTTGGGAAGCTGAGGTGGGTGGATCACCTGAGGTCAGGAGTTCAAGACCAGCCTGACCAATGTGGCAAAACACCATCTCTACAAAAATACAAAAATTAGCCAGGCGTGGTGGCGGGTGCCTGTAGTCTCAACTACTCAGGAGGCTGAGGCAGGATAATCACTTGAACCCAGGAGGAGAAGGTTGCAGTGAGCTGAGATCGTGCCACTACACTCCAGCCTGGGTAATAGAGCCAGACTCCATCTGAAAAAAAAAAAAAAAAAAAAAAACCTATAAAGTTCTCTATAAATGTATATAAATATTTCTATTTAACCATACCAATACCAGAGTGTATTAAATTAGGAATTATATTATATTTTTTGGTGTTTGGGAAGGTAAGATGTTCACATGATCATAAGGTAATATAACTTATAAGGTAGTTAGTTGCAAGTTTGTTGATTGTGAATAGATATTTGTAACTTGAAATTCATTTCTCCCCACAAATAAAATTACAAAGAATTATTGTTGCATCTTGCCTTTTCATCTGACTCCAGCCTCAAAGACCTGCTAGCGGTTGTCTGAATGTGGGTTCTGTGTCACTCCTGTGCCTTTGCTCCTAGTGGGCCTTGGTCTGGACCTCTTCTCTTAGCAGTACCTCCCCACCCTCTTTCATCTGGATAACTTTTTCTGTGCCTTAGATATCAGCTCAGATATCACCCCAGCAGGAAGCCTTCCCTGACACCCCTCTCCTGGATGACTTATCATTCCTAAAGATCTGTTGAATGGCCACTGTAAATCTCTGTTATTGCATTTTTCATGGCATGTTGTAATTAACTGTACATGTTTTTATCCCCTCTAAACTAAGCTCCTAGGAGGACCAGAAATGTGTCTCAATCAAATAGCTTCCATTTACTGAGAAAACCCTAGTGCCAGATAATTTTCCCTTTTAATTTTTCCAACTCCACAGTGAGAAGGAGGCTTTTGACCCCATTTTATAGAGGAGGACTACTGACTGGAGAGAAGTTCCTTGCATGGAAGGAGACTACAAATGATTGGTAGAGCCATACCCAAAACTGTTAGAATTCCTCCTCCACCAAAAAATCCGGCTCTTAGTCATGTGTTTATTCAGGGGTCCTCATTTGCTGAAAATTTATTATCTGATTCCCACAGTAATCACATTTTAGGGAGGAAAAAATTCTTTAAAACATGAAAAGATGGCCGGGCGCGGTGGCTCACACTTGTAATCCCAGCACTTTGGGAGGCCGAGGCGGGCGGATCACGAGGTCAGGAGATCGAGACCATGGTGAAACCCCGTCTCTACTAAAAATACAAAAAATTAGCCCGGCGTAGTAGCGGGCGCCTGTAGTCCCAGCTACTCGGAGAGGCTGAGGCAGGAGAATGGCGTGAACCCGGGAGGCAGAGCTTGCAGTGAGCCGAGATTGCGCCACTGCACACCAGCCTGGGTGACAGAGCGAGACTCCGTCTCAAAAAAAAAAAAAAAAAAAAAAATGAAAAGATTTACTAATAAGCCAACTGTCTACACAAGTAGATCCTTTTACGTCCCCACAGTTCTTAAACCTAGCCTACCCATCCTTCCCGCTCTACCACTCTGGTAGGTGTCTCTTGTTTATTTGCACTGCATTCACGTATGAATATGGAATGCAAAATGACTGCAAGGTGAAATCATACATTTTGCAGAAGATTCAAGATTTCCTGAGGTCTATGAAAGTGATCATAGAAAACTGCTTAGAACACACAAAAGCCCTGGAAAAATCAGTATAAACTAGTTAACAGCAAAAATGAAAAAAAAAAAAAAAAAAAACAGAAAAACAGAATAAGTGCTTCAGAAAAGAAAGATTTAAATAACAAAGAATTAAGGTGGCTCTTTGATATATCTGATGAAGCCCTTAAATATTTAAACAGAAAGGACTTTCTCCATGAGGGTGCTAGAAAAGCCAAATGTAAAGCAAAGGATGGTTAAGTTGTAGCATATTCTTTATTTTTCTTACAAGAATTAGCTCAGAGTTCCAATTACAATATAAAATCAACTTTTCATATTTTTATATTTTATTTTTCAAGAGTTTGTTTTTTCTCATGAAATTTTTTTTCTGTTATTTGCCATGAAACTCTCTGCCAATCATAGTACTCCATTTCCTTGTTCATAGTGATTTTTTTTCTTTTCTTTTCTTTTCTTTTTAGATTGAGTCTCGTTCTGTCACCAGGTTGGAGTGCAGTAGCACAATCTCGGCTCACTGCAACCTCCGACTCCCTCATTCAAGCGATTCTCCTGCCTCAGCCTCCCAAGTAGCTGGGATTACAGGCAGGCACCACCATGCCCAGCTAATTTTTGTATTTTTAGTAGAGATGGGGTTTCACCACGTTGGCCAGGATGGTCTCAATCTCCTAACCTCAGGTGATCCGCCCACCTCGGCCTCCCAAAGTGCTGGGGTTATAGGCATGAGCCACTGATTTGTTGAGGATAAGCAATCTGGCCCAAGAAGAGCAAACTCATTGCCATAGAATTTTAGAATGAGAAATAAAAGCATATTATTGGTTGCTCAGACTAAAACAGGTACAGCTAGGAAAAGCCTGTGCTCAGATTTCCAGCCATGTGGACCTAGAAAAACTACCTGCAGGGAGACTGACTAAAGCACAGAGGCACAGCATCAAGAGAAAAGGGAGATTCTGTCCTTGGTCCAATACCCAACACATTCCTGCCCTTGAGTCTTCCTGGTAAACTTGAAATAAATTATCCTTGTGGATTCCTCTAATATGGTTCCTTGAGTTTATTTCATAACTGAAAGAGTCTGAATCAAGCAAAAGATGCCTCTCCAGTCATACTGGAGCATTTCTCCAGCCATGCCCTCCACAGAAACCCAAGGGGATGTGTCTACCTGGAGCCCACATTCCCCAGAATCCTATTCAAGAACCTCTTCTCTGTACTGTTCGATTCAGGGTGGATTGAGTGACTGGTGTAGATGCCCTTGGGCCCAAGGGATTGCTCCAGGAAGGCTGTGGGAAGGGTAGAGGTAAAGCTTAATATGGGGCATTTACTCTTGCCCATATAAGGTCCCTCACAGTGCAGAACAGAGACATGGGTGGGAAGACAAAGGATGTGGTCTTAGGCCAGAGGGGTGTGTTCAGGTATCTAAACTCAAACCTGTCATTCCACGTTATTATATAGATACATTGACCAAGGAAGGAGAAAATAGAATGCATTAGATTCAACCGTTCACTAGCTTGATGTGTAACTTTTAAATATTTAGACATATGGAATGTAAGCTTCCATTTTTATTCTTCCCTGGATGCTGCAAACATTGAGAGCAGGTATGACATATTAGGATAAAGGAATATCTTTGAGTCAACCATATTGAAGTATATATCATGACCCCAGAACTACACTAGGTTCTATGCAGGGCTTAAAATTATATCTCATGAAAGGTACTGAATTTCATGAGTTACCTTTCCAGAAACAATGAAAGTCCTCTATCTAACCTATTTAACCAAACCTATGTCAAATTTAGGAAGATCCTGGTTAAAAGAAAACCAAGAAGGTAAGCTAGCACCTTGCATATAGGTAGACATCTCTTAACAGAATAAAACAAGGTATCTCGTTTCATATTTTAAGATAATAATTATTCCCATAATTTTAAATTATGGGCAGGAAGTATGAATCACGAAACCTAAAAGTCCATCAAATTATCCTTAACCATAGAATCTGTTTCTGTTATTTTTGCCTCTATTTTAGGCTTCATCTATATGAGAATATGAACATCACTTTTTAATTGAATTATAGGTATGGCTATCTAAAATTCATATCTGATAAAATTAATAAACTTCATCTAGTCAAGGCCTAAAATGCCAACTATTTTTATCATGTCTTCAGTAAACAGTGCTTAATATTCTTATAAAGGTTTTGGTCCAGTTATAATGAATGTAAGAATCCAACAATAGAAATAAAATAAAAAACCAAAAACTGTTAGAGCGGGAAGATACAACACAAGGTTGTTTGGGCCCAACTTTATCACCATCACTTTACAGAGAACAAATTGGGCCTCAGAGACGTGAAGTAACTGGCCTCAAGTAACAACTTATAATTGACAATCCTTACTATTTTTTTATTCATCTTCAAATTTCACATATCTATTTTAAAACACTTGCTTTTTAGATTTAAAAACAAAACATGTCATCTAAAAATAAATTATAGAACACTAAAAAATGTAAGCAGGTTGGAAATCAGCATTTTGCCAAGTGACTTTTCAATGAATATTCCTTTAATATTCTAATTTCTGCAAACATTTAGCATAAAAACTTTTCCCAGATTTCTCATTTTGCTTAAGCATTTATAAGTAGCCTTTAAATATCTTTCTGAAGTTGCACTGTTTTTTATCCCCGCCTGGTCTACATTATGCCTCCCATTTACTTAACTTCAGAGTAAGTGGTGCTGATTCTATTTTAATTATCATGTCAGTCTTTTTCTGCAACTGTTGCACACATTTAGGTTGCACATTTAATGGTGACCACGCCTAAGGCCAAGCAATAAAAAAAAGATGCTAAAAATAAAAGTCATTTTAATTTACAAGTATCTAAATTCCAACAAGATTCTAAGTATAATAAATGCACACACACACACACAACTGGAAAAAAACTAGGTGCAAGGTTAAAAAAAATCCAAAATTATCATGTAGGACATAAGATGAACACTCACAAAAAAAAAAGAATGATCAAAGAGATGGGTCATGTAGAATCTGCTCTCAAAGAACTTAGAATAGAAGCTTCTTGAGGAGACATCATTTTTAAGCAAAAAGGCATATGAGTAGTAAAACTATAATTTAAAAATCTAAATTAGTGCCATGGAAGTTCAAAGGAGAAAGAGATGAGTGCATGATGAGAGAAAATCTTAAAAACAAAACAAAATAAACAACAACAAACTAGGAGTTAGTACTGAACCAACTAGCCAGAAAGAATTGTAAGAGTGTTAAAGGTTTCATTTGTTGTCTCATTGCCTCTTGAAGAAATCTCAGCTCCCTCATCTGTAAAAGTGAGATAATGAGAGTACTTCCTGCACAGGGTTGCTAAAGACTAAATTGGATGCAGCACTTAGCTTTGTGTCGAACTCTAGTCAACAGTGAATGTTAGGTTTGCCCTGCACTTGTCATTTGACAAGTGTTACAATGGAAGATGCCATCATGTTACACACCCTGCTTCCCTTACTTCCAGGAGGCAAGTGCTTTGAAACAGGCTTGAGAAATTTGAAAATGGATAAATGATTGATTAGAGCCTCCAGGAGGCACCTGATCTAAGCTGGTTTAACCATAGTACTTCACTTTCTAGCCACAGTGACTGGTCCTCAAGGGTGGAAAGAGGAACCAATTGAGACAAACGTAGACCATATTTGAACTACAGAATAAGGAAAAAGCGCCTGTCCTCTCTGATGATCACTTGTCCAGGTTGTCCCAGGACTGAGGGGTTTCTCAGAATGCAGGATTTTCAGCACTGAAACTAGGAAAGTCTCAGGCAAACCGGGAATTATTGGTCACAGCTGGAAAGATATGAGCCCCAAACAGCCTATGGAAGAAGCCAGAACACAGTAAGAAAAATGATGACAATATACAGAAAGAGGTGGAGGTGGGAGAAGAAGGGAGTGCTGGTCTTTGGTCTGAATTATCCTCAAAGCCAGCTAGTCCTCTGTTACACTCAAGTTTGATTACAAGATGCAATAAATTTCTCTCTGTACCTGAGTAACTTGGGTTGGGATTTCTATCACTTGTAACCAAAGGAATCATAGTTGATATGCTGACCCATGGAAAATTTTTCATAAATATTAGCTATTATAAACCAGGGAAAACAACATTTCTTGGTAGAATCTAATAATAATTACTACAGAGGGGAAAAAAAGAAATAATTCTGCACTCATGGAGACACAGCTAGAGACCACTTGGGCTGGCTTGAGTGATACTGTTTCTTCTACTGACCCAAAAGCTGCCTCCAAAACAGTTTAAAGTCTGGGCAATTGCCTATGTCTAGAGCTACGCTAATGACTCTCTGTCCACTAATTGCATCAGAGGAAGTTCAACAGTCTCAGCTACTATTCTGATTTCCGGTGAATGATTTGCAAGTGCAGGCTGCTTGCAAAAGACAAAAGATGTTGTCCTCAAAATGGCCAACATCTATGAAACTCTGTACAGGTTCAAAAACAGGAGGTTTTCCTGATTATTCTTAAAAATCAAAATTGTTGAGGAATGAGAGGGAATACATCATTACCTTAAAAAATATTGACTGCTTTGAATACTTTACATTCCAGAATCCTAGATAATGATTTACAGTTCTTTCCATATACTCTATAACTTGGAGTATCTTCAAAAGAAATTTTCATAATTTATCATTGTTTTCTTTATAGATAAAAAATCAACATTTTCATTACATCTTTTTATTTACATATCTTTAATACAGGTAATTGCAGATTATCTCTGGAAGTTGGAGAATGCTATGCCTATCTTTGGTTCCATTTTTGTAAAACAAATTTGCTTAAACCAAGGGAGTGATCCATGCACAAATATCTCTCTAGAAAACATTATTTTTTAAATGTTAACATTATTAAGTACTTGCTGGGTAGCTTCAGCTCTCCCTACATCTTATCCTGAGACAAACCTGAAGGAGCAGGCCCCATATGGATCAGCCCAGGCTCATAGCAGAGAGAAAAGACCAAAAGAGGAATCCCTTAATGTCTGTTGAAGATTTGCCTGGAAGCAAAACATATCCCTTTTATTCACATTTCATTGGCCAAAGTAAGCCATATGAAAAAGCCAGTGGAGTGGGAAATTATAATCCGCTCACCAAGAAGAGGGAAGGAGAAAATTGTGTGGAGCAATAATACAATCTAAAAGACTTTATATTACTCTAATGGGCCCCTCTCTTTTCTTCACTGGCATTGTCTTCCTTCTTTCTGGCAAGTTCTAACCCAATGATCTCTCAGCTCCCAGCCACACTCCCCAACTTGCCTCACCCTGTTTTGTTTTTATTACCCCATGTCCTCAGCCTCAAGCATCCCTTCTTAAACACCTTGCATTTATATAATAAAATAATTTATCAGTATAATGGCTGGTGATGGCTCATGATAAAATCCCTCTTAGATAAAATTTGTTTTATAGATAGGTCTTTCAAAGTATCTCCACAAATATTTCTAAACACTTGTTATGTATAAAATACCATGCTAGGTACTATACTATACATAAATTTTCTTAAAAATCTATTAATTGGGCAGAAAAGCCATAACGGACAAATGTTAAGTAAAATAAAAGATCTAAGTAACATATAGAGACAAAAATAGATCTGTCAAAAAGCAGTGAATGATTAATTTTCTAGTACTTTTCACATATGTCTATTGCTTCTAGGTACAAGAAAAGAGTTTATTAAGTGTTTTTCCCATTAAAAATTAATTTTTAATTAAAAAACTGTTCAGTTAACAAAATCAACAACAATACATTGTCATATAAATGTCTCTAGCTTTCCCTCACTGTCAACTAAAGGAAGTTTTGGCTTTGCACTGAGATTTTTCTTTTTCTTTTTCTTTTTTTTAACCTCTCATGACATATAATGAGGGTTCTGTTTTATCAGGCAAGCTCTTCCAGGGTTCATGGTACAGAAATGGTACAGAATGGGAAAGAAAGAGACATAGATAAAGATACATTGGATTAGGAATGAAGAAAGCCTGATTTGAAAAATCCGCAAAAGATACAAGAGTTGCTGTCTTTTGTGAGAGAAGCTAATTGAGAATAAAAAAGTAACATTTTAAGAAGTATTTTGTAAACTTTGTATCCATCTTAACCAATTCAGGTTACTACTACAGAATACCTTAGACTGAGTAGCTTATAAAACAAACATTAATTTCTCAGACTTCTGCAGGCTGGAAATTCCAAAATCAATGTGCTGGCAGATCCAATGTCTGGTGAGGGCCTGCTGCAAACAGATGACCATCTTTTTGTTTCTCAAATGAAAGACAGCAGCGAGAGGGGGTTGCTCTCTTCCTTTTCTTACAGGGACAGTAATCCCTTTAGGAGGGTTCACACTCATGACCTAATTACCTCCCACAGGCCTCATCTCCCCAAACCATCACATTAGGGCTTTAACACATACATTTCGGGGGGACACAAACATTCAGTCCATAGCAGTATCCTTTTCCATTTGTTGAAGAAATGCAAATAAATATATTCTTATTTTGCCATTATTTTAGAATTAGACACTTCTTTAACTCTGGCATCACTCAGAGATTGGAACACATGGATTACAGCTTCCATGAAGTTACTAACATACATCTACTCAGCAAGAATATTTGCCAAGTGCACCTTGAAAGGTTTGGGTGCACAGTGGTAAGCAAAAGAAGCACAGTACCTGACCTCAGGAAGTTAAATCATAGCTAGTTCTCATGGAATGAGAAGATTTTGAATATGAAAAGAGTAGGGGAAAGCACTGAGAAATATTGAAAAGGGAAATACTTGTACCAGCAGGTTTTTCAATGCTCCTCAAATTATACTATGAAGTCAGAAATGTACTCTCTGTAAAATTAATACAGCCATCCCTATAAACCATTTATTAAGTATATTTTACATGCCTGGCAATTTCCTGTGTACTTTACTTGGACGGTCTTATTTTATTCATAGGATATTAGGTAGATATTTTAATATTATCCCCAGGTAATGAGTAAGCTGTGGATTGACTGACCCCTCCAGGTACCTGCTTAATAACTACAATACGCTACCTTATGCTCTGATGAAGGCCTTGGCAGTTTACTCCATTTTTTCCCTAAATGTGATGTAGCTCCTTTCTGTCCCCACACTTGAGAAAGAGCTGACAGCACTGCATGTGCCATAAAAACTTCAAGAATCCTTTTTAATTTTAGATGACTCCTTCTCTATGTATACCCACAAATGTCACTTCCAAATTTCTTCAGGAAGGAACTCCAGCATTGGTTTGCTTTGCTTCCAACTTCAGGAAACTGGAAAATGTGAAACTACTAAGGGCCAGCATTCTCTTTGAAAAATGCTTTTTTTTTTTTTTTTGAGATGGAGTCTCGCTCTGTCCCCCAGGCTGGAGTGCGGTGGCGCTACTATCTCAGCTCACCACAAGCTCCACCTCCCGAGTTCACGCCGTTCTCCTGCCTCAGCCTCCCAAGTAGCTGGGACTACAGGCGCCCGCCACCACGCCCGGCTAATTTTTGGTATTTTTAGTAGAGACGGGGTTTCACCTTGTTAGCCAGGATGATCTCCATCTCCTGACCTTGTGATCCGCCCACCTCAGCCTCCCAAAGTGCTGGGATTACAGGCGTGAGCCACCACGCCTGGCCTGTAGAATGCTTTTAATCTCAAAGTTCCATGACCCTAATTTGTATACTTTACAGTAATTTTTATATATATATAAATATATATATATTTATATATAATATAGTCATTTAAGATAAACACAGTGAGGTAGATAAATTAAGAATTATAACCATTTGTTAAAAGAGTAACAATCCTCCAAGAAATTAAACGACTTGCCACCAAAGCTATGCACAGGTAAGAAGTGGCAGAACCCAGGTTTTCATACCCTGGTCAAGTCCTCTTGCCTCCTACTACTCACCAAGTTCAAGGTCAGCTCATACTAATTGGTGCCTTGGAGTTGCTGCCTAGGGAGTAGATTTTCTCAGCCACTCATTCTGTCCCCATCCTCTCCACAAGTTACACCAGGGCCACAAAAGCAATTACTGTTTGAGTAGACTGGAAAACAGCAATTTTAAATGACTAAAAAAGGGAAACATTTTTTAAAATAATTACTATCATTATTTTTTATTTGGGAGGAAGAGAGAGATAAATGTATTGTGAATCAACAGAAGCCTTGGCCCATGTTCTCTAAGCCTTATTTATCTGGGAGTTGTTTATCTCCCAGAGTTCTCCCTCAGAGGAAAGAACAATAATTATTGTTTAATTATAGCAGAAGTAAATTTTCTCTTCCAGTTCTAAAGCAAGATGACTCATAGCTCTTCATTTATTAAAAAATAAAATGTCTTTCGGAGAAAAATATTTTTCAAAAGCCAGAGTGTGAAAGGGGCTCAAGACTTCCATCTGGGATGCTCAGTGACAACAGAGCCATTTTCACCTGACATTACTCACCAGTGGGTAATGTTCACACCTGTGCAAAGTGTAGTCAAGAGATGCATTTTCCTATCAGGACCATCCTTCTGCTACTCAGAACTGCACGAGACAAGGAGAACTTTTCTCTTAAGATGTTTCCAGCTTAGCTATTCAATTACTGCGGTGTATCTATCTTCTGAGCAATAGAGGGCCCATCAGAACATACCTGATTCCACAGTAAATCTCTTGTGTTGTTACTGCTGATGATTTAATTTTTGCTCACTCATCTAGGAACCTGGAATCTGGTCCCATAAACTATGTATTCTCAATTTCTAAGCCTAACAGGGTTCCTCAGCCCCAGTTGATCTTCCAGTCCTGCTATCCCTCCCCAAGCTTCATCAGGAAGATTTAAAGTTCAGCCAGACCCACTGGAGCTTTAAGTCTCCAGATTCAGTATGAAAAAATCATGGTGATATCACATGTATTCATTTATAAGGAAATGAGACAAAGACTAAACATAAAAACAGATTAGACAGAGAACCTGATGGTGGATATACTGCTCCCTGACCATCTCATTTGCAGGAATTATTGTTGGTGGTGCATTGAATACTGAACTTTACTATATTCTCTCCTCATTGAAATGCAAACTCTGAGTCTAATGAGACATGTCCCACCTGTCCAGCTGTCAGGCTTCCTGAAAGGGGTGGGAGGAACCCACAGGACAATAAGAGGAAAGCAAATGGGCAGAGTCAGACCTGATATAATAAGGCTGCCTTTTAAAATATGGATTCCAGAGCTGGGTGTGGTGGCTGATGCTTAAATCCTAGCACGTTGGGAGGCTGAGGTGGGAAGATCATATAAGGCCAGAAGTTGGAGGCTGCAGTAAGCTATGATCACGATGTCACTGCACTCCATTCTGGATGACAGAGCAAGATGCTGTCAGAGAAAGAAAAGGAAGAGCTGGGTGTGGTGGCTGATGCTTAAATCCTAGCACGTTGGGAGGCTGAGGTGGGAAGATCATATAAGCCCAGAAGTTGGAGGCTGCAGTAAGCTATGATCACGATGCCACTGCACTCCATTCTGGATGACAGAGCAAGATGCTGTCAGAGAAAGAAAAGGAGAGAGAGATAGAGAGAAAGAGAGAGAGAGACAGAGAGAGGAAGGAAGGAAGGAAGAAAGGAAGGAAGGAAGGAAGGAAGGAAGGAAGGAAGGAAGGAAGGAAGGAAGGAAGGGAGGAAGGAAGGAAGGAAGGGCGGGCCAGCCTAGAATTTTATAGAATCTTTTTTTATGATCCATTAAGAAACAAGGTGGGGCTGTGCATGTGTGTGTGTGTGTGTGTGTGTGTGTGTGTGTGTGTGTGTGTAGGCAAGAAAGCCCTTCATGTGGAAGGGCACAAGTGATGATTTTATAATGCTAGGAAGAAAGGATTCTCAGACCAGCAGAACCAACATGCCATAAAATCTAATCTAATCTAGTAGTTTGGAATAAGTATTACTCACCTCAGAATACTAACAATACCACAGCAAAAGTAAATTGCTGTCTAATTTTAGAAAGATAAATATAAACACTCTTATGAAAGGTAATATGTCATGTCATTAACAGCTTAGTGTGAATTAATTTAAACAGAGAAAGAGGCATATGTGAAAGAGTGTGAAGAAAGAGAGGAGTTAGAGACAGTGCAGCTGGTGGACACAGTTTGACTACATGTATATTTTACCAAGGACATGGCCTGGCCAAAGTCATAGGCACTCTCTGCTCTCAAACCAATACCACACACATCTTGCACAGTACATGACACACATCTTTGTTCAAATCCTTACCTAATAATCAAAGTTTTGGTAGATGAGAGTTTTTTGCCTGGAAAAAAAAAATGTTTACAATACTGACCTTATGATCTATGGCAGTTCTAATTTTAACAGCATTTTCTGAGAATAGAAAAAATACTCTATTTCATTTTCTCCTTTGACCTACTTTAGCATATTCTGCCCCACTTAATATTTTCTATCTGTCACATTCTCCCTCCTGCATGTTACACAAAGAGATGCTGAGCTGGAGAAAATAAGCTGCATTTGTCTTCCTGCCTCCTCCCTAAAGAGGGGTGTAGAAACCTGAATGCATTCATTGATCATGCCTCCTGCTGTGCCCATCCTGGCCTGCACAGGGTGCCCATCTTACAGAAAAGCTCTGGTGAATCAGGAAGACACAGAAAGGAATTTCAAATTACCCACTCTCCACCAGTGTCCTTACATTACACATTGTCCTGAGATTACACATTACATCCTTAGATTATGATTACACATCGCCCTTAGATTACAGCTGAGTAATCTAATAAACCAATCTACTGAAATGTGATAAAGTGAGCCAATTATTTCTAAGATGTCTGTCACAGAACAAGCAGCCCTTTATTGCTTACTCACTTATTTTGCTTGTGGCCTAGCAAAGTATCTCTCGTGGACTAGTAGCACTGGTATTACCCGGGAACTTGTTAGAACTACAGACTCTCAGGCTTAGGCTGACCTCATCAGAGCCTACATTTTAACAAGCCCCTCACGTGACTCATATGTACATTACAGTTTGAGAAGCCTTGGCCAAGTTGCTCATTAAAATCTTGCTGTTCCTGACTGCCTCAATGAAAAAGTTACTTACCGGAGTATTCCAGGGAGCCACTTAGTGACAAAAGCAAGTTCATCCTACTGTGGGCCCCCATCAGACACATCAGAAGGAGAGGAGTCTGGGTCTTATTATTCTAACTCATGGAGGTTGCTTAATTAAGGACTTGGCAGACAAGCAAGCTCTTCAGAGGTCTTCAACTTACCCGCCAGGGGTCACCCTAGTTGGTTTATCTGTGAGATCTAGCCTGGATAAACATATGTACTCCCTATCCCATTACAAATGAAAGTCCAACACTTTGTTATGAAGAAAATTACTTTCTAACTATTAAATAAATGAGAGCCACTATTTTTGTTGGCTACTTGTTTTGGGAGAAGGCATTTCAATAGATTGTTGTTCTATACTCCCGAGATTTTTCCTGCTGCTGAGTTTTTTGTTGACATCTTATAATTATGATCTTTTTAACATTACAGGGAGAAAGAGAAATGAAAATCAAATAGCTACATTATGCTGAGCTCAGGCAGATAGAAGAAATAAAATCAAGACCTATCATATTTAGAGGAAAAAAGTAACAAATGTGGAATTTCCAGGAATTCCTTGGGGAGAAGGGTCCTAATACAAATTGCCACTTCTTTAATGTATACAAAAGACATGAAAAATGTCCCTTTGGTCTTAAAGAAGGCTGGCTCCTGGTTCATGAGAGCTGCCATTGCCTGCACTAGCTGGTGATCACTGTCAGAATACTTACAAAAATGCATGCAGTCAACCTGTTAGTTTTATTGCTGGTGTATTAGGGTTCTCTAGAGGGATGAAACTAATGGAATATATATATATATATACACTATTGTGTATATATATATATACACAAAGGGGAGTTTATTAAGTACTAATTCACATAATCATAAGGTTCCACAATAGGCCATCTGCAAGCTTAGGAGCAAGGAGAGCCAGTCCAAGCTCCAAAATTGAAGAACTTGGAGTCCAATATTCGAGGGCAGGAAGCATCCAGCATGGGAGAAAGATCTAGACTGGGAGGCTAGACCAGTCTCTCCTTTCACATTTTTCTGTCTGCTTATATTCTCGCTGTGCTGGCAGCTGATTAGATGGTCTCCACCCAGATTAAGTGTGAGTCTGCCTTTCCCATCCCACTGACTTAAATGTTAATCCCCTTTAGCAACACCCTCACAGACACACCCAGGATCAATACTTTGTATCCTTCATTCCAATCAAGTGGACACTCAGTATTAACCATCATGGCTGGTTTTGGTGACTTCAGAGCATGTCATATCTTTTCTTGTCATGTGTATGTCCTGGTAGATGCTGTATATTTTTTAAGTGATCCCACCCTAATCATACATTCTCTTTCCAACTTTCTCCACTGTTCAGAAATATTATCAAAAGATTTGATATATAAGATTGGTTATGTGTATTCTGCTTCTTCCCTTATTATTAATGGTGACCTCATTCTCTTCTCTATTTTATATTATAGGCACAGTCTATCTCTGAAATGTCAGGTGTTCCCCAGTATTTCTCCTCTGGGAAAGGTGATATGGGGCTGTTTTTTCCTGCAACCTGCTTGAGCTATAAGCCTCAAAAGGCAACAAAAGTAGGGTTCCTCTCATCCTCCAAGGTCTCCAGCTTTGGAAGCTCTGATACATCCTCAATGTTCTCCTTGCTCATCCCTGAAATCCTATTTGTGGTCAACCCCTGCTTACTTTTCCTCAATCATGGTCACCTCTCTCAACTTTACCTCCTGGATGCAGGCTGGGTTCCCTGGGAAACAGATTCTACTTTGAGATTTGCATTATGGAAGTTGATTGACAAGTCCTCTTAAAAACAACATCCATGAAGGCATGAGAAAAAAAAAAGTTGGGGAGAGAAAGCAGTTGCACCATGATACACTTGCAACAGACGCTCCAGCTCACCCCATAGGGAGCTTGGTGTTGGAATGATCCAAGAGAAAAATCCTGAAGTGAGAAAAGGAGCCTTTCCACCTAGTCTCGACCAGTCATTGAATGCAAACTGACATAGAGGGGGATATAACATTTGGCAAGTCAGTTCCCGTCAGCAGAGGGCAATTTTGAGAAAGAGACCTATCTGTGAGCTAATAAGAGTTATCATTCCCACTAGCTCTTTATAGAAATGAGTGCCTTGGTCCTGAAGGGAACTCTGGGAGGTCCACCACAATATCCATTACACTTGCAAATTTTCAAATTATTCCTGATAGAAAAATATTCTACAATGAGCTACGAAGTCTTACAAAAAACAAACAAACAAAAGACCCCAGTTTAAATCTTTGAAGTACATTGTTTCTCCACCACCACTTTGTGGAACTAAAATTCCTGCTGCACTCTGCAAATACCAGCTATGGCATTTCAAAAAAAGAAAAAAAAAGCAAGTAAAATGACACACAAAGTAGAATTTTTACCCTTACGGCTCTGCAGCTGAGCAGCAGACATATATTTTCCAGGAGCATTTCACCGGTCAAATGTTGCCAAAACAATTTCCAAGCCAACCTGCCCTCATTAGTTCTCTGAGCTCTTGATTACAAATTTATAAGAGGCCTGCCCGAGATAGTCAGAGAGCCCCTTCAAGATGGCCATCTTCTTGGCCTTCAGCATTTCCCACTGGGAACATTAGAAGCTTTCCCATCAACCAAAATAAACAACTCCTTTCATGAATAGACCCAATGAAAGTCCTATAAATCACAGCTGTCAAAAATGTCGCTAGCATTGCAGAAGACAGAAATCAATCTAAAATTCATTAGTTTGCTGACAAGAGCCTAATCTCATATTGTTTAATACCAACCATGGCACCTCAGGTAGAACAGGAGGCTGCAAGAGATCATCCTGGTTTCTTGTGACAGAAATGTTCAATGTTTATGGCTTAATCTGGCCTTTCGACCATTCCTATTCTGTGGGCAGAAACCTTTGCCCCCCTGCTTACGGTCAACTTGCCTGTGGCATGAAGCAGGAATCACTCTGATGTTGTCACCGTATTTTACAGCTATTAGTGTTATGGTTGGGTGGGTTGCAGTATTTCAGGTAAAAAGGACACAGACGTTGCAGCCTAAGTGAAGTGCTCTGTATATACAGTGAGTCAAAGGCTCAGACGTAGCTGCACCATCATCAGAGACACTCCTGCAAGCCAGGGGTTAGCAAGAACACTCCCTTTCCCTCTTCCTCTTCACATAACCCCTGATGTGATAGCTCTTTTGTGACTGCATCTCTCCTTTGAGGCTTCTCTAGTTTATTTTAATCAGATCTCATCTGTGTATAAATATTAGCAGTGATATTCAGGATTAGCATGGGACAGAGGAGTCTAGAGATAGATAGGCAGTGCTACCACACAGGACACAGCCTCTTGAACATAGAAAATGGTTCAGGCCATATAGGAGCTCTACCAACCTGCAAACATTACTCTGGCAGGCTAGTCTCCTAATGTTCTCCCAACTCATGTACACATTCAACGTCTCTTCTCTTTCCTTATGCCACTGGAATGACTTGGATTCTTTACTGACTGTCCAATCTCTTTTGGGGCATAAACTCCTGAGGGAACTTTATTCTTATTCATATTACTGTATTCCATCAATGTTCTTCCAGGTTCTTATTGTCTGTGCACGTAAGGGCACTTAATCCTGCCTTGGATTGTGACTATCTTTTAACAAGCAAAGGCCTGCATTCCCAAAAACGTTGTTAAAAACCAAACTTGCTGAATTTACTATTCATCTTGACCAAGAGTAGTGGAAATTTACCCAATGAAGTATTACTACCATAAGGCACTAGGTTAATAGGATTTACATTTTACTCTGCCAGTTTTTTTTTTTTTTGGAAATGATTAATTTTTGACAAACATTTTAATAAAGTACGATTATTTCATATTCCATAAAATATAGCACCGCCTACATCAGTATACTAAAAAATCTTAAGAGAGTAGAATTGTGGCCTGTACCCAAAAGTATCCTCTTCCTCCACCTAATAAATACAATACATAGAACTCTACAAACATTTATTGTTTGCTGCCAATTTTGATTAAAAAGTTGGAGCTGTCAAATTCTATTAAGATTTCACATTGAGTCTTTAAATTGGATAAAGAAGAAACATAATGAAAAGTCATGGTGGCTTATTTTTATAAAATAAGAATGCAAGATCATTTGAGGCTATATCCACGTGGTATTTGACTATTTTAATCTGCCATTCAATTACTAACTAAGCCTGATTTCTGCTTAGCTTCCAAGATCAGATGAGGTGAAGTGCATTGAAGGTGGTATGGCCATAGACTTACACAGAGAACCATTATGTAAATAAGTCAAACTAGGTGCTCAGTAGCTTTGAGAGTATGGTGTCCAGAAGTTTTGTTTTTTCGTAATGTGCTTGTGTTTGTGTGTGCCCATGTACCCATGTGGCAGAGGTGAGGATGGTATGTGAGCTTGTGAGGGATGCCAAGGTATGGCCTTGGATCCATGGAAACGAGTAAGCAAGAAGTGCCAGGAAGCTTCCACCTCTCAAAATATCAGCCCTGTGCCCTCCATCAATAGAAATATCATTTTGCCTACTTGATTCTCTTTTAAAAAATTACTTATTTTTTTTTCAATAGTTTTTGGGGTACAGGTGGTTTTTGTTACATGGATAAATTATTTAGTAGTGATTTCTGGAATTTTGGTGTACCCGTCACCCAAGCAGTGTACACTGTACCCAATATGTAGTCTTTTATCCCTCATCCCCCTCCCACCCTTTCCCCCCAAGTCCCCAAAGTCCATTACATTATTCTTATGCCTTTGCATCCTCATAGCTTAGCTCCCAGTTATAAGTGTGAACATATAATATTTGATTTTTCATTCCTGAGTTACTTCACTTAGAATAATGGCCTCCAGCTCCAAGATCCATCCAAGTAGCTGCAAAATACATTATTTTATTCCTTTTTACGGCAGACTAGCCTAATGGGCCCAAGATGGAATGCAGAGGCACCACCTCGGCTCACTGCAACCTCCGCCTCAAGCAATTCTCCTGCCTCAGCCTCCCAAGTAGCTGGGACTACAGGCACATGCTACCATGCCCGGCTAATTTTTTTTGTATTTTTAGTAAAGATGCGGTTTCACCATGTTAGCCAGGATGGTCTCTATCTCTGACCTCATGATCCGCCCACCTCGACCTTCCAAAGTGCTGGGATTACAGGTGTGAGCCACCAAGCCCAGCCTGGGTCCTCTTTTTGAGAAAAAAAAAAAAAATCCTGAAAGATTAAACACAGTTTACTAATTATAAGGACTACAGGCACTGTTCTTTCACAGTGGTACCTAGATTCATGGTTAATTTAATAATCATGAATTAAAATCTTGGGGTTCTATCTTTAAGGAATTCTACTTTAAGGAAAGTAGAATTTGGAGTCATCTGGTTCTTGGACAGACCTGGTGAGATGGTCTTTAGGCAGGAATCTATGGGTGTGACAAAAGGTAGAATTGTGGGGGAGAGAGAGAGAGAGAGAGAGAGAGAAACTCAACTAGAAAAAAACAAAGACAATGTTAGCCAGCTTTGTGTGTTCCTAGAAGTATTGTGTCTCTGAAAATTAAGGTGTGATAATTATTTTCTCTCTACTAAATTATTTTCCAAGATTTTGAAATTTCTTTTAGAACTCTTTGATCTTATCCTTTCCCAATATCCTTGGAAAGCAAAAAATCTTAGTGATGAAAAGAAACTGTGAGAGTTCATTGTATCAAGCCCTCACCATCCCCATTCTAGATGAAGTTCCATTTCAAATGCAAAATTTCAGAGCTTGCAGTTAGAGTGAAGCATGCAGCCCTCCCCCTTCCACACACTGTGATTGGTGGTGGAGACAGACCCAGTAAATGACAGCCTGCCAGATGGTATTCCAGCCTGTGTCTGAACACTTCATCGAAGAGGAACTTCCTACTTCATCAAGCAGCAGTACCACTGTTGGACAGCTCTAATTGTCAGGATATTCTTCATTAACTTCCAACCTTCGGTTTTCAAAACCATACATCTGACTCTCACTAACATAATAATTCGTCAAAGGTTGGATGATGGCTGTCAGGTCTGTCTTCTTCTGTCTTACATTTTCTAGGCTAAACAGCTAAAATTCCATCTTTCCTCTAGATGATACTTTTTTCCTGGATGCCTCTCCATAAATGGCTACTAAAATGTGCCCTTTTCTGTCACACTTCACCTAGAATTAAAGAGAGAAAGACTTCAGATGAGATGTTATCTATAGTACAAGTATTCACTAAGACCTAAGTCATCATCTAGTGATATTTGTGTCTTTTTTTTTTTTTTTAAATGGAGTCCCCCTCTGTCACCCAGGCTAGAGCCACCGCACCCGGCCGATATTTGTGCCTTTTTATCTCACAAAACTCCTTAATGTCCTTTTCTGAAGAAACATCATCGTTTAGCTATTTTTTACATATTAGTCACCAATCATCCAAAGAGACTGTAAACATACACAGGCTAATTCAAAAAGTGAACACAAATGATGAGACTACTTCAAATGGATTCTTTGTTTCCCCTTGAATCATTTTTGCTGGAGATGAAATTTCGAACTGGTGACATGAATTAATACCTGAATTTCTAGTTGCAAAACAAAAATGGGGAAATAGAAATAATAATGTCATTCATCAGTGAGCTGCTGTTTTCTTCCTCTTCAAAGTATTTTCAAACATTGGCTAATTCATGATTTTACCTAATTGGGTATTTTTGCCTAAAGGAAATAATTAAAAGAGCTACATTTAAAGTAGATCAGAGGCTTCACAGAAGAAAATTGCACCTTTTTTTTTTAACTCTTCTTCCTGCTGATGCTTCATTTTTGAGTTTTCATTAGGACTGTTTTCTTTAAGTAAATGAGACATGAACCACTTATCTTTATACTCATTCCAGGATGACTCTAAGTAACTTTTTTATCACTGCAAGATGCAAGAGAAAAAAAAATCTTAAAAAATGGCATGTCTGCTTTGTTCCCACTCATGCTTATCTCCTTAAATCTATGCTTTCTTCTACTTCCATCAGAAACACTTTCCCGTCTCCTATTTTCCACACAAATCCTGATCTCTCTTCCACACCCAGGTACAGCTCAAGTCCCTTTTCCTAAAGAACACCTTTCCTAACTTCCAGTTCATGCCACTTCATTTGCCAGTCAAATTGTCTCTGGGAGTAATTTGGTGAGTCCTTTTCAGGGGTGAAAATGACAGATGAAACTAAGACACCTCTGAAGTTTTAGTGGATGAATTTTACCAGGTGATGGTTGGGGAAAATGTTTGGACCTATTTTGTTTTTGCGGTGAAAAGGTACAGCTTTAGAATCAGAGGGATTTGGGTTCTAGTTCTCTATTTTAAGTCTTACTTTGCTCACAGAAATAATATTAATACATGAGGTCACTGGAAGCATTAAAGGAGATAATGTCTGTAATAACGTTGGCACACCTCTAGCACTTAGATCTCAGCAAGTTACTTATTCTTTATCATCACTATTATTAATTGCAAAAGAAACATGAGCTCATGCAATCTTGGACATATTTTATGCTTTCTTACATGGTTGTTTCTCTGAATATACAACTAAGAGTCTAGAATATCTCAGAGTTTTCAGAAGAAATTTTGTATTCTAGTTCCAGAAGAGCTGCCTATCTTGCTAAAGAAGGCTTGCATATGGAGAAGAAGCAGCATGACTAAATCCATTCAAGCAATCTTCACGCGCCCTTCAAAGCTCAGAGGACAGTGGCTTGAGCAGTGTGAGGGTCAGTGAGGAAGGATTGCTCCAGTATTAGAAGGCCGGGTGATATGGAGGTACAGGCAGCTTTCTGGTGTTGGAATACATTAGCTTGGTCAGATGTCCTGCATCTCAATGACATCACCTACATTCACCTGTCCCTAGACTTTAGTGTCAAGAAGGGCTAGACCTTGCTGGATAAAGCTTCCTCATGGTGGCTAAATAGTCTGTCAAGCTGTTTGGCTAGGGGAAATGCTGAAGTAAGAGGATAAGACCCTCCTTTCACTTCCCTCCCTCTACCCCTTCCAAGGTAAGAATAAGAAAGAAGTGGCCCAGCAGTATAGAGAAGCTGGCAGAACAGCAGACCCATGTCTCTAGAAAGCAGCCCCAGCACTCAAAAATGCGACAGAGAAATTAAAGCAGCAGAATTGTGTAGGGTGATGAGAAGTATCTATGCTTCTATGGCTTCTAAGCCATCTGTGGTTGGATTGACCTCACGTCAATGAGACAGTATTCAACAGTATCCCCTCCAGGCACAGAGCTGACTGAAGAATGAATGCCCTATATGCTGACTTTATAAAGACACACAGGATAATAATATATAAAATTTTTAACAGATACATATGAAAATTGCTCTATAAGTAAAGGTGCTCACACTAAGAAGCACAAATAATAAAAAAGCAATAAGATATGTTTCATCAATTATATGGGCATTGATAAAAATTTTGATAATAAAGCATTAGTGTATGAACTGGTGGGCTTTGAGAAAAACCAACAAATTTAAAATCCATATAGTCAGTGGCAAACAGGATAGACAAAATTCCTGCTTCCACAAATCTTCCTATCCAGTTGGGGCAGGGATGAAGAATGTGGTATGGAAACTAAACATATTTGTTTTAAATTATGTACTTTTAAACAAGAAATTTAGCTTTTGAAAAAATATTTTCTCTTATCTTCTGTTGAGAAAGATGTTCCTTAGGACACCCCGAAAGAAGAGAGTGGGGAAGAACTTCGTTGTAGCCAGGGCCAGTTGAAAAGATTGCTAAGTACAACTTCGTTGAGTTGTGGGCCTACTAAAAGCGGACTGATAGACCCTTTCTTATAATGTATACGCCTCTCCCACCCAGGCACTTTGTAGTTTAACCAGGTAACTCCTTAAGGACGGAGACAGAACTTTTTCATTTATGGCCCTCACAGTGCCCAGCCCAGGCACAGGTACCATGTAGGTATGCAGTAAGTACTCAGTGATTGCTTACAGACTTAACAAAAACCTGTAAACTTCTATTCCAATAATACTATATGTTCCTACATTGTCTATTTTTTCTCTTCTCTCAGTCAATTGATTACATTTTGTTTTTGTATCTCTTGGTCCACCTGCATTAGAATAATTTTATCTGCTTTAGTCACAAGCACTTTTCCTGGGGAAAAAAAAAAATTCTTATTTGCTGCTGGTGGAACCAATGCTACAGTCACAGGCAAGATTCAAGCCTTAACTGTGCACGCAGCACTGCTATGGAGTCAGGATCCTGCTCTGTGTCACTCACTTCAGGACAGCCCTTCTGCAATACTAGCGAGTTCTATTCACCTCTAGGTGTTTACATACCTTGGATTTGTTTCATCATGTCACGCCTCCTTATCTTTCAAAACATAACTCTTGCTGGGCATAGTGGCATGCATCTGTAACGCCAGCTATTAAGAGGCTAAGGTGGGAGGATTGCTTGAGCCCAGGAGTTCAGGGCTTCAGTGAGCTATGATCATGCTACTGCACTCCAACCTGGGCAACAGAGTCAGACTTCATCTCAAAATAAACCAATAAATCTGTAAATAATAAATCATAAATAAATAAACGTAAGTCTGCTGTGACCTCCTCCACAAAGCCTTCTCCCTCCCTTTCAGGCAGAACTAACTTGCCTCTTTTTCTGGCCCCATGTACTTGTTACCTTACATGGCAGTTTTCTGTGTATTTGTCTGATCCACACACTCTTCACAGACACCTTCTCCTATTCATTTTTTAATCCCGCATATCTGGCAAAGATTGAGCACTCAACTGATGAACCAAACTGAGTTGAACTATACTGAAGGGAAGACAATTAGTATGTATCTGTGATATTTTAATATTGTATTAGGCTTGCTCATCTCCAGAATAAACAAAAGATTGTGAGCAGGGCAGCCAGCATAGATGCGAGTTTTTGGAAAACTGCTAGTATCAGTAAAAGTAGGATAATTCCAGATTGTCTGTCATTCTCTTTCTCCTCTCTCCCTTTTTTCTTTACCTCTTCCCTCACAGAAATGACTGCCCTCAAAGGAAACAAAAGTCAATGTTCCAAATGTTCTTTGGCCACTGAACATTTGGAAATATTAAAGTTTTCAAAATACAAGGCAAAAACAGTAAAACACACAAGTAAGCAAACAAAAAATGCCTAGCTCTAATGTCTTAACATTTACCGGTAAATTTTGAGATAAGTGATTCCGTTTCTTCATGGACATAATTATTCATTGCTCCAATCACTTTTTCATGCACACGATTTTGTCATCATTTTTATGACTAACAAATAAGCTCGTGAGATGGTTTGACTTTTCTGCATTTCATTAAACAAATTCCCTGGTTGTCTTTCCAATTGAAATACAGCTGTTATGCTAACACTGAAAATATTAAACATTAATAAAGCACTTGCCAGAAAAAAATATTATTTCCATTATTTTTTTCATCTTGAGTTTATTTCTAATAACATTTCTCTGGAAATATCTTTCTATCTCCCCTCAAGTGTGCGATATAATAGCAGCCAGAGTGCTGCATATTTTTCAGCAGGTCTTGGCTCTGCCCTGTGATCTGATAGCAGGAGTGGAGATTCTTATTGCAAGTTACTTGGGAATATTACCTTATGGAGGGAGATTTAATAGCACATCTTCCACTTTGCACAGTGCATCCGAAAACTCCCATGACTCTAACATGAGAACATTACAGATTCAATCTGAGTGGTTCCCTATCATTTTCACTTATAATGCAATATCCTGTGGCTTTATTTTGTAATGTGTCTTTGAGAGCAAAATTCAGCATTTTAAGTACTCTACAAAGTTAAACAATACTGTTAGAAAACCAAACAGAAGCAATGGGAGGGAAAATCTGAGTACATAAGAGCAGAGGAAAATGGGATAATTCCAAAGCAGATTTTAAAAGACACACATGCTTTTAGACAGGGCATGCCTCTTAAACTCATACAAAACAGTAAAGTAGAAAAATGTTGACTTCTGTGCTCCTCTTCCATCACTTTTGCATTATTGCAGATTTCACACCCACCCCAAGCCCACCCCAGGATACCCAAATTTCTTTTGTTGAAAATGTTCCTTTTTTTTTTCCCTTTGGCATAAATGAACTGATAAGGCTGTTGAGACTGAGGTAAAACAACTGCATTCTATACCCTTTGCAGGGTATTCAAATTTACAAGAGTGGCAGGAGAGGGCAGTGGGTTTCCAGGAAATGAATTATTAATATTAGAAGTCCAAATAGTAGCGTGGGGAGGGACTCTGAACCAGGAAGCTTTCCAAGACTCTTAAATCACAACACAAAGGCAACTCATTTTTTTTTTCCTCTGAGATCCCACAATCCTCATTCTTACTTTTTACAATAGAACACTGAGGTTCTGAGATTTTATTTTCTCAAAGTCATATGGCTTGACCCAAACCGCCACATTCTTTGATCCTTAATATTATATTACTTCTTTATTTGTAGTACTAAAATATCTAAGCACAGTTTCCAGTCTTGGTCGGTCCAAAACAGGACATTTTCCTTGCTCATTGATCCTCCCACACAGTGGCCTGCCAAGATGGGCTTTTCTATTGCAGCTAGAGACAGAACTGCAGATTGGCCTGAATCTATATTGACATCCAAGGCATACCCAGAAAGCATGTTTTCCTTTTAATAAAGCCCGAAAATAAACTTTAAAGCATTTACACTTCTTCTTCAAGGTGGTTTCAGGGAGAATGGCTCTATGAGGCAAGTCAATTTCATCATGTGATTTTTTTCTTACTTTATTTTAAAAGGAGTCACACATTCTCCCTAAGGGATGTGAAAATTATCCAATAAAATGTTTAATGTTAAAAGAAAACCAACGATGCTATCACTGACTCTAAGCAAAGATACTGTTGTACCTATTGAAAACTTTCTGTAAACCCTCTGCTGAAGCCTTCAGGAGGAGACAGAGGCAGATAACTGAGCTGGAATCTTCTACCTCAGTCCCCAGTAGTATTCACTGACTCATTTTCTAAATGGCTTAACTCAAAAAGAAAATCATGTGAATGAGCAACATTAATGTTCCTAAAATCAAAAAACTTCCTTGTTAGTATTCACCCAATTGAACAAACTAAAACCACTAAGAAAAAGTTCATCCTGTTTAACGCAGTAGAAGGGATACTATCAATAGACGTGCAATGATGTACCAGCCATCACCAGAGATCAGAGTTAATCAGATCAAGCTGTGAAGTAAAAAAAACAGCCATCACATAGAAACTCTTCTTGTCAAGAGGAGCTTGGCAATTCAAAACAGCCATCTTAATTCCCTCTAGCTGTTTGGGTACATACTCTTTTGTAAACAAAACTTAAGGCAAAATTCGAAGGAGAAACTCAAAGTTTGAAAGCTGACAACTGGCCTCCATATTCCAGCCCAGGAACTGGGGAAAAGTCCAGGTTAAAACTGACGGTGAAGCCAGTAGCAAAGTAGGACTTACCTCTTGTGAAGTCAGTGTCCAACATTTAATCCCTTACTTGCTAAACCAATCAATCTTTTAGGACTAAGACATTCTAAAAAGAAAGTTTTCCCTCTTCCACCACTCCAGTAATGCCCAAAGGCCACTTAAACTTTATTTTATAAATTTGTATAGAAAGGAAACTCTTCACTCATCTCCATTAAAATGCACATTCTGAGATAGCTTTCAATTTGCTTCTCTCTAACAAGCCCATCTAAATGCTCTGAAGAATACAGGAGAAATTAAGACACAGTCCCCACCCTTGAGGAACTTACAATCAAGTTGGTAATCAAAGATTAATAAATTTGCAATAAAGTTAATCAGATCCTTCTTCACAGGTTGCCTGAGGAAATCTCTGTCACCCTTCTAGGTATCCTCACCCCTGTCTACTTGGTCTGCCTAATCTCATCTTTCTCATATTTCAAAATCCACATCTTTCAAAATGGAGTCAAGTTAGACAACACATATGTCCTAAGAAATATTATATAAAACCTGGAAATAGAGGGAAAAAAAGTCAAGCGCTTACAATCTTATACTGGAGCACCATCTAATAGATCTCCCCCAAGATTATTTAACTCGCTAAGATAATGGGTCTATTTTGATATAGAAGGTATTATTGTTACATTCCAGACATTCTTAAGTTACATGTTAATTTGTAGATTCCTGTCTGGTGGAGGGCCAAAATGATTTCTGTCTAGTAGACAAGATAAACTCAAAATTAGAGTTCTGTTGCCCTGAAATGGTGTTTTCAACTTAGCAAACTTAAGCATGCCTTTTCTTTCTAAATATGTAAATGTGTTGTGCAAATGCCTAATGAACCAGCTTTACTATCCTGATGGCTTTTTCATAATTGAGTTAAATAAATATTTGACATGGATTTAGTCTTTATTTGTCTAAGTTTTAACTTTTGTTAAATGTAAAATGGTGCACGAACTACCATTGTTATGTTCATTGATATGTTGTCTATAAAAGCTAACACTAAGAAACAAATCAGTTATCTATCATTAGGGAATCAGTAAATAACGACATACAGGAGATGGGTAACCTTGCAGTAATTTAAAATTATGATATTTATCTCTAGTTATTACCATTAAAAATTGATGATGTTGACAAAAGCAGCTTTCAGAAAAAACAGCATACTGGTATGAATCTTTTTTTAGTAAAATTATATGAATGTATCTCTGTGTATATACATATGGAAAGATATCTAGAAGAGTATTCACCAAGATATTTGCAATGATTGTCTCTAAGAAGCTGTGTTTTATATGACTTTTATAAGCTTCTTGTTTGTATGTCTTCTCTGTACATTTCTTTCTACAAAAAGAAACTTATTATATTTTGAAATTCTTTTTTTGTTGTTGTTGTTTTCTTGAGACAGGGTCTCACTCTTGCCCAAGCTGAGTGCAGTGGCACAATCAATCACGATTCACTGCAGCCTTGACCTCCCAGGCTCAAGTCATCCTTTCATCTCAGTCTCCCTAGTAGCTGTGACTAGAGGCATGTACCACAATACCAGGCTAGTTTTTTTTTGTTTTTTTTTTTTTGCAGAGACAAGGTCTCACTATGTTGCCAAGGCTTGCCTTGAACTTCTAGATCCTCCCACCTCAGCCTCCCAAGGTGCTGGGATTACAGATGTGAGACACCGCATCCAGCCTTGAAATTCTTAAAACAGTCAACCCAAGAGTCATTTTCTTTTAAGTTTGGAAAGACATGCCTCTATGGACTACCTAGTCTATATCCTGATAGCTAGTCTAGGTCCTTCTAGCCCATTACCTGTGTGTCTAGGCTATTATCTTTATACCTTGATGCTGGTAGGGCCCCTACAACTTGAGAAAAAGACTGCCCAAACTGACTCCAGCTTCTACAATACGGTTTGCTAGTTAAATTTGTAGCTGCTCGTCAGCGGGTAAGAGCACAAGCAGTAATCAATGACTGAGCTCTACTTTCTCTTGGGTACTGTGGTTCGGAACATTTTCATTCAATCACTCATAAAATATTTATTACACATAAACCATAAGACAGGCACTTGGCTGTGCTTTGGGGATTTGAGTGTGAGCAGGATGAAGTTGGTTCTTTCCATCACTGTATTAGCCCATTCTCACACTGCTATAAGGAAACACCTGAAACTGGATAATTTATAAAGAAAAGAGGCTTAATTGGTTCACAGTTCTGCAGGCTATACAGATTCTGGAGAGGCCTCAAGAAACTTACAATCATGGCAGAAGACAAAGGGGAAGCAGATAATATCTCACTTGGCCAGAGCATGAGGAAGAGAGAGATAGGGGAGGTGCTACACACTTTTAAACAACTAGATCTCACAAGCATTCACTCACTATCACAAGAGTAGCACTGACGGTAACTGCCCCCACGATCCAATCACCTCCCACACAGCCCCACCTCCAACATTGGGGATTACAATTTGACATGAGATTTGCATGGGGACACAGATCCAAACCATATCAGTCACTAAGCTTAAAGTCCTGATCTAAGTCCTGAGAATGATGGCTTCCTCAGTAATTACAAGGGCTCCACAGGATCAGAGAACAGGCTGCTTTCTACTAACGGGTTTTGCCCCTGGAGGACAGTCAACCAAGTCATTTTCTAATCCCCAAGAACATCTCATGACCCAGAGTTTTTCCTCCCTTTTTCTGGTTGTGTTACTGAGTTCCATTATTACCTCTCACCTGAGATACTTTATTAAGGGTTTGTAGGCTCAGAGAGACAAATCTATAACATACATTTACCTGCCACCCCTCTCCCCTTAGGCTAGTCAGGATGTACTAATTCCTTCTGTGCTGAGAGTTTCCTGAAGGAACTCATTATCTGTATCAGTAGAACAAACATTTTCAGTTGTTTCTAAAGACACATTTGTAATGAAACAGCTTCATGTTTCCTCCCAGAGCCATTTGTGATCAACATGCTTTTCAAGAAAGTGGTAATGAGGAATAGACTTTGTGGTCAAGCAAGACAGTAAAGTTAACTAAATTGTTTAGGGGTCAAGTAAAACTTATGACTCAGGTTTTGTTAATATTGTGCAATGATCATGAATTTATGCTAATAATTCATTGAGCCACAAAACCTATGCAGGATAAAGTGATGCTGATCATCTATCTCCCCATACTAACATGCAAACCCTTTTTGATAGTGTAAATCTGAATCATTAAGGCAGAAACCTACAAGTGATCCTTGACATCTTCCTCCTTCCCAAGACTCTGTTACTAAGTCCTCTTGATTTTCTTCCTGGACATCTCTTCTCTCTCCATCTCCAAGACTACAACACTGGTCCAAGATACCTTTTCCTTCTCACTCACCGGGACCACAAAAATAAACTACTAACTGATTCTAAGAAAAATCTTCTTAGATCCCTCTTATTTATTCTGCTAAATGAACATAAGATTATATCTCCATCCATATAAAACCATGTAAGGCCTTTCTGAAGATGTTAGGCAAAGGCCATAATCCTTAACATGGACTGCAAGGTTCTGCAATTGTCTGACCCAGACCACTGCCAATTCCAATTCATACATGTCCCTACCCCAACCCTAGTCCTGTGACATCAAGATTTTTTGTTCTTGACCTCAAAGAACCACGTTCTGTCCCTCCCAAGTTTTGGGATCAAGTAGTAATTACATGTAGTTCTTTCTTATTGGCTTCCTGATAGTGTTTTTATTCACTTAATTTGATGCCTGGCATTTAGGAGACGTTCATTAAACATTTGCTTAATTGATCAATGAATAGAAGAATAAGTGGGTATGCCTACTGAGTTTTAAAATGGCAGACTTAAAGATTTAATGCACTTATATTATTACACTCTCTTCCATTGTATCATAAAATCCATTAAAAATTTCTGAATGAAATTCCCTTTGAAAATTTTAATTTTTGTTCTGTTTTATATATACATTGTATTCAGTGTGACTATATATTAGGAAGACCTATTTCACAAGTCAAGATGATACATAGACTTATTACTCAGAGTGAAAACACTTTTGTGACAGGGACAGTTCTGCTGTATTCTAAATTTTTTGAAATGTGCCAATTTATCTAAAACATAGTATAAAATATCCACCAATGTTAATTACCAAGTAGTTAAGTTCAATAAAAACCTTTATCCAGAGAAGAGGGAGGGCAAAATGACTGACTAGACATAACCAGGTGGAACAGCTGCCATGGAGGGACTAAGATGACTGGCATACTCCTAACAGATCTTCAGAGGGAAGGTATCTAGAGCAAATAGAAGGAAGGCACAGAAGCTGAGCAGAAGCAGGAGAAAGCTGGGAATCCTACACAGGGCTATTGCACACCTGGACTTGTTCCTGATGCCACAACAGCTTTGGGGAAACGATTGAGTCAAACTGGCAAGGAGCAACCCACTTTCACCACAGGCTTCTGGAACACCAGTAGGAGGAGATCCCTCCATCACCACAGGCACTCAAGTTGGCAGAATTAGCTATTTAGAGAAGTCACAGGGGGAGCAAATCAGCTGATGTGGAGCCCAGAGTGTTTGGTACAGGAGTATTTGCAGCAGAACATGGCCAGGGATGGCCATCCTTCTAGGCTTGACTTGCTCCCATAGAAGATTTTAGCCCTAGGAAAATGTCAGGCCTGAACTCTGCAGGGTGGTGTCGCCCATCAGACAGCGCTGGTCTGACCCGAGTGCTCTTTGGTTTTCTGGCCTCTCCTCGGGCAAGCCTGATCACATCTGCTAGCATGGCAGCCATGGGTTCCCTGAGGGCATGTATCATAGCATCTGCACTGGAAGACTGTGCCTGATGGGTTGAAAGCGCCAAGGGGGCAGCCCCCATGGCCATGCACCCACCTGCATGCCCCTTCCCCACACTGCAGCTTCCCACTCATCCCACTCCGCATTCATGACAACGCCCCACATTGTTTTGGTTGCACATGTCTGTGCAGGCAGATTTTGCTTTCCTTGTCCAACCAGTGTGCAAGTATGTGCGCACACCACTGCCACTGCTGCAGTGAAAGTACAGCCCACTTCCATCACTCCCCAAATGTCATTGCAGATGGAGACTTGAAGGGCACAGAGCCAGCCAGCCCTGCCCCCACCAGTGCCCCAACCTTGCACTAACACTGCCACAGGAGTGAAACTAGGTGCAGAGAACAGTGAATCCTCCTCTGCACTGAGCAATCACTCCTGCTTGCAGCAAACAGAGAAGGCACAGAGACCTACACCAGACAGCATCCCACCCCCAAGCCATTACCACCACCAGCAGTACCATTCAAACAGTTGCCACAGTCTCCCGCCCTGCAAAGCTGCATTGCCTCTGTCACTGTGGTGAACACCTGCAGAGAGGCAGGCACCCCAGCACCCATGAGCACCCTGCTGCAGCTGACAAATGTGCAACCCACTGCACTGCTGTTAGCATGGCTGCTGGCAGGTGTGAATGAGGATGAATCCTGTGGTCACCACACCACACTACAATACACTTTGGCTGATACCACCCATCAGAGTGTAGTAACTAGAGGTTTGAGGGCACATTGGTCCCTCTGGCACAGTGGATTTCTAATGTTGAGGAGCAAGAGAACAAAGCTGGGGCCCAACACAAGTCCCCCAGAGTTAGAGGACACAGCCCAGGAGCTGGGAACTGAGCATTGACCCCTTAAAATCTTCTAGAAATGAAGCCCCTCAGCTAAATCCACCTTATACCACAATCAAACCCTCAAGGTCATCAAGTAAAATAAAAAAAAAAAAAACCCATCCAAAGGATGGCAACCTCTAAGACTGAAGGAACACAGGCCTGCAAAGATGAGAAAGAACCAGTGCAAGAACCCTGACAACTCAAAAAGCCAGAGTGCATTCTTTACTCCAAATGACCATATCACCTCTCCAGCAAGGGCTCTGAACTGGGCTAAGATGGCTGAAATGACAGACATAGAATTCAGAATATGGAAAGGAATGAAGATCATTGAGCTATAGGAGTACACTGAAATCCAATTCAAGGAAGCTAAGAATCATAATAAAACAATTCAGGAGCTGAGAGACAAAATAGCCAGTATAGAGAAGAATGTAACCAACATGATAGAGCTGAAAGACATAATACAAGAATTTAATAATGCCATCACAAATATTAATAGCATAGTAGACAAAGTGGAGGAAATAATCTCAGAGCTTGAAGACTGGCTTTCTGAAATAAGACAGTCAGACAAGTATAGAGAAAAAGAGGCCAGACATGGAGGCTCAACCCTGTAATCCCAGCACTTTGGGAGGCCAAGGCCAGTGGATCATTTGAGGTCAGGAGCTTGAGACCAGCCTGACCAACATGGTGAAACCCTGTCTCTGTTAAAAATACAAAAAAAAAAAAATTAGCTGGGCATGATGGTGTATGCCTGTAATCCCAGTTACTCAGGAGACTGAGGCAGGATAATCACTTGAACCTGGGAGGCAGAGCTGAGATTGTGCCATTACACTCCAGCCTGGGCAACAGAGCAAGACTCTGTCTCAAAAAAAAAACAAAAAAGAGAGAATAGAGAAAAAAGAATGAAAAGGAATAAACAAAAACCTCTGAAAAATATGGGATTATGTAAAGAGAACAAATCTATGACTCTGGTATCCCTGAAATAGATGGGGAGGGTGGAACCAACTTGGAAAACATATTTCAGGATATCATCCATGAAAACTTCCCCAACCTAGCTAGACATGCCAACATTCAAATTTGGGAAATGCAGAGAAACCCAGTCAGATGCTTCACAAAATCATCCCCAAAACACATAATTATCAGATTCTCCAAGGTTGAAATGAAAGAAAAAATGTTAAAGGCAACTAGAGAAAGGTCAGGTTACTTGCAAAGGGAAGCCCATGAGGCTAACAGTGGACATCTCCACAGAAACCCTACAAGTCAGAAGAGATTAAGGGCCAATATTCAACATTCTTAAGAAAAGAAATTCTAACCCAGAATTTCATGTCCAGCCAAACTAAGCTTCATAAGAGAAGGATAAGTAAGATCCTTTTCAGACAAGTAAAAGCTGAAGGAATTTGTTGTCACCAGATCTGCTTTACTAGAGCTCCTGAAAGAAGCATCAAATATGGAAAGGAAAGACTGTTACCAGCCTCTACAATAACACACTGTAGTACACAGGCCAGTGACACCATGAAGCAACCACATAAACAAGTCTACAAAATAACCAGCTAATATCATGGTGACAGCATCAGATCCATACATATCAATACTAATCTTGAATATAAATAGGCTAAATGCCCCAATTAAGAGATACAGAATGGCAAGCTGGATGAAGAACCAAGATCCATTAGTATGCTGTTTTCAAGAGACCCATCTCACATGCAATAGCACACATAGTCTCAAAATAAAAGAATGGAGAAAAATCTACCAAGCAAATGGAAAACGGGGAAAAAAATTGAGGGTTGCAATCCTAGTTTCAGACAAAACAGACTTTAAACCAACAAAGATCAAAAAAGACAAAGAAGGGCATTACATAATGATAATGGGTTAAATTCAACCTAACTATCCTAAATATATAAGCATCTGACACAGGAGAACCCATATTCATAAAACAAGTTCTTAGAGACATTCAAAGAGACTTAGAGTCCTACACAATAACAGTGGGAGACTTTTAACAGATGATGGAGACAGAAAATTAACAAAGATATTCAAGACCTGAACTCAGTACTGGATCAAATGGACCTGACAGATATCCACAGAACTCTCCACCCCAAAACAACAGAATATGCTGTGATGGTTAATACTGAGTGTCAACTTGACCGGACTGAAGGATGCAAAGTATTGCTCCTGGGTGTGTCTGTGAGGGTGTTGCCAAAGGAGATTAACATTTGAGTCAGTGGACTGAGAGAGGCAGACCCACCCTCAATTTGGGTGTGTACCACCTAATCAGCTGCCAGCACAGCTAGGATAAAAGGAGGCACAGGAACATGGAAGGAACTAGACTGGCTGAGTCTTCCAGCCTTCATCTTTCTCCTGTGCTGGATGCTTCTTGCCCTTGAACATCAAACTCCAAGTTCTTCAGCTTTTGGATTTTTGGGCTTACCCCAGAAGTTTGCCAGGGGCTCTTGGGCCTTTGACCACAGACTGAAGGCTACACTGTCAGCTTCCCTACTTTTGAGGTTTTGTGACTTGGACTGGCTTCCTTGCTCCTCTGCTTGCAGACAGCCTATTGTGGGACTTCATTTTGTGATCGTACATGTACATACTTCTTAATAAAGTCCCTTTTATACATACATCTATCCAACTATTCCTGTTCCTCTGGAGAACCTTGACTAATACATATGCATTCTTCTCATCACCACAGGGCACAAACCCTAAAACCAATCACATAATCAGAAATAAAATACTCAGCAAATGCAAAAGAACTGAAATTATAACAAACAATCTCTTGGACCAGAGCACAATCAAATTAGAAATCAGGACTAAGAAATTCACTCACAACCATAAAAAAAAGTGGAAATTAAATAACCTGCTCCTGAATGACTTTTAAGTAAATAATGAGATTAACGCAGAAATCAACAACTTGTTTGAATCTAATGAAAAAAAAAAAAAGATATCACATACCAGAATCTCTGGGACACAGCTAAGGCAGTGTTAAGAGAGAAATTTATAGCACTAAATGCCCACATCAAAAAGTTACAAAGATCTTAATTTAACAACGTAACACCTCAACTAAAATAACTAGAGAACCAAGAACAAACAAACCTCAAAGCTAGTAGAAGACAAGAAATAACCAAAATCAGAGCTGACCTGAGGGAGACTGGGACATGAAAAACTATTCAAAATATCAACAATTCCAGGAACTGGTTTTTGAAAAAAAATAATAAGATAGAGTGCTAGCTAGAATAATAAAGAAGAGAGAAGATCCAAATAAACAAAATCAGAAACAAAGGGGATATTACCACTGACCTTGACAGAAATACAAATAACCATCACAGAATATTATGAACACCCCAGCACATATAAACTAGAAAATATAGAAGAAATGGATAAATTCCTAGACACATATGCCCTCCCAAGACTGAACAAGGAGGAAATTGAATTCCTGAACAGACCAATAACAAGCTCTGAAATTGAGGCAGTAATAAATAGCCTATCACCATCATCCCCACAAAAAAAAAGGGAAAGAAAAGAAAAAAAGCCCAGAACCAAAACCAGACAGATTCACAGCTGAATTCTACCAGAAGTACAAAGAGGAGCTGGTACCATTCCTGCTAAAAGTACTCCAAAAAATTGGCGGAAAAGAGACTCTTCCTTAACTCACTCTATGAGGCCAGCATCATCCTCATACCAAAATCTGGCAGAAACACAACAACAACAAAAAAATACTTCAAGCCAATATCCTTGATGAACATCTATGCAAAAATCCTCAATATAATAGTCATAAGCTGAATCCAACAGCACATGAAAAAGCTTATCCACCATGATCATGTAGGCTTTATTTCTGGGATGCAAGATTTGTTCAACATACACAAATAAATACATGTGACTCATCACATAAACAGAACTCAAAATAAAAAACACATGATTATCTCAATAGATGCAGAAAGGAGTTTTAATAAAATTCAATACCCCATCATGTTAACAGCTCTCAATAAATTAAATGTTGAATGAATATAACTCAAAATAATAAGAATAATCTATGACAAACCCAAAGCCATATCATGCTGACTGGGCAGAAGCTGGAATCATTACCCTTGAAAACTGGCAGAAGACAAGGGTGCCTTCCCTCATCACTCCTATTCAACAACATAGTATTTGAAGTCTGAGCAATCAGGCAAGAGAAAGAAATAACAGGCATCCAAATAGAAAGAAAGGAGGTCAAACTATCCCTGTTTGCAGATTACATGATCCTCTACCTAGAAAACCCCATAGTCTCAGCCTGAAAGCTTCTTAAGCTACTAAACAACTTCAGCAAAGTATCAGGATACAAAATCAATGTGCAAAAAATCACTAATATTCCTTTACACCAACAACAGTCAAGCCAAGAGCCAAATCAGAAACACAATCTCATTCACAATTGCCACAAAAAGAATAAAATACATAGGAATACAGCTAACCAAAGAGGTGAAAGATCTCTACAAGGAGAACTACAAAACACTGCTCAAAGAAATCAGAGATGATATAAAGGAATGGAAAAAAAATTCCATACTCATGGATAGAAAGAATCAATATTGTTAAAATGGCCATACTGCCTAAAGCAATTTACAGACTCGGTGTTATTTCTTTTAAACCAATGACATTCCTCACAGAACTCGAAAAAGCTATTTTAAAATTCATATGAAACCAAAAAATAGCCTGAATAGCCAATGTCAACCTAAGCAAAAAGAACAAAGCTGGAGGCATCCCACTATCTGACTTCAAACTATACTGCAGGGCTATAGTAACCAAAACAGCATGGTACTGGTACAAAAACAGTCACATAGACCATGGAACAGTATAGAGAACCAAGAAATAATGCCACACTCCTTCAACTATCTGATCTTTGACAAAGCTGACAAAAACAAGCAATGGGGAAAAGACTCCCTATTCAATAAATGGTCCTGGGATATCTGGCTAGCCATATGCAGAAGACTGAAACTGTATCCCTTCCTTTAACTCAAGATAGATTAAAGACTTAAATGTAAAACCCAAAACTATAAAAAACCCTGAAGACAACCTATGCAATACCATTCTCGATGTAGGACAAACAAAGATTTTATGACAAAGACATCAAAAACAACTGCAACAAAAGTAAAAATTAACACATGGGATCTAATTAAAATAAAGAACTTCTACACAACCAAAGAAACTATCAACAAAGTGAACAGACAACCTATAGAATGACAGAAAATATTTGCAAACTATGCACCTGACAAAGATCTAATATCCAGCATCTATAAGAACTTAAACAAATTTATAAGAAAAAAACAAATAACACCATTAAAAAGTGGGCAAAGGACATGAACAGACACTTTTCAAAAGAAGACGTGTATGTGGCCAAAAAGCATATAAACAAAAGCTCAACATCAGTGATCATTAGAGAAATGCAAATCAAAACCACAGTGAGATACCATCTCACACCAGTTACAATGGCTACTATTAAAAAGTAAAAAATGACAGCTGCTGGTAAGGTTGCAGAGAAAAAGGAATAGTTATGCTCTGTTAGTAAGAGTATAAGCTAGTTCAACCATTGTGATCCTCAAAGACCTAAAAACAGAGCTACCATTCGACCCAGCAGTCCCGTTAATGGATCTGCAACCAAAGGAATATAAACTGTTTTATCATAAAGACACATGCACACATATGTTCATCGCAGCACTATTCATAATAGAAAAGTCATGAAATCAACCTGAATGCCTATCAATGGTAGATTGAATAAAGAAGATGTGATATATACACACCATGTAATATAAGCAGCCATAAAAAAGAGGCTGGGTGTGGTGGCACATGCCTGTAATTCCAGCACTTTGGGAGGCCAAGGTGGGCGGATCCCTTGAGGTCAGGAGTTCCAGACCAGCCTGGCCAATATGGTGAAACTCTGTGTCTACCAAAAATACAAAAAAATAGCGAGGTGTAGTGGCACATGCCTATAGTCCCAGGTACTTAGGAGGCTGGGACAAGAGAATCACTTGAACCCAGGAGGCAGAGGTTACAGCAAGCTGAGATTGTTACACTGCACTCCAGCCCGAGTAACAATGCAAGACTCTATCTTAAAAAAAAAAAAAAAAAAAGGATGAGATTATGTCCTTTGCAGGAACATGGACAGAGCTGGAGGCCATTATCCTTAGCAAACTAATGCAGGAATAGAAAACCAAATACCACATGTTCTCACTTATAATTGGGAGCTAAATGATGAGAACACGTGGACACATAGAGGGGAATAACACATACTGGGGCCCATTCGTGGTTGGAGGGTGGGAGGAGGGAGAGGATCAGGAAACATAATTAATGGATACTAGGCTTAACACCTGGGTGACGAAATAATCTGTGCAACAAACCTCCACGACACAAGTTTACCTATATAACAAACCTGCACATGTACCCCGAACTTAAAATAAATATTTAAAATAAAAAACAAAACACATTTTTCCAGCCTCCAAAAATACACAGGTAACCAATCTGGTGAATCATGTTCCCTGGAATTAAATAATTGAAGGAATGTTTGGCATTAAGTAGAGAAAGATCACAAAGATGCTTCTCCAAATCAATGAATCATCCCTAATTTGAGCAACAGTAAATTACAAGATATTACATTTTTCAGTACTTTGAATTAAGTCTTTTTGTTGCTATGCAACATTAACAAAATACCAAACAAAAACATGGGGAAAAACTGTTGCATCTGCACCAAGAAATTTCAAAAACTTGGACCTTACAATGCTTACTTGGTTTTAATTGTTAATAGTCAAACTGTTTATCTATTGTAAATGATGGTGAAGTTCTCATATGGTAATTAAGTTCTATAATTCCTCTGTGTCTTAAGCTATGAAAGGTAGCTGCATCTAATCTTTTTCTCACTCACTTTTTCTTTCTCCAACACAAGATTTTACTTTTCTTACTTCCTTCAGTTTTTTTAGCCCCATTATCTGTTTCCTCATTAATTTTTTTGTCCTGCTCAGACATGCAAGGCAATCTAGAGGCCTCATTGTTTCAGATAGAATTAGAATTAGTGGAAGTGAATTAGAAAAGATGAGATTTATGGAAAATGTGATGGCCTGTTTCAAATATCCCAGCACTAAAATGAGAAACGCACTTAAGGATATGCCAACAACTTCATGGGCTTCTGTTGGAGAAACTCAGCCTTTGTAACTGTAGCATGCGAAAACCTGTTAGATGAGGATGGAAAATACTGTAATTTTTTTGACAAATTACTAAAAGTGTTTAACAAGGAAACAACCTGTTATTTTCATGAAAAGAAACAGTGAGTTATTTCCTTTTTTTACCAGCATCTTGTTTTCTTCAATTTTAAAGAAATAACTATATTGTTATCCAAAAATGGGACACTTACCCATGCAAATTGTAAACCAAAATGAATCATAAACCCCTGTAGTCAGGGAATGTTGAGGTGCTAGCAATCATAATAAAGTAGGAAGGGTTGAAGAAAGAATATGTAACCAGATATAAGGCAATCTCAGCACATAGACATTTAACGTCTGCAATTTACCCACATATGTTTGTCAAACAAACCAAAAAAAAGGGTGAGAAAAAGAACCAACAATTTAAATAGTGTGGGCGACCCAACCAGCTATTCTCCTCCACTGAGCATATGCCTCGGAGTGCGCTTGAGGTGGGAGCTATCAATCTGCTGTTTCTCAGTCTGGTCCTAGATCCCTTAAGTGAAAACCTAATGAGAACAGACACAGCTTTTACAATATGCACTAAGGCAAGCTGACCACTTCATCTAATACTCAGCTAAAGAAATAACTGTATGCTTCAATGCTGGAAGAAAAAATTAAGCAGCACTGGATTTATCGAGAAATGGCGTACCTGCTTCCAATATGGCACGTTTCTAGTCCTTTCAAAATGCACCGCTGCACAGAATTCAGGTGACTGAACTAAATTTGTTCTTGTCAATTTTTTAAAATTCTATCAAGTTATTTGGTGGTTGCTGTCATCACAAGCATTCCACAAAAGAAAAGAAAGTGCATTCATTCATGTAGAGTCTGCATGGTGTGAGTTTACAGAAATGGAAATTTATGGAAGTTGAAATAGACCTCTTTATAGAATTGACTCCTCTATCCCAGAAATATGGAATATTCTTCTATAGATTCTTCTTAATGATGTTTTGTAATTTTCAGTACAAAAATAATATCTTTTAATCAACTAATTCTTAATTGATGCTTTAAGAAGCTATGGATAATTGTGTCATTAAAAAATTTTGTTTCCTATGTGTCGCCAGTAAATAGAAAGTCAACATGGCAAGCTTTCAGTATTTCACAATTAGGTATATGTGTTATTTGGCAGTATCTAGTAGAGCTGAATATATGCATATCCTATCAACCAGTGATTCCACCCCTAGGTGCATATGTTCACTATATTTATAAGAATGATTATAGCAGCATTATTCAAAATAGCCTCAAGCTGGAAACCACTTAAATGTCAACCAAAAATAGAATGGATAAGTAAACTGAGGCAAGTACACCCTGGAATACTATATAGCAAAGAGAATGAAATCACTATAACTATATGCAACAGGATGAATCTCATAATATAAGAGTGAACAAAGGAAGCCAGATACAAAAGAGTACCTTCTGTATGATTTCATTTATATAAAAGATCAAAATGAGGGAGAACGAATCTATGCACATGGAAGTCAGTATAGTAGTTATAATTGGAGAAGGTAAATGAAAGGAACAGGAGAAAACCTTGGAGGGGCTTATAATGCTTTGCTTTTTGATCTAGGTGCCAGTTACATGGGTGTGTCAGTTTGTGAAAATTCACTGAGTTGAATAGTTATGGTTTGGGCACAGGGGCTTAAATTCCTACTTTGAAATGCAAAAATGGGGCTTCACTGATTTCTCGATTTAATGCATTGGGGATTTTTTAAAAATGCAAAATTAGTATCACATATAAGGCCCATACGACCCACCCCAACATACCTGCTGCCATTTAACCTTTTACTTTATATTCAAGCCACATACATGTAACTCCCTGAACACTCTATGTGCTCTCCCTCCTCCATTCATCACTTTTCCTGATAACTTATTTTATCAGGCACAGCATAGTATAGCCATAATAGCGCCAATTCAGAGGAATTTGCCTTAATGTGAATGAAGGCCCTATTACTTCTTAGTCTTGTAATCTTGGGCAATTTACATAACAGTTCTGTGCTTCAGTTTCCTCACTTGTAAAGTAGGATAGCAAAAGAGTTGCCTCATAGATTCTGTTCAGGTGCCATCTTTCTGCTTGTCCGAACTGTTAAAGTAGGGGTCCCTATTCTGTGCTTCTTTATCCCTCATCACGTCTCTAACTGAAATGCATTAGAGATGTTATTAGTTTGCTAAGTACCTCAAGCTGAGTGATTTTAACAACAGTAATTTATTTCATCACAGTTCTGGAAGCAGGAAATCCAAGATCAAGGTGTTAGCAGAATTGGTTTCATCCTGAGGCACCTGTCCTCAGCTTGTTCAAAGATAGTCTTCTCCCTTTTTCTTCACATGGTCTTTCCTCCCTGCATGTCTGTGTCTTAATCTTCTCTTATAAAGACACCAGTCCTATTGGATTGGGCCTACCCTAATGACCTAATTTAACCTTAATTATCTTTTCAAAGATGCTCTCTCCAAATACAGTCACATTCTGATTTACTAGGAGTTAGGATTTCAACATATGAATTTTGGGGGAACACAATTTCACCCATAACAAGATATTTATCTCTCATTCCCCTCTAACTATGATCTCTTAGGGCCGTGTCTTATTGTCTTTGTATCTCCAGCTCCAAACATAGCATCTGACAGGTGGGAGACTTTGTAGTTCTTAGGAACTACAAAGGGAAAGAAGTTTAAACAAATATGGTTATGGGAGCAAAATTTATTATTTATTGAAAGGTATCAATGATGTAAGGAAGGCAGGAAAGCATCACTCAATCAAGTAAATGATTAGAGTTGAAAACAAAAGTCAATGAATGCAATATACTGACCTAGCTGGAACAGACAGAAGCATAGCTGTAATTCTACAGCAATCATTCCAAAGAGAAGTTTGTCTTTTCTTTAATAACAAATCGTTTTCTAACATTGATTTAGCTAGTAATTCCTGCTTCTCTGCCATTTTTGTAAAACCCAACAGGGATAGGCTCTGTAGTTTTTTTCCATTTTATTTTTGATTTAATTGTATTTTAATAAGCAGTTAATTAACTTAGATTAAAATAATGATATAATAAGGTATAGGTTAAGAAACCCTCCTCTCACTTCTGTGCCTATCTTCTCCTTTTTCAGCTCTCCTCAAACACAGAATTTCTTCATGCAGTTGAGAGTACATGTGAAAATATATCTTATCCCTTTTCTCCTTTTTTAAACAAATGGTAGCATACTACATACACTGTTCTGAACTTTGCTTTTTACACTTCCCAGAATATCCTGGGGACTTTTCCATAACCATAAATAGCAATCTTCCTTGTTCTTTCATCCAGCTGTGCTGTATTGCACTGTGTGGATGTGCAAGGGTGATATGGTTTGGCTCTGTGTCCCCACCCAAATCTTATCTTGTAGCTTCCATAATTCCCAAGTATTGTGAGAGGGACCTGGTTGGAGATAATTGAATCATGGGGGCAGTTTCTCCCATACGGTTCTCATGATAGCGAGTGGGTTTCATGAGATCTGATGGTTTTAAAAAGCAGAGTTTCCCTGCACAAGTTCTCTCTTTGCCTGCTGCCATCCACGTAAGACATGACTTGCTCCTCCTTGCCTACCACCATGATTGCAAGGTTTCCCCAGCCATGTGGAACTGTATGTCCATGAAACCTCTTGCTTTTTTAAATTGCCCAGTCTGGGGTATGTCTTTATCAGCAACGTGAAAACAGACTAATACACAGTTTATGTAACCAGCCCTCTAATACTTGGACTGTTTCTCACAGGTTAACGTTACAAATAATGCTAAAATGGATAACTCTTCCCACATGCCATTTAAAATATGTGCAGGTGTGTGTAAAGAATAAATGCCAGATATGGGTTTACTAAGTTACAGGTTAAATGAGTATATAATTGTTTTTTTCTTGAGATGGAGTTTCGCTCTTGTCTCCTAGGCTGGAGTGCAATGGTGTGATCTCAGCTCACTGCAACCTCCACATCCCAGGTTCAAGCAATTCTCCTGCCTCAGCCTCTGGAGTAGCTATGATTACAGGCATCTGCTAATTACATGCCCAGCTAATTTTTGTATTTTTAGTAGAGACAGGGTTTCACCATGTTGGCCAGGCTGGTCTCGAACTCCTGATCTCAGGTAATTCTCCCGCCTTGGCCTCCGGAACTGCTGGGATTACAGGTGTGAGCAACCATGTCCGGCCCCATAACTCATTTTGATACATATTTCCTGCTCTCTACAAGGGCTGTACCTGTTCATACTCTTATCAGCAATACATCAAAGAGCCTATTTCACCACAGTTTCACCAGCAAAGAACATTTCAAACTTTGAGTTTGATAATCTGACAGATGGGAAAAAAAAATTTCCCTGAGCTTATGTGGATACAGGCAAGGCGATACTGTCCTATAGGTACTTAATCTGATAGGCAAATTTCAGCTGAGGTGAGATCCTTATTCCTTAATTGTCTTAACTCCCAGTTTATCAATGATGGTAACTTCTGACGAAGTAAGACCATGCAGGAAAGAGATTGTGGAGGATGGTGTGACTTCCTGGAGGTGAATTCTGCAGGTGAAATATAAGAATTTTACCTACATCTCATGGTCCAGGCTAGATACTAGGTCCAAAGTAAATGCGAAGACAGCTAGAAAAAAATGTCCCTAGCTGAGCATCTGCTTCCTAGAAACAATCCTGTGACATGGAAGGAAAGAAGAAATCTTTGGAGGATAGTTTGAGGTCTCAGCCACAGAAATTCATTGTTGTGTTTCTGCTGTTATAACTTAATTTCAAGTGTTTCACACAAACACTGAACTTGAACATAGAAACCACTTTTGTTAAGCTATGGAGTTATTTTTTTAATATAATTACTTCCCCAAACAATATTTTCTAAATTAGTCATCTCCTAAGTTCTTTGGCCTCAGTGTCCTTATTTGTAAAATAAGAAAATTGAATTACATCATTTCTAAGGATCTGCCAACCACCAATTGCAGGGATCTGGGATTGTTGTAGTTTAATGTTCCCTGCAGTAAATAAGTGGTTGGCCACAAGCCGATATCTTCAGTACCACCAAGCTGACTTTTTGGTTTCTTCCCTCCTCTGTCCTTCCTGGGTTCTTGCAAGAGATGTAGAAATACAGTCTTATCTTACCAGGAGGCTAACTTTAGAGAGGCATAGCTTCTGAAGAGATCCTCAATCTCTGCACTTCTCAAATCAAAGAGATTCCCTATTTGCTGCTGACTGAATTATCATTGAGTCATAATCTTACCGATAAAGGGCTTTCATTAAATTAAAAAAATATATATTGTTTCACAATAAGAATTTATAAAGTGCCTACTCTGTGTCCAACTGAACTGTACTGAAGGTACAAAGATGAAAGAAGAAATTTAAACCTAGGAGGGGTGTGTGTTCTGACTCAGAAATGCAATAGTTAAAGGATAAAGAGGTACAAAATAGAGCTCCAGATCCAAAAGAGCTTATAATTTCTTTCAGTATATTTGGCATAGCCACACGAAAAGATGGCAATATGAAATTACAAATCATTTTCTGCCAAGATGAGTAAACAGGGGGAGGGCACACTGTGTGAATGAGGGCAGTGAGAGTCCTAACCTGAGTGACTTTTATAACTTCAAGATGACGTTCAAACTGTGTAATGTGAAGCACAAAAGAAGCAGAAGCTCGGGTAACCAATTCCCAACCATGCAAAGCAAACATGACCTCCCTTGGGGTCCTGCCCTTGAAGGAGGCTGAGGTCGAAACTCCTTTCATTCTTGCCTGTGACCAGCACCTTTAGCTATGATGGGAAGTATATGCTTGTCAATCATGTGTTCCAGTCAGAGAAGACACTAAAACCCATGTAGTCCAAGAGAATCTTTTCAGTGATAGATAAAATTCAGAAAGATCAAAGATCATCCATGCCTGAAACAGATGGAATTAAGAAAAATGCCATTAACCTCACCTCTATTCTCCTCTTGTTGACAGAGTGGATAGTCCAGGACCTGAGCTTGCTTTTGAAAGTGTTCCCTTTTTGGGTTGGGAGATCTTTTATCTTCTTGTTTTTCCTCAGCATTTCACTTAGAGATTTAAGGCAAGAAAACATTTAAATTGTTTATCTCATACAACTGAAGTGTCATTATTCTATGCTATCATGTTATTTATTAGTGTTCATTTTCAGGAATGTAATCGATGATTTTCCATTGTGTGGCTTACAAAAGAGTAATCCAGTTACATATAATTGGGGCACAAAGGTCTGTTAAACACAAGTCAGGAAACTCTATCTTCACCCCTGCACCTGTCCCTGCCTTCAGCAGCCACCAGGTAATACAAATTCTAGTTACACATGACTTTCAGAACCAAAGCCATGTTTTTTAAAAAATACATATCTGTAGCTTTTTAATTTTTTTTTCAATTTTTAATTTGTTTTTATTATGTTTAGAGGTAGGGTCTTGTTCTATCACCCAAGCTAGTGTTCAGTGGCATGATCATAGCTCACTGCAGCTTCAAACTCCTGGGCTCAAGCAATCCTTCTGATGCGGTCTCTATATGTCACCCAGGCTGGCCTCGAACTCCTAAGCTCATTTGATCTTCTGACCTTGGCCTCCCAAAGCACTGGAATTATACATGTCAGCCACCACACACAGCTCAGAGACATTTCTGAAAATAATAAAAAGAGTCAGCAAGTATGTAGCTGTGTGGTTTCCAACATGAGAAGAAAAAAAAAAAACAGGAGAGGAATTGCTAACCCTAGTTTATAGACAAAGAAACTGAAACGCCACTTGTTTACATTACTAGGCCAACCCAGACTGGAACCCAAGTCTTTTGGTCCCAAGTTCAGTGTGTTTTCTACCATGTCTCTCTGTGAGTGTGGCCTTTCATCTGCACTATAGCAGAGAAATTAGTGGTCCACAGAACAGGAGGTCAGTGTTACAGCACACAGGTCCAAAGTCTTCATGTGATATCCAATACTTGATAATTACAATTAGATCTAAAAGGAGCTGAAGCTATCTGGCCCAACCTACTCATTTTACAGATAACGACACTTAGACCCAAAGATGGTGGTAACTTAAACAAAGTTGGAGTTAGAAAGTCCCCCATCTCCTAGTCCAAACTCAGCACCCAACCATAAACTTGCTGGATATTTTGTCACATCATTCGATTGTCATTGCAAACTCCTCTAATCACATCTGATAAACTTGTTTTTTCAAGAAAACTGCATTTCTCTTTTAGATGTACATAATTCATTCTCAGCGACACCTCTTTTTTTTTTTTTTTTGAGACAGAGTCTCTCTCTTGTTGCCCATGCTTTAGTGCAGTGGTGTAATCTCAGCTCACTGCAACCTCCACCTCATGGGTTCAAGTGTTTCTCCTGCCTCAGCTTCCCAAGTAGCTCGGATTATAGGCATCTGCCACCATATCTGCCTGATTTTTTTTGTATTTTTGGTGGAGACAGGATTTCACCACGTTGGCCAGGCTGGTATCAAACTCCTGACTCAGGTGATCCACTTGCCTCGGCCTCTCAAAGTGCTGGGATTACAGGCGTGAACACCACACCTGGCCCCTGTCTCCTAATCATTTGTCTACCCTTCCTGTTTCCAAGCTCTGAGACTGAATATGATCCACACAGCAAAGACAAACATTCACAGGTTTGTAGGGAACAGGCCAGGGCACCCCAAGTTCGGGGGAAGGGACAGCAGCTGGTCCTAAGTAGGTGAATACAAATGTTTCAAAAACTGCAGGATAGAGGCTAGAGTACACAAGGAGCAAGTCTGCCTCAGCTTCTGGCAAGGGCGTCTAGAAAGGAGGCATGTGTTAAGGGATCCTGAAATGTGACCTCCACATACCTGGGATGATTGTATGGATGGGTTTGGGGCTATACGTTATTTACACCTTAGTGGGATGCAATTTAATTAAATTACTCTCCTTCTAACACATATTTGATTGAGCTCAGCCCCAGGAGGAATTTAATAGCTGTAACTAGAAATGTAAGGAAGTAATTTTGAAAGGTGGGCAGTTCTGGAAAGGGCAAGCTTGCCCTGGGGAACTGCAGCATGAGGCTTTGGCACTATGAGAACATTGGGCTGTTAGGAGGTGGAATTCAAAGATAAGACTTGAGAAAGGGAAAAGGTGTCATGCAATCAGGAGCGAAGAATGGGAGGGAGGCAGGAGGCAGGTAAAGCCCCCAGTTTTCCAAGTCCCAAATCTGAGAGTTTCTTGTGTTGGTTTGCAGGTTTCTGAAACTTGATGAAGATTTAAGGCCCACTGTTTTTTTCATTTTCCTCCTGGATAAGTTCTGTCAGGTACTTTACCCTCCCACAAAATAAACAGGTTTACGAGGAGGATGCAAAGCAATATACTGTCAAGGAAGATGACACAGATCACCCACCCCTACAAGCCACACACTGCAGCCTCCAGCTATGCAGGAAGGTTTTTAAATTGTGGTTTAGCTTTCTTGGCCCTGGGAGATTTTATTAATCCCCTGTAGCAATGGTTTCCATTTCAGGCCATTCCTTTTTTACTGGAAGAAGAGTGTGGCCGAACCCTGGTCACAGGGTCAGGGATCTAGAAGCTGGCTGAACCCATTTCAGTCACTTTGTGGCCTGATGAATGCAAAGTTGTTCAAAGAGGAAAGCTGGATCATGTTTCTTCCCTGCTTAAGCTTTCAATGGCTTCTAGTTGCCTAATGGAGAAGAGCCAAGCTCCTCAGTAAGGCCTGGTAAGGCTCATGCCTCATGGCCGAGCACACCTCACCCCCACCGTGCAAAGATCACCTCCACCTCCCAAAAGTGAATTTCCTAAAGTTTTCTAAATAAATTCAGCACCCTGCGGCAAACACCTCATTCTCTCTTCCTAGAATTAGTTTCTTCTCTACATCCTTCAATTGCCAATCCAAGCATCATACTGGGTAGAGAGAGGCAAGCGGGCAATAGAGACTGGAGCTCAAACTCTGGCTCCTGTTGACTGACTGGCTGGGCAAGTCACTCAGCCTCTCATTGCCTTGATTTAATCCTCTGCAAAGTGGGAAATAATACTAATCATAGTATTACCCTCACAGGATTGCTGGGAGCGTTACCTAAGTTAACCTGCATAGCGCATTTGGAAGAGTGCATGGGATTTGATAAGCTCTGAACAAATGTTAGTCATCAGTCTGAGATGCCTCTGCTAACCCACTCATGGTAGGTCAATAAGCTCCTCCTCTCTGCCAGCACTGGGCTCAATACGTCCATTTGTTATCACATCTGTCACACTGGAGAGTTTTTTGTCATTTGATACCCTGTTTTCATCCAAAAAGGACTTGATTTGTGGTTCAGTCACTAGCTTGCTTATATTTATTGAGATGGAATCTCACTGTGTCACCAGGCTGGATGGAGTGCAGTGGTGCGATCTCGGCTCACTGCAACCTCCTCCTCCCCAGTTCAAGCGATTCTCCAGCTTCAGCCTCCTGAGTAGCTGGGACTACAGGTGCGCGCCACCACGCCCAGCTAATTTTTGTATTTTTACTAGAGATGGGAGTTTTACCATGCTGGCCAGGATGGTCTCAATCTCTTGACCTCATGATCCACCTGCCTCGGCCTCCCAAAGTGCTGGGATTACAGGCATGAGCCACCGCGCCCAGCCAGCTTATTTATTTATTTATTTTTTTAGTGAGTCTGTCTTCCCCATGGGTTGTAAACTGAGAGCACAGGATTTACGTTTATTGTGTGTTTAATTCCTAGACCAGTGCCTGGCACATGATAGATTTTCCATAAATGTTTGTAAGACGAGATGTAATTATTCCAGAAGAACATACGGAATGAAAAGTTCATTGACATGACATCAAGATCTGGAGGTTTCACTCTTGACTTTGCCTCTGACTTGTTCTTTGACTTTAAATAATTTTCTGGGCCTCATGTTTCCCATCTCTAAAGTAAGAAAATATGAAGCTTAGCAAGGTAGGTCAGGGCCAGTTTTGGAAACATCTTAATACTCAAGTCTCATTGAACATTTCCTCTAAAACAATAATAAAATTTAATGAGGAAGGAAAATATTTTCTATATCAAAAAGACACCTGCACCTGTATGTTTATCACAACAATATTTACAATAGCAAAGATGTAGAAACAAACTAAATGTCTACCAACAGATGACTGGATAAAGAAAATGTGATCTACATGCACAATGGAATACTATTCAGCCATTAAAAATGAGAACTAGATGAAACTAGGTGTCATTATCTTAAGTGAAACAAGTCAGACACAGAAAGACAAATACTGTATGTTCTCACTTATAAGTGGGAGCTAAAGAATATGTACACATAGATGTAGAGTACAGAATGATAGACAGTGGAGACTTGGAAGGGTGAAGGGGTGGGAGGAGGAGAATGATGAAAGATTGCTTAACAGGTACAATGCATATTAACTGAGTGACGGATACCCTAAAAGTCCTGACTTCACCATTATGAAATCTATGCATGTAATAAAATTACACTTGTGCCCCATAAATTTATAAAAATACTAAGTATATAAAATTCAATGAGAAATCAATCTATTGTATTAATGATTAAAAGTAAGATTTACATGTGTCATGTTGTAAATCTTACTTTTAATCATTAATACAATAGATTATGTACCCTAAAACTTAAAGTATAATAATAAAATTTTTAAAAAGTAAGATTTATAGTCAATGTTACTAGCATAGTGCCTGATATATAATAAATCCTCAATACATGGTAGCTATTGCTACATAGTACTGCTAAAATCTTATTTTAATGCAAGAATAATATCCTAAGTATGTAACATATTTAACCATCTGTTATCAAATGTAGGTATTTTTTTCTAATATTCCTTATTTTAAATAAAGGAACATTGCAATGAATTTCTTTGAATATATGTTTTTATTTACTCCTATAAAAACACTCTTTCTTTAAACATGGTTAGTGTCTTGGAGGGTATAAATATGTTTAAGGCTTTGATACATATTGCCAAATGGTTTCCCAATAATTGTACCAAATTTCTCACCTGCCATGTATGGGATTGCTTGTCTTTCTTTATCTTCACCAGCAGTATATTTTATTGTTATTTTTAGATCTATGCCAATTGATAGGCAAAAGCTAGTTATCTCTTTTTTATTTTGTATTTTTAATTAATAGTAAATTAATTTTTTATACTTAAGAATGTATCTTCTATAAATTAACTTTTCACAACTGTTATGTTAAAATATATTTGGTTAGCCAAAAAAATAATGAGGGAGGCAGTTACACTAAAAAGCGTTTTAGCTAAAATGCACATAGATTACCTGGAAAGTTTTATCTCACAATTTGTTATTAATCATTGACTATCTCATCAATGTTTTCTCAAACACAATTAGTTCTTCCCCTCCACCTCATGTCTCTTTCTTTCTGCCTTTTTCAGGGCTGTATTCCAATGTCACCTCCTCCAAGAAACTTCCTCAACTCTTTTTTGTCTTTTGCTTTTTTCCTCCAATTACACTATAGGCATCTTGGTTGCTGGGACTTGGATGTTATTTTTCTTTAAAATCTTCAGCCTCTAATATTGTACTCAGGGCCAGGCTTGCAGCAGGTCTTCAATGACTGGAAGATTCCATACTGTCAGTTTCATTAAGAGGGGCTTGCACTTGAAGAAGAGGAATACGAGCTCTTCCTTTGCAGTAAACTTATATGATAAAGTTCATCCCTCCTGCAGGGCCATTCTATCTAATATGCTAATAGTCTTCACTCTATTTTATTGATATTACATCCTTTATCAATATCTAACAAATAGTTTTTAGTCCCCTCTTTTCTGTGATCAGTTGTTGCAGAAAGAGGGAAGTAAGGGGAAATATCTGTTTCCCCAGAAATGAGGATTACCCAAGACCTAGCCATTTACTATCTATGCCAAAGAATCACAGAACATGAACACAGGACTAAAAGCCATCTAAAGCAACACTGGTATCTTCTTAAGTGTCAGTTCATCAGTGATCTAAATGAGAGGAAATTAATTGAATCTATTTTTGTCTGGCATATTTACTGGTGGGGTAGAGCCTAGGGTCAATTTTGCCAAGATTGGTTTAGGGAGCAGGTAGAGTTAACACTTGGAAGCTCTGCAGATGTACTGCCCTCCTTATGTCCTTCAGAGCACGAGACGGAGTCAAGGGCTAAGTCTGAAGTCCATAGCGCCTGCAGCAAGTCTTGACATGCCGAGAGTGCTTTAGGTAAATTCCAGAGCAGAATATTCAACTTTACAAAATGAGCTAATTGGTAAAATGGAGGAAGACCTATAAATGGCAAAATAATTGTGTTATTTTATCTGCAAAATGTTGGATTACTGCATCTAATAAGTGCCCTTAATACAACTAAGTCCTAGTTTTTAAGATTATCGGTCAATTGATAGGAAAGCTGTGAGGTAGGAAGGAAGAGTGTGCGTCATCAAATTTAAAGGCAAAAGTTGAAAAGCTCAACCACTGAAGATGAATTCAAGATGAAGATGTGGTCCAGTATGTTTCAGCAACAGTCAGAAGAGCCCTGGGTTGGAGGTCTGCTTCTATTCCCTAATTAATTATGTGACCCTGCAAAGGTTATTAAATCTATGCCTGTATTGTTTTCTTTATATGTGGTTACACTGCTATTTTTAAGATCTCTTGCCTTTTAGAATCCTGACAATCACTCTACTCTGGTGGTAGCACAAATCAATCCTCCTTGTTTTTTGTCCCATGGTAAACATGTCTATAAAGCAAAGATGGTGACACCTGTTCTAACCTAAATGACATATGAGATCCTGGCTGGGTAAGTGCTGGGATACGCACTAAGAGTTCCAAGAGAATAAGGCAATGCCATCATTACCATCATTTTTAAAACTTCCAGCTTTTTGAAGGGCTAGAACTCAAGCCCTTATGTCTCATTTTGTTGTATCTTTCAGGAAAGGGGCCTGGTCTTGCATAGATTCTTCCAGAAAGATGTAGAGAGAGGAACTGGCTAGGAAGAACCATCAGTTCAATGGCCCAGGCTATTTCTTATAACAGCAAAATGAAGATAACATTTGGAATTGCCTAAAACTTATCATAGAGCTTTCTCAAACATTGTCTTACTCTGTCTTCACAGCAGTGAAGATTCTTATCCATTGCTAGTGATAAGAAAACTGAAGCACCAAAAAGTGAACATATTTTCTTTAACTCACACAACTCTTTAGAAGACTTGAAATTGAGCCCAAATATCCTAACACATGGCCTGAGACTGGTCCTGGAAATGACATAGCCCCTGATGTCCACTCTTAACTGTCTCTATGAGGCCATTTCCTACTCCCTAGATGGCACAATGAAGCCCTCAGGGGTTTCATAATTCTTCTCACAAATGTTTAATTAAACATATTCACGTGGCTATTTATTTTTGTATCTATCTTCCTCTCTGGACTGTTAGCTTTCTAAAGCTTAGAAACCACATTTAGAGCCACAGGCCCTGACACAGTGGACCATAAGCTGGGGCTCAGCAAATGGTGGCTAAATATATGACCAACAAAAGGATCATCAAAAATTTAAAAGAGTGTGAATTAAAGGTGGGGGCAGGAGGAGAGAAAGGAAGGTCGGGGAGAGGGAGAAGGCAGAGGAGAGGCTGGCTGGCTGTGCAGAGTCTGACCACATGCCAAACCCAAAAATCACATTGGAAATGTTTGCTGCTGAGTTTGCCCACCCACATTCTGTTCACCACCATTAATGAAAACAGCTGAACATGGATGTATTTGCAAACATTTCCACCCAAACACAACAAAAACTGGTAAAAAGGAAGAGGGCATCTGTATTAGTCAGGGTTCCCTAGGGGGACAGGACTAATAGGATAGACGTATATATGAAAGGGAGTTTATTAAGGAGTATTGACTCACAGGATCACAATGTGAAGTCCCACAATAGGCCATCTGCAAGCTGAAGAGCCAGGGCAGGAAGCATCCAGCACAGGAGAAAGATGGAGGCAGGAAGACTCAGCAAGTCTATTCATTCCATATTCGTCTGCCTGCTCTTATCCTAGCTGTGCTGGCAGCTGATTAGATGGTGCCCACCCAGATTGAGGGTGGGTCTGCTTCTCCCAGTCCACTGACTCAAATGTTAATCTCCTTTGGTAACACCCTCACAGACACACACAGGAACAATACTTTGTATCCTTCAGTCCAATCAAGTTGACACTCAATATTAACTATCCCAGCATCTGGCATTTCTGTTAGTCATTCACCATGGCTGTCTAGAGTGTACTCCATTTTACAGTGATGAGGCATATTATAGACTCTCATTTTTTGGGGCAGAAGAAAGACGCCCAATCATTTAACTAGAAATTGGAAACACAGGAAAACAAAGACAATGGCTATCATCTTGTCATACACATGCACACACACAAAAGAAAAAATGACCAGTAACTATACATACACACACACTCGGTAGCTTTTGTAAGTAAAACCAAAATACTCATACTCATCACGAATAATTATAAAGTGACTCATTCACCACTCCTTCTTTTTTCCAGCCATGGCTAATATGTAGTACAGTGCCTGGCATATAGGAGGTACTCTAAATGTTTGAGTGACTGAATTAGTGTGCGTAAAATAAATAAGTACAGTGGGACCATTAGTTTAAACAGATGTTTTCTTGCTCAGGAAAAAATACTATTACCCTTTATTTACATACACTGCAGTGATATCTCCGTATCCCCCAAATAATCAGTCTCTACTGAGAATAGGTCACCAGGTTATCTGAAAAAGATGCAGAATGAAGCAAAGGTCATTTTATTCTGCATATACTCTTACACAGCTGTTGAGGAGAGTAACAATTTACTAGATTGCAATTATCTATACTTCATGTTGTCAATATGCATTTGAGATATATTCTTTTTAATTATTAAATATTGAGAGGTTACTATGTGCCACAGTCTGTGTGGGATGCTGGGGATAAAGTAGTAAGACATATATGGCTTCTGTTTTAGTAGAGAAAATAGAAAAAATAGTAATTCCTTATTTTGATTTTTAAACTACAAAGGAAAATTAAAGCAGAATTTAATTTATCCTACATGAGCCTTTCATATTACAAGCATGTTATAAACTCCTGCAATTCTTTCCCTTTGTGTAAAAAGGACAGTTAAGTTCACTTCCTTCTTAATAATTACTAATATGTCTTGTTTTTCTGGGAAGCAAAAAATTAGATTGTTCCTACTTTCACACTCTGGAACTTTACTTGCCAAATTATCAGATACTATAAAAGTTCTTTTATACCCAATTTCAGTGTTTTGGAGAAGCCCCTCCCTGCAAGCTGGTGGGAAATTAAACCTTATTGAGCTAAACTATCTTAATAGCTAAAAATCTCCTGTCAACAAACCTATAATTTTTAAAATTATTTCAATGTATTTTGGGGGAATAGGTGGTGTTCGGTTACATGAAGAAGTTCCTTAGTGGTGATTTCTGAGATTTTGGTGCATCCATCACTCACCTGAGCAGTGTACACTGTACCCAACGTATAGTCTTTTATCCCTCACCCCACTCTGAACCTTTCCCTTGAGTCTCCAAAGTCCATTGTACCATTCTTATGGCTTCGCATCCTCATAGCTTAGCTCCCACTTATGCGTGAGAACATACGGTGCTTGGTTTTCCATTCCTGAGTTACTTCACGTAGAATAATGGTCTCCAATTCCATCCAGGTTGCTCCAAATGCTATTATTTTGTTTCTTTTTATGGCTGAGTAGTATTCCACGGTATATATACACCACATTTTCTGTATCCACTTGTTGATTGATGGGCATTTGGACTGGTTCCATATTTTTCCAATTGCAAATTGTGCTGCTATAAACATGCATGTGCAGGTATCTTTTTTGTATAATGATTTCTTTTCCTCTGGACACATACCCAGTAATGGGATTGCTGGATCAAACTGTAGTTCTACTTTTAGTTTTCCACAGTGGTTGTACTAGTTTATAGTCCCACCAACCAGCAGTGTAAAAGTATTCTCTCTTCATCACATCCACGCCAACATTTATTATATTTTGATTTTTTGATTATAGCCATTCTTGTAGGAGTAAGGTGGTATCACATTGTGGTTTTGATTTGTATTTCCCTGACCATTAGTGAAGTTGAGCATATTTTCATATGTTTGTTTACCATTTGTCTATCTTTTTTTAAGAATTATCTATTCATGTCTTTAGCCCACTTTTTGGGGGACTGTTTGGTGTCTTTTTTTTTTTTTTTCTGATTTGAGTTCCTTGTAGATTCTGGATTCCTTTGTCAGATGTATAGATTGAAAAGGTTTTCTCCCACTCTGGATTGTCTGTTTACTTTGCTGATTTTGTCTTTGCTATGCAGAAGCTTTTTAAGTTTATTAAGTCCTATTTATTTATCTTTGTTTTTGTTGCATTTGCTTATGGGTTTCTGGTCATGAAGTCTTTGCCTAAGCCAACGTCTTGAGGGTTTTTCTGATGTTATCTTCTACAATTTTTATGGCTTCAGGTCTTAGATTTAAGTCTTTGATCCATTTTGTGTTGATTTTTGTATAAGGTGAGAGATAAGGATCCAGTTTCATTCCTCTACATATGGCTAGCCAGTTACCCAAGCACGATTTGTTGAATAATGTGTCTGTTCTTCAAAGACACAACATACCAGAATCTCTGGGACACATTCAAAGCAGTGTGTAGAGGGAAATTTATAGCACTAAATGCCCACAAGAGAAAGCAGGAAAGATCCAAAATTGACACCCTAACATCACAATTAAAAGAACTAGAAAAGCAAGAGCAAACACATTCAAAAGCTAGCAGAAGGCTAGAAATCACTAAAATCAGAGCAGAACTAAAGGAAATAGAGACACAAAAAACCCTTCAAAAAATTAATGAATCCAGGAGCTGGTTTATTGAAAAGATCAACAAAATTTATAGACCACTAGCAAGACTAATAAAGAAGAAAAGAGAGAAGAATCAAATAGATGCAATAAAAAATGAAAAAGGGGATATCACCACCGATCCCACAGAAATACAATCTACCATCAGAGAATACTACAAACACCTCTATGCAAATAAACTAGAAAATCTAGAAGAAATGGATAAATTCCTTGACAAATACACCCTCCCAAGACTAAATCAGGAAGAAGCTGAATCTCTGAATAGACCAATAACAGGTTCTGAAATTGTGGCAATAATCAATAGCTTACCAACCAAAAAGAGTCCAGGACCTGATGGATTCACAGCTGAATTCTACCAGAGGTACAAGGAGGAACTGGTACCATTCCTTCTGAAACTATTCCAATCGATAGAAAAAGAGGGAATCCTCCCTAACACATTTTATGAAGCCAGCATTGTCCTGATACCAAAGCCTGGCAGAGACATAACCAAAAAAGAGAATTTCAGACCAATATCCTTGATGAACATTGATGCAAAAATCCTCAATAAAATACTGGCAAACAGAATCCGGCAGCACATCAAAAAGCTTATCCACCATAATCAAGTGGGCTTCATCCCTGGGATGCAAGGCTGGTTCAACATATGCAAATCAATAAATGTAATCCAGCATATAAACAGAACCAAAGACAAAAACCACATGATTATCTCAATAGATGCAGAAAAGGCCTTTGACAAAATTCAACAACCCTTCATGCTAAAAACTGTCAATAAATTAGGTATTGATGGGATGTATCTCAAAATAATAAGAGCTATCTACGACAAACCCACAGCCAATATCATACTGAATGGACAAAAATTGGAAGCATTCCCTTTGAAAATTGGCACAAGACAGGGATGCCCTCTCTCACCACTCCTATTCAACATAGTGCTGGAAGTTCTGGCCAGAGCAATCAGGCAGGAGAAGGAAATAAAGGGTATTCAATTAGGAAAAGAGGAAGTCAAATTGTCCCTGTTTGCAGATGACATGATTGTATATCTAGAAAACCCCATTGTCTCAGCCCAAAATCTCCTGAAGCTGATTAGCAACTTCAGCAAAGTCTCAGGATACAAAATCAATGTACAAAAATCACAAGCATTCTTGTACACCAATCACAGACAAACAGAGAGCCAAATCATGAGTGAACTCCCATTCACAATTGCTTCAAAGAGAATAAAATACCTAGGAATCCAACTTACAAGAGATGTGAAGGACCTCTTGAAGGAGAACTACAAACTACTGCTCAATGAAATAAAAGAGGATACAAACAAATGGAAGAACATTCCATGCTCATGGGTTGGAAGAATCAATATTGTGAAAATGGCCATACTGCCTAAGGTAATTTATAGATTCAATGCCATCCTCATCAAGCTACCAATGACTTTCTTCACAGAATTGGAAAAGACTACTTTAAAGTTCATATAGAAGCAAAAAAGAGCCTGCATCGCCAAGTCAATCCTAAGCCAAAAGAACAAAGCTGGAGGCATCACGCTACCTGACTTCAAACTATACTACAAGGCTACAGTAACCAAAACAGCATGGTACTGGTACCACAACAGAGACATAGATCAATGGAACATAACAGAGTCCTCAGAAATGATGCCGCGTGTCTACAACTATCTGATCTTTGACAAACCTGACAAAAACAAGAAATGGGGAAAGGATTCCCTATTTAATAAATGGTGCTGGGAAAACTGGCTAGCCATATGTAGAAAGCTGAAACTGGATCCCTTCCTTTCAACTTATACAAAAATTAATTCAAGATGGATTAAAGACTTACATGTTAGACCTAAAACCATTAAAATCCTACAAGAAAACCTAGGCAATACCATTCAGGACATAGGCGTGGGCAAGGACTTCATGTCTAAAACACCAAAAGCAATGGCAACAAAAGCCAAAATTGACAAATGGGATCTGATTAAACTAAAGAGCTTCTGCACAGCAAAAGAAACTACCATCAGAGTGAACAGGCAACCTACACAATGGGAGAAAATTTTTGCAACGTACTCATCTGACAAAGGGCTAATATCCAGAATCTACAATGAACTCAAACAAATTGACAAGAAAAAAACAAACAACCCCATCAAAAAGTGGGCAAAGGACATGAACAGACACTTCTCGAAAGAAGACATTTATGCAGCCAAAAAACACATGAAGAAATGCTCCTCATCACTGGCCATCAGAGAAATGCAAATCAAAACCACAGTGAGATACCATCTCACACCAGTTAGAATGGCCATCATTAAAAAATCAGGAAACAACAGGTGCTGGGGAGGATGTGGAGAAATAGGAACACTTTGACACTGTTGGTGGGACTGTAAACTAGTTCAACCATTGTGGAAGTCAGTGTGGCGATTCCTCAGGGATCTAGAACTAGAAATACCATTTGACCCAGCCATCCCATTACTGGCTATATACCCAAAGGACTATAAATCATGCTGCTATAAAGACACATACACACGTATGTTTATTGCGGCACTATTCACAATAGCAAAGAGTTGGAACCAACCCAAATGTCCAACAACAATAGACTGGATTAAGAAAATGTGGCACATATACACCATGGAATACTATGCAGCCATAAAAAATGATGAGTTCATGTCCTTTGTAGAGACATGGATGAAACTGGAAAACATCATTCTCAGTAAACTATCGCAAGGACAAAAAACCAAACACCGCATGTTCTCACTCATAGGTGGGAATTGAACAATGAGAACTCATGGACACAGGAAGGGGAACATCACACTCCGGGGACTGTTGTGGGGTTGGGGGAGGGGGGAGGGACAGCATTAGGAGATATACCTAATGCTAAATGACGAGTTAATGGGTGCAGGAAATCAACATGGCACATGGATACATATGTAACAAACCTGCACATTGTGCACATGTACCCTAAAACCTAAAGTATAATAAAAAAAAAAACCTAAAAAAAATAAATAAAAAACTTTAAAAAAAATAACAAAAATAAAAAAGATGCTATTCAAACTATTTACTAGATTTCTTCTTTTAACCATGAACAAGTAAATTTTTTAATATATAGAGAAACAATGCATAACAAAAGATATATTCACAACCCAAGCGAATGTTTACTCATGATTTGGACTATAATAAAGTGACAATCTATTTGTTAATATTTACTGATAATGAGATATTAGTTTCTTTAGGCATATGAATTCTTCTTTGTTAAAAGTCTTCCTTCATGCACGTGTAATCTGAAAATTCTTTTTGGTTGGAGAAAGTAGGGAAGCATAATAAAAGGAAGGAAAAGATGCAAAAAAAAAAAAAAAAAAAATAGTGTGTCTGTTCTTTCCCCCACTTTAGGTTTTTGTTTGCTTTGTTGAAGATCAGTTGACTGTAAGAATTTGGCTTTATTTTTAGGTTCTCTATTCTGTTCTATTGATTTATATTTTTACATAATAAAACATATTTGTATTTTTATACCTGCCTATTTTTATACCAGTACCATGTTGACAAACTATAATATTCAAATACAGAAAATCACCAAGAAGCATTACCTATATAGTGATGAATTATCACACAACATTTATTGTTTAGGCCAATGACAAGGTGAAAGACTAATACTTTAAGCAGTTAAGATGAAAACTTGTACAAAACAGAAAACCGAAAAACTCGCCCCTAACTTAGAGATGAGTATATTCTGGAATACTAACACTTCAGTTATCTTGTTTCCTGGGCCCACATCAGATTGGAAGTAGCTAAGAAGAGAATGCTGGAGGAGGCAGCCAGATGTAGACACAATTACAGCAATAGAAAGCAGAATAATCACGGCCTAAGCAACAGCAAAGTTAACAGGCAAAAAGTAGTTACTGTGTTATGCCCTTGACTTTCATTCCTCTCAACAACCCATGTGGCAGCTCTATCATAAGGCACCTACTATGTACGTTCTCTCTAATTCTTACAAGTTGGCATTATTGTTCCCAATTTACAACTGAGGAAACTGTGGTTCAGAGAAACTAAATACTTCGTGACAAGATTCCTTAACAAGCAAGTGAGTCAGGATGTGGACCTGGCCCTAAGTAAAGTGACTGTAAATCCCAGTTTGAATAAGCAGACTCATCTTATTCCTGTTGTCCTGCTTAAATAATAACAGTGTCCCAGTTTGGATGTTGAGTTATGCAGTCCCCTATCCAAAGGGCACATCCTATCCCCAGTCAGTTGGTCCCACCTTCTCCACACAAGAGTGGCCTTCAAAGCTGACACTTTGACACTGAGGCAAGAGAAGCATAACTGTAAAAAAGAACCTAAAACACTCAAAATGCATGCCAATTTGAGATCATTCAGAGAAAAGGAGAATGGTTTATTCAGTTTGATTATTCCCAAGAGCAGGAATCTATTAAGGAACTAACAAATACCTATACAATGACACTGTCCCCAAAAGAAATGGTTAAATTAAACAAATTAAATGTAAATAGAAGAGTATGTAACATAGTATAAAAGGATTTTTATCCCAAGTTGTTAAAGGTTAACTTTTGAACCTAAAGAGGTTTTAGTTATCAAGAAAATTCATTGTTTTTTGACCCTTCCTTTCCTAATCATAGTCCAAGGAATAATTACTGTATTTTTCCTCCACAAAATGCCTCCCCCTCCCACACTCACAAAAATATTTGCTTCTCAGCTCAGTCTTTGAATGTCTGAGTTCAAATGCTCACCACATGCTGTGTGATCTTAGACAAGAGTCTTGTCCTCCCTCATCCTTTTACTTATCTGTAAAATTAAGACAATAACCACACTTGGCTCACCAGAATGCAGGGAGGATGGTACAAAATAATGGATGTAAAGCACTTGGAAAAGTGAACAGTATTTAGCACACAGACCATGCTTAACAATTTTACTTATGATGGTGAATATTAACCTTATTAACATTCCTAATGTTAAGCCCAATTCAAGTCCTTTTCCCCTTTGAAAAGTGAACTCCCAAGTAGAAGAAATATGTTCAAAATCTAGCCAAAATGATACTGGCACTAGCACTTATAAAATACTCCCCAAAACATGTTTACAATTCAAAGCCAAAGGAGACTAAGGCACCTGGTCTAACTACTTCATTCTATAGAAAAGGAAAATTGAACCAGAGAGGTGATGTGACTTCCCAAACACATAAAACCAACTTAGTAGCAAAGCTAGATATTATGGACTTCATGCCGAAAATGTCCTGAATACAGAAAGAGTATGGGCCTTTGTGGGGAATAAAGCTCATCTTCCACATGATAGCTGTGTAACCTCAGGCAATTTTACTTAACATTTCTGAAGCTTGTTATTCTCTGTTGATAAAAATAAGGATTAGAGTTTTCCTTTGTCAGGGTATTCTGAGGAATAAAAGAACACACAAAGGGGTGGGAGTCACACTCATACAATACGGTGGATGTTTGAAGTGGCATAGCCACTACAGGGAATTGGTCACTATCTACCAAACCATGAGATGTACAAATCCTTCCACACATGCATTCCATTTCTAGAAATGTATCCTTCGGGAAGACATGTATGTTGAAGGATGTTTACTGAAGCTTTCACTGTATTAACAACCACCAAAAAAATTAAATCTCTAAGAGGGAAATGCTGCTAACAACAAAAAACAAAGAGTAAGGAAGATTTATATAAAGTGCAAATAGTAAGCCTTTTAAAATTAAGCAAATTAGAATGTCATTGAATAATATGCAGAGTAGATTTTGTTAAGCAAATTAGAATGTCACTGAATAATATGCAGAGGTTTTGAACTCATGCATGACAAAACAAAACATTAAGATATGAATGTGTATATGTATATGCAGATGAAATTGTTAATAGATACATATGATGAAACTAGTGGCATTTGAGGGAAAAAAGAAAGATAATTTTGACCATTTATCACATATACTCCCATATATTTTAAAGTTTGTATCATATAAATGTATTCATATATTATTTATATAGCAGAAAAATATATAGCATGCCTAGCATATAGAGGATACTAAATATTTCTTTCTGCCTATATACCTCAATACTCAGTGTTACAATGTTTATTACTATAATTGATATTTCTATCATTGTCATTATAACTTCAAACACAATTTTTAAAAACAAATATTGTTTCAGTGACTCCTCTGTCCCATTAGAGGCTTTTCTATCAAGTTTCAAATCTGGCTGTTCATTTATGACCTGCACTAAAGGTCTATATCCCACAGGCTGAGCTAAGGGATGAACAAAGGTTAATAAAAACACATAAAGGCAAGGCAGGAGAAGTCAGTCTCCCTTGCCTCTGTTTGTGGTGTCATTTGTCTCCCCGTTAAAATACAATAAAGATAGTAAAAGGAAATCGGCTGTGGAAAATGAAAGAGCCCTTTATTCATAAAAACAATTCAAATGAGAAAACTCTTTTAGTGGGGATGAGACAACTACCATGCAAAACAGTGGGAGAGGGACACATAAAACCCTTAGGACAATTCATTAACCACAAATTATTGTAGGCAATTCAAATCTTTTCCCCCAAAACAGGTTTATGTTCTAACCATCAGCATGATAGATGCCTTCAAGCAAATTCTCAGACTGATGCAAAAGCAGTAGGCAAAAACAAGATATTTGAATACAGGATCTGCCCTAGCAATCTGCGGGTCCTTAGAAGAAACATGGTTCTGTAATGGACATGATAAAGGAAGCATGATAAAGAGAACTGGTAGAAGGAAGGCCACCTGGCTCACCCTTAGATCTGACTGCTTGCTCCACTTCAACTAACTCACACCCCTGAATAAACAAATCCATGACCTTGGGAAAGCTAATCACCTTGGTTTTGGACCACCTCACCTAAAATGAAGGTAATAATATGTGCCTAATCTATCTATCATAGCTGTTACGATGCTTAATTTTTAAAAAGAAATATATATGTATAATGAGTCCAAATTGCTCCTATTAAATCATGCCAGCCACTCAGACACCACAAAGCCTGCACCTATTGAAATTGCAAGCCTGCTCTCAGTAACAATTGCGGACCCTTCATTTACTACTACCCCTACTTTTCCTCTTCCTCCCCATTCCTAAGCTTGCAGCATAATTTCAAATTAAACTGTATGTTGAAAAGCTCTACAGTGAATGTAAACAAAATGCAATTTTGTTTTTCAACATATAGTTTATTTTACATTTTTATCCCACCACCCTGTTAGAGGACTAAAATCTGAGACCCTACATGAGTTTTGGCAGGCTCCTTTCTGTTCTAATTGACGCACCGCGGATCTGTGCTTAGCCTGTAGGCCGCTAGCCATGTCCAGCTGCCTCTTTCTGCTAAGACCTCCTCATCCCTCAAAAACAAAGGCCTCAGTGCCACCCTTTCCTGGGCTCCACATTCAGTCCAAGGAAATACTCATGCTTCCTTTACCTCATGCTATAGTTTGAATGTGTCTCCCAAATTTCATGTGTTGAAAACTTAATCCACAATGTGGCAGCATTAAAAATGGGTCCTTTAATAGTTGAATGGATCATTCATGAGGACTCTGCTCTCTTAAATAGATTAATCCATTCATGGATTAATGATTATCATGGGGTGTAACTGGTGGCTTTGTAAGAAGAGGAAGAGAAACCTGAGCTAGCATGTCAGTGCTCTCAGCCACCCACTATGCCATGCACTGCAGCACCCTGGGACTGCAGAAAGCCCCTACCAGCAAGTAGGCTTTCACCAGATGTATCACCTCAACCTGGAACTTCTCAGCCTCTAGGACTGAAAGAAATTCCTTTTCTTTATAAATTACCTAGTTTCGGGTATACTGTTGTAAGCAACAGAAAATTGATTAAGAGATCCCACAATCTCTGAGGAGCAGGCCAAGCTCAGTATTGCCTTCTTCTCATCCTGTCACCAAAGCAATATGGAAGCCATATTGAAAGTCATGCCAGTGGTCCCATTGGAGCTTGAAAAGTCTCACTTTAAGTATTGATAGCTTCAGTCTAATCTCCTTATGCTTTTTTCTCTCCATCCACAACACACTTCACAAGGTGAATGAGTACTCACTTTCAGAAACAGAGCCCTGACCTGGTGTGGTGGCTCATGCCTGTAATCCCAGCACTTTGGGATGCTGAGGCAGGCGGATCACCTGAAGTCAGGAGTTTGAGACCAGCCTGGCCAACATGGTGAAACCCCATCTCTACTAAAAATACAAAAATTAGCTGGGCATAGTGGCACGCACCTGTAATCCCAGCTACTCAGGAGGCTGAGGCACGAGAATTGCTGGAACCTGGAAGGCAGAGGTTGCAGGGAGCCAAGATCGCACCACTGCACTCCAACCTAGGTGACAGGGTGAGACTCCATCTCAAAAAACAAAAACAAACAAACAAAAACAAAAATCTCAGAAACAGGGTGCTGCAGTTTGGCAAGGGTTTTAATTGGCAAGGAAAGCTTCAGTCATGTTCACTAGGTTAGATTAATTGAGGCATAAGAGAGTGTTAGTCATTTGGAAATTATTTATATTGCAAAGCAGCAAAGCCAAAGAATCTACATGACTGGGTGTCTGAAGGTCTGTTTTGACTCTGCCACCAACTAAGAACAAAAGGAAGAGGTTCACCACTCAGGGACATCACTTTCTCTGTATGTACACATTTTTCTGAGACAACTGGACAAAATGAAGACTTTTGACACTGAGTTTGTTCTTCAGGCTCATGTGGGAACCCGCCATATCCCAGGACAGTCATGCATGAGACAGGTAAAAATTCAGTATCATTCCTAATTCTGCCTCTCATTCTTCTGCAGCTTTGTGGTTCAACATTATTAACTGACATCAAAAAATCTAAACTAAAAGTGTTTATTTGATACACTGTATTAACCCAACCTTCGTCTTTTCTGGGATAGCAAAGTAAAGTCTATTTTACAAATAAGGATTTGTAAAATCATCAGTGGGCTGTCAAGCAGATAATGCTTCTGAAAAACACACAGACAAAATAAAACAAAACAGAACAGAACAACACTGCCTTCGGATATAACTGCTTTGTAGAGTCAGATCGTGCTTGATCAGTTATGGCTAAATCCTTGAACTACATGGGTGTCAGTTGCCTATTTGTAAAATAATTAGGCTAAAATTAATAATCTCTAAGGCTATTTCCAGATCTAAAAGTCCACATCAGCATCACTCTGTAAGATACTGTTTTTATCTTTCTATAATGTATCTTGCAAATTTTAACTTGGGAGTTTAGGAAAATACAGGATTAGTTGCCCCATTTCAGCCTTGGTTGGCCATCTGTTCATGGGAACTAGGGTCAGATACAGTGAACTTGAGCTTATATTCAGGAAATCTGAGGGTGTCTATAAGAATAGCATATCCAGTCTTTATCTTCTACAGGCAATCTGTTTCATTTGTTGTGTTTTTGTTAAAGGTATTAGACAATTATAATGGCAATGGCTATCACTTTGTGTTTCTGCTAAAGGTATTAGAGAATTATAATGGTAATGGCTATCACTAGAAGGCAAATTCCCTGAAGGCAAGGGACTTTTTTCTATTTTATTCTCTGCTCTTATTTTTTTTTTAAAAGCAGATTTATTGAAATACAATTGTTCTATTACTAAATTCAACAACTTAAAATATACAATTATTTTTAGTATATTCACAGAGTTGTAGACCTATCACAAGATCTTTAGTTGGGAAAATAAGAACGTTCTGGGTTTAAATAGTGGTGGTGTTTTCACAACATGGGTTCTGTACTTAATGCTACTGAATTGTTTAGAATGGTTACTGCAGCAAATTTTATGTTGTGTGTATTTTACCACAATATAAAATTCCAGAAAAAAATCTCACTGAAGTACTTTTTAACATCATTTGTGTTTTCATTCTGTAGCTCAAGTATTATCACTCTTTACTGACTTGATTCTTTAATAAGTTCTGGGACCCTTATAGAATAGTCATCTTTGAAATCACTTGGACAGTAGTTTTCCCCAGGCAATGAAATTAGAGATTTCCCCTTCTTCAGATTCATCTATATTTCCTAAAATAAGCATGCATAACTCTTTAGACAGAAAACAATTATAAACATTATTTTTTAAATATTAGGAATATATGTGATTAGAAATTTTGAGTGAAAAATTGCAAAGGGCTTTTTAGAATCTGAGGAAGAGAGAAACCTTTTGGAGATATTGCCTTCTCCTATGGCATTGCACCACATGCTTTTATGCTTATGGCTCATCTGTGAGATGTAACATTTTGCATTTATCCTGCCGTTCCTATAAAAACTGTGTTACTTGGTTTATAAAATTTCTATTGGTAAACATATTTCAGAAATATATCCATAGATACACCTATATATACATCTAAGAGATGTATAAAGTAAGAATAATAGAGTTAGAACAGCCTCCTTTTGCAACCTTTAATGAACTGATGTATGCAGTCATTGATCATCACTACCTGCTAAAAGAGAGGCAACCAGACAGTAAATGCTTAATAAGGAAAAACACAGCAACCTTTATCAAGTAGAATTGCTACAAATAAACCTACCTGTATCTGATTAAACCACTAGCACCAATGCTCAATTTACAGGAAAAGCAGAGACTATAGGAAGAAGTTAAGCAACACCATGGTGACACAATTATCAAAATCCAGACGGCAGAAAACTCTATAGGATAAATAAGCTGGTTCCTTCAACAATGGAAAGAATTAAAAATTTTCGGACTTGAGTCACACAAATTGTTACAAAAATATAGTACTTGTAAGAGAATTTGAAATTTGAATAATGGTTAGGTATTTGATGATATTAAATTATTATTTTTACTTGTGACTGCAACTGTAGTTCTTTTTTAAAGCATTATGTTTTGGAAATACACACTGAAATTGTTTCAAAGGCAATAATTTGACTTCTGGGACTTGCTTCAAAAATACTCAATGAGTATAAGTGAATGGAGGTATTGATTAAACAATATTTGTCATGATTGTATAATTTCTGAAGCTGGGTTGTGAGTGCATGGAGTTTTACTTTACTATTATTTCTACATCTGCATAAGATTGAAAAATTTCATGATACTTTAAAAATGTATTTTTCCAAATAAATGTAATGGTGAGAAGGAGTATTTGGAAGGTTTTGCTTGTTCATTAGTTTTCTAGCATTTAGTTTGTTTTTATTCTTTTGAGTTTGAAGAATATACAAGATATAATTCGCCAGAGTAAAATTTTCTATCTAGGTGCCTCCATTTACTACTGCCATATATATAAACTGAAGAGGGAATTTTTTCATGACCAGCCTTCTGGGAATCACAGAAATGTGATTGATCTGGAATACTCTCCACAGTCTACGGGCTGATGTCATGTGGCTCTCTCATAAATGGGAAGGAGCTGTGAAATGGCAGAAAATACTCGATTTTACAACTATTTTTGAAAATCTTTAATATTCGTTATTTTAAAAGTAGATTAGTATATCTGACATAAAGTCAGAATGTAAAATGAATCAGGTTGTGAGCAGAATTATGGTGTAATAAAAACATGCAGCAGAACTGGACAGTGAAATAGCTCTGAATTTCATTGAAATGTGTTGTATAATTGATCATGGATGTAAAGCACAGCATGTTTATGGATTCAGCAAGAGAGAATGTAGATTTTTTTTCCCCAGGACAAGCAGACATACTCTGGTACCTGTAGAAAACATAGAAATATATTGCAGCTGAAGAGATCATCACCATTATATTATAAAACATACGGTGCTGTGTAAAAAACACACACACACACACAAAAACCATCAAATCATTTTAAGTAACTATATTTGTGGTAATGTTGATGCTATTATTCTGAGGTTGATGCATGTATATTGTTAGACAAAATTAATAATTACATTGATATTATTAAGAACCAGGAGTTTTGGCATATAAGAAAAAAAGATACATATGTAAGATCAAAGAGATTACATTAAAAAAAAAAACAACCTTTTAATCCTAAATTTAAATCTGAAGTTTTTTATCAGGTGAATTTGTGATGTATTTTATCATATACATTTAAAAAGCACCAAAACCGGTAGCAATGACTTCTCCCTAGCAACCAGATGATGATCCGTAAGCATAATTTTCTACTAAAATAAACAAACAAAAAAGGGAAAAATAGGGAGGGAGCTTTACAGCTACAGAGGAGTGGAGAGATTAACAAATCTTCTTCTTACCTCCACAAGAAAAGGATAAAACTGGACATAATTGTCAAAAACAACCATCTTGGAACTCTAAAAACTGACTAAATGCAAAGAACAATTTGAGAAATATATATTTATGAAAAACTGCTAGTCCTTCAGCTACAAACAATAATGCCTGTAATCTTGTCTGGAGCCAATGTTCACCACCCATCCCAGCTTGGTCAATAATAATGACAGCATTGCTAGTGTGCAGCTGGCCAGGAAACCTATAACTTTGATGCCAGACCAGGTGGGCTCAATTTCAGGCATAGGACCAAAACCTACAACAGGCAGCATTGTCAGTAGAAAATAAATGGGTGACTGACAGGTCTACTAGCCTAAATTTGTGGTACTGGTTGGGGCAAACGGTAAACCAGGCATAAACTTAGTGGAGAGCTCTTAGAAATAAGAGAGCCATAGAAGAGATGAGAGAAGCTATTCACGAACACCTGGCTGACTAGGAAGCTATACATGTGTGTGAGGCAAAACCAAGGAAGTTTGAGTGTAAAGTGAAAGTCACAGAAGACTTGAAAACTGACAACTTTGTGCCCACACCCAAAGACCAGTCAGCAGAGGGAGGAAGAATTATGGGCACATGGAATTTGAGTATAGCCTATTCCAAATCACTGGATGACCACTAAGCTATGCAGACACTGGGGTGACCCCTAGGAAATCAGGCTAGATAACAAAAATAAAAAATCTTAGCATATATACAAATGGCCATATGCTACAGGGGAGATCAATTTCACAGTTAAAGTTCAAGTGAGTTACAAAAAAGAAAAAAGAAAAAGTAAAATCAGAACACAAAATTACTATATTACCTCATATGTCCAGTGTCCAACCAAATATTAGAGTATACAAAAAATACTGTGTGAAACCATATTTAGAGAAAGTATAGACCAGATTTAGAAAAAAAAAAAAACCACTGAATAGAACTAACTGTAAGTAGACTAAGAAGTAGGATTCTGCAGCAAAAATTTCATTATAGCTATTCTGAATATATTGCATAGAATTAAAAAAAATTTGAGGACAATGACTCAACAAATAAGGGATCTCAGTAAAGAAACAGAAAGCTAAAAAAATCCAAATGGAAATCTTTAAGTTGAAAAATGTAATAACAAAAATGAAAAAATTACTAGATGGATTTAATAGCAAATTTGTGATGGCAGAAAAAATCATCAATGATTTTGAAGAAAAAAATAGTAATTAATTTACCTTAAGATTAGAAAGAAAACAGTTACAGAAAAATAAGCAGAGACTCAGAGACTTGTCAGTAAATTGTACATATACTGAAGGGATTCGGAATGTGCCACCCCAAAATATTGCACTTTGGCATATTGATTGTTTTGAACTGAAGCCACTTGAGAAACAGCAAATGCAGGAGGGGCTTTCTGACCTCCTCCTTTCTACCTAAAAGCAGATCATAAAATTTCCCATTAAAAAGTTGTCTTCCCTTTAACACAGAGAAGAATATTCTACTCACTACACACTGGGAGTCAACATCAAAATGTATCTATAAAACCTACTAAAATAATTCTTATTTTCTATTATTTTCATGTATATATTTCATAATCAGTTTCCCACAATTTACCACCACAGAAGTTTAAATCCATTTTCCTTTGTCTTATCACTTCTTCACAAAATTATTATTCTTTTGGTAAATAGGTTTATAAGCTCTCAGTCCTAACTGCTTCTTCACATCTTTATTTTTTCTATGAAGGCTGCCAAATACATATAAAAACATTACATAAAATGCATATGCTTTTCTCCTGTTAATTTGTCTTATGTGTTTCATTTTCAGGCCAAATTCTCGGGCCTGGTCACAGAGCCTAGCAAGGCAAATGAAAGCATTATTTTCCTTTCCCATGATATAAACATACATGAAATGAGAGTCCCAGAAAGAGGAAAGAAAGAAAATGGCAGACAAGTATATTTGACGTGAACTTCTGTTTCCAGCTCTGATATCAAAAAATAATAGAAGTCATTACTTCCATCATTTCAATGAGAAAAAATTTGAACATACTGAAAAATAATGACTTTTCTTAGACCTGTTAGAGAACTGAAATCTAAAGGTAAACTGCCACACCGAATCTGGCAAGACAGCTTCATCCAAAGAGTTACAGCCAATACCTGCTGCCTTGGAGGAAGAGCCACTGGAGTAATGAACCGGTAGAAATATTTAAATGGTAATTTTGATTAATTGCTGGAGCCAGGAAACTAACTTGAGAGTGAGAATATCCTAAGGGTTGCAGTCTTAGGGATACACACATTCTTTTTTTTTTTTTAACCACTAGGAATCTGATTATACTTTCACAGTGTAGCAGCAACAAAAATTCCCTTGTAGCTTTGGCAAGAAGAGGGTAAAAGTACTATTGTGAAATACACCCAAAGTGCTCTCCATAACACAGGCCTATACTTTCAAGGGAGAAAGGCTACCAGAGTCTTATCTCTACTTGGGAGAAAACTATTTCCCTAACTACAGGCCTTTCTAGCCCTTGAGACTCACCTAAAGGTGGAAAATCTCAGTAAGTTATTTTCTAGATATCAACAAACTGATTCTAAAGTACATAAGGAAAAGCACAAGACCTAGAATCACCAGCACAGTACTAAAAAAGAAGATAATTAGAGAACTCACACTACTCAACTTCAAGGCTTACTATAAAGCTACAGTAATCAAGATAACACAGTATTCAAAAAAGAATAGACACATACATGGATGAAATAGAATAGAGAGCTCAGAAATAGACCCCCACAGATATCGTCAATTAATCTTTGACAAAGGAACAAAAGAAATTCAATGAAGAAAAGGTAGTCTTTCAACAAATAGTCCTGAAACAAGTACACATCCACATGAAAAAAAACATACATCTTTCAAAAAAAAAAACCTTACATCTTTCAAAAAAATTAATGAGAATGAGTAAATCTTAGACCTAAATATAAAACACGAAACTATAAAACTTACAGAAGAAAACATGACAGAAAATCTAGGAGACCTTGGTTTGGCAATGAGTTTTCAGATTCAACATCAAAAATATGATTGATGAAAGAAAAAAAATTGTTAAGTTGGATTTAATTAAAATTGAGAACTTCTGTTCCATGAAAGACACTGTTAAGAGAATAAGAAGAATTAAAAGACAAGTTATAAACTAGGATAAAATATTCACAAAACACTTATCTAATAAATGATTTGTATCCGACACAAAGAACTCTTAAAACTCTGCAATAACAAAACAAAAAACCCAGTTAAAAAAAAAAAAGATTCAAATAGACATCTCATACATAAATGACAAATAAGCACATGAAAAAGAAGCACAACACTATTTGTCACTAGGGAAATACAAATTAAAACAATAAAACAAAATAAAATAGTAAAACAAAATAAAATGTTACACTTATTAAAATGGCTAAAATCTGAAAATTCCTAAAACCAGTTAATGGCAAGGATGCAAAGCAAAAGAAACTCTTCCAGTTGCTGGTGGGAATGCAAAATGGTACAACTACTTTGGAAGCCAATTTGGCAGCCCTTACGAGGCTAACCATAGGCTTATCCTACAATCCAGCAATTTTACTCCTACGTATTCACTAGAATAATTTTAGGTGAACACATCCACACAAAAGCCTGCATGTGAATGTTTATAGCAACTTTATTTGTAATAGACAAAAACCAGAAGCAACCAAGATGTCCTCCAAAAGTTGTGTAGATAATAGAACTGTGGTTTATTCACACAATGAAATATTATTCAGTGATGAAAAGAAATGAGCTACCAAGCTATGAAAAGGCATGGATGAATTACAAATTGCATATTGCTTAGTGAAATATTTTGAAAAGAATCTAAAAAGATTATAATTTCAATTAGATGACATTCTAGGAAAGGAAAAACTATAGAAACAGTGAAAAGATCAGTATTTGTCAGGGGTCCAGAGAGATGAGAGGAGGGCCTGAATTAGGTGAAACACAGGGAATTTCTAGGGTGGTGAACTATTCCATATGATAGGTAACTGTTAACATATGGTACTATGCATTTGTCAAAACCCACTGAACTTTACACAAAGGAGTAGACCTTACTCTTTGGAGTAACCTTATTCATTAAGAGTAAACCTTAATGTATGCAACTTAAAAAATAATTCAGATGTTAGAGGAATCCCAGGATGGAATGTTGAATGTGATGAAACAATCTAACTATATTACAAATGTATGCATTTAATACAACCTCGAATAAAGCTGGGGAAAGGAGGCTGACCTGAGCAACTTTGGAAATTAGAGTAGTCTGCCAAACAATAGGCAAAAAGTCTAGAGAACTAATATATAGCATGTGGACTATAGGTGATAAAATCATATGGTATTTGGGATTCATGACAAATGAATAGATTTTAGTTACCTTACTAAGAATAAAAAAAGATAGTAAACATGTGAGATGATGAATTTATTAATTTGTTTCACTATAGTTAAATACTATAGTTAGATACTTTTTTCTATCTCTGTGTATCCCATAACCTCATGGTGTATCCTTTAAATATACACAATATTAATTTTAAAAAAGATGGCTGTTCATAAGCACTATACTCTACTTGAAAAAGAACACATACCTAATGGAGGTATGAACTAATGATTCTGATACATACATACTAGAATTGAACAATTAAGCAAATGAATTGTGGATGGTGGGAGCTAGGTTTCCTAATATTGTAATCAGAGTTTACAAATCAGCACATGGAAGAGGCTAGAATGATCCATGTGGTAATGGGTTAGAATTGGAGAGATCAGCACGGACTCGTGTTTATTTTAATATAGATACAGATGGTTACATATGGAAATATTTCCAGATATATATGTATACTCATGGGATAGTATACACATAAATATTTCCTTTCTCTGTTTAGCTGAGAGGGCCTAAAAACAATGACGCCAAAATAGCAACCAGCACTCTTAATGTCCAGGCATTGGTTTCGGATAGCATTCTCCAAAAAAGGGAAAACAGAGCTTCTCAGAGAAATGGCTGATTCTAGGACTGGGGCAGGAAATATGTAAGATGAACCTGGAGCAATTGCAGTGCCAGAAAATAAGAAAATGTTCTTACCAAATAAGAGCAACAACAACAAGAAAATAAACAGCAACGAAACTACAATTGTGGAATATTATCAAAGGGACACAGGAACAACTGAAAGAGCTTCGGATGGCCACAACTGGAAAAATTTCGGCCGGGCGCGGTGGCTCACGCCTGTAATCCCAGCACTTTGGGAGGCTGAGGCGGGTGGATCACGAGGTCAGGAGATCGAAACCATCCTGGCTAACACAGTGAAACCCCTTCTCTACTAAAAATACAAAAAATTAGCCGGGCTTGGTGGCGGGCGTCTGTAGTCCCAGCTGCTGGGAGGCTGAGGCAGGAGAATGGCGTGAACCTGGGAGGTGGAGCTTTCAGTGAGCCGAGATTGCGCCACTGCATTCCATCCAGGGCAACAGAGCAAGACTCTGTCTCAAAAAAAAAAAAAAAAAAAAAAAAAAAAAAAAAAAACTGGAAAAATTTGAGCGAGAAAACAATATCAAACTATAACCCAAAGTATAAAATAAATAAGTCCATACTGATGGAAAAAAACATTGAATACCTAAATAATTGCGGTAAAATAGACAAATTTTTCCTGCAGAATTCCAAGTAATTTCTATTGATACTCCTCCCTCAGGTTGTAGAGAATAACTTTACCTCTCCTCAAATATAGGATGTACCTAGTGACTTTGTTTTAAATAATATAATACAGAAAGGGAGGAAAAAAATAACTTTACAGTGAAGTCTGACAAACTTGTTAGCCATGTGATCAAGGTCAACACCAACAGTGATAAGTTATGTTGGTTGATATAATTTGATAAAATGGCGCTTTATTTCAATGATCTTTTTTCCAAAAACACATAATCTCAGTCTAATCATAAGAAAAACAGCAGACAAATCCCAATACAGGAACATTCTACAAAATACCTGTGCATTAACTCTGAAAGCTATCAAGATCATCAAAAACAAGGAAAGTCTAAGAAGGTGTCATTGCTAGGAAGAGCCTAAGGAGACATGGTGATTAAATGTAATGTGATATTCTGGAAAGAATCATGAAACAGAAAAAGAACATTAGGTAAAAACCACGAAAATCTGAAAAATGTACAGACTTCAATCAATAATGTCTCCATATAAGATCATTAATTGTAACAAATAATAATGTAAGATGTTAATAATAGGAAATATTGGGTATCAAGTATATAGGAATTCTCTGTAGTAATTTCACGATTCTCTGTAAATCTTAAACTGTTCTAAAAATAAAGTTTATTTGAACAAGAACATTTAAAGAAATAATCATTGAAGCTTCCTAATTTGTTTAAAAACATTAATCTACAGATCCAAGATAATGAAACCCAAATAGACTAAAAACAAAGAGATAAACACCTCAACACATCGTAGGCAAAGTGCAGTGAAACAAAGACAAAAGAAAATCTTGAAAGCAGCAAGACTCATTGTGCACAGGAATCACTGCTACTATTTAAAGTTGGCTTTGATCAGAAACAATAGAGGCAAAAAGGCAGTGGAAGGACATATGCAAAGTGCTGTCAACAAAGAATTATCTAACCAACAAGTCTATTCTTAAAAAAGGAAGGCAAAAATAAAACATTCCCAGATATACAAAGATTGAGAGAAATCATTGTTAACAGAACTGTATGACAAGAAACACTAAAGGAAGTCCTTCAGGCTGAAGGGAAATACCAGATGGCAATCTAAATTCACAGGAAGAAATGAAGAGTCACAAAAATGGTAAAAACATAGGTAAGTAAGAGTATATAAATATATTTTCTAATTTTTATAATAAAAAATAAAATTGTATAGGGCAATAAGAATAGTACTGTACTAGGGGTTTATAGCTTACAGGGAGATTGGATGAAATTGAGCTATTTTAGAATATAGCTGCTATATTTTTCTGGAATTAGGTCAGTATTTACTTGAAATAGATTGAGATAAATTGAGGTGTATACTGTAATTTCTAGTAACTACTAAGAAAAGAACTCCAAAAACTTTGTATGTTTTGTTTGCTTTTTGTTTTGCTTTGTTTTGTTTTGAGACAGGGTCTTTCTCTGTCATCCATGCCGGACTGCTGGAGTGCAAACACAGCTCAGTATGGCCTCAGCCTCCTGGGTTCAAGTGATCTTCTGCCTCAGCCTCCCCTGTAGCTGAGACTACAGGTGCACACCACCATCCCCAGATAACTTTTTGATTTTTTGTAGAGACAGGGTCTCACTTTGCTGCCCAGGCTGGTCTTCAACTCCTGGGCTCAAGTGATCCTCCCATCTCAGCCTATCAAAGTGCTGGGATTACAGGCATGAGCCACCATGCCTGGCCAAAAACATAGTCTTAAAAAAAATCAGCAGCTAGTAGATGTTTTTACCAAAGTGGGATCCCAAGAGTAAAAGAAATAAATCACAAGGAGAATTAGAAAATATCTTGAACTTATGTTCATGGGAATGACAGAGCTGGGAATAGTAGAGGCCAGGTGGCTGGCAGTACTTAATAATCATAAGCAAGGTGGTAAAAATTACCATAATAGGCAGCAAGGTTGGAATAGCAGCTAGGGCAGGGCTATTCACTGAAAATGATAAGAAAATATAGTATGCCTAGGAACAAGATGGACAACCATTAAGGCCATTGCTCAACAAAGCATAATGAGAAAAGATAAACAATGGATGAACAGAGCTGAGATTATCCACTTAATGGATTTGGCCAGTTTCCAGACCTAAGTCAATTCTCAGACTCAGAATCCACCAACTGAAGAAGAGGCCAGGTCTTGATAAAGAAGGACTCTGTAACACCACAGAAAGTAGGCACAATAGTGTTCTTCACAGACTTTTTGAAATGGGATTCATTGCTCTTTACTTAGATAAACATGCCCTGGAGAGAGATGAATAACTAGATTATTTCCAAGACAATTGTATATAGGATATGAAGTTAATGCTGAGAACCAGCTATCCACAGAAGTCCTTATGGTGCCCTGTTAGAGTATAGGTCTCCAGTAATAAATGCAGTATTGGCCCAGAGCTATCTCACAATGGGTTTGATAACTCCATAAGCCCACCTGGTAGTTGTTTCTTAGTTAAAAACCATATAACTAGAAGGGACATACATTGCAGTTAAGAAAACTCATATTGGCTCCTTGACATGAAAAGTAAAAGCTAATGTGTAGGAAAAGTCAAATGGAAAGCATCTAAAATTTGTCCCTTCAGTGAAGATAGTAATTTCTTCAAAACAGTATTGTATTCTGGGGAAGAAAAAAATGTGACTAGTGATACTTTCCAAGACAAAAAAAAAAAAATCAAGGGACCCTAAGATCATAACTGCCCACTGTATACTCCAAACTATTAGATGCATCAAATCATGAGATTGGGCAACTCCAGTAACAATAAATCAAAAAGTGGAAATGCTATATCAGAAGTTAGGTTTGAGCAAATCCATGGGGCTCATACCTATGGTCTTATGAGACATTCACTACGACCATTTAATGGAAAAGAAGTTCAACTTTGGTTCATGGATGAATCAGCTTGAAATACAGGTAGAAACCAAAAATAGACTGCTGCTTCATGACAGCCCCACTCAGGAGTGGCTTTGCAAGAAAAAGATTAGAAGTCCTCTCAATGGCAGAGATTTGGGTGAAGAAACTTGCCATTCACTTTGGGTAGAATGTGAAGTGATCCAAGGGAAGATGATACGTGTACTATGTGAGGTGGTAGATGACTTGCCTACCTGCTCAGAGGCCTTGAAGTTACAACATTGGAAAGCTAGTACAAGAATATCTTGGAAAGAGGCAAATGTTAGACTTAGGGTAGTGGATACAAATTGTGAGAATTTTGATATTGAATTTAATGCCCCAAATAAATCATCATTTGCAAAAGAGGTTCAAATAACCAAGTGGAGAAGATGCCTTTACCAGTATATGTCAGTTAGCCTCTCTCCTCAGACATCCAAGGACTTGTGCAATGGAATCAAGAATAAATTAACCACAACAGGTCAGGAAAATGGCAGATAGGAGGCAGGACTAAATTGCAGCTCCCACTTGGATGGACAGAGCAGCATATGGAGACTCACATTGTGAACTTTCTCTCCAAGAACTATCACAGGAACATACCAGGAAAGTCGAGTAAATCCACAGACCCTTTGAAGGAAGCATATTGCTTCTGAAGGCCCTGGGAGACAGTCCAAAAACTGTGAGTGCCCGAAGTGTAAAAGTGTGAAAGAGGGATCGTCCACCCCAAACACACACCCTCACTGAGGAACCTGAAGGTCCGAATCACAGAAGAATTTGATCTTACCTGGAGCTGAGACAATTTTGGATATCCGAGTGAAATACAGGGGTAGAAGCAGCAGCAGGATGAGCGGTGTGGTCTCTCTCAGATCCCAGGGAAGCCATTTCTGACTTTGTCTCACAGAGGTCCCTGGGAAGGGCTGCCAGATAAATGGAAAAGACTACAGGGAGAAGGAAACTTCCAGCTGAACTTCGTAACAATTTTGACCATGCGTGAAGTTTCCCACACAGAACTTAGGGGAGGAGGTGAACCTGGAGTGCAGATATAGCACTGAAGCCATGGCAGGTGGGGAGGTGCTGAACCTGAAAAGCCTGCTTACTTTCACAGCCAGGAGGCTGGCAGCCTGGGGCAAGTTCTCAGCCCTGCTCACTTGCTGCCTGGAAACAAACTTGGTGCTATTGAGGGGGCACATGGTGGAAGTGAGACTGGCCTCTGGGGTTGCGTGGGAGCTGGGTGAGGCCTATAACTGCCAGCTTTCCCCCACTTCCCTGGAGACCTGCATGACAGAGCAGAGGCAGTCGTAATCCCCCTGAAAACATAACTGCATTGGCCTGGGAATGACACTACCATCCCCAACAGCAGCTGCAGCAAGTTCCACCCAAAGAGGGTCTGAGCTCAGTCATGCCTAACCCTGCCGGCCATCTGATGGTCTTTCTTCACCCGCCCTGGTTGCTGAAGACAAAGGATATATTCTCTTGGGAGCTCTAGGGACCCGTCTACCACTTGATTCTCCTTATAACACCACAGCTGATACTGTCTTGTAAGTGCCACCTCCTGGCAGGAGGCCAATCAGCAAAAGACTAGTGCAATAAACAAAACTATTAATACAACTAAGGATCCTCACAGGGTTCATTTCACTCCCCTGCCGCCTCCACCAGAGGAGGTGCTGCTATCCATGGCTGAGAGACCTGAAGGTGGTTCACATCACAGGACTCTGTGCAGATACCTCCCAGTACTAGTCTGGAGCCCAATAGCTCTACTTGGTGGCTACATCCAGAAGATAAATGACAATCTCTGAAGTTTGGCTCTCAGGAAGCCACATCCCTAGGTAAAAAGGGAGAGCACTACATCAAGGGAACACATTGTGTGACAAAATAATCTGAACTGCAGCCCTTGAGCCCCAGATCTTCCTTCTGACATAGTCTACCCAAATGAGAAGGAATCAGAAAAATAATTCCGGTAATATAACAGAACAAAGTTCTTTAACACCCCCTAAAAAATCACACTAGCTCACCAGCAATGGATCCTAACCAAGAAGAAATCCCTGAATCTCCAGAAAAAGAATTCAGAAGGTCAGTTATTAAACTAATCAAGGATGCATCAGAGAAAGGTGAAGTACAACTTAATGATATCAAAAAAAAAGATACAAGATATGAAGGGAAAATCTTCAGTGACATAGATAGCATGAATAAAAAACAATCACAACTTCTGGAAATAAAGAACACACTTAGAGAAATGCAAAATGCACTGGAAAGTCTCAGCAATAAAATTATACAAGCAGAAGAAAGAACTTCAGAGCTCAAAGACAAAGTTTTCAAACTAACCCCATCCAATAAAGACAAAAAGAATCCAAAAAAATGTGCAAAGCCTCCAAGAAGTTTGGGATTTTATTAAATGACCAAACCTAAGAATAATTGGTGTTCCTGAGAAAGAAGAGAAACTTAGAAGTCTGGAAAACTTGTAAGTGCCACCTCCTGGCAGGAGGCCAATCAGCACAAATCCAGTATAATAAACAAAACTTTATTTGAGGAATAATCGAGAAGAGCATCCCTTACCTTGCTAGGGACTTAGACATCCAAATACAAGAATCTCAAAGAACACCTGGGAAATTTATTGCAAAAGGATCATCACTTAGGAAGATAGTCATCAGGTTATATAAAGTCAAGATGAAGGAAAGAATCTTAAGAGCTGTGAAGCAAAAGCACCAGGTAACCTATAAAGGAAAACCTATCAGATTAACAGCAGATTTCTCAGCAGAAACCCTACAAGCTAGAAAGGACTGGGGCCCTATCTTCTGCCTCCTTAAACAAAACAATGATCAGCCGAGAATTTTGTATCCTGTGAAACTACACTTCATAAATGAAGGGAAGATACAGTCTTTTTCAGACAAACAAACGCTGAGAGAATTTGACACTACCAAGTCAGCACTACAAGAACTCCCAAAAGGAGCTCTAAATCTTGAAACAAATCCTCAAAATACACCAAAATAGAACCTCCTGAAAGCATAGATGTCACAGGACCTATGAAACAAAAACACAATAAATTAAAAACAACAACAAGGTATTCAGGCAACAAACAGCATAATGAATAGAATAGTCCCTCACATCTCAATACTAACATGGAACGTAAAGGGCTTAAATGCTCCACTTAAAAGATACAGAATGGCAAAATGGATAAGAATTCACCAACCAAGTGTCTGCTATCTTCAAGAGACTCACCTAACACATTAAGACTCACATAAACTTAAGGTAAAGGGGTGAAAAAAGATATAACATGCAAATGGACACCAAAAGCAAGGAGGAATAGCTCTTCTTATACAAGACAACAAACTTTAAAGCAACAACAGTTAAAAAAGACAAAGAAAAACATCATGTAAACATCATGTAATGATAAAAGGACTTGTCCAATAGGAAAATATCACAATCCTAAATATATATGCACCTAACACTGGAGCTCCCAAATTTATTAAACAACTACTACTAGACCTAAGAAATAAGATAGACAACAACACAATAATAGTGGGGGACTTCAACTCTCCACTGACAGCAATAGACAGGTCATCAAGGCAGAAGGTCAACAAAGAAACAACAGATTTAAAGTATACCCAGAACAAATGGACTTAACAGAATATTGTACCCAACAACTGCAGAATATACTTTCTATTCATCAGCACACGGAACATTTTCCAAGACAGACCATATGATAGGCCACAAAACAAGTCTCAATAAATTTTTTTAAAATTTAAATTATATCAAGTACTTTCTTGACCACAGTAGAATAAAGTTGGAAATCAACTCCAAAAGGCATCAATCAAAACCATGTAAATACATGGAAAATAAATAACCTGTTCCTGAATGATTATTGGGCCCACAATGAAATCAAGATGGAATTTAAAAATTATTTGAACTGAACAATAATAGTGACACAATCTATCAAAACTTCTGGGATACAGCAAAGGTGGTGCTAAGAGGAAAGTTCATAGCCTGAAATGCCTGCGTTGAAAAGCCTAAAAAGCACAAATAGACAATCTCAGGTCACACCTCAAGGAACTAGAGAAACAAGAACAAACCAAATTTAACCCAGCAGAAGAAAAAAAATAACAAAGATCAGAGCAGAACTAAATAAAATTGAAACAAAAAAATACAAAAGATAAGTGAAAAAAGCTGCTTCTTTGAAAAGATAAATAAAATTGATAGATCATTAGTGAGATTAACCAAGAAAAAGGAGAAGATCCACATAAGCTCAATTAGAAACAAAATGGGAGATACTACAACCAATATCACAGAAAGACAAAAGATCATTCAAGGCTACTATGAACACCTTTAAGTATAAACTAGAAAACCTAGAGGAGATGGATAAATTTCTGGAATATACAATGCTCCTAGAGTAAACCAGGAAGAAGTAAAAACTCAGAACAGACCAAAAACAAGCAGCAAGATTGAAATGGTAATTTAAAAATTGCTAGCAAAAAAAAAAAAAAAAAGTCTAGGACCAAATGGATTCACAGCTAAATTCTATCAGACGTCCAAAGAATTGGTACCAATCCTATTTACACTATTCCACAAGATAGAGAAAGAGGTAACCCTCCCGACATCATTCTATGAAGCCAGTATCACCCTAATGCCAAAACCAGGAAAAGACGTAACAAAAAAAGAAAACTACAGACCAATATCCCTGATGACTATAGATGCAAAAATTCTTAACAAAATACTAGTTAACTGAATCCAACAGTATATCAAAAAGATAATCCACCATGATCAAGTGGGTTTCATACCAGGGACGCAGGGATAGTTTAACACATGCAAGTCAATAAATGTGATACAGCACATAAACAGAATTAAAAACAAAAGTGAAATGATCATCTCAATAGATGGAGAAAAACCATTTGATAAAATCCAGCATCCTTTATGATTAAAACCCTCAACAAAATCGGCATAGAAAGTACATACCTTAATGTAATAAAAGCCATCTATGACATGGGGAAAAGTTGAAAGCATTCCCCCTGAAAACTGGAACACGACAAGGATTCCCACTCTTACCACTTCTACTTCTGTTCACGTAGTACTAGAACCCCTAGCCAGAGCAATCAGACAAGAGAAAGAAATAAAGGGCATTCAGATCAGTAAAGAGAAAGTCAAACTGTCACTGTTGGCTGATGATATGAAAACCCTAAAGACTTCTCCAAAAAGCTCCTTGAACTGATAAATGAATTCAGCAAAGTTTCAGGATACAAAATTAATGTACATAAATTAGTAGCTCTGCTATACAACAACAGCGACCGAGCTGAGAATCAAATCAAGAACTCAACCCCTTTGACAATAGCTGCAAAATAAATAAATAAATAAAATACTTAGGATATACCTAACCAAAGAGGTGAAAGACCCCTACAAGGAAAACTACAAAACACTGCTGAAAGAAATCATAGATGACACAAACAAATGGAAACACATTCCATGCTCATGGATGGGTAGAATCAATATTGTGAAAATGACCATGCTGCCAAAAGCAATCTACAAGTTCAATGCAGTTCCCATCTGAATATCACCATTATTCTTCACAGAACTAGAAAAAAAAAATTCATATGGAACCAAAAAAGAGTCCATACAGCCAAAGCAAGACTAAACAAGAAGAACAAATCCAGAGGCATCACATTACCTGACTTCAAGCTATACTCTAAGGCCATAGTCACCAAAACAGCATGGTACTCGTATAAAATAGGCACATAGACCAATAGAGGAGAACCAAGAACCTAGAAATAAAGCCAATGCTTACAGCCAACTGATCTGTGACAAAGCAAACAAAACCATAAAGTGGGGAAAGTATACCCTATTTAACAAATGGTGCTGGGATAATTGCCAAGCCACATGTAGAAGAATGAAACTGGATCCCCATCTTGCACATTATGCAAACTTCAACTCAAGATGGAGCCATGACTTAAATCTCAGACATGAAACCAAAAATATTCTAGAAGATATCAGAAAAACCCTTCTAGTTATTGGCTTAGACAAAGACTTCACGACCAAGAACCCAAAGCAAACGCCACAAAAACAAAGATAAATAGATGAGACTTAAACTAAAACGCTTCTGCCCAGCAAAAGAAATAATCAGCAGAGTAAACAGACAACCCACTGAGTGAGAGAAAATCTTTGCAATCTATATATCTCACATAGGAAAAATATCCAGAATGTATAAGAAACTCAGATGAATCAGGAAAAAAAAGTCCCATCGAAAAGTGGAGGCTAAGGACATAAACAGAAAATTCTCAAAAGAAGATATACAAATGGCAAACAAACATATGAAAAAAATGCTCAACATCACTAATGATCAGGGAAATGCAAATCAAAACTGCAGTGAGATACCACCTTACTCCTGCAAGAATAGCCATAATCAAAATATCAAAAAATAATAGATGTTGGCGTGGATGTGGTAAAAAGGGAACACTTTTACACTGCTTGTCAGTGGGGCTATAAACTAGTACAACCACTATGGAAAACAGTGTGGAGATTCTATAAAGGACTAAAAGTAGAATTACCATTTGATCCAGCAACCCCACCACTGGGTATCTACCCAGAGGAAAAGAAGTCATTATGCAAAATAAGATACCTGCACATGCATGTTTATAGCAGCAGAATTCACAATTGCAAAAACATAGAACCAGCACAAATGCCCATCAATCAATTAGTGGATAAAGAAATTGTTGTATGTATGTGTATGTGTGTGTATGTGTATGCGTATATGTGTGTGTGTGTATATATATATATACAATGGAATACTACTCAGCCATAAAAAGGGATGAAAAAATGGCATTCACAGCAACCTGGATGGAACTGGAGACCATTATTCTAAGTGAAGTTAACTCAGAAGAGAAAAACCCAACATCATATGTTCTCACTCATAAGTGGGAGCTAAGCTATGAGTATACAAAGGCATAATAATGATACAGTGGACTTTGGGGACTCAGGAGAAAGGGTAGGAGGGGAATGAGGGATAAAAGACTACAATTTGGGTACAGCATATACTGCTTGGGTGATGGGTCCACCAAAATCTCAGAAATCACCACTGAATAACTTATTCATGTAACCAAACATCATCTGTAGAACAAAAAAACTATGGAAATAAAAAATAAAGAAAAGAAAATGAATGAATTAGCTAAAGTGGCAGACACAAGGGCCATGATGGCTCACAATATGATCTCAATAAGGCTGATCTAGTCACTAAAAATATCCAGTCTTTCAGCAATAGAGGCCAATGCTGATACTTCAGTATGATACCAAACCTCACGTAGAACAGAGTCGTGGTGGCACGTTCATTACACTGGATAAGCTACCTTGAAAATGAGAAGTTTTATTTTGGTTGACCTTGTTATATTCTAGCTCGGAGTCTACCTTTAATACACACAATGTCTCTACTAGCATTACTATCTGTATTCGATTTTGAAGACTGCCATAACAAACTGGTACAGAATGGGTGGCTTAAAACAACAGCAACCTATTTGTACAGGTTCTGATGTCCAGAAGTCTACAATTGGAGATGGGTTCCTAGACTCAATTCCATGTCCCTGAGGAAGAATACATTTCACTCCTCTCGTCTAGCTCCAAGTAGCTGCTACCCCATCTCTGCTTCTGTCTTTACATTGCCTTCGGCTCTATCTTCTTCCCTTCTATTTTCTTAAAAGGATTCTTGTCTATGGATTTAAAGCCTACCCTAGTCTAAGATGATGATTTTTGCCTGGTCACTTTGGGTTATTTGTGCTCTTCTAGGTATAAGGTTGTGTGATCATCAAAGGCATGAAAATATTGGTAAGTTTGAGTGGGACATAGTGTCAAACACCAGAGCTCGTTGACTTCTACCTCCCTAAACATTCTCTAGGATGAGGTCTTCTAATAGGTGCTAGGCACATTTGTTGGTGCTATGTTTATGCTAATTCTGACTAGCTAAAATTTGTTGGGAAAAATTGTAAAACCTTACACTGGTGCACCAAATTGTTTATAAAATTGCTAAAAACACAAATGTTCCTTCATCTCTCCTCATGTTTTTAGACATCCTTCTCATGCAAACGGGTCATTCCCATATTTTCAGAAACCCAGTAAACATTTATTGACTCACCACTTCCAAGGTTCCCCAGGGCCAGAGTGATCCCCTTCATATTTTCCAGAAAAACATAGCCACAGTGTCTCATTACAAGGGGATCTATACTCAGCTATTTGTATTTTAGTGTTCATTCATCTATATTCAATCTTTTTAGATTGTAAGCCCCTTATATTAGCTAGCACAATGCTGTGCACACAGCAGTTATTTGATACTAACTGGTTAAATAGATAAATGAAATACTAAATGAACAAATTAATACATGAAAATATTTATGTCCTGTCAAAGTAGAGGTGAATCATTTTTACTATAAATCAATGATGTTGTCAAATCATTGCTCCACAGACAGTACAGAACATAAATTCACTAAATTGATGTTCTACGTGAAGACTGCTTTCCAAATAAATGGGTCCAGACTCCCATTATGAGTACCTGGCTGTGGTGGTACCATGTTGTGCTTTCTGTAAAAAGCAATTGTTAGGAGGGCCAAAAAACAACTGCTGTGAAACCTGATGGGAGTTTAACTCTAAACAGTTTCCAGATTGTAAAGTGATTGCTTTTGGGTTTCTACTATTTCCCATTCTCATTACACTCTTTGTCACTAGAATGGATTTATGTGGTGCCATATTCTGCACACATTACAATGTTTGTCAAGATAATGAATAGTCTGAAAATTTGAATTTCCAGTACAGTCAATGAATTATGAAAGTATGTCTTAAAATATTTCCTCACTTTGTTCACTTACCCAACAGGCTCAGCTCTCCCTCCTCTCAAAAGCCTAACTGTTGCCAGGAAGAGGTCTGAGAGGTCAGCAAAACAAAGATGAGAATATTGAAAAGGTCAGCATAGCAAGGCCACTTCTTTAATTCACACCACATATTAGACATTAAAATTCTAGGTCCTCACTCTTACAACAAATGAGAATAAAAAATAGCATAAAATTAATCAGCAACACTTCTTAAAGTGACAAATGGCTATTAATTTCTTTGGTATTCATTACAATAACATTAATCATGAAAAACTCTTTGAATGTGAAAGTAGCCATTATGTGCAGTTCCATAGGAATTTGGTGGTAATTTAGCATTCATTAATGTCCATTTACAATGAAGTGTTACTATATTAATCTACTTTTCTGTGACAAAACCTGTAATAGGCAAAAGACATGTCTGTTCCCTCTGTAGACTTTCCATTTCAATTGTGTAGCCAACTTATGTCTTCAGTTAAGACTAAAATTTTAAGTGGTCTCCTGATTATTGTGGCTAGTCTTTGAGTCCAAGGTTCAAAGAACGTGAAAAATCAAGATTATTATGGGTATCAAGGAGCATAATACAGTTTTTAAAACTTATGTCATTGTTTAAGATGAGTTTTTGCATTAGCTTACAGGTTACTCTAGCCGACTCAGTGAAAATGAATGTAGGATTCAGTCTTTCTAGAGGTAAGTAGCTTGATACTATTCCATGCCTCAAACCCTACCCCTACTCCTGGCTTGTTGTCTTGTTGCAAGTGATTAAAATGAATAGATAATATCCATTCTGGTTACAAAGAGTGCAATGTTAGTGGAAAATATTAGAAACCCAAAGCAATGACTATTGTCTGGTAAAAACAAAGAACTCTCTACTGGAATAACAGTCAACTTTTTAACAACACCAGTAACATTATCACCGACACTTACTCTATTCTAGGCATTACTGCAAGAAATTAACATGCATTAGTTAATTTAATTAATTAACAACTCTAGAAAAATAGCACTATTATTAGCTCTATATATAGATTAGGAGAGGAACACAGGACAGGAAGCCAGCAATTGGCTGAGCTAAAATTGAAACCTGCCAGTCTGGCTCCAGAATCTACCTTCTGAGGAATTACACTTTGCTGCCTCTTATATTGCCAGATAGGCTATTTGCAAGAATATTGAGTAAGATGGTAAGCAAAATAACAGGACTAGCATGCACACACACGTGCACACACACACACACAAACACACACACACATATACCCTTCAATTTCCTAAGGATTGAGGGAAAAGAAGAAATTTGTCCCTGTAAATGAGAGCTTTCCAAAACATGAATGCTGCAACAGGTTCCAGGAGATATTGATGCCTTTGGCCCTGGGGCAGCCAGATGGGGTCTAGGGTAGCCAAAGCCAGGTCAGTTGCAACCCCAATCTGCCTCTTTCAGGCTCCTTGGAGCATTTTGGAGAGAAGCCGGGTCTGAGGTTCTACATACCTCCAGGCCACTGACAAGATGAGTGATGTCTGTCATTGTTGCTGTGTCCCCAGTTAGGCTGAATGCAGACAGGGAGGTGCTGCACTACTTGGCATTACACCTCAGAAGCCAACTGCAAAGCACGGCCTTGCTGTGGAAATGGAGGGAAGAGCCAACAACACTTCTAGAAAATGTCATGTTGTGAGTGGTCAAGGAGTGCTATCCAGACCAAGGTGTGGCCATTTGGGAGTGGTGGTAGGGGCGTGAGGGGATACGACAGGCCAGGCACAAGTGCCTAGTATGCTAAGTGCCAGCAGCACCCTGACTCCCTGCCTTCATAGATGTCAAAACTTCTATCAATCTGCAGCCAATGTGCCCTTTTAATAGAATCCAAACTATCTGAAGTGTGACAGCTCTAACAATGCATGCGCATTCTACAAATTAGAACTCCATCATTATTTCTAAATACTTGATATGAAAAAGTCCAATTAGATTTGAATCTTTTCACATTATCACAGGAAATTTTAGTCCATGAAAGAAAAGGAAGGGCTGTTAGATCCTTCAACGTAATGTCAACTCTTGTAAATTGTAAAATAATCACAAAAAACATTTTTTTTTGTAAAACCATTGTGGAATAAAATTTCTTTGTCTACAAAGACAATGAAGAATTTGAAGACATCATTAAAAGCTCTTTTCAGAAATCATATGTAATCATTTCAAGCATTAACCTTCACATTAAAAAGGTATATTCATGGAAGAAATCCCAGTTTTTATAATAAAATAAATAGAATTTCATCTGAAATTTTGTAAATATGTAATACTATGTTCTTTCATTTTTTGTATTTACTGTTCTTATATAATATAAAGAAAAGGTAATGACCATTTTAGCCTAGCCCTGTAAGAATTTCCTAAATCCCCTCAGCATATCTCAGAATGCCATACAAATATTCTCATGCTTTTCCCGGGGTTTGTGGAAGAGAAGACACAGCAGGAGCTTGCAAAATCACCCAAGGAAGAACAGAAAGCTTTAAAGTCCACCTGCCTTTCTAAAGGTTTTAAAATATTTATCATGCCCATGAAGACATTTTTAAAGTGACAACTTCTCACCAGATTAAAAGGTAAATTCAGCTGAGCAGAGGGAATCAGGTTTTGAACCTGACAGGCCAGGTAGGCTGCCTGGAGCCTGACAAAACCTCTCTTTGAAGATCCTTGCAATGCACATGCAAGTATCTGGCAATTATACTGGGGAAGAGGCATTTGTTTTATTCCAACTATATAATCCTTGCCTTCCTAGAATTTTGCTACACATCTACAGCATCTACCACCCTGGTTATCCCTTTAGAAAAAAAAAAAAAAAAAGGAACAAGTATTCTGCAGCTGCCCACGGAGCCTGGAGGTCCTAGTTACACATGTGCCCTTGTGAATATGGGCCACCCCATGAGTGAGGGAGTGAGGGAATGCTACCCGCTGTCACCTCCCCTTATGTAGGCAGGGGTGATTGCTTATGGAGGAGTCTCGAGATCTCCATGAAGAAAGAAGCTCTTTTTTTCATAATACTTAGTAGAAAGGTCAGATGGCATATAGATTCCCTCTGCCATGTATTTGCTGAGTCTATTGGACAAAGTACCAAACCATATTGAAACTGTTTCCTCATCTCTAAAATGGGAATAGACTTACATATGTCATATGGTCTTTGTAAAGATTCATGAGAATAAGGTTCATTAGGAACACTGCAAGGTCTTCAATATATTTTAACCAATAAAAATGATAGTTATTATAAATGTTTCTTGGACTAAATTGTTAAAAGTATCATTTAAAGTGTTAACTAGCTTCAAAAGTTCTATTTTTACCTGGATTGACAGAGTTACAAGATAATGTGTGTGTAAATAAATGTGACAATTGTCTCATCAAAGCAATGGGCTCTGTAATTCTCTCCTTTAGGCCTGAAAACCTCAGGTGAGTTTATCACTAGTTTCTTTCCCTTTCTCCTCCTCATCCCTTATGACCTAATGGGATAAGGCCAGAAAAACCTCCCTGTAATATTGGCTCTCCTTTTATTCCTGAAGTGGGCTGAATTGGTACATCTGAAGCTTATAACCTATCCTTTAAACAGCAGGCTCTTCCACTGACCTTCACATCCAGTTATGAAAGCTTCTGATTCAGGGCCACTCACTTTTCTGACTAAGTCTATTCGGACTGCTATAACAAAATACCTTAGAATGGGTAATTTATAAACAACAGAAATTTATTGCTCACGGTTCTTGAGCCTGGGAAGTCCAAGATCAAGGTGCCAAATGATTCAGCGTCTGAGAAGGGCCACGCCCCTCACCGGTGCTCCCTTCTTGCTGTCTTCACATGGCAGAAGGGGCAAACAAGCTTCTTGTGTCTTTTTAATAAGAGCACTACTCCCATTGATGAGGGCTTTGCCCTCATGTCCTAATCACCTCTTATTAGGGATCGGTTTTCAACATACGAATTTTAAGGGGACATATTCATACCACAGAACTTACATTTTCTTCTGTTGTTTCTTACTTTTCCTGCCCTTATGAATACTCACTCTCCTTGCATCTACTTCTAAGAATAGTTGACTACCTTCCTGGACTCATTGTTTTTCACTCCTTAGCTGCTCCCTAGTTGTTTCCCTAATTTCCAGATTTCCCAACCTCTGGATTTCTGCCAACTTTAAAGCCCCAAAGTTTGTATTCACTTATTTCTCAGTCACCAGACCAACCCCTTTCTTTTTGCCCACCATCATGGTGCAAGAAGCTATCACTCTGTCACTGGAACCTGTCCCTTATTCCCTTCCATCACATCTTCTTCCACTCCCTGCATCAGGAGGGTCACAAGAAATCTTCTGTTGTTTCTGAAAGATAATGAGATCCAAAAATAACATATTGAAGACCTGAGAGCTACTCCATAACTGAGATCTCCTCCCTCTTGCCTTTGTTTTAAACAGCCAGCATGAAAATGCATGGGACCTATAAGGTTAAAAAAAAAGGCATGATATAAGAGTTTACAAAGAGTTTCATTATAACTATGTAAAAACAATTATGTTTGCCTGCGTTTTTCTTGTGCCTAGCACAATGTCTACATGTTGTAGATGTTCCATAAATATTTGATGCATACACTTATCAGTTAATGAATGTATAAATAAAATACTAGAAGGCAATATGCCCAGATGGTTGTCTTTGGGTGATAGGATTATAAATCCTTGTTGTTTTTCCCTACTGTTCTATATTTTTTAAGTTTACTGTAATCATCATGCATGGCTGATACAATTGCAAAAGAACCTTATTGGGAAAAGAAATAGTCAAATACATTCTTAGTACATATGGAGATTTCCTTGTAAAACACCTTTTGAAACCAAACACCAAAGAGTACATATTGCATTATCCCATTACATACAATTCACAAACAGGCAGAACAAATCCATGGTGCTAGAGGATGGTGGTGACCTTCATTGGGAACTAGTTAACTTTGATTTCTTTATCTGTTGCTAAGTACATCTGTGTGTTCATTTTGTGGAAATTGGAAATGTATACATTTGTGTACTTTTCTGCATTAATATTAAACTTCAATAGAAAGGTTACCTTTGAAACAGAAACAAAACTAATTGTCTTTCAAGTAAAACGCTTCAGAAGAAAACAGTTTTATTTTAAAGTTTTAGTCTACTGATTCTAACCTAATTCTATTTGTAGAAAGGAAATACGAGTATAAAAATAAAGAATAAGTGTGACACTACAGCAGTTGAGTAATATTTGAAATGAAAAAGTATTAAATTAGGAGGAGTAATTATTGCCATATTAAAACTCAAGTTTTCAATCTTTAAAAACAATCATGTAATTATCTAATATACTAATACAATTGGAATAGGTAGTATTTGCTTTTTCGTAATTAAAATGTGATTTATTAGACTTCTGACCTTGCTATCTCTAAGATGACTGTTCTCTCTCTCAAAACCAAAAGACTTTGTATACTCACTGGTTGTGTTAGTCTGTTCTCATGCTGCTGAAGTATGTCTCAGGACATACTAGAGACTGGCTAATTTATATGTATGTCTGGGTATAAGTATGTCTTGAGACATACCCGAGACTGGGTAATTTATAAGTATGTTTCGAGTCATACCTGAGACTGGGTAATTTATAAAGAAAAAAAGGTTTAACATACTCACAGTTCCACGTGGCTGGGGAGGCCTCACAATCATGGTGGAAGGCAAAAGCCACCTCTTACATGGTGACAGGCAATAGAGAAATGAGAACCAAGATAAAGGGGAAATACTTTATAAAACCATTAGATCTTGTGAAGATTATTCACTACTATGATAATGGTATGGGGTAAACTACTCCCATGATTCAATCATCTCCCACCTGGTCCCTCTCACAACACACGGAATTAAGGGAGCCACAATTCAAGATGATATTTGGGTGGGGACACAGCCAAACCATATCATTCTGGCCCCTCCCAAATCTCACATCCTCACATTTCAAAATGAACCATGCCTTCCCAACAGTCTCCCAAAGTCTTATCTCATTTCAGCATTAACTCTAAAGTCCACAGTCCAAAGTCTCATGTGAGACAATGCAAGTTCCTTCCACCAATGAACCTGTAAATCAAAGGCAAGTTGTTAACTTCCTAGATATAATGGGGTTACAGGAATTGGGTAAATACAGCCATTCCAAATGGGAGAAATTGGCTGAAGGGGATACAGGCCCCGTGTAAGTCCAAAATCCAGCAGGGCAGTCAAATCTTAAAGCTCCAAAATGATCTCCTTTGACACCACGTCTCACAGCCAGTCACGCTGATGCAAGAGGTGGGTTCCCATGGTCATGGACAGCTCTGCCCCTGTGGCTTTGCAGGGTACAGCCTCCCTCCCAGCTGCTTTCTTGGGCTGGTGTTGAATGTCTGTGGCTTTTCCAGATGCATGGTGCAAGCTGTCAGTGGATCCACCATTCTGAAGTCTGGAGGATGGTGTCCCTCTTCTCACAGCTCCAGTAGGCAGTACCCCAGTGGTGACTCTGTGTGGGGGCTTCAACCCCACATTTCCCTTCTGCACTGCCCCAGCAGAGGTTCTCTACGAGGGCATTGCCCCTGCAGCAAAATTCTGCCTGGACATCCAGGCATTTCAATACATACTCTGAAATCTAGTCAGAGGTTTCTAAACTGCAATTCTTGATTTCTGTACACTCACAGGCTCAACACCATGTGGAAGCTGCCAAGGCTTGGGGCTTGCACCCTCTGAAGCCATGACCCAAGCTGTACCTTGGCCCCTTTTAGCCATGGCTAGAGTGGCTAGAATGCAGGGAACTAAGTCCCTAGGCTGCACACAGCAGGAGGGCCCTTGTCCCAGCCCATAAAACCATTTTTTTTCCCTAGGCATCTCAACCTGTGGTGGGAGGGGCTGTCACAAAGGTCTCTGGCATGTCCTGGAGACATTTTCCCCATTGTCTTGTTGATTAACATTTGGCTTATCCTTGCTTATACAGATTTCTGCAGCTGACTTGAATTTCTCCTCAGAAAATGGGCTTTTCTTTTCTGTGGCATTGTCAGGCTGCAAATTTTCTGAACTTTTATGCCCTGTTTCCCTTTTGAAACTGAATGCTTTTAATAGCGTATATGTCACCTCTTGAATGTTTTGCTGCTTAGAAATTTCTTCTGCCAGATACCCTAAATCATCTCCCTCAAGTGCAAAGTTCCACAAATCTCTAGGGCAGGGGCAAAATGCCACCAGTCTCTTTGCTAAAACAAAGCAAGAGTCACCTCTACTCCAGCTCCCAAGAAGTTCCTCATCTCCATCTGAGACCACATCAGCCTGGATTTCATTGTCCATATCATTATCAGAATTTTGGTCAAAGCCATTCAGCAAGTCTCTAGTGATTTCCAAACTTTCCCACATTTTCCTGTCTTCTTCTGAGTCTTCCAAACTGTTCCAACCTCTGCCTGTTACCCAGTTCTAAAGCTGCTTCCACATTTTTTAGTATTTTTACAGCAGCACCCCACCCTGCTAGTACCAACTTACTGTATTAGTCTGTTTTCACACCGCTGATAAAGACATATACAGGTCTGGATAATTTATAAAGAAAAAGAGGTTTAATGGACTCACAACTCCACATGGCTGGGGAGGCCTCACAATCATGGCTGACAGTGAAAGACACTTCTTACAAGGTGGCAGGCAAGAGAGAAATGGGAACCAAGGGGAAGGAGTTTCCCCTTATAAAACCATCAGATTTCATGAGACTTATTCAGTACCATAAGAACAGTGTCGGGGAACCCACTCCCATGATTCAATTGTCTCCCACCTGGTCCCTCCCACAACACATGGGAGTTATGGGAGCTAAAATTCAAGATGAGATTTGGGTGGGGACACAGCCAAACCATATCACTGGTTAATTTATAAAAGACTTTAGAAACTACCATTCCCATACCCTTGTTACTAGAGAAGTGCTCATGTTGGGAATCACTCAGCCCTTGACCTTGTCTAGCAACTTTTATTTCATAATGGCTCCAAGTACCTTATCTCATTTGAGTCCTGTGTACCTACAAGCCTGTTATGCAATGAACATCCCCAACCCCACCCTGGAAACTTTCCCTGAGCACCTAATAAAACTAAACTGTGTCCAGGCACTCTTTCCAAGCAGGACAGCCTGTGCACAAACCCAGTTTCCCACAAGATCAGCAGGTGCGGAGAGCTGACATGTGAGGTCCAAGTGCTTGGGGCTGAGGCAGTCTATTTGTCCCCTGGTGCAAGGCCTGTTCTAACAATCTCCTATTTAAAAGGAAAGTAAGGTCAGCATGGTAACTCACACCTGTAATCCCAGCATTTTGGGAGGCCGAGGCAGGCGATCACTTGAGGTCAGGAGTTCAAGACCAGCCTGGCCAATATGGCAACACTCTGTCTCTACTAAAAATACAAAAATTAGCTGGGTGTGGTGGTGCATGCCTGTAATCACAGTTACTCTGGAGGCTAAGGCTTGAAAATCACTTGAGCCTGGGAGGTGGAGGTTTCAGTGAGCCAAGATCCTGCCACTGCATTCCAGCCTGGGTGACAGAGCAAGACTTTGTCTCAACAAATAAATTAATAAAATTAAATAAAAGTAAAGGAAAGCAAAAGAGAGTGAGGTCCCTCTTCTAGAGCCCATGCCCAGTGTGCATGGCTGAGATGTTTCCTACTGCCAAGAGAAAGGAGGGCCCACCACACCAGGGACACTGCTGGCGTTCACCTGAGCCCTACTCACAAGAGGCCTCCAAAAAAAACATCCAGTGTAACAGATATGGAGAACTAACTCCTTTAGAGATATTCAATCTTATTTCTAATTACAGTGTCATCAGGAGTACAAGTTGCACCCTCAGCTTTATCCATCACTGGGATTCAGAAATGTTTGGCAGGTCATTTTTTTTTTTTTTTTTTTTTGAAATGGAGTCTCGCTCTGTCGCCCAGGCTGGAGTGCAGTGGCGTGATCTTGGCTCACTGCAAGCTCCGCCTCCCGGGTTCACGCCATTCTCCTGCTTCAGCCTCTCCGAGTAGGTGGGACTACAGGCGCCCGCCACGGCACCTGGCTAATTTTTTGTATTTTTAGTAGAGACGGGGTTTCACTGTGGTCTCGATCTCCTGACCTCATGATCCGCTGGCCTCGGCCTCCCAAAGTGCTGGGATTACAAGCGTGAGCCACCGCGCCCAGCCTGGCAGGTAATTTATTAAAAAGTAAATTGACAAAGGTTACGAGGGAGTTCTGAAGAAATGTCCAAAATATGGAAAAATATTTCATTTTACCACTAATTAAAAATAAAAATATAATAGCATTTCATATCAAAATTAGCAAAATTATTACAAAATAATTTATTAGAACTCAGTCTAACTTAGGCCATGTCTACATTGTTGGCATATAAAGACTTTGAAATGCAACATAAATACATGTAAATTGATCCGTATCAATTTGATCAATATTCCTACTTTTTGACCTAATCATTCCAGGTACTTTATATTAAGAAAATAATATATTTTTTAAAATAGTCATTGCAGCATTATCTAACCTATATTTTTTGAAAAAATTGAGCAAACTATTAAAATCAATAAAATATTATGTAGGTTTTAAAAAACAATAGCAATGAAGTCTATGTAACTACAAGGAAAAATGTTTATAACGTTATTAACTAAAAATTTAGATTCAGAAATGTACAATTTCTATAATTACATACAATATGGTTGTATATCAATGAAAATGGAAAGAAAACAATATGCTAAAATGAAGTTAGCTATTCTCTTAGACTTATAAATTGGGATAATTTATGTATTTTTAAAATTCATTTAACTCTGGGCAATAAAAATATATTTAACTGGACAATTAGCTTTTGGACATTATTGCAAATTCTATAAACAACAAAATATATTTTATTTTGCCACACTAAAATATAAAAAAATCCCAAAGATATTTTGCTTAAATACTTAGAAAGTATAGAATAATGGACAAGTCACTTAACCTTTCTGAACTTTTATTTCCTCCTTTACAAAATGGATATAATAATACCTGTCACTTCTATCTCACAGGTTTTATACCACTCAAGTGAGTCAATGCATATAAAATTGCTTATCAATTATGTGTTAAAAATAGAATTTGATAGACCTAGATGTTGAAAGTTTAATTTAAAATTCATACGATGGGGAGATTTTCATCCTTGAATTATATTCCACCATTATTTGGAAATCGATAGCTAGAATAAATATAACAACAATTATTTAATTAATAAACACTAAGTTTCAGGCAAGAGTTGACACTTTACATGCATTTTTCTCTCATCTTTTGTAACAATTAGTAAGACAGATATATTCAGGAAACTGAGGCTAAGGGACGGTTAGGGAATTCTCCAAAGACAATATAGTCAATAATGACCAATACCTAATTTAGCCAGAGTTCATGTGAAAATTTCAGGGTGACCGAAAGCCCAATATCAACCAATTATGTGATGCTGATTTGTTGCAGTTTCTGTAATCTTAGCCTATGTTAGTAGAAATGTCATATTTTGAAAGCAGGTAACAGTATCACAACCACACTCAGGGATCACAAAATGTCAGGGTTAGCGTCATATGTAGAAGCCATTTTTGAGAAGATACATCAATAAGCAATAAAACCAGAAAAGCAGACACAATGGTAAAGAATTTGGAAACCATACCATAGAAAAAGCAATGGAGAAATCGGTGATGGTTTGAAATGGAGAAGAAAAAAAAATATAATCATAGGGCTGCCATCTTGAAGTAGACTCATATTACTCCTTTTGGCATAAAGAACCATAAATCAACACTTGGAATGATAGATCACAACAATTCTTTCTAAGAAAGAAGACTATCTTCCTAGGCAGTGAGCTTACAGTAAAAGTCATTGTTATCGATTACTGCCTAGCTTAAACTGCAAACTATAAAATGGGTCAGTGTAGGATGGTTTGTGTGTGCTGGTGTGTGTGCACATTTGTGTTTGTATATGAATGGTTAGCAGAATGCTGAAAATTCAAGATATCAGTCACCAATGTAAAACTTAATTACCCTCAAAGGAAAATTTTCGTGAAATGTAATGGAAAAAGAATGCAGTGGGCCTGAGAATATCTTGTGAAAATTAAAGAGTGTGACCAGGATCTTAAGAGTCATGTGAGCATGAGAGTGTATTAAAAAAAAAAAAATTGAAATAGCACATTGCTGAGAGGGGGAAAAAAAAAACCTGTGCAATCAATACATGAGACTTCCAGCTGGAAGGTCAATTTTACTTGTATTAATACTTCTTCATGGTCTCAAGGTGGGCATCAACAGAATATTTTTAAAAATCTATCATTAGAGGTCTTCACATAGAAGTGGAAGTACCTATTGCAAGAGAAGAAATTCCTGCAAAGGGCAAGAGATGGGCTCACATAACCTTGAAGAAGGCTTCAAGCCTCAATATCAAGAATTCAATGATTTGGGTATTTTTAGTTATATTCCTCTTCTGAAAAAGATATATTATCACATATAATCACAATAAATGTGACTATATATTATAGTCATATTTATTTTGGGTTATACCAAGCTGTCTTCATATAAATGAAGTTTGGGGTAACGGTTTGGTAAAACTTGACATAACAAGGTACAGAAATTGAATTGTTGTTGTTATTGCTTTTAATCTGGATTATTTGGCTTATCTTGAACCTTCTTTCTGAATAGTTTTTTAGGTATCTTTATTGCCTTTACTAGAGTAAAAAGTACCTCAAGTACACTCTTTACTATGTACAGCCAGAACAGGGTCCAGCATAAAATTTTGCATAAAAAAAAGAATACCATGTATACATATAAGATAGATGAGTGAATGAAATGGTAGGACAGCAGCTATCCTCGATTTCCATAAGTGGAATGAAATATAAGTCCATCATGTTTAATAGCCTTTACTACCTTCATAAATGTTCTTTCTGAAGAATTCTTCTTGTAAGTTAACATTTGTTAAATAAATGCCATATTTTCATTGATTTCTATGATACATTTCAAAATGCTTTCATTCATTTATGTGTAATTAATCTCAAATGGAAAAAAACCTTTAATAACCTATAACCCTTTATCTATGTCTTTATCTGAAAGCTTCACCATTAAGTTTTAACAATTGAAAAAAACTAAATATCAGGGAAGAGTACAGAAAGTTAAAACCATAATCAATTATCAAAACAATTCTGCATTGAAGAAAATCAGAGTAATGAAACAGAAAACACGAGCTTTGTGTGTGGACCCTGGCTTATGTACCTAACTTTTTCTGTGCCTAAATTTTCTGGTTTAGAAAATAAAAATGTACCTGTTGCATAGGACCTAGTTGGTGTGAGAATTAAAATATTATACCAAATAGCCTGCCACAGAATAAATATTCACTAAATGAAAATGTATTTATTTAGTCTCTAGATTGCAGAGCACAAGGCATTTTTGTGTGACCCTAGTACTCTGGGGATGGTGGAGGAAGAAAGAACAGAAGTTTTTTTTAGAACCGTGATCATTAAGCAGTTAATTCTCGCTGTTATGGACTGAACTGTGTCCTCCCCTAAAATTTATATGTTAAAGCCTTAACCCCCAATGTGACTGTATTTGGGGATGGAGCCTGTAAGGAAGTAACAAAGGTTAAGTGAAGTCACAAGGGTTCTAATGCAATAGAACTGATGTCTCTGTAAGAGGAGGAGGAAACATCAGAAGCACAGGTGAAAGGCCATGTAAGGATATACAGCCAGAAGGCGGTCATCTGCAAGCCAGCAACAGCCCCCTCACCAAAAACCAACCCTGACCATGCCTTGATGTTGGCCTTCTAGGTTCCAGAACTATGAGAAAATAAATGTCTGTTGTTTAAGCACCCATTCCTATGATATTTTATTATGGCAACCTGAACAGACTAATACATCCGCACACAAGAGTTCTAGCCTACAATTAGACTTGGGGGTGAAGCAGGCAAACACCCCATGGTGTTACTGGAAATTAAAGTATCCTCCTGACAATTCATATTTTTACAAGATGAAGAAGGTAGAGGTTATTTGCATTGCATGGCATGACAAGCTGGAATTCTGATTCCTACCTGGTATTCTAGGACCACTGTTTTTCTCTTGCCATGAAATTCACCTGTCCAAGTAGAAATTGACTTCCTGACCATGGATTCATCAGCCCCATGTTCACCCATGGATAGACCTTTTGCCTTGCCTTCACCATACAACATACGCATATTTCTTTACCCTGCCTCCTTCCCCACTCTTCTGATGCTAACCCCACAGCAAATACAGTTACTAAAGGAAGACCACATATTGCCATTCATTTTCCCATCAAATAAATTATGTCTTAAGCAGTAAGCAAGCCTTTAATTCCTGCCACAACAGAGAAATATGTCATCATTTATAGGCTATAATTGAGGGTTAGCTTTAAGTAGCATTTTTACATATTATTGAGCAGAAATTATTGTCTCTATAATTGGTGGTTCTGGGGCTGCTTCTGAACTTACACAGAGCCCCATTCTCTACTGAAATGTCAGGAAATATGCTACAAGCAACACTTTCCAAGACGGAAAGCAGACATGCCCCTTTCAAATGCCCTTCCCACATTCAGTGAAGGGGTTTCCTAATGTCCATAGTCAGTCTTCCCCACCCAAAGAGTTGTGAAAAGGGGAAATATGGCTTTTGGAAATAACCCTCCCTCTTAACTTTCTCTTTCTTCAGAAGTGCCCTGTTTAATAGTATAAGGCTTTACTCCTTGAGAATGGACTCACACCAAGTTTTTCGGGAGTAATTCCCCTTCCTAGAAGCCTGTGAATTCTACAAGAATGCTCCAGAGAAGGCACTGTGTAAGCTCCAGTGTGCACAGTTCTGTCTTAGTTTATATTCCAACAGAAGAGAATCCCGAGATGAAGATAAAGGATTTATTTGAAAGGAAATTCTAGAAAACTGGTAGGAGAGTAGGGAGGTGAAGTAAGAAAGAAAAGGGCTAACAAAGGGTGTGTCCTCAAGAAAGTTGCCACTGTAGACAACTGGAGCTTAATTTATCTTGGGAACTAGAAAATAGTGTAGAACATGGGCCTCAAAGCTATCCCACTTCATGAGGACACGAATGTGGGTATTTACTACCCACCCAAAGGGAAATGGAGATTATATGGGCAATGTTGGCTTGCTCAGTGGCTTCGACAGCCAGACAACACTCAGGCAGAGCTGCAGGTGCAGGTAGACTGAAGTTTGGAAGTCATGTATGAAGCACCATTGCCACAGGGATGTAGGTAGGGAATTGACAATGTCAGCTAAAAGGTCCTATTTCTTATTGATTTATTCATGAATTACCTGCTTCCTTTAAAAACTAATTTGATTCTCACAAATGCACATTTAATGAGATAAAATCGTATTGCATGGTTTGTAATACGCCTAAGAGCCTCCTAACAGTGAGAAATTTTAAACTATATATAGATTCTTGAAGAGGTTAATATGCTTGAATAGTTTATGGATCTTCATTATAATCACAACACAATCTGATTAGCAATCTTTGACAAAAGAATTTTCTAAACAAATGCAAACTTCAGCCCAAGCACTATTTGAACACCTCAAATACCAACTAACCAAGATCGAATTTGTAAAGGATTTTGTTGGTTAGTCTGTTGCTTTTCTATATGACAGTAACTTTTTAAGTGGTCACTACACAGTGGCTCACAGAAATTTAGTTGTTTTACACTTTTCCAACTGATAATGCAGCTTTTTAGAAATTGTCTCTGCCCAGATTGCAGCTTTCTGTAACTCCTTCCTGGCTACCTAATAGTATATAAAGGAATTTCCATCTGATCTGATCAATCCTGGAAAACAAGCTGTCTTTAAGTGTCAACCACAGTTTCAGAATGCCTGAGGCTAACAGGAAACTTCTTCTATGGCCTTATTGAAGATATTTAAAAATAGAATACTTGTCCTTCTTTCCCAGTACCTTACTGGGCTTTCATATCAGACTGAGGAGGCAATAAGCAACTGCTTGAAAGAAATTCCATCAGTGTGGCATATTCCATATAGAGTCTCTTAAAGTCTAAAGAAAGCATTTGTTGCTTGCATTCCTGAATGTCTGCTTGATTAGTCAAACTTTTTTTTTTTTTGAGACTGAGTCTCACTCTGTTGTCCAGGCTGGAGTGCAGTGGCACAATCTTGGCTCACCGCAACCTCCTCCTCCCTGATTCAAGTGATTCCCCTGTCTCAGCCCCCTGAGTAGCTGGGATTAGAGGCACCTGCCACAGCTAATTTTTTTCCCAGCTAATTTTTTTTTTTTTTTTTTTTTTTTTTTTTGTATTTTTAGTAGGGACAGGTTTTCACCATGTTGGTCAGGCTGGTCTTGAACTCCTGACCTCAGGTGATCCACCCACCTCAGCTTCCCAAAGTGCTGGGATTACAGGCTTGAGCCACTGTGCTTGTCCTATTTTCTAAATTAAAGAAATATGCATTGCATAATTTTGACAAAGTCAGGTAACTGGACTTTCAAAATAATTATGTAAGTTTTTCAAAGCCAATAATTCATTAAATCTGGACTAGTTGCTTTGTGTGAAACAGGGGTTCGAACTTCTATAACTACCTTAGTGAATATTATATCAGTTGTCAAATTTGTCCCAAGTGCTCTAATTGCTTGTACTCAAAATTTTTGTTGTTTTATTCCAAGACCTAAAAAAATAGATTGGAAAATTCTTTATTCTTTTAGATGCCTTAACTAGCTGAATTGGAACAGTCAATGGTGAATAATTCAAGATTTATCGAACACTTGTTACACAGGCAACCTGTGCTTGGCTTTGTGCAGAAGAGAGAAAAATAAAGGAAAAAGAAAGGGAAGGACCCTGTATCATTGTGCTGTGTGCTTTGCCTACATTCTGTAATCTTCTCATCACTCATATCTGGTAGTTATGACATGCTTGTTTTCCAGAAGAGAAGGAACTAAATTTCAAAGCTCAGTATAAACTAAGACAGTCCTGTGAACACTTGGGCTTACACAGTGCCTTCTCTGGAGTCTTCCTGTAGAATTCTAGAAGAGAAGGAGCTAAGTTTCTAAATTCATCTGGGAAATGCACACCAATATAACAAGTTCATATCTCCATAACTCAGCAGTCCATTTGCTTTATATCATATCTGCCTTCCAAAAGAAACCAAAAGATCACTTTGACTCTCCAAAATAGATTGCAAAAATATCAGTTTGGGAGCAATCTTAACATCTTTGTTGAAGTAAAATTGACATCCCCACACACAAAAAAGCATTATGTCTAAAGTATACAATTTGATTAATTTTAACATATGTTCATCGCTGTGAAATCGCCATCACAATAAAATAATGAGCAACCCAAAACCCTCACCTCCAAAGTTTCCTTGTAATTATTTGAAATTATTTTCTCCTGTTTTTTGTCCCACCTGCAGGAAATCACTGATCTGTTTTTTTCTCACTAGTGCTCATTTCCTAGAACATCATATAAATGGAGTCATACAATATGTACGCGTTTTTTTAATCTGACATCTTCCATGCAACATAGTTATTTTAAGATTTAGCAATGTTGTTGAATGTATCAATAGTCTACTTATTTTCATTGCTAAAGAATATTCCATTGTATAACTGTACCACAATATGTTTATGCATTCAAGTGTTGATGGATATTTATGTTGTTTCCAATTGAGGGCTACTGAAAACAAAGCTATATAAAAATTAATATGTATTAATTAATATGTAAAAATTAATATGTAAGTCTTTGTATGTCATGAATCTATGTTCCTTTATTTTCATGGTTAAATACTTAAGAGTAGAATAATAGGTCTTATGAGAGGTAGATTTTTAACTTTTTAAAAAACTGTCACACTGCTTTTCAAAATAGTTAGACCATTTTACATTCCCACCAGCAATATAGGAGAGTTCCAGTTGTTCCACATTCTTGTTAACACTTGGTACTGTCAGTCTTCCTATTTTAGTTATTACAACAGAGTGTAGTGGTATCTCACTATGGCTTTTAATTTGTATTTTCCTAGTGACTAATAATATTACGACTATTTGCCATTTGAACATCTTCTATGGTGAACTGTCTCTAAAATTCTTCACCCATTTTGTTAAATTGGGTGTTTTGTCTTCCTCTTATTTAGTTGTATGAGCACTATATATATTCTAGATACAAGCTCTTTGTTCTATATATATTTTACTATGTTTTTCCCAAAGTGGGCCTTTGTATTGTCCTTTTTATAACAGTGAATTTTGAACAGCAAATGTTTTTAATTTTGATGAAGTCCAATACATCAATAATTTTTGTACAGTGTGCCTTTGTATTGTGTTTAAGAAATATTTACTAAACTGTAAGTCACTAAGATGTTTTCCCGTGTTTTATTTTTAATGTTTTATACCTTTAGCTCATACTTAAGAATAAAATATATTTCAAGTTAATTTTTCTATATGGTGTGAGACAAGGATTGAGGTTCTTTTCTTCTTTTACAGATAGCTATCCAATTATTTCAGCACTATTTGTTGAAAAAAATTATCCTTTCCCCATTGAATTTCTTTGGCACCTCTGTAAAAAATAAATTAACCATATACATGTGGATCTGCCTTCAAAGAGAAACCCTAAGGTACCTTTAAAATTACAGAACAGACTGTGAAAATATCAGATAGGACAGCATTTTTTTATGTATTGTAGAATAATTCATTGAAAAGATGAGTTGACATGACTGTTACGCTTTGAATCTGAATCTGCAATGCTCATTAATAATTTTGCAAGTTTGGCACCAAAAATTTGTTCATCAAAGAATATGTTCAAGTTCTGTCTTTGAGGGGTCCATAGGCCAGAAGGAATAGGAAGCATACTTAATTCACCCCCACCATACCAAATAGAAGCTGGTAAGGGTGATAAGAGACGGACAGTTAAAAGTATTCAGAGACATTAAGAAAGGTGAAAGAATTAGAAAAGAATTTTCTAAAAAAACTCCCAGTTAGGGTATTTAGGGGAGCCTTCTCACTGAAGAGGACAGAAGGGTAGGATTTGCACACATAGAAGTGAGAAAAAGTGAATTCCAGCAGGAACAAAATACATGAGCAGAGGCATGAAGACAAAAAAAACATGGGGCATATCAAAAGAATAAAATGTAAACTGAAGAAAAATGTGAGTAACAGTATGTTTTCCATTCCTGAATATTCCTTGCAGATAAGGATGTTTAAAGAGTTACCTTATCTGGAGGAAAATGAACCAGTAAAAAAAACATACAAAAACAAAAACGAAAACAAAAAACAGAATTCCAAATTCCAATATCTTGCCCAGTCCACCATTCAATCAATTTAAACTGGAAAATTCAAAGAAAATAAATAATTTATTTCTTTAAAACAGTTTAACATTTCAGGTAGAAAGTATACAAAACCAGATACCCTGCTCAAACCACCTTTCTCCACAAAGTCTTCCCTAGATTTTTCCAGACCTTGAGCTTCTCTGAACACTAACAACTTCATTACAGCATCTTATCAAGATACAGTAGTTCCCTCTTATCCAAGAGGGATACATTCCAAGACCCCAAGTGGATGCCTGAAACTACAGGTTGTAATGAATCCTGTATATACTACTTTTTTACTATACTTACACACCTATAATAAAATGTAATTTATAAATTACACACAATAAGAGATTAACAACAATAACTAATAATTATAACAATATTACAGCATCACTACTACTGTGGCTTGGGGCCATCATTAGGTCAAATAAGGATTACTTGAACACAGGAACTGCAGTACCATGACAGCTGATCTGATAACCCAGACAGTTCCTAAGTGATTAATGGGCAGTGAGTGTCTACAGCCTGTATGCTGGACAAAGGGATGATTCATGTGCTGGGCAGAATGGGAAGTTTCATCATGCTATTCAGAATGGCGCCCAATTTAAAACGTATGTATTGTTTATTTCTGGAATTTTCCATATGTTTTTAGACTGTGGTTGACTTCAGAAACCACAAAAAGTGAAACTCTGGATTTCACCTGGACTATTAGATACCAGATATTCTCCTGTGTATTTAGTCTTGCCTCGTAAGTAAATATGTCTCTTCCTTGTTTGAATATCCAATTCTACCTTTTGGCTGATAAAATTTCTCAGAGTGTACTTTTAGTTTACATATATACAGGAAATACCTTCTTCCAGAAATATGTTTGTTTTGTGGTTCATCCAGCAAAGGTTGTGAATGTTGTTGGAATTAAGGTTATTTCTCAAAGGCTAATCTGTTTGTGGTTTGTTTTGAAGCAGCATGCTATCATCCTTTTTATAGCTCCATATCAGGTTTATGTATAATTCAATCAATACCTTGGGGCACACTATTTGATGATTACAATAAAAAAAGAGATCTATTTTGTTGTTCTTTGTGAAGCTACTTTCATTATCACGTGTCACTCAGTTACAAGAGTTTATGGGACCATTTACACCCAACGGACACTTTAAACACGCGGTTTTTATGACAAGTAAACTCCAAGATAAATGAAAACATTTTAAAAAGATATTAGGATCCTTTCCTTGGTCTTTGATTGATATGAATTGGGGTAGTAAAAAGGATTTTCTTTTGTATAGCCCTGTCTGTTACAAGTCGCCAGAGAAATGGTGCTGAGATGAAATGTTCCAAATAGCTAATGGCCTGGGCTTGTTCACTCAGTACCAGCAGGGTCCCTAAAGCTGAAAATAAAAAATGAAAAATAGGCAAATGATTTTTTAACCAATATACAAATACTTCAGGTGACCTAAACACATTTTGCACCCTTTCTACAAGACTAGTTCAAATGTGGTCAATAGCTACCCCTCTACTCTCAAATAGCAACCCCCATCAATTAGTGCTCCCCAAAAGCATTATTTTTAATAGAGCAATGAACTGTTTATTACAAATAGTTACAAATATATTGATTTGCTTTGTGTTTTTATTCTTTAAGTTAACTTCAACTTTTGTTATAGATTAACGGGCATACACACAGGTTACACGGGGTAAATTGTGTGATGCTAAGGCTTGGAGTCCCAGTAATCCAGTCACCCAGGCAGTAAGTACAGTACCCAACAGATAGTTCTTTAGCCCATGGCTCTCTCTCTTCCCCCGACTTCTAGTGGTCCCCAGTGTCTAATGTTCCCATCTTGATGTTCATGTGTATTCAATGTTTACCTACTGCTTATAAGTGAGAACATGTGGTATTTGGTTTTCTGTTCCTGTGTTAGTTTACTTCAGATAATGACCTCCAGCTCTATTCATGTTGCTGCACATTACATGATTTTCTTCTTTAAATCTACACAGTATTCCATGGTGAATATGTTCCACATTTTCTTTATCCAATCCCTTATCGGTAGGCACCTAGGTTGATTCCATGTCTTCGCTATTGTGGATAATGCTGCAATGAACATATGAATGCATGTGTCTTTTTGGTAGAATAAATTATTTTCCTTTGGGTATGTACCCAGTACTGGGATTGCTGGCTGGAATGATAGTTTTATTTTAAGTTCTTTGAGAAATCTCTAAACTCTTTCCATGGTGACTGAACTAGTTTGCATTCCCACCAACAGTGTATAAGCATTCCCATTTCTCCATAGCCTTGCCAACATCTGTTGTTTTTTGACTTTCCATTTTATTTATTTGTATTTATTTATTTATTTTGAGACATAGTCTTGCTCTGTTGCCTGGGCTGGAGTGCAGTGGTGTGATCTTGGCTCACTGAAACCTCTGCCAGGTTCAAATGCTCAAGTGATTCTCCTGCCTTAGCCTCCCAAGTACCTGGGATTATAGGCATGCACTACCACGCCCAGCTAATTTGTATATTTTTTGTAAAGACGAGGTTTTGCCATGTTGGCCAAGCTGGTTTAGAACCCCTGGCCTCAAGTGATCCACCCACCTCGGCCACCCAAAGTACTGGGATTACAGGCGTGAGCCACTGAGCCCAGCCTTGTTTTTTGACTTTTTAATGATAGCATTCTGACTAGTGTGAGATGATATTTCACTTTAGTTTTGATTTGCATTTTTCTAATGATTGGTGATGTGAGCATTTTTTCCTGTTTCTTGGCCACAAAAGCATCATTTCTTGAGTCATTAGTCTATTTTTGTCTCCAAGAAAATCATTTAAAATGCAAGCCCCTTTAATTGGACAAAATTGAATATGAACTATATGTTAGGTAGTACCATTGTATCAGTGTTAATTTTTTTAATTTGATGAATTAGAAAATGGTACCCAAGTGGTACCTAAAGGAGCAACTGGCCCCTGAATGCCCCTTTGCCAGGTCTGTCCCATAGACCCTGGCCAAGTGAGGGATGAAAGGAGTACTCAGACACAGGTATACAGTGTAAGAGCAGCTAGGGGACTGCCCAGCACTAGTGGCAGAAGAGTAAGTAGTCCTGAACAGCTGGAGCTGCTTGCTTTTATTCAGTACAGACATGATGTCGAAAGCCTGGAGCAAACACAATTTGCGGGTAACTAACATTATTGTTCCCCCTTTCAGGGAGCAGTCATGCATGCGGATGATCAAAGGTTGGTTTCCAGACAATATAAGTAAACAAGCCTAATTAAGATAAATTCCCCTACACTCCCTTGTACCTATTCTTCACCCTGTGCATCAAGGTCAGAGAACAGCTGCCTTCAGCTTATTCTCCTCTAAAGCTATGCAGAGCCTTCCAACCTTTCAGAAGGCCTGTTCCTTTCCCTATAGCTTCTCCCACAACTCTGATCGATCTCCTATACCCCTTAGCAATTTGTTTCTTTAAACTAAGCCATTACTGTGCTACATTTACTCAAGTATCTGTAAATCTCCAGCACACTCCTCAGCATCCCTGACTATCCATTCTAGTCATTGTCATCACATGACTTGCTGGCATTTTCTTCACCTCCAGGTTAAACTGTTGACAATATCTATCTATCCTAAGTTGCTGTCTAGGAAGATGTGTCTTTATCACATCCCTTACCCACCCACCAATTGCCAACAGGCCAATAGCATATTCCATCTTCCTTCCTCCAGGATCGGCTCCATCAGTGATGCTCGCCCCTCTTGTGAGGCCAGACTTACTTCTCCACTCAGCCTCTTCCTAGTTTTCCCCTCCTCTTGACCCCACCCTGCCTCCCAGCATATGTATGATCTCCTTTCGCAACTTTTGAAGTATAAATAAAGGCGACAATGAGGTACACTCAACTAAGAAACTGGGGAGGGGGGAGGAAATGAGAATTAAACTACAATCATGTATGGATCACATGTTATGGATCAAAGTGGAAACCTACAAGTTACTTTAAAGAGACTTAATGGTTCTAAAGTCAAAGACTTGGCAAAAATGGGATAAGTAATATCAGTATAGTTATAGAAACAGTGTGGTAATTACCTAGAAGGTAAGTTCAGAAATACAGCAAAGGAGAAACAATGACAAAACTATGGTGATAGAAATCAAAACAGTGGTTGCCACAGAGTAGAGGGAATGGAGGAGATTGATTATAAAAGGGCAAAGGGGAACATTTTTGGGTGATGGAAATATTCTAAATCTTGGTTATGGTAGAGATTATAAGACTGTACACATTTGTCAAAACTCATTGAATTGCGCTTGTAGAATTAGTAAATTTTACTGTAGGCAAATATAAGTCAACAAAATTAATTTTAAAAGTATGCCAGTTTTCATTAGTAACAAGATTGGGAGGACACAGCTCACAACTGATTACCACATACCTATAGGAAAGACACCCTGTTTATGAAGTTGTATAATGAAAATGTGTACACTCTTCTGCTATACCCCTCAGGGTCAAAGTGCCCTTCCCAGTCAGTGGTAGTTGCTCGGAAACTGCTTTCCTCTGGGAGCTTCTAGCCTGCACAGAAGCCTTACTGCATGATGTATCACAGTAAAACTGTCCGTTATTTAAATATACTGAGAATTTCCCTCTTGCACAGAGTATACTCATGACATTATAGCCTTTTCGGAGAGCTGAAAGGACACACACAAACTTCTTATTTGTTATCAGATATCATCTCACCCACACTGAGCTTAAAATGACCAATAACAGCACTAAAAGTATGTCCTTCACATTTCTCTGTTTCACTGGGGGTGGGAAGGTAAGACAAAGAAAAAAATGCTCTAATTGTATCCAGGATGGATTTTTCTCTGTTGTTAGGTTCAAATAACAAACCTAGGAAATTTTAAATCCTGGAAGTCCATCTGTCAGCTTCTGGTTCCCCAGAGACCAAGAAAATGCTTTCATTTAGCTGAAGGCTGCTACAGGCAGCCACATACCCGCCTGAGAAAATACATCATTTTTTGCAAGTGTGAAAATGACTGCTAAGGGGAATAGGAGCCCTAGTTACATGCCCCATTTCAGAGCCTTCAGCCCCAGCTGCAGGGACCAAATAAGACAGTGATGGCCCTGGGGATTTAAGAATTCAGTTTCTTTCTGACAGCCTCAAAAACCCCAGGCCACATTGAGGAAGAAGAACTGCCTCTGTCACTAGCTCAGAAAACTCATCACTGGCAGGGGCCCAATCTTGGCTCCAACGGAGCCCTTGCTGGCCCCTCACTTATCTTCCCTAAATGAGTGAACGCTGCCATAAAAAGTAGCTGTAGACCTACAGCTGCAGGCAAAGAAACTCTCTTCCTCTTGATTTACCATTCTCCTAAGCTGCCTGCCCTCTCTCCAGCTTAGTAGAATTCCTGACCTTGCATCCCTGACTGCCATCTGCCCTGCCTCTTCCCACATCTCCCCTCCCACACATCTTGGCAACACCAAGACTGAACAGGCTCAGGCCCCAACATGATTCTACTGCTTTTCATATTCGTGAATATGTTCAGAGATGTTTATTATTACCTAGATTTACAAATCATAGTTTAGCATATTGTTTCTGACATAAAATACAGAAAATTCTAAAAGAAAAAAATTCAGTGCCCCCTTTAGACCTTCAATAAGAGTTACTATGTACAGTAAAATGGTAAGAAAGGAAACCCTCAGCTATTCTGAGATGCAAATACTAGGTGGTCAGCTAGGTCCACACTCAAGCTCATCACTGCCAGAACTTTTACACCTGGCTCTCAGCACATACAATTCAAATTTGTGCCTTAAACCTAGTGCAAGTAGCCAGGGAGCCCCAAAGTCCAAAACACAGAAGGCCAGGACTGTTAAATCTCAAACCACTGAGGCTCCTATATCACCACCAGCACCTGTCTACCCGTCAGGCCCATTCGGCTCCACAGGGAGTGGCAGCCCCAGGCTACATCAAGACCTCGATTTGACTAGCTGAACCCACTTTCACAAGGATGGGAACAACAGACCTCTTGCTGTTAAAGGGGGCCCAGGCTTCACATGTGTGCACAGCAGTTTGGCTGAAATGGAGACATTACAATTGAATGCTCCTGATGGCCAGAGGCACAACCTTTTTCTCCCCTGCAGGTTGGAAAGTCCTCTTTCTGTTGTGTTGGAGTCCTGTTGGTTTTCATTTATATTTTTCACTGTCACATTGCCTATTCTCTCCACCTCACTATCACAGGCCAGTCCCATTAAATCATGCCTAGATTGTTATGCTAACCCTTCCAGGCCTTGCTTCCCAGGCTCAACCCTAGGGGCCAGGTAGACGGACACTAAACCACCACCTATATTTTCCTCTTATATTATTTTTGAGAAACATCAGTGAGTCCCTTTGATCTAAAATATTGTATTAGTCCATTCTCACACTGCTATAAGGATACTATCCGAGACTGGGTAATTCATAAACAAAGGAGGTTTAATTGACTCACAGTTACGCATGGCTGGGGAAGCCTCAGGAAACTTATAATCATGGCAGAAGGAGAAGCAGGCACCTTTCTCACTAGGAGGCAGAAGAGAGAAGTGCAATCAGGGGAAATACCAGACGCTTGTAAAACCATGAGATCTCGTGAGAACTCACTCACTATCACGAGAAGTGCAATCAGGGGAAATACCAGACGCTTGTAAAACCATGAGATCTCGTGAGAACTCACTCACTATCACGAGAAGTGCAATCTGGGGAAATACCAGACGCTTGTAAAACCATGAGATCTCGTGAGAACTCACTCACTATCACGAGAATTGCATGGGGAAAACTGCCCCCATGATCCAATCACTTCCCACCCCGTCCCTCCCTCGACACGTGGGGATTATGGGGATTACAATTTTAGATGAGATTTGGGTGGGGGCACAGCCAAACCATATCAAATATCAACTCCAAATGTCTTGGCCCATCTTTCTGTGTCCCCCTACTCTACACAGCCTCTCTCACCATTTTCCAGAACGTACCTCCAACTCCAGCTGGACAGATTTACTCACTCTTCCTTGTTCACTCGGATTGGTACTTGTATCTTTCCTCCGTGTCCAATTTTCTCCTTTCTTATCTCTGGTATAGAAACCACACCCTCCCTTTTTCTTTATGGCCCAGAACAAGACTTAAGTTCTCAATGAAACATTCCTGAAATGTCTTCAGCTGCCACTGTCTTTTCTTCCTTTTCTGGTGTCCTAATGCATCTGTAATTCACACCACACAAGCTAGCACTTCATTGTTTACAAATTGTTTCACATGTGTTTTTTTTTTGTACTTTGAGACTTACCCGTATCACGCTAATACCTGCAGAGTGCTGGACACCTGTGGGAGACTTCCCAATTGATTTCTGGGCTGAATCAATTTGCGAACAATTGTAAAATTCAGTAATCACCATGTGAAATATTCCCATTTCCCATGTGATTTGACATTTTTACCCAGGAGAACATCTCTCATCTTTTATGCTGCTACTCCACGGCTTTGACAAATAGAGTTCACCTCAAATCTCCCTTCAAAGCGTATTTAAACTTCTCCCCTTCCAGCAAAGACTCCAGGCGAGATCTCACTGAGCCAGTCAGCTTTGCTAATTTGTAACCAATTTTTGTTTTACTAAATGGCAGCATTCAGCTGGAGGACAGATGGAAAAGCCGCAGGTAACTGCTGACCTTCTGATTAGAGGGATAAGATAACCATACCTGATTTCACATTCAGATTATCTACAGAGATTGGATATGAAAGATCTTTCCAAGGGTTACAGGGAGGAAAGAAAGCCTATGGCCCCAAAATGGCATAGGGCTAAAGGATTTATGAATTAATAGAAGAAGGGATTTATTACAACCTTCAAGGCAGATAAGAAATATGCTGGTGCTGTGCTTTTCTGAAAACCTGAAGGCCATTCTGAGAAGGCTGGTTCTAACAGGCAACTTTTATTCTCTAAATAAATAGAATATGCTATTACCAATCAGGGCTTTTGCTCCTAATGAGAGGTACTGACGGCTGCTATCACTAAAGCATCCTGAAAACCTGTGGCTGCTGTGTGGCGAGCAGGCCAACTCCAGGCTCAATTGTGCAATACAGGGTGTTTGGTTTGGTTCCCGTCTCACTTCCCCTTTTCTTTCCTCCTTCCTTTGGGTCTATATCTTTTCCAAATCCCCTTCCCAGACCCTTCATGAGTATCTCCCATATTAGCCATCTGTGATGGTTAATACTGGATGTCAACTTGATTGGATTGAAGGGTGCAAAGTATTGATCCTGGGTGTGTCTGTGAGGGTGTTGCCAAAGGAGATTAACATTTGAGTCAGTGGACTGGGAAAGGCAGATCTACCTTCAATCTGGGAGGGCACCATCTAACCAGCTGCCAGCGTAACTAGAATAAAAGCAAGCAGAAGAACGTGGAAGGATTAGGCTTGGCCAGGCCCAGTGGCTCATGCCTGTAATCGCAGAACTTTCAGAGGCTGAGGTGGGCGGATCACTTGAGGTCAGGAGTTCGTTCCAGACCAACCTGGCCAACATGGTGAAACCCTGTATCTACTAAAAATACAAGAATTAGCCATGTTGGCATGCACCTGTAATCTCAGGTACTGAGAGGCGGAGGTTGCTGTGAGCCGAGATCGCGCCACTGCACTCCAGCCTGGGTGACAGACGGCGACTCCATCTCAAAAAAAAAAAAAGATTAGACTGGCTTAGCCTCCAAGCCTACATCTTTCTCCCATGCTGGATGCTTCCTGCCCTCAAACATTGGACTCGAAGTCCTTCAACTTTGGGACTTGGACTGGCTTCCTTGCTTCTCAGGTTGCAGATGGCCTATGATGTAACCTTACCTTGTGATCTTGTGAGTTAATACTCCTTAATACACTCCCCTTTGTATATATGTCTATCCTATTAATTCTGTCTCTCTAGAGAACCCTGACTAACACACCATCTCACCCCTTTGCACCCTTTTTCTCACTTGTATGCCCATGACAAATTCCTCCCAGCCCAAGGTGAGATTCACACTATGAATGATGGAGAGAAAACTCCAGGAGTGACTTCCCCTCCCCAGGAGCTCAGAGAGCCATTTGAACATGGAAAAGACTAACATAACCCAGGGAAGTGACATATTTACAGTTAAATTTTGGAAAGATGTTTTGGCCTGAGGATTATCTAAACACATATTACATTATAGACCATCTGGGTGTTATGACAGCTTGAGAAATTGTATAGAGTTGGGTAGCCACAGACAAGGTAGGTACAGGAGACTCCGATGTGACCTTGAGGGGCAGCATCAGACAGGCATGGTGGATGCCTCTAAAGAGGAAGAGCAGTATGCAGGAGTGAGTTGGGTGGGCTACCAGTCCCGAGGATTATCTGGATTGGGGAAAAGCAAGCAAAGTGAATTCTGGAGAACCACTTGGTGATGAGTCATGTAGATGCCATGTCTGACTCAGCATAATGGGAGGAGAAGACTTCTGCCTTTTCCAGAGTGGCTTCTGGAAAGCCACAAACATGAGCAGCACTAACCTGTCACAAACGAACTTCAGCCTCAAAGGAGAACCAAGGCCTCCTGGAAGGTTAGCAACAGAAAGACAGCTACATTTTCTTTCTGTAGATTTCTTTTTTTTTTTAAGTAAAAAATGACTACTTGCTATTTATGTATATCCCAAGAAAATGCAGAATTACATCTTCAATCACAGTTTTTTTCCCTATGAGCCTATTTTTATATTCACCACAGACTAGTAATATTTCTTCTTCAGAGATTGTCTAGAAAGATTGCACTGTCATTAGAAGTTTCAGTATTCACATTAGAATAATGTGGACCAAGTACAGACATGAGAGCATGCCAAGGGTATTTGTGGACTGGAAAACATGACAGGCAACAGAGCCTACATGAGATGTGCCAGAGAGTGCAAGAGATGAGACTAGAAGGGCGAGTCTGGGTCTGGGTGCCCAAGGGGCTCACTGTTGGATAAGATTGAGTTACAACACTGGCCGAGCATTTTCCCATTACCTCATTCACATAGCAGAGCAACCTCCCAAGTCTGGTGTTTCACTTCTCCACATTTACAAGTGCAAAAACTAAGGCTCAGAGAAACTAAGTACCTTGCTCAAGATGAGAAATCAAGCCAATAACAGAGCTAGGATTTGAACTCACTCCTGTACACCTCAAAGTGTATTGTACTCCTATCTCTACTGTTGAAAGAAAAACCTTAGACAAATTAAATTAAACAGAGTTTAATTGAGCAAAGAATGATTCGTGAATCAGGCATCCCCCAAGGCAGAATGGGTTCAGAGAAACTCTGGCACTGCCAGGTGGTTGAAGATTTATGGAAAGAAAAAGAAAAGTGACAGAAAACAGAAATGAGGTACAGAAACAACAGGATTGGTTACAGCTCAGCATTTGCCATATTTGAATGTGGTTTGAGCAGTTGGCCACCTTTGATTGGCCAAAAGTCAGTGATTGGTATCAGAGTAGGTTATAGTCTGTTTACACATCCAATGACATGTACACTATGCATGTAGAAACCTTTAGACAGAACTTATAATATGTAAGGAAACAGCTTTAGGCTAAATTTTATTTAATACTACCACGCAACACTCTATCCAGTTCATGTTTAAACACTGGAGACACTGAAAGAGGTGATTTGGAAATGTATAGGGGGATGTGAGTGGAAGAATTGGAGACCATAAGCCCTGAAAGGTATGCTAAGAGCCACCTAGTTATCTGTGTTTAGGTAAAGTTTTTGTTTGACACTACCAGCCCCAAAAAAGTATTCAATCCAAAAAGGCTCTCAGAGAAGTGATTTCACACTCTTGAATGGTAATGCTTTATTGTTTTTTTGTTGTTCTTGTTGTTAAGTATGTCTGTTCATTAGTTTTACCTAAGTCCCTCTAGGTATGAAAGAATTCCTCCTACTTAACTGAATGATAAAACAAACGCCTCCACTGCCAGTTTTATTTATGGCATAATTTTCTCATCTCCAAAGAATGTGCTATAGACTCACTGTCTTTTAGAAATATGGACCATCTTGTATATGCTCAATAACACTCTAAATGTGTTTATTCAAGCACTCTTCTCCTAATTATTAAGTTTGGGTGTATTTCAAGGGACATTTACTCCATCTCTGAGTCATTTACTTTGAGCTCATTCACATCTAGAAGTAGACTGCAAGAAATATTTGCTTCTTAGGTGGTATCAGAGCGACCACATACCTTAAAACTTTGTTCACTGGGCCAGGAGAAAATGAAAATGTCAGTTTTCAAGCAAACTTTTGATCTTTGAGAATTAAAGAATGGGTTGTTGGCAAATAGCAGCTGCTTTCTAACTTTACTTTCTGTGCTAAAATTTGAGTCACTCCACACACTTAGAAACACACAAAAGGCAAAGGAATGAGTTAATTTTGTTGCCTGTGCCACTCTCTCTTCTGCCCTGTATTCATGTCCCTGGGTCAGTATTCATGTTTTCGCCCTGAGGCCAAACTGTGCTCCTTTTTTTTTTTTTTTTCATGTAGCACATTTCCACATGAACCTCTTAGAAAAAGTCAGCATTCAATAAAGAAAAGCCAAGTCAGAAATAAATCATAATATTAAGTTACAGAGGAGCAAGGCTGAATACTGAACAACTGGTACACCGTGATAACACAATTTAGGGCAGCTATAAGTAAAATCCAGGTCAGTGTCAGGAAGTCATGCAGGGTGTTCCTTGCTGAACAAAGAGATACTATGTAAATTACAAATCAAATGAAGAGTACATGCAGGATATTTTATCCCATCTGCAGATCAGCCAACCTCCGAGAGGCTCAGAAATGATATTTTTCCCTGCAATCTTGGCACTAAAAGGTAAAATTCAAATAAGTGATCTTTCAACTGGAATGTATCCTCCACATTTTTTATTGAAATAGTTGAGAAGAATATACAACATTAGCCCTTACTGGAATAATGCAATGCCCAGGGCTGGATAGCAGGATATTTTACATGTGAGGCATAACATGGCCTGAATTTTTGCTTTTTCCTTTGGATTTATGAATGTCTACAAACTTCCTAAAGAGCAAAGGTGATCTTGTACCCCACATTAAATGTTTCTGCTGGCTATACAGGTAGTCATTCAATCTCTCCTAGTTGGTTAACCAGGTATTGAGTGACCTGGTCCCTCCTAACTTCTCAAGGTTTTCTCCAGCCACCCACCTTCAGGCAGACTGAATTTTTCAAAACAGACTATGTTTTTGTAGGATGCTGTGCCTTGACACATCCAACTAGTTGTGGAACACCTACCCCATGACTGCCTATGTGGTGAACAAAATCTTCCATCTTCTAGGAATTTTTTTATACCACCGCCCTGTAACATTTAGCTAATCTAATCAGTTGCATCAACTGGATAGAGGCCATTGTTTAATCATCTTCATTACTCTAACCCCAAGAAAAGGCCTGGCACCCTCTAGAAATTGCTAGATACATGTTTTGAGTATGCTGAATAAAAAGCTCCCTAATATGACGAAGTCATCAAGACTCCCATTACATTCACAGCCACGAGAAATCCAATATTTCCAAGGCTTTGAAAAAGAAACTGTTTTGACACTCACTTTATTCACATACCTGTTTTTACTTGGCTAGAGGTGGGACCAACATGTTTCATATCTTCTAAGAAAGACAACTGCAAGTCTGTAAGTGGAAAGCAAAAAACCCTGACATAACCCAAGACCTAGAGGCTATATGATGCCTGCATTTGATGTGAGGTGAAGCTTGGAAATCCTCCTGTGCTTAGATTCCATGATTACACAGTTACATTTATTTAATAAATATATTATGTTGAAGACAAAGCTCTAATTTCTTTTTGTAAATGGGAACTGTTTTGAAATGAACTCATGGGAAATTGTAGCTTTTTATCTTGTCATCGTATCCACAATTCAGCAAATATTCACAGGTGACTTACTACGTGTTTGGTGCAATACAAGGCCAAACACGATTTTATTTTCTGATGCTGGCTGCCCCCAAAATTCCAGAACTACAATTTTTCACTGGAAAGAAAAAAATAACTCTTGCAGAAAGCACAAATTAAGCCAAATAGGTCAAGCTGGGAGACTTTACGTTTTGAGGGTATTATGGAGAACATCCCGGGCAATTTTGAAGTAATTTACAGATTGTGTGATACACGACACACTGATGTCCCCATCATTGCCTTCTACTGAAAGAGGGAAAATCAATTCTCTTCCCCTGCATCTTGTCTTCCTAAATCCTGCTAAATGTACACAATAGCAATTCTCTTCGGGGAGATTTTATCATGGCAAGAGAAGAGGATTGCTGATACAGTGGCATTAATAACTATTAAAGAAATGTAGGCTGAGATCATGGAGGGAAATCTATTCCGACAAGCATCTCCTGAGAGGAATTATCATTCACTTGGACAGTTAAAACCCTCCCTTACCACTCCATACTACATATGCAGCCTGGTCGTGAGGAATCCTCCACAAAGAAGGCCAGATGTCCTGATTAGGTCGTTCTCCAAATTAATAGTGGATTCTCTGGGCTTTGCCTTCCTGATAAGCAAGGAAAGTTGCAATCCGGTTTTGTCTTGCAGTAGGGAAAATAAAATTGGCTTTCTCAATGATGTGCATCCCCAGAGCCTTTGTGATGAATCAGCTTTCATAGATTCCTTCTTTGACCTTATTAAGGACAGACACGGCAGATAATTTTAATAATGCAGCCTTCAATAAATCAAGAGTATTGCTTCCAAAGACTGCATAGCTGAAAAGACTAATTAATGTTGTTTCTTTGGGACAGGAATCTGGGAAAGCTGCATGAAGGTGGAACAATTTAACCAGAACTTGGAGACTAAAATGCTGGCCTTAATTTTTCTTTATCTTATCTGGGTGCCTCACACTACAAATTCAAAACAACACACCTAGCCTGGCATTTGGAACCATAACCAGCTCACGATCAATGGAGCCCTAATCAGAACAGCCTGCTGAGCAGCCGCAATAATCACCTTTTGGACAATCAATAGAGAAGGAAATGTGAAAATAGTTTGGTCTCAGGTATTTCTCTAATCACCCCTAATCATAGGGGTGTGGTATGTATTCTAGAGATCTTTAATAAGTAGACAATATCGGAATCTTTTTAATAATTACATAATTAAGATGAATGGCCTACATGGCCTGCAGTATTATTAAATACCAGGGCTGGAAACCACATCTAGGTTTGAAGGGAGAAGTTACTAATCTTTCCCTGGTGCTGAATACTACAAATTAAGTGCTGAATTTAACTTTACCAGAAATATAGATTTGAAAGAAAAAAAGGCATATTTGTTCAAAATATCACTCTGTAATAGCAACTAAAGCAATACCCCAAAAATCCACTACCTCCTTCTCAATAGCCAGAGAAACAGCCAGTGATTGACTAGAGTCAGTTTCAGCCAGACACTCAAATTTCATATGACTGGCCACAAATTCCTCCCAGAGCCTGCTGTGATGTTCCTCAATTATTCTGCTTCTGAACACTCATTGTGAAACAAGAACTCTGGCATCCCCCCAGCACTGAGAGCAATAGAAATTAAAGTTTGGTACATGTTTTCTGCAGTCTACCCAAGCAACAGCATGAAATAGAGGTAACACTGTTCTGCCACCAGCTGTGTGACCTTCAGCAAGTTACCTAGCCTTTATGAGCTTCAATTTCCTCAAGGCCAAAATGAGGATGTGATAAGCATCCAAGTTCCTCACAGATCTGAAATTCAGGATCTACAATGATCTGAGCAGCTTGCTTGTGGGTCCATTTTTACTGGAGTGTTTATTCTTTTTACAATGAGCTGCAATTAAACATTTGGCAGGTCTGGCCCTGCTGTCCTTCCCAAGGAAGTATGAAGCCAGATGACTACTAGCTATATATGGTGAGAAAATAGTCAGGTAAACAACGAAACATCAGAACATTTGGGCTATTTCCAAATCCCATCTCTCTCTCTCTCTCTCTCCCCCCCGTCCCTCTCTCTCTCTCTCTCTCTCATTTCTATCTCATCTTCCTTCCTTCCTTCCTTCCTTCCTCCCTCCCTTCCTTCCTTTGTTCCTTCCTTCCTCCCTTCCTTCCTTCCTTTATTCCTTCCTTCCTTCCTTCTTTCCTTCCTTCCTTCTCCCTTCCTCATTCCTTCCTTCCTTCTAAAAATATGGATTTAGCACTACTATTTGCCAGTCGTTGTACGGAGACAGGGTATAAATCAGAAGTACTCTCTGCATTCATGAAGCATTCATGGTAGCCTGAGGGAATATAGACATTAATAAAATAATCACTCAAACATAAGGTGCAAATATTAAAGGACTATAAGGGAAGATGCAGGTGCAGAGTGTTCAGAACATGTATATGCATCACATAATACCTAATTAATAACCAATAAGTATTCTTGGACACTGCTGCAAAGAATGAGTCATGAGGATCATCTCAATGAAGGCACTGCTTCTCTGCTGTTTAATACCATATGGATGACCAAATGCTCCCTAATAAAACGTTAAGGTTTCAAATTCATTTTCAGTAATCCCAAAAGTTGTATTAAGGCTGTGTCAGTTTATCTGTTGTTTAAAACAATGCCATAATTTCAGCCACTTTTATCTTCAGTATAGTTTGGTAGCTTGGAGACAACTGAGGCTTTCCACCCCAGAGGTAAGGAAATCAATTGTTTTGTTTACATTGTGGTTGGGGAAATGAAAATATCTGGCTTAATCTTAATGTATTTCCTCCTTGGAAAGGAGGTACTCTATAAATATATGTATGTGCATGTTATTATGTTAATATTGCAAATGGGAAATCACACAGAGAGAGCTAAGTAGGCCCATAAAGAGAGAACAGAGCACCTGCCAACACTCTCCCCATCAGAGGCTATCTCTTGCCCACAGAAGGGCCTCACCACCAAGCGTGACTTCCTCTTGGTTTAACTTAACCTTAAACCAGTCTTAAAGTGAATTGAGGCTTCAGTAATTTGGACTGCACCATTTGAAACCTAAATAATTCTGACTCAGGCTGAAGTCTTTTTCTAAGTTGTCTGTGAGGGGAGTTTTGCTAAGTATATTGATATTGCAAAGTAAAATGCTGAGAACTGGAGTGACATAATTTTAAAATATTTGTAAATGATTTGCAAGCATCTTCTAAAATGAGTTTCCTGTGGAACACTTGAAAAATATTTCATTTAAATTTTCCTTTGAACTTAGGGTAGTAAGCCTGAAGGTAAAGTAGTTTACATGTCACATTCAGCACTGATACTATTATCTCATTGTTACCTACAAAATATTCAACATGTGTGATGAATGCAGCATCGTAATTCACTATTCCCATAGAGATCTTTAATAATTTCTACAGGACCCTGAGAATAAATATGTACATCTATTATGTATCAATTTTAAAATTAAATTTAAAAAATAATGAATTTTTTAAATGTTTGCAGGGAATGTCATGTTGCTTATGTTTTGCACAATGAGGGAACTCATTTTCAACCAGGACTTCAAAAACGAAGTAAGTCTTTCTACAAAATGGAGTTGATCACACCACTTGAACCCTCAAGCACCACAATTCATACAGAAATGAGTTCACCAAGAAGACCCAGGTCACAAAATGTTGCAATTTCACATAGCTAGAGGCAGCTATGCTCAGAGACCACTGGAGTGGCAGCAACTCTTATGCGAATAACAGCTAATAGAAGTTAGATATATAACGCTTTTGTTTTGAGTAAATGCTTAAGCATAGACTATACCTTAGTAATAGTGCCATTACCCAAGAGTAAGATGTGTTAGCATCCAACTTTACAGAAAAGAACCCTGCGGAGCAACCAGAAGAAAATAAAGCCTGGATCCAAACTGGGCCCTTAGCCACATCACTTCAGTCAGCCCCAGTTCTTTATGGTGAATGAACTGGGGTCCAGTTTCAGGACTTTTTGCCTTTAACTAGGTGGTACACGTTGCATATTAGCACTCCTTTCTCTCCCAAAGAATATTTTATTGTCCTCATAAGTCATTTTTAAAAAGAAAAGGTCACTTTGGTTTAGTTGAGCTAGACAACCCCATGGTAACATTGGAAGCATGATCTTCTGGTGCCTAGATAGGGTAAAACAAGTAACGAGACCCTTGACAAATTCTGTTTTAACTGGCCTAATTTATGCTTGGATGTGCAACAGGTTTTAATAGTCCATATTGTATTTGTGTTGTATTTAGTAATTTTCACAAAACCATTCTAAGAGAGAAAGATATTAAAACTTGGATTTGTATTTTTATAACCCCTTTGTAACGTTTGCTTTTGTGTGAGTTTTATAACATTTATATTAGGACAGTAAAATATGTTGTTGTAAATAACTAAGAAGAGCTGGGTGCAGTGGAATGTGCTTGTAATATCAGCTACTTGAAAGCATGAGGTGGAAGGATTGCATGGATCCAGGAGTTCAAGATCAGCCTGGAAAACAGCAAGAACTTGTCTCATAAAAAAACAAACTGAGAATAATTAGGATACGTATTGGAAAGTGTTTAGTGCTCATATGTGAGATTTAAAAAAAAAATAACAACTGGTGGACCATTGCTCTATACAAAAAGATCCTTGAAAAAAGATTATATCTTCTTTTGCTTTACATAGTCAGAGCCTAAGTTGCTAGAAAGCAGTAGACAGTCCATAATTGTATATTGAATAAATGAACGAATGAAGTTATAAATAAAAACAGCTATGAACTTTGTATTCTTCTACCATGTAAGAGCAAATTTTCACCAATTAAGAACAAAACTCTTCAGGACCCAATCTTAAGCAACAACTTCAGTGATAGCAATCATCAGCCTCCTTCTATACAGGATACAAAGCCTGAACTCATCATCCCCTCCTGGGTTATCAGACCCCTTTGGAGAAGTCCCTGAAATTGTCTAAAGAAGGCTGGCCTTTCTCATTTGCAGGCTCACTACAGCACAGACAGGTCTGCACCTTGTCATGCTGAGTAAGGAAGAGTCAGTTGTTGAAGAAAATTGTAGCCCCTAAGAAGGAAGGCAGCTATCTAGTGTAGGCTGAGCAAACATTATCCAGCCCCAAACATACTCTTCTTACTACCTGGCATAAATCTGGCCTTTTCCCCTTTGCCTTGTCTCTGGCTCTGTTGTGATTTCTCCCAAGCAAGACGGTGGGTTTTTGCTTTCCCAACTCCCCTTCTGCTTTTATTCTCTCTCCACCTGTGATAGACCCAAGTCTACCAACCACAGCCAATAAACAGTTGACTGCTTCCCTGCTTGGGTTGCTGTCCGAGGTACCAGACAGTGAAGGGCTCTAAATAGAGTAAAAATGAATACCTTTGTATGGAGTCATTTTTTTGAGGAAGTACATTCTGGAGTTGCCCAATCAGCAGAAAATCTGGTCTGGCCTTGTGTTTTTCTGTCTCAGAGGATAGATCTTGGTCCCATGGTTTGTCCAGCAGCAATGGCCTTCATGGGGAAATCAGAACTACTGGTTGTGATTTTTCACGCATTATGTTTATATCCTTTTCTGTTCACACTAATAAATGGCACCAAATATTTATTTAATACAATTTTCCTCTACACAAAGTAGGAGTGACAGTTAACTTCTCAGCCAACTAGAAAGGCCTGAGAGAGAATATCTTTGCTGTTTTGGAATGAGATGCTTCAAATGGCCAGAGGTCTTGGATAGGACACAGAGGCAGGTGGCTTTTCAGGAGGTGAAGGGGGTGCATAGAAAAATAAAATGTGATTCCTGATTTCAAGTGTCTTACCTAAAAATACAAAGCAGTAAATCTTCCATCATGCCACAGATACCAGTGGGTAAATGTTATAGAAACTTCAGAGGACACAGAGGCAAACGTTGGCTATAGCAGTCAATGACATCATCAATGAAGACATGACTAGCTTAGAGACAAGAAAAAGTAGGATTTTGAAAGGCACAGAGAAAAGGGGTGTACTAGAGGAGAAGAACTGTGTAAGCAGAGGTATGGAGGAACTAAAGTATAAGAGACTGAGCCATAACTTAGGGTACCATAAAAATCAGTGAAAAATATCACTGTGAGAGGAAAGTGTCAAGGGCTTTGAAAACAGATGGAAAATAACAAGCTAAATGAATCAAATATCTAAATGCAAATGAAATGAAATTATGTAAATATCAGGAAAAAACAGCAAATGCCTGTAAAACTTTAGAGCAGAGAAGGTTTCTCTAACTATAACTGAAAACCCAGATGCCACAAGAGAAAAGAATGACAAATGTGAACACATAAAAATAAAAACTTTTGTTTGGTAAAAAGCATCACTGACAGCCAAGAGAAATGACAGACGGAAAAAAAGTGCAGCCTACATTGTAGACAAGGAGCTAAGATAATTATACAAAGTTCCTAGAAATCTAGAGGAGAGAGACCAACCATCCAATAGAGAAGAGGCAACAGACAACAGCAAATTATAAGTTTCCCTTAAAAATAGGAGAAGACTTTCAATATCGCACATACACTAAAAGAAATGCAAATGAAAGCTCTGACAAGATACTATTTTTTTACCTAAAATTTCACAATACATTCTGTAGTTGAAGTACTAAATTATAGATACTGCAGTGCATGGTTTTATATCGCTGGTGAGGTTGCACAATGATATCGCTTCTGAGGAAGAGAATTTAGCAATACCTAACAAAATGACAAGTGGATTTTTTCTCACCCTGCAATTGCACTTCTAGGACCCTATACCACATATACACCTGCAAAAAAGGTGAAATGGCATTTATACATGATCGTTCACTGTAATAAGGGAATACTGGGAAGAATCTAATTATCCAGGAAGACGAGACAGGTTAAATAGTTATGGTGCACCCTCAAGAAAGAGTGTTTGCAAAGATTCTTAAAGTGAGACTAATATTTATGTACTGACATAGCAAAATCACAATAACTATCATAGAATAACCACCAGCAAGATGCAGAATAGTATACATAGGATATGAAAAACTATATTTATGTAAACAAAAGATTAGAATGATAAACAAGAACATAATTATTAACTTGTTCCACAAATTGGCAAGGGGGAAATAATTAAAGCAAAATATTTATGTGCACACATTTTGTATTGTTTTGACCTTTTACTTATGTAAATATATTAACTTTTTCAAGAAAATTATATTAGGAAAATAACTTCTCAAGTTGAAAACAAATTGAACTAAAAGAACCTAACTATATCAAATTGGTAACAGCAAAATTATTTCATTCAAAGAACTAAAAAAATGCAGTAATTTGATTGTCGGTATGTGGTATGAGATATTCTAAGGCAAAAATAACCACACACAAAAAAATTAAACTGCCTCGGTAATTGTATTGCTTGTTGTAAAATTAATATTGATATTTTCAAAATATTTTTAATAATAAATATGGAAACAAATAATTATTTTAATGACATTAGGTATCAAAACTTTCTGTGCAAAAAATGGGATAGAAACATAAAATTTTAAAAAGTGAAAACACTCAAATGTTAATATTTTATTTAAATTATAAATATGACATCATGATTTTTCAAATATATATTTAAAGAGCCTGAAATGTCCTTGAAGCAATGTAACCTCAATAGCAATTAATATTCTTCATATCCAGGTATAGCCCTATTACCATTCCCATGGGGGAAAAAAAACACACACACACAAGGCTCCTCAGAAAAATGGTTGATTTCAAGTTTGGGACAGAATAAGAGCAATGTAAGCTTAGGACTTCTTGCGCTAGAAAGCAAGGAAGCCTGCAAAGACAAATGGGGCTGTGACAAACAGACCAGGAGCCAGTGTGGAGCCATCCATAGGTTAAAGTTGTGACAATTTGAACCTCAAAAAGAATAATGAGTTTAGTGGATTGAAACAGATTGAATCAACGAAAAGTCAATGAGTCCATAATGATATTTTTGAAAGAAAGTCATAGAAACCTCATTCGTCAGCATTTGAGGTAGGTATTAAAACAATTCTTTGAAAACTGGGAAATAAAGTGAAAGAACTGATCTTTTTTTTTCTGCCTTTCTGCTAGTAACTGGGTTTCAGGGTAACAAAATTGCCCACCTGGTGAAGAAACCTTTTTTACATAGAAATCCTGGCTGATAAATGAAGAAAGAGTGGTGGGATTTTAAAACATTTTAGAAACTCTAATTAAATTAACTGCTTCAGGCAAGGATTATCAATTGGTGTCACAACCACTAGGTGAGTGGTTTGCACAGTAATACTTTGATATAGTGCAAAATAATACTACATAGATTACTTTCTGGGCCCAAAAGAAAAGTGTTATTCTACAATGGAGGAGTGAATTGTCATTACAGTAATCCAAGGTCAATGTTAGTATCATTAATGATGGGTCAATGAAATATTATATGTCTTCCAGTGTACTACAATCCCATATATCTAAAATCAATTAAAATCAGCCAGAAATGTTTAATTTGAATGCATTAAGCCTTTCAACATAATTTCTAGGATATGGGACACATGTAAAATGTAAGAAACGTATGCTAAATGACAGCACAAGCCAGATACAGAAGATAGCACATTCATAGGACAACTGATCTATTCTCATTAACAAGTCAGTGCCATAAAAGAAAAAAATGAGGCTGGGCACTGTGGCTCACACCTATAATCCTAGAAGTTTGGGAGGCCATGGTAGGCAGATCACTTAGGGCCAGGAATTTGAGACCAGCCTGGCCAACATGGCAAAACCCTCTCTCTACTAAAAATACAAAAAATTCGCTGGGCGTGGTGTCGCGTACTAGTAGTCCCAGCTACTCTGGAGGCTAAGGCATGAGAATCGCTTGAACCTGGGAGGCAGAGGTTGCAGTGAGCCAAGACTGCACCACTGCACTCCAGCCTGGGCAACAGGGCGAGACTCCATCTCAAAAAAAAAAAAAAAAAAAAGGAGCAAGGAAGCAAGGGGGTGCTCTTCCGCTCTTCTGGATTAAAAGAGACTAGTGGCAAATAGGAGCAAAGATGTGTTAGTAATATTTCACAACCAATTTGGAGTGATGAGGAGGCTTTGATTTGCAATATTTGCTGATTTCCATATTGTAAATACTTCCACCATGGCACTTTCAAGCTACCAATGTGACCTCAACCCACTCCTAAAATTCCTGAAAGCTTAACAACTGAGTCTTGTGCGAGGTATAAGCCGCTGCAACATGTCACTGCTTAAGTGACATTACAACCTGGCTCAGCGTGGTCCTAGATTGATACAGAAGAAACAAACTGCACAAGTCATGTGAATGTCATCTGGGAGAATATTTGATGAGTTTACAATATAATTAAATGGAAAGGTAGCCATCATTACTGGAAAAAGGAGCAGGTTACGAAACAGTGTATATAGTATGCTCTCGTTTTGATGTAAAATGTTGAAAATATGCTAAGGTGGATATTCAACAAGGTGCTAATGGTGGTGGCTTCTGGATGATGAGAGTATGAGAATATGCTTTTTTTCATTTATCTAAAATTTTCTAAGGCACCTCCACCAATGCTATAACATTTGGTTGTAATATTATGGTGATATTTTTTAAAGAGAGATGATAATGAGGCAAAACATATTTTGGAGCAGGGAGGTACGCTAATAGATAGTGTCTGGGGTTCAATGCATCTGTTGTATCCTTGAAGAGGCCTTTTTTGGCCAGAGGACCTATTTGGGACCCCTGAAAGAGAAACTGGCTGCACTTGCAGAAGTTTGCAAATAAAGTAGGAACTCACAGCTTGTATGTTTTTCTTCTTTCTTTTCATTCCTCTGCGACCACTACAGCCCAATCCATTGTGAGTTCTCCCTCAGCTTGAAGTCTGCCAGAACACTTTTTCATTGTTTTTTATTCACTCCGTCCCTTATTCCTTTACTCTACCAATTGTTCTCCATCCCTTCACTAAGTGTCCCAAGCTACTTGGTGAAGCTCGGCACCTCTCAACTTGGCATGAAAATACGGATGCTGGTGGATAAGCTTTTTGATGTGCTGCTGGATTCGGTTTGCCAGTATTTTATTGAGGATTTTTGCATCAATGTTCATCAAGGATATAGGTCTGAAATTCTCTTTTTTGGTTATGTCTCTGCCAGGTTTTGGTATCAGGACGATGCTGGCTTCGTAAAATGTGTTAGGGAGGATTCCCTCTTTTTCTATCGATTGGAATAGTTTCAGAAGGAATGGTACCAGTTCCTCCTTGTACCTCTGGTAGAATTCAGCTGTGAATCCATCAGGTCCTGGACTCTTTTTGGTTGTAGAAAGCTGCAACTGAATCCCTTCCTTACACCTTATACAAAAATTAATTCAAGATGGATTAAAGACTTATATGTTAGACCTAAAACCATTAAAATCCTACAAGAAAACCTAGGCAATACCATTCAGGACATAGGCGTGGGCAAGGACTTCATGTCTAAAACACCAAAAGCAATGGCAACAAAAGCCAGAATCGACAAATGGGATCTCATTAAACTAAAGAGCTTCTGCACAGCAAAAGAAACTATCATCAGAGTGAACAGGCAACCTACACAGTGGGAGAAAATTTTTGCAACCTACTCATCTGACAAAGGGCTAATATCCAGAATCTACAATGAACTCAAACAAATTTACAAGAAAAAAAAAAACAACCCCATCAAAAAGTGGGCAGAGGACATGAACAGACACTTCTCAAAAGAAGACATTTATGCAGCCAAAAAACACATGAAGAAATGCTCCTCATCACTGGCCATCAGAGAAATGCAAATCAAAACCACAGTGAGATACCATCTCACACCAGTTAGAATGGCCATCATTAAAAAATCAGGAAACAACAGGTGCTGGAGAGGATGTGGAGAAATAGGAACACTTTTACACTGTTGGTGGGACTGTAAACTAGTTCAACCATTGTGGAAGTCAGTGTGGCGATTCCTCAGGGATCTCAAACTAGAAATACCATTTGACCCAGCCATCCCATTACTGGGTATATACCCAAAGGACTATAAATCATGCTGCTATAAAGACACATGCACACGTATGTTTATTGCGGCACTATTCACAATAGCAAAGAGTTGGAACCAACCCAAATGTCCAACAACGATAGACTGGATTAAGAAAATGTGGCACATATACACCATGGAATACTATGCAGCCATAAAAAATGATGAGTTCGTGTCCTTTGTAGGGACATGGATGAAACTGGAAAACATCATTCTCAGTAAACTATCGCAAGGACAAAAAACCAAACACCGCATGTTCTCACTCATAGGTGGGAATTGAACAATGAGAACTCATGGACACAGGAAGGGGAACATCACGCTCCGGGGACTGTTGTGGGGTGGGGGGAGGGGGGAGGGACAGCATTAGGAGATACACCTAATGCTAAATGACGAGTTAATGGGTGCAGGAAATCAACATGGCACATGGATACATATGTAACAAACCTGCACATTGTGCACATGTACCCTAAAACCCTAAAGTATAATAAAAAAAAAAAAAAAAAAAAAAAAAGAAAATACGGATGCATGATCCAAGCCTACATCAACTAACTTGGAATTCAACAGTCTTCTTATTCTTCCCCATTATGGGAGTGTCTTGAAGACAAGGGCCATCATTTACACTTCTTTGTTTCTATTGCAAAGTTTAGCACAGAACTATTTACAAATTAAGAATTCATAAAATAATTACTGACTATAAGGTGGACTCACTGTTTTTGTAACTTCCTAAGGGACTAATTAAACATACTAACCAGTAAAAACCATTGACTGGTTATCTCCAGACATTTTTAATCATGTACTATCCTAAGTAAAAAAAGAAAATAAATACAAAGTGAGCATTGTCTCTTAACATATGTATGTTTCATTCTCTATGAATTATATACATACACCATTATGCTAACATAATTTTTTTCTTATTTTTAGACAATATTTATTTGCACACTCTCTGGAAAATACTGGGCTAAACTAGCCTTCCTTTTGCCTGTTTTTCTCCTCCCTGTCCTCCTTCCTACATCCTCATGGACAAGTATAAAATTCTCATGAAAAGGAAAGAAATGGAAATTGCAGCAACCTGAGTTAAAGGCAGTTTTCCAAGCCCCCAGCCCCACCCACTACATCTGAAGGGTATGTCACTTGATGAGTATTGTGCCTATGTATCTTCCACCCACACATAAGCTTCCCATATCTCTTCAATCTGGAATGTAAGCCAAGTAAATATAACTTTGTTACCCACTGCATAAATAAGACCAGCCACCATTCAACTTCCAAATGACTCCTGATACACTCTTTTCACATTGCACAGAGATGTGAAGAGAAAATAACTTTGAGCTAGTATCATTTCGGCAGGGAGCTAACTCAGTGATTTTCATCTGGATGAAATAAGGAAGAAGTATCAGGATTTGTCTATTACCCATGCAGGCGAGATAGGAATAGAAACATCCGCTCTGTCAAATTGAATGGACTCCTGCTTTAGCACTCTTAGACTCTGGTTTAACATCAAGATGTCTCAGGCTTTAAATGAAATGTCAAATATAATTTGGCTCTGGATTCCCAAGATATATCATTGCCCTTGGAGAAAACTTGATAACTCAGCATTCTTGTGTCAAATGTGTATCTACCTGATAGGGCACTCTATAAAGCTGGTCTCCTGCTCTCCCTCCACCACATAAAAAACCTCAGCTAGCCTGATGAGCCAGGTTCCATTCCTTGCTCTAATGGGCATGAGACTCAAAAAAAAAAAAAAAAAAAAAAAAAAAACTTTTATGTCCATGAGGCAAAGGCCACAGTTCAGATTCTCTTTAGCAATCTAATTTGCAAGGAATATGATAACTCAGTATTGGAATGCAGAGACTTTTAAGGTCTTTCGATGCAGTTAGCCATGTCCATGACAGCACATCACACACATCCCCTTCCCTTCAAAGTCCTCTTTCTGAGATGTTCCTCATTATCACTGCCTCTAGCTTGGCATTAATTTTCTTCTTTGTGGGAGAGTCAGGCTCAGCCCCAAAATTCAACTGAAAAAAAAGTAAAGACAAAGAAAAAATATATAGCAGCCTGCTTCTTTCAAACAAAAGAAACTCAGCCTAAACTTGGAAGGACTGAGGGGCTGAGTATGCACTAAGCAGCTGTTAGACAAAGAAGATAAAGCAGTAAATGTGATCAAAAGATTCAGAGTCTGGTCCAAAGTGATTTTGAAAACTAACACAGTAAACAAAGAAATCTGACAGCCTTAGCCTTGAGTGTAAGTAAACATTTTAGTGGAATTTGGTCTACAGCAAAGGGCGTTTCTCTCATTGACACATCGCAATGCCAGAAATTCTGAACTACAGTTGGAATGCTAAATGTAAATATGACCATGACATATGTATCTGAAAGGGGCAATGAACCATCCTGTTATGAACATACTGAGGACTCCTTACTGAGCATTTAAAATGAGCCTAGCAATTTTGATCCATGATCTCTATTGCTCAGAACACCAAAGAAAGGTGTTATGGATTGAATTGTGCCTCCTCCCAACAAAGATATTTTGAAGTCCTAACCCCTAGTATCCCAGAATCTGGCCTTATTAGGAAATAAGAGTCTTTATAAAGGTAATCAAGTTAAAATGAAGTCATTAGTGTGGGCTTTAATCCAATATAACTGGTGTCCTTATTAAAAGGGGAAATCTGATACAGAGACAGACACACACAGAGAAAAGATGATATGAAGACATAGGAAGACCACCAGGTGAAGACAGAGGATCAGAATGATGCATCTGCAAGCCAAGGAATGCCTGAGGCTACCAGAAGCTAGGAGACGCCTGAGCAGATCCTTTCCCAGTGACTTCAAAGAGAGCATGGCCCTACCAACTCCTAATTTTTAGACTTTTAGCCTCTGGAACTGTGAGGTAATAATTGTTTCTTGTTCTAAGCCACCCAGTTTGTAGTAATTTCTTATAGAAGCACTAGAAACTAATACTGAAGGTAATATTACCATATTTATGCTACAAATGTGGAAACTGAGGTGGAGTTCAAATTCAGCTCCATCTGACTCCAGAGCTCATACTCAAGCAACTGCAGCAGGGTTTCCAAACTGGCTTCCATGGGCCCTGGAGTTCCAAAAATACATGCCGGAAGTTCCAAACATTCAACCCAAAAAAATTCTTACTTTTCCATTTGCATTTCAATGGTATTATAGAAAAGGTAAGTGTATATGGACTTATCTTAATTCAGACAATAGCCCACAATTTCCATGGCCAAGCCTATGTTTGTATTGGTGATGGAGCCTGTACCAATTAGTACTACCTTAATTGTCCCAGAATAATTTAAATAGAGTACGGTATGTTTATTGTGAAAATAATGACTTTGGCACAATGTAAAGTCTAAACCGCATCACAGGTGATGGTATATATAAAAAAAGGTCAAAGTAGCTGAAGCAGAAAAACTGTGGGAAAATCAAGTCATCATCACACAATTCATAATAGTACACCCATGCTTACCTCAAAAGGGCTATGTAATAATAATCAGAGCTATATTGATGTAAGGAACAATGATTTTCCTTCACAAATATCATCATCACATGTGAGTAATATTGTTAATATAAATTTTATTTGGTTGTATATTTGTATTTAATGAATAATGATTATGTTTATCGTTCTGTGAAGATTTAGAGTCATTTGAAAAGTTATATCCACTTTTATGTCTACATGTGGGTAGGAGAATTGATTGAGATGTTAGGTTGCATTTGGGGTCTGCATCACTTCCCTCTTTCATTCCAGTAGCTAGTCAGTTACCCATGTTTTCGAATATCAGGAGAATTTGTAGGGTCACAACCAAAACTACTGGAGGAACATATCACACAGGGCTTTTTGTGAATGCTTCGCTGATGGAGGATATATGCTAAGTACACCAAAAAGAGAAAAAAAAAAAGGCAATGATTCTTGCTAGTAAGAGAAGAGGTAGAGTAAGGGATGGCAGATTTACCCAGGTCTCAAAGGAGAAGAATATCTGAGGGTGCCTCCACGTCCTACTCCCTCTCAGGACAAGCTTGGGAGATGGATAAAGTGCTGCTTAGTTCACCTTAGGAAACTGGATCCTAGAGATTTTAGAATTCAATTCCTGGGCCTCAAGCATGTCCTAAAGGGATCAGAACAGCGGACTTTAAGTTGCCCTGAAACGTGGATAAGGCTGTGTCGCTGATAATTAAGGTGCCAATGGCCTACATGCTTTGGCACTGCCCCAGAACCCCCTCCCAAGACCTTTGGACAACCTTTAGTGGATGTGTCAGCTGAGATTCAGGGAACCCTCAAATAACTAGATTAATATTCCTGTGAGCCTGATGAGAGGAAGAAGGCTCAATCTTATTCAATCTGAATGTAAGTATACAAAGTAATGGTACATATCTGACACACCCAAATGGTCTTCATACCTATATAATTAAAACTATAATTAATAATTATCTACGTCAATACTTTGGATCTGAAATAATTTTTTTTATTTAAAAAGAAATCTGAACATTACTAGGCTTAAAATGCATGCCATCACTCAGCATTGCCTCCTTTGGTAGTAACTAACAGATTAGCATGGGTTAATCCACATGCTAGCTAGCTGTCACCTTGGAAACAGAGAAGCAGAGCCCTGAGGGATGAGGCAAGTGGATTTATAGACCTAAATAACAATTCCAGAAAACTAGAGAAGAAATGTCACAGGTAATTCATAATTAATTGCCAAATGACTTGCACAAACATTAACTGCCTAACAATAAGTGTTCCCTATGTTTTCTAAGGTTAGAATGTTATAAAACATTTTCATACATCTTACTTCATTCATTCTCACCGAGGTGGCTAAAAATAGACTGTGGCCATATGACCCTGTTCCACCACTACCAAATAAATCCTTTGCCATCCATTTACCAGTGGCTGTTAACCTTCTAGAAGGGAACATGGAAGGCAAAGAGATTTGGGAACCCAAGACAACTGAGTAACCTAAGGAATATATAAGAGGGTAACATTTTGAAGGTAAATGAGATTACCTGGAGGACCCAGTGCCTCTTAATTGTTGTTCCTGATTCTGTCCCTTGGCCCCTTCTGACTAGAAAATGACTTCACCCCATTTCCCTCCAAGAAGCTCTTCAGCGGCCCCCCTTCTCTGTTCTGCCTCCAAGCTGCCTCTGCAGTCTTGAATCCTTTCTCCCTGCAGATGACCAGCCACTGTGCTGTGCTTTGAGTTCACCAAGCCCTTTTTTGTCATCAAGCATTTTCTCATGTCTCTGCCCAGTGTTCTTCCTCACTCTCCTTCCTGAAGAACCTCCATTCGTTCTCGTAGAACTCGGTCTCCGCCATGCCTGGCTGCCTGAGGTATTCCTGCTCTTTCTCTGGCTGAATCTGTTCAGTGGCATGGCTCCATTTCAACAATTACCAACATGGTTCAAAATCATTTGTATTTAATGAAATTGTCCTAGAATCTGGGCAATAACTGAGGGCAATAGAGTCCTCACACATTCTAAAGAAAGAGAAGCTGAAGACCACTACATCCTCCAGGCTGTGTGAAAGACACTAGAAATGTGAGAGGAGGCTCAGGGAGGAATTGAAAGTACTTGACTTTTCTCAACCAAAAAGCTGGGGAAGAGCTTGAAGAGCATCCTTTGTAGATCCTGGGGGTGTCTGCAAGAAAGGGAGTCTGGAGGCCCAGCCCCCAGAGGAATGTTTACTGTGCCATGAACCACAGGCCTCATGGCAGCTCGGGATTCCAGTGAAGCATACAGTAAGTGATTGTGGGAGAGCTTGAGTTTGGGGGTATATGTGGACAGAGAGAATGGAGCCTGCTTCTCACTGGCAAGACTCTGGCAGCATAGGGTTGCCAGAGCAGTCCAGGATGGCAGGGAGGAGCAGCAGGTAGCAGGAGAGCTGTGTTGGGCTTGAAGAATATATGTGAATTTCCTCTGGACTCAGTGCATGGCTCAATGGGTAGAGAATGGCTGAGCTTAAGACAACTTAATGAGATCCTACCGAAGAGGGCTCCATGCCTGGGATTGATCTCAGAGGGGCAGAGGCTAGAAGGAGGTTCCAAAGGGTCAGCAAGAAAATGTGCCACCTGTGTCAGGAAACTACACTGCAGAAATCCCCATGTTGAGGGTAGGGTATTGTGCAGGAAAACCCTATGAACAGCTTACCATAGTATCTGAACACTTGCTAGAGCCAGGAGTACAGATGCCTGTATTACAAGCCATTAGCCATGTGAGTCATTGTATCCTTTATTCTTCTAATGTCTGTTTCTTCACACCCCTTCCCACCTCCCACAGGGCAGAACTTAAAGGAATATGAAGTAGAAGTGGGAGAAAGTGAAGGAAGATTGAGGAGAGACCATATTAGACCCCACTCTGGTCTCCGAGGTGCAATCTGAAGGAAGGAAAGAAGCTTTAAATTAAACATGAGCTTGAGGGTTTAAAAAAGTCAGAAGTTGGCTTTTTAAACCTGGAATGGACTCTATATTGTCAAAAAGTAGTTAAAAGGATTGAACACTTATGGAATCTGCCCAAGATGTCATCAAACTGCAAGGAAAGAAAATGAAAAGAGATAAAACACATTGAAGGAAATAATCAGAGAAAAATAAAGCCATTTCCTGTTTATATTCTATAAAGCTCAGCCCAAGTAATAAATTAGTTTATACATTTGTATTGATAAAAGTATATAGTCTGTAGCTTTTTGAGGAATAGAGCGTATTTGTTCATTTTAATATCCTCAGTGTCTGGCACCCACTTGCAATGAGATGAAGATAAAGAGCTATCTCTAAGGCCAGAAATGTCACTACCTGGAGCATACACAAGTCTTAGCCATCAGACACAGCAACCCAGGGCCCACACTTTGCCCTCTTTTTCCACAAGCATCACTTCTAATCAACACCATGAATCCAGGTGGAATCCTGAGAGGGCCCAGAATCATTACAGAGACTGCTTTCATCCTTCCAACTCTACTTATCTTCCAAAGGTCCACAGAGAGGGAGTGATAAATCCTATGGGCAAGGACATACACTCATATGTCATTCACCTCCTTTGTCTGAAGGTTTCTACCTGCTAGCTGTGTCCAATTGACAAATGCATTCAATATGAAAATGGAATCTCCCAAGTCATCTTTTATAAAAATGACTTCTCTGCACGCCAACGCTATGTGAGGTCCCAGCAGTAAATGAAATTCCTCTGGGAGAACTCGAAGGTAAAGGGGATGGCTTTGGAGCATTTTCCTGGGTAAATTGCTTAAAGGAATTGGTCTAGTTATCTTTTACTGTATAACAAACAACCCCAAACTGTATTTGTTTAAAATTTAATTTCGATTTGACTCACACTTGTGTGGGTCAGGAATTTAGAAAAGGTTCAACTGGGTGGTTGAAGGGGCTGGGAGAGCTGAGGCAGGAGGATGCACATTTAATATGGTATCTTCAATTACTTCCCTGAAGCCTGGACTGGGATGCCTGACTTTTGAGTCTTTCTGATGGCTGGGATCTCAGCTGTGGCTGTCAGGTGGAGAGCTGACACTTGGTCAGGCAAGATGCTACAAGACTTCATATGACTAATCTCAGAAATGCCAGAATTTTATTCTGCCACATTCTGTTGGTCAAGCAAATCACCAAGAAAGCAGAATTAGACTCCATCTCTCAATGACAAGAACAGAAAAGAATCTGTTACCAGTTTAATGTACTACAGGTTTGTTGAGATGCATTCTATGTGAAGGGCTGGCAACTTCCTCGTTAGCTGCTGCTTTTTTCACCTGGTCTTTACATAAACACTGTATAGAATAGATATGGTAGTAAGATCAAAAGCTATGCCTTTCTTATGCCCAGAGTTAACCAATTGTTATCACCTTGAACAAGTCATCTAATCTGTGTGTGTGTGTGTGTGTGTGTGCATGTGTGTGTTAGAAAATGTAGATTGTTATTTGGTTTCAGTAAAGTTAGAATTCACAAATGCGAGTTGTAAACCAAACATAGCCTACATGTTTGTTGGGTGTGAACTTTGCTTTAATATACATATACATGTATATTTGTGTGCATGCACATATACATACATACGTTAAAGAACATGTCTACTTAATTGACATATTTAAAACTGAGTGATGCTATATAAAATTCAGAAGATCTGGCAACACTAAACATGTATTCCAACATGGCAAGAAGTGCCTGGAATTGAGGGTCTGTTGCCTTCTTTGGATGGCACACACACTCTCTGGTTTGCTCACATCAGTCATGTATGTCTCAGCAAAGGGACAGGTAAGCATCAGAGTTTGCTTCTCTATCACATAGTGTAATGGTTAAGAGTATACAGATGCTGGCTTTCATGGCATATCTTCAAATCCTGGCTCTGCCACTTACAACCTATGCTGAAGACAATGTTGAAGATGAAGCCTGCAGCAGCAGACCACCCACATCAATTTTCAAGGAAAAAATTAATCTTGTCCCTGCCCCAACTGACTGACATTTGACAGCAGAAACAATAGCCAACACCATAGACACCTCAATTGATTCTGCTTATACCATTGTAACTGAAAAATTAAAGGTGAGAAACTTTCCAGTCAATGAGTGCCAAAATCATTGCACCCAGATCAGCTGCAGACAAGAGCAGAACTTTCAATGGAAATTTTAAATAAGTGGGATCAAGATCCTAAAGCATTTCTTTGAAGAGTTATAACAGAAGATGAAACATGTCATTACCAGTACAATCCTGAAGACAAAGGACAATCAAATCAATGAACACCAAAAGATGGAAGTGGTCTAGTCAAAATAAAAGTGGATTGGTCAAGGGCAAAGATCATAGAAACAATCTTTTTTTGGAATACTCAAGGCATTTCGCTTGTTGACTTTCTGGAGAGCCAAATAATGATAACATCCACTTATTATGAGAGTGTTTTGAAAAAAATAGCCAAAACTTTAATAGAGAAAAACCCAGGAAAGATTTCCCAGAGAGTCCTTCTCCACCATGACAATGCTCCTGCTCATTCTTCTTACCCAACAAGGGCAATTTGAGGAGAGTTTTGATGGGAAATTTTTAGATATCCACCTTACCGTCCTGATTTGGCTCCTTCTGACTTCTGTTTGTTTGCTAATCTTAAAAAAATCTATAGAAGGCACCCATTTTTCTTCAGTTAATAATGTGAAAAAGACTGCATTGGCCTGGTTAAATTCCCAGGACTCTCAGTTCTTTAGGGATGACCTAAATGACTGGTATTATTGCTTACAAAAGTGTCTTGACCTTGTTGGAATTTATTTTGAGAAATAAAGTTTATCTTTTAATTTCATTTTTCCACAGACTTTTTCAAGTACCCGCATGTTTAGTTTTATTTTTCTGAGATCTGGTAGAACACGCATAGGTTCATTATATGTAGTAGAGAACATTTCTGATAGGTAGATTCACCAGTTCTCTTTTGAATATCTTAGAGTAGAAAATTTACTTCTATTTGTGACAATCTTGTAGTAATTCATTCCATGGTTATTAGTTCTAGTTTCAGAAAGTTCTTTCTTAAATTAATACTACACAAAAGTTATTGCATCTCTCTCCATGGAATTGAATTTCCTCATTTCTGTGCAGTTTCATAAAGCTTATATTCTGTACTTTTCCTTTAAAATCTATACACTTCCTGGTTTTATCACTTCACTAAATTTTTTTTTTCAAATTTCATGTGTCAGATCCTGTTCAAGAGGCCAAGAATACAACAATGAATAACACCCAGCTCCTGCATAACAGAAGCTTAGAGATCAGTGTGCATGCATTATAGGATGCTACATGCACTGTCTTTTATATTATCCTGTAATATACCCATAATTACCCATAATTCTGCCTTTTATTTATCTCATGTGTTATCATTTATTAGGGTGCATCTGCTAGCCTTATATTGATTGATCCACAGAAGAACTCTGTGAAATAAACTTTATTATTTGGAAATGAGGTTTTAGAGTTTTAGAGATAAGAAAACTGAGGTTTGTGCACTGCTTTCTCACACCAGCCCTCTGACCCATCTCCAGGGCCTAGCATGGGGCTGGGCCCCACGGTACACTCAAATAAAGGAGCCAATCAATAAACTACATCTGAGCTAAGGAGGGTCTGGAATAGCTCTGCTCAACATTGTTCCCAAAGCTGAGCAGCCGGTTCAGGAAAAAGACAAAGTAGCCGGAAATATGATGTTCAAATACTTAGCATGGACACAAGTGCTTAAAAAGTGAAAAAAATCAGCAAGTATCCACATGCTTACTCCGTAATATTCAAATCCAAGTTGGTCCTTTTGCATCTATTTGACTGTTTTATGCTATGAGTAAGTAGTACAAATCTGGATGAATGAAGCCTATAGCAGAAGTTAGAAGACCTGGCACATGATAGATCAGAAAGATCATTGAATCTGTGAGTTCAAGCTTTTGTTCCTCCCTATTTAGCTAAGTAGCCCTCACTGGATCTATAAAATTCTTACCAACAATGTCAGGGACATAATGGGAACTCAAGAATATCTTTCATATAAATTAATAAAACAAAGGATGCTTAAAAGAGATTACAAATATAAAATCATATTGTTATTTATATTATACTCCATAAACATGGAATTACAGTAAAATTACACTTTTCCATGACTAAGGCAAAGTATCTGATTATGACTTGGAATCTTCTTTTGGACCCTAAATTTACTCCATTTCCAAAGCAACCACTTATTCTGTCTGAAGATTCTTCTTGGTGCAATTTATGTACTGCAATGAGCTAGGAATTATGTTGCAAAAGAAGAAATCAAAGTTATCTAATAAGTAATAGAAAATCTTAACTACGTCACCCTGAACACAAGAGAAAAGGACTGCCCTCGACCTCTTGACCATACCTGGCCACTTCTGAATGAATGTCTGCTTGGCACCTGTACTTTTAGAAACATTTTGCAAGTACAATTGCTATTAGAGGTCCACACTCCCCAAAAAACAATTTAACATGTTCCCTGGGCTAACTTGCACACTCAAAAACCCAAATTCTTAGAAACCAGAAATATGACCACTGAGCTTTCTCCCAGCCTGCCCCATGTTGATCAAACCTAATGAAACCCTCATTGTTTCCACATCATTCAACATAGTTGGGATCAACAGTCTAGGATTTTCCTCAATAAGCTTGCTAGGTAAGTCATCAATGGAATTCACCTTTTAATGAAATTGCACATAAAAAGTGTATGAACAACAAAAAAGTGAGCACTAAATCCTGAATTCCCTAAAGTTTAAATCAGAAAAATAATAAGGCCTGGAATAGTTAACTTTAATGGGATATAGCACCAGAGGGCACTGCTAAGATGGGGAAGTTTTCAAAGGCATCTTCATCACTGGGAAGGCAGCATACCAGAGACAGACCTTTCGAAATTCACTCTCCCATCTACGGAAAGCCACAAGTACAGAAAATCCCGGGGGCTCCTTCAGCTTTCTTTCTCCACAGGCTTCTCTCAGAATTATCAGCTGGAAAGACCACTGCCCTGGTAAATCCAGCACCTTAGATTTTAGCGATTCTTTTACTTACTAGCTGTGTGAGCCCAGTCCACGCCTTTCATCCCCGTGATCCTCAGCAGCTGTATCTGTAAAACAAAGAGGGTGGTTATGATGGTCTCTCAGGACCTTTTGAGCTCTAAGATCCTTTGAATCAATAATCCTCTTCTCCTGTGATGGCCAAGAGTTTAATTATTCACCAAACTTGGTAACAACTTCTTAGCAACTGGTAGGTACAGGGAAGAATGAAGGCAGCAGGGGACTTGGTTCCGAAATACTCTCTCAGTGTTTTAGTGCTTGGTAGGGGGTTGTGATTGTTAATATTAGAGTCTATGAATAGGTTTTGACGACATACACATACCTCTAGGGTGAAGATTGTGCCTGTCCATCTGGCACTCAGTTAAGATAAAGAAGATAATCTACCATCAAACAGTAAGAAACTGGAAAGAAGAAAGGATTGGAGGGGGTAAAAGATTGTAAGAAGTCATGAAGATGTATTCAAAAAGCCAAATCATTCATCTTTTATCATATATTTGTTTAGCCCCTTTATGTGCAAATAATTTAAAATGCTGAAAAAACACCTTTCTATTTGAATTGTGCTTTATCATTTTAAAGGCAGTTTTATTTTATAGTTTCATTTAATTGTTTTAAACAATTTTAAACAATTGTTAAAACTTGATGGGGCACACGTGGCAGAGTAGCATTTTTCCTGCTTAAAGGAAGAAGACAGCAAAGCTCAGAGGTTAAGTGAGGTTAACAAATATTGAAGAGCTAATTAACAAGTCAGGATTAACCTTCAGGTTTTCTTATTCCTATTTCTTATGTTCCTCCTGTTAGATCACAGTTATGACCATCTGCTCCTACTACAAGTTCATATATTTGTCCTAACAAGTTGGGGGTCTTGGGCCCCACCTTATTAAGGCACCCTTTCCTTCATTTGGCTACTTGAGAATGAAGATGGAAGATAAAAGTCATACAGGAGTTTAGGCTTTGCCCAAAGGAGATGGGAATGTATTTTTTCTCCCCAAGTGTTAATGCACCTTTGAATGCATCGCAGAAGGACCATAGATGAAGAGGCTGAAGTTGGGCTCCTGGTTTTGACACTAGCTTTATATCAGTTTCTTCAGGCCTAATGCCTGTCAAATAGGTGATGACACTTGCCCAATCCAACGTAGAGCTTTGTTTCTAGTAGCAAATCAGGTGGAGTATGTAGAAGCCCCTTGAAAACAAGGCGTGAACCCATAAATGTGTGGTGTGGTTATCATGGTTGTTCAACGTGTGGCTGAGAGAATAGATAGTAGCCAATACTGGCTTGACTTCAGGCTTGGGCATCAAGCAAGTCCAGAGGAGAGGGATTTGGATCCATTTCCTAAACAAAGAAGCAAAGTCCAGAAGCAGCTTAGAAAATAAGGAACAGTTGGTTTCACAGCTTGGCCAGGCAGGAGGGTTGGCACAGATCCTCAGATCACTGTGCTCTGCCTAGTGAATTGAGTGGGCCTCACCAGGGGCTGGATGTTAGCCTCCTTCTGGCTCGAGAGAAGCAGTGGGGGGTTGTGACCACCTGTTCTCTTAGAATGTCACTGTACCTCTTGCACATTTTCCTACACAGGCACACAAAGTCTAAGCCAGGCCCTTGGAAAAATCACAAAATAAAAAATCTTCTGTCTTCATTCTTCCTCATTTTTTCTTCAGTATTCCCATTTCCTCAACTCATAGTGACTTTCCAGAGATGTCCAGTGGCCCCTGATGGGCCACACCCCTGACTCTAGTGACCTCCCAAACTAGCCTGTGGAGATATCACCATGTGCCCCAGACATCTCTGTTCCTCACCCACAAATTCACTGACTTGGTACTACCCCTTTTCATCCTGCTCTCAGCAAGTTGCCAGCTGGAAGTCTGAGCTGATAAGTAGCTTGCACTGTAGAGCTTATAAAAGACAATCAAATTAAAAAGTAACTCCTCTCATGAATACTAGTACTTTAACAATAGGCTTTTAAATAACTTTACCAAAAGAAAAAAAGAATGAATGGATGCCAAATGGATCACCTCCAAAAAAATCAATGGGATCACAGGGTTGCTATTTTCAGGCTAAGTCTTAAGTAGAATTAAGAAGAATTCTCCACTAAAAGCCTCTCATTTCTTGATCCTGATAAAGTTGCCCTTAAAAATTAGAATCTTTAAACAACAATAAAAAAATACATCTTATGTATGTATATACATATATATTTATTATATATATTTCTTTATTATATAATATATATTTATTTTTAAGATTATATATAGTAGCTTTTATCAATTCCAAATTGTGAGTAGAAGGCTATATTTTTTAGTTAAAAAATAAATAAAATGTTCTGTGAAAATATCACATGGACAGCACAGTATTAATAAAACAAGTGGCTCTATGGCTGATGGCTGTAGAGAGCTCAGAGCGACACATGTAGTAACTCTGGCTGTGCAGCTACTATAAATTCTGCTTCATAAACTCTTCAGAAAACCAAGACCTGATGTCTTGTCTTGACCCTTAGTGGCCTCACAGACTCTTGAGTGTATCAGTCATCTCCAAGAAATCATCTGAAGATTTGAAACCTGCCTAGTTGCTCGATACCTTGGTACTTGCTTTGTATCCTCTCTACAGAATGATCCATACTGGACAGAGACCCAGAGATGCAGCCTATAGTGGACATGTATTTTCTTTTAAACACCTAATATCCCTTCCTTAGGTAAACTGTCTCACCCCCATGCCATAGGGTTTTAGTCAGCACCAGCTCAGGTCCTCTATGAAGCAGACATCAAGCCAGCTATAGAAAACAAGGTATTTATTGGAGAAAATACCTCTGAAGGTTAAGAAAGAGAGCAGGAATAAGGCAGGGAGAACCTTCGTTTAGACTACAACGTGAGTTTGACATCTATAAAAGCAGACAGGGGAGGAGGGATTGGATAGGAAGGACCTTAGACTACAGTGAAGTTATGAGAGTGTCTCAGCTAGGCCAGTGGGAAAGTCCTTGAACTCATGAGAATTCACTAAGGAATCCCACATCAGGCTGGAATGGCTGGGTTTGAGTATCCCCACTGTGCTTAGTCATTGGCTGGGAGCAGCCCAGTGAAAACATGGGCTGGTGTGAAAGACACAGTGGGTCCCTAAGTGTGGCAGCTAAAGGCTGTCAATCAGCTATGCTCCCTACAGCAGATTCTCTGAAAGGCAGATCTGGATGGTACACTTCCACCACTGCTGTATAATGGGACTGTCAGTCATACAACCCAATTCACAAAGAGAGGGAACTATCCAAGCAAGGCCAATCAAAGCATTTCTCTAGAGTTGACATGCAGACATTAGCAGGAACCAGCTCCTTTTTCCACTGGAAAATCTGAAGGAGGTGAATCCAGGGCTGCCAACTTTCCTTAGCACATGCAGAATCCGAACTGCATCAAGGAGAAAATATGATCAAACCACAGAAGAAAACAAAGTTCAAATGGGAGAAAAGGGAGCCCTGAAGTTAGGAGCCGCTAAATTTCATTTTTTCCCCGTATTCTAGTTTGCATTGTATTTCTGCCACAACTAAAAAGTGCTCTGCCTAATACCTAATAGTGCTTTCACTGTAATGATCATAGTATACTAGAGCTTGAAAGGCCTTCAGAGGTCATCTAGCCCTTATTGCACATTGCAATAAGCTGAGCAACTTAGTTTTGATACCAAATGCTGGACCCCATTCTAATCTAATTAAATCAGAATATCTCTAAGTGGAGCGCAAATACACAGGAGATAGAGCCAGGAGTTAAACTCAAATCCCCTTACTTCTAATCTGATGCCCTTTATTAAAATTATAATGTGACATTTCATTTGAGAAACAAACATTTCTTTCGTCTCTGAGTAAAAATCCTTTGTTCTTTTTTAAAAAATGTTTAGTTCTTATGAAAAACCCTCCGTTCTTTAAGAAGCCTAAGTTACTGTCTCTCCTGATACTTAGAGTTATTTATATATTTATCAAAACAGGAAGAATTTGCCAGTCCCCAAAACAAGACCCAAATACAAAGCAGAGAGTGCATTCCCCCACCAGCACCTTGGTATCTGATGGGAATCCATTCTGCCCCCTTAGAGCTGTCAGCTGCTTATCCCTGGAGAGGGAGTGGAGAGGGATTCCAGACTGAACCATGCCATCATGTTGAGCAGCAGCAATTAGGAAAAGAAGATTGTTGGCATTCACTATAAGTTACTCTGACATATAACAGCCATTGGGTTTCAATACCCTGATATGAACAACCATCTGCTTTGCTCTTGCAAAAAAAAAAAAGTGATTCCTACAACTCAATTTCTTTTATCAAATTGGTCTTCTGAAAAGCCACCCTATTTTTGAGTCTTCTTTCTACAGGCATTTCATTGTCATTAAACACATCATCATTCAAAATATTAGTAGGAAAAAGCGGAATGCAAAATGATCAGTGTGGTACGATCATAACTGAGTAAAATGAATAGAAAAATTATGAGTTAATGATAAGCATGTCTAGGTTGTGGAGTCAGAAGTTTAGGACAACATGACAGGGGCCAAAATGAAGGATACTGTGAAAAGAATGATGACAAACGGTCTGAGGACAGATATCAAGTTCTGAGCCAGTTATTCCAAGGCGAAGGGGAACAGCAATGGTGAGTAGACCCAGGGGGAACTGGAAATGATCGAATCAAGGGAAAATTGTTTAAGTCGATAATGCAATGACAATTATACCAGTAATTTTTTGAAGGGTGGAGAAGAAAGCATTTTAAAATGACTCAGGACAAAGAATCCCTGATTTGATTATTAACCCAAATTATAACTTTAGAAAAGACATTTTACCTCTCTGGACATTATGACTGTAAGACAATAGGGGTGAACAAGAGCAGTCATTCAACAAATACTTATTGAATACCTTGTTTAGGTGAGGCACTGTGCTAGGGCATAGGACATTTAGTGGTAATAAAACAGATACTTCCCTATTTTTAAGAAGCTTTAGGTCTACGGTAGTAGTTTTTAAACATCCTAATATGACTCATTGTGAGAAATACATTTTACATCAAATAAATATGTGTGTGTGTGTGTGTGTGTGAGAGAGAGAGAGAGAGAAAGAGAGAAAGAGAGCAGAGAGAGAGAATATTCATGAAACAATATCTAATCTTATTTCATGCAATGCACCTTGCTATATTGGTACCGTTCTACATTTTAAGATTGTTGTTGAATGGATTTCATGACTAACTAAAGGTTTATGACCATTATTGGTTTGAAAAGCAAAATTCTAGGGGATACTCTCTAGGGCTTTTTGCAGCCTTTTAATGCAATGATTCTGTCACTGTAAAATTTCTCTCATCTCTCAAGATTTTCCAAGCAAGTGGTCCTCTACTTAATCTTTGTTTGAAGTTGGGCCTTTTGTCATCATATGGACAGTGAAAGTGACCTTCCAGATCCAGAAAAGATTCACCTATAGGGTAATTTTGATCACAGCACACATTACTTCTATTGCATCCTGTCTACTGACTTCCATTAGTTACCTGATATTGAATAGCTTTGAAATGCCGTTGCTTTTTTATTTCGAATTTTCTGCCTTTTTCTTTGTTGTTAGTGAAAATCCACTTTTCCCTAGTACCTCAACTTCCCAAAACAAAAACTGCCTCTTGGCAGAAGGTACACTCAAGAACAACGTACTGATTATGTATTTCCAGGAGAATGCTTTTCCCCCCTTATCATTTTGCCCCTGGTAGAGCTTGGTTTTTACCTGAGAATACAGTGTTTGTACCAAAAGTACTCTTCCTGCAAAGAAAAGTTACTTTTGAAACAGAAGTGTGCACAGGAATAAAAAATAGTTGCACTTTGTGATAGAGAAGTAATGGTTTTCTGCTTTTATGAAGAGCAAATTGGGCCAGATGTTCTTTCATTTCTGTATTTGGTTGGTTACTTATTAGTTCCCTAGGAGAAGAATGGGATTTCTAAAAGGTGAAGAGAATAAAAGAAATTTTTCCAATGTGTATTATCAAGAATGTGATAACTCGCGTCCAAGAGGCCATAAAACTCTCTTGTATTAGGTAGTGTGGTTGATTAAAATACCAAATATGAAACCAGAGTCAGAAATAAAAATTTTCTCTTATTTACAGTTCAATGCAAATAATGACTGAAGACATGCACTCTCTACTGAAGAATTTACAAAACATGCAACATGAATTAATGAAAGATGATAAGTAGAGCAAGGTGTTTTTGTAGGAATTACATAACAAGCATGAAATCTCTAGTACCCGGGAACTTAACAAATGCCAGCTCTTTCTTTTCATACATATCAAACACCTGTCCCTACCAACAGACAGAGAAGGTGCAGATCAGCATAGGCTTGGGGAGGTAAGAAACAATACTGAAGGCTTGAGGTGATCTCACATAGGTACGTAGGATTTCTAAAGTCCATTACCAGGGAACTCTGGCAATTGTCTCACTATGTAAACAGTAAAAAAAAAAAAAAGTAATAATAATACCGATTAAGTCAAAAATAATGGTTTGAATCCCACATTCCCTTCTTTTAAACTTGATCATGGCTAGCTCTATTTTAATAAATCTCAATCCCTTTATGCACTGAAAAAAGGTTAATATTACCTGCTCTACTTTTTTGTTGTCGTTGTTGTTTTTGAGACAGAGTCTTGCTCTTTTGTCCAGGCTGGAGTGCAGTGGTGCGATCTCGGCTCATTGCAACCTCCGCCTCCCAGGTTCAAGCAATTTTCCTGCCTCAGCCTCCCAAGTAGCTAGGATTACAGGCACCCGCCACCACACCCAGGTAATTTTTTTTTTTTTCTAGATGGAGTCTTGCTCTGTCACCTAGGCTGAAGTGCAGTGGCAGGATCTCCACTCACTGCAACCTCCACCTCCCAGGTTCAAGCAATTCTCCTGCCTCAGGCTCCTGAGTATCTGGGATTACAGGCACCTGCCACCACTCTCAGCTAATTTTTGTATTTTTAGCAGAGATGGGGTTTCACCATGTTGCCCAGGCTGCTCTCAAACTCCTGACATCAGGTGATCTACCCTCCTTGGCCTCTCAAAGTGCTGGGATTACAGATGTGAGCCACCACTCCCGGCCTACCTGCCCTACTTTTTTTTTTTTTTTTTTTTTTTTGAGACAGAGTCTCGCTCTCTCACCCAGGCTGGAGTGCAGTGGCGCGATCTCAGCTCACTGCAAGCTCCGCCTCCCGGGTTCACGCCATTCTCCTGCCTCAGCCTCTCCGAGTAGCTGGGACTACAGGCGCCCGCCACCACGCCCGGCTAATTTTTTTTTTTGTGTTTTTAGTAGAGACGGGGTTTCACCGTGGTCTCGATTTCCTGACCTCGTGATCCGCCCACCTCGGCCTCCCAAAGTGCTGGGATTACAAGCGTGAGGCACCGCGCCCGGCCTACCTGCCCTACTTTTATAATGGTCTTGTTTTATCAAAAGGGATACTTGACATAAATGAATTTTATAAAATTTAGAGGGCCCTAGAAATAAAAGTTAGTAACATTTATCACACAAGCATACATTGAGACTGGGCTTGGATCATGGGGCACAACTGTGAATAGCCTGGCCTGGCCGTTTCCCTCCAACTGCTTGCAATGAAGTAAAATGGGAGGAGAGAGGTAAGTGAGGTTTCACAAAAGAGGTGTTGTATAAGTAGGTTCTTGAAAGATAAAAAGTAGCTCACCAGTCGCAGAATACAGCAGGGTTGGGAGAGGAATGGCTGGAAGAGAGACTTAAGAAGATTCCAAAGGGAAAAATAGCATGAACTATAATAAGTTCAGTTTAATCAAATACATATGCCCAGAACTGAATAACCAAGATGAATATGATATAGGTTCTGCCCCTATAGGTAAACAAGCTCAATGTAATGTAGTATATCCCTAGACAGAAGTGTGCCCAGGGTGTTGCTCATGAGTCAGTCTGTGAGAAAAATGTTAGTCAGGTGACGTGAATATGTAGCTCACATCTCAGACCAAAGCACCAACTTGCATGAGGACATGTAATCTGCAGGGAGGAGAAATGGCCAGTTTAGGGGAGTGCAAAGAGCTAGCCAATATGTTTTATTGGTGGTAGTGAAAAATACAGATGGCTTGTACATTGCTTTCAATAGAAACTAATGAGTTTATCCTTTATCCTCTGAGTGATAGGATATAGAATAAAATACTTTAAGCAGATAAATGGTAGTGTTCAGAAGAATACTTCTGGAAGCAGTAAGTTGGCTGTACTGAGATAGAGAAGACTTCAGCTGTGAAAATAAACCAGGACTAAAATGGTGATGACCCAGACTAAAATAGGTAGGAGAAATGGGGTGAACAGACATACTTTTCTCATCTATCAGATAGAGGTGAAGTTCTTTCATAGTATCAATTGAATGTATTAACTAATATAAACTTATTTCATTTTTTATGTTGAAACTCCCTTGCCTTTTAATAATCGAAAATCAAAATAGTAAAAATATGGATTAAAAGGAAGGATACATGTATTAATTATGACACCACCAACTGTTGAAACATCTGTTGACATATCAGTGGTTTAACCCAATAAAAGCTTGTTTCTTATTTTTGCGAAGACCCATGATGATGGTGGTAGGGCAGATGATGAGGTCCTTGGCCACAGGCAGTCACTCACAAACATGGGTCCACAAAGGCTCTGACATCTTTAATACATGCTATTTCCAAGACTGCCTTGGGTGTTGACGTCCAGGTCATGAAGAAAGAGAAGAGCTTGCTTCTCCATCACTGCTCACATTATAGCCATTGACAAGAACCAACCACATGGTCACACTTAGATACAAGGGAGTCTGGGAAAGGAATGTGGTACAATGTGTGGGGCACATGAGCCATCTCTGCCACAGCAGGCATTGTTACCTAGGGTGGCTACAATCTCAGTGTGCCCAGAATTTTCTAGTTTGGGCACTAAAAGTCCCATGTCCTGGGAAATCCCCTCAATCCCAGGCAAACTGGAATAGTTGTTATACTATTAGTTGAAAATAGGATGCAGGGCTGGTTCAACATATGCAAATCAATAAACGTAATCCAGCATATAAACAGAACCAAAGACAAAAACCACAAGATTATCTCAATAGATGCAGAAAAGGCCTTCGACAAAATTCAACAGCCTTTCACGCTAAAAACTCTCAATAAATTAGGTATTGATGGGACATATCTCAAAATAGCAAGAGCTATTTATGACAAACCCAGAGCCAATATCATACTGAATGGGCAAAAACTGGAAGCATTCCCTTTGAAAACTGGCACAAGACAGGGATGTCCTCTCTCACCACTCCTATTCAACATAGTGTTGGAAGTTCTGGCCAGAGCAATCAGGCAGGAGAAGGAAATAAAGGGTATTCAATTAGGAAAAGCAGAAGTTGAATTGTCCCTGTTTGCAGATGACATGATTGTATATCTAGAAAACCCCATCGTCTCAGCCCAAAATCTCCTTAAACTGATAAGCAACTTCAGTAAAATCTCAGGATACAAAATCAATGTGCAAAAATCACAAGCATTCTTATACACCAATAACAGACAAACAGAGAGCCAAATCATGAGTGAACTCCCATTCACAATTGCTTCAAAGAGAATAAAATACCTGGGAATCCAACTTGCAAGGGATGTGAAGGACCTCTTCAAGGAGAACTACAAACCACTGCTCAGTGAAATAAAAGAGGATACAAACAAATGGAAGAACATTCCATGCTCATGGATAGGAAGAATCAATATCGTGAAAATGGCCATACTGCCCAAGGTAATTTATAGATTCAATGCCATCCCCATCAAGCTACCAATGACTTTCTTCACAGAATTGGAAAAAACCACTTTAAAGTTCATATGGAACCAAAAAAGAGCCTGCATTAACAAGTCAACCCTAAGCCAAAAGAACAAAGCTGGAGGCATCACGCTACCTGAATTCAAACTATACTATAAGGCTACAGTAACCAAAACAGCAAGGTACTAGTACCAAAACAGAGATACAGACCAATGGAACAGAAAAGAGCCCTCAGAAATAATACCACACATCTACAACTATCTGACCTTTGACAAACCAGACAAAAACATGAAATGGGGAAAGGATTCCCTATTTAACAAATGGTGCTGGGAAAACTGGCTAGCCATATGTAGAAAGCTGAAACTGGATCCCTTCCTTTCAACTTATACAAAAATTAATTCAAGATGGATTAAAGACTTAAATGTTAGACCTAAAACCATAAAAACCCTGGAAGAAAACCTAGGCAATACCATTCAGGACATAGGCATGGGCAAGGACTTCATGTCTAAAACACCAAAAGCAATGGCAACAAAAGTCAAAATTGACAAATGGGATCTAATTAAACTAAAGAGCTTCGGCGCAGCAAAAGAAAATACCAACAGAGTGAACAGGCAACCTACAGAATGGGGGAAAATTTTTGCAATCTACTCATCTGACAAAGGGCTAATATCCAGAATCTACAAAGAACTCAAACAAATTTACAAGAAAAAAACAACCCCATCAAAAAGTGGGCAAAGGATATGAACAGACACTTCTCCAAAGAAGACATTTATGCAGCCAACAGACTCATGAAAAAATGCTCATCATCACTGGCCATCAGAGAAATGCAAATCAAAAGCACAGTGAGATACCATCTCATACCAGTTAGAATGGTGATCATTAAAAAGTCAGGAAACAACAGGTGCTGGAGAGGATGTGGAGAAATAGGAACATTTTTACACTGTTGGTGGGACCATAAATTATTTCAACCATTGTGGAAGACAGTGTGGTGATTGCTCAGGGATCTAGAACTAGAAATACCATTTGACCCAGCCATCCCATTACTGGGTATATACCCAAAGGATTATAAATCATGCTGCTATAAAGACATATGCACACGTATGTTTATTGCAGCACTATTCACAATAGCAAAGACTTGGAACCAACCCAAATGTCCAACAATGATAGACTGGATAAAGAAAATGTGGCACATATACACCATGGAATACTATGCAGCCATAAAAAAGTTCATGTCCTTTGTAGGGACATGGATGAAGCTGGATACCATCATTCTCAGCAAACTATGGCAAGGACAAAAAACCAAACACCACATGTTCTCACTCATAGGTGGGAAATGAACAACGAGAACACTTGGACACAGGAAGGAGAACATAACACACCGGGGACTGTTGTGGGTGGGGGAAGGAGGGAGGGATAGCATTAGGAGATACACCTAATGTAAATGATGAGTTAATGGGTGCAGCACATCAACATGGCACATATATACATACGTAACAAACCTGCACGTTGTGCACATGTACCCTAGAACTTAAAGTATAATAAAAATATATATATATATATTTAAAAAAGAAAATAACAGTTTAAAATAATAATTTAGAAAGTGGGCAAAATTGCCTTTACATGCATCCAAGAGTTTTACAGATGGTACAAAAACCTGAGTACGTGATTGGAAACATTCATTTTGTTTTTATAACTTCAACTTTTAGATACAAGGGGTACATGTGCAGGTTTGTTACCTTGGTATATTGCGTGTAACTGAGGTCTGGGGTATGAAGGATCCCATCACTCAGGTACCAAGCATGGCACACAATAGTTTTTCAACCCTTACCATTATTCCTTCCTGATCTAATGGTCATCAGTGTCTATTGTTATCATCTTTACATACAAGAGTACACAATGTTTAACTCCCACTTATAAGTGAGACCATGAAGTAATTGATTTTCTTTTCCTGCATTAATTTGCTTAGGATAATGGCCTTCAGCTGCATCCATGTTGTTGTAAAGGAAATGACTTTGTTCTTTTTATAAAAGCATAGTATTTCATGTTGTATATGTACCACATTTTCTTTATCCAATCTACTGTTGATGAGCACAGAGGTTGATTCCATGTCTTCACTATTATGAAGAGTCCTGTGACAAACATATGAGTTCATGTGTCTTTTTGGTATAACAGTGTACTTTCTTTTGGATGTATTCCCAGTAATGGGATTGCTGGGTTGAATTGTAGTTCTGTTTTAAGCTCCTTGAGAAATCTCCAAACTGCTTTCCACAGTAGCTGAAATAATTTACATTCCCACCAACAGTGTATAAGCGTTCCCTTTTCTCCACAGCCTCTCCAGCATCTGTTGTGTGTTGCCTTTTTAATAATAGCCATTCTAATTTGTGTGAGGTGGTATTTCATTTTAATTTTGATTTGCATTAATTCATGATGAGTGATGTTGGACATTTTTTCATATGCGTTTTAGCGATTTGTAGGGCTTCTTTTGAGAAGTATCTGTTCATGTCTTTGCCCATTTTTAATGGTTTTTCCTTGTTTGATTGTTTAAGTTACTCATAGATCCTGGAAATTAGACCTTTGTTGGGCACATCGTTTGTGAATATTTTCTCCCATTCTGTAGGTGGACTGTTTACTCTGCTGATAGTTTCTTTTGCAGTGCAGAAGCTCTTTAGTTAGGTCCTATTTGTCAATGTTTGTTTTTGTTGTAAGTGCCTCTGGGGATTTAGTCATAAATTCTTTCCCTAGGCTGATGTCCAGAATGTTTTTTTCCTAGTGTTTTTTCAAGAATTCTATAGTTTGAGGTATTAAATTTAAATCTTTAATCCATCTTGAGTTAATTTTTGTATATGGTGAAAGGTAGGGGTTCAGTTTCACTCTACTGCATAGAGCCAACCAATTATCCCATCACCATTCGTTGAATAGGGAGTCCTTTTGCTTATTTTTGTTGATTTTGTAAAAGATCAGATGGCTGTAGGTATGCAGCTTTATTTCTGTGTTCTCTATTCTGTTCCTTTGGTCTATGTGTCTGTTTTGTACCAGTACCATGCTGTTTTAGTTACTCTAGTTTTATGCTATAGCTTGAAGGAAGTTAATGTGATACCTCTGGCTTTGTTCTTTTTGCTTAGAATTGCTATGACTATTCAGATTCTTTTTTGTTCCATATGAATTTTAGTTTTTTCTAATTCTGTGAAAAATGACATTGGTAGTTTAACAGGAATAGTGTTGAATGTGTTGATTGCTTTGGGCAGATGGTGATTTTAACAATATTGATTCTTCTGATCCATGATCATGGAATATTTTTCCATTTGTCTGTGTTATCGATGACTTCTTCCAGCAGGGTTTTGTAGTTCTCCTTGTGGAGATCTTTCACCTCCTTAGATGTATTCCTAGATATTTTATATTTTGTGAGTATTGTAAATAAAATTGCAGTCTTTATTTGGCTCTCAGCTTGAGCATTATTGCTGCATAGAAATATTACTGATTTTTGTACATTGATTTTGCATCTTGAAACTTTCCTGAAGTGATATATCATTTCCAGGAGGCTTTTGCAGGACTCTTTAGGGTTTTAGATATAGAATCATATCATCAGTGAAGCGAGATTGTTTGACTTCTTTTTTTATTTGGATCCTTTCATTTCTTTCTCTAGTCTGATTCCTTCTAGTTAGTCATAGTACTTCCTGTAGTATGTTGAGTACGAGTGGTGAGAATGGGCATCCTTGTCTTGTTCCAGTTCTCAAAGAGAATGCTTTCAGTTTTTACCCATTCATTATGATATTGGCTGTGGGTTTGTCACAAATGGCTCTTATTATTCTGAGGGATGTTCCTCCAATGCCTAGTTTCTTGAGGGTTTTTATCATGAAGAGATGTTGGATTTAATCAAAAGATTTTTCTGGGTTGATTGAGATGACCATATGGTGATATAGTTTGAATTTTTGTTCCTGCCCAAATCTCATGTCAAATTGTAATCCTCAATGTTGGAGGTGGGGCCTGCTGGGAGGTGATTTTAGATCATGAGGGCAGATTTCCTTGTTTAGTGCTGTGCTCATGATAGAGTTCTCATGAGATCTGGTGTTTAAGTGTATAGCACTTCCCCAACCTCTCTCTCTTTCTCCTGTTCCAGCCATGTAATATGCAGCTACTTCCAACCTTCACCTTCCACCATAATTGAAAGTTTCTTGAGGCCTCCCCAGCTATGCGTTCTGTACAGCCTATGAAACCATGAGACAATTAAACCTCTTTTCTTCATAAATTACCTAGTCTCAGTCTCAAGTAGCTTTTTTTTGTTGTTGTTTTTGTTTTTGAGACAGAGTTTTGCTGTGTTACCCTGGCTGAGGTACAGTGGTGCAATCTTGGCTCACTTCAACCTCTGCCTCCTGAGTTTCAGCAATTCTCTTGCCTCAGCCTCTTGAGTAGCTGGGATTACAGGCACGCACCACCACTCCCAGCTAATTTTTGTATTTTCAGTAAACACGGGGTTTCACCACATTGGCCAGGCTGGTCTCGAACACCTTACCTCAGGTGATCCACCCGTGTTAGCCTCCCAAAGTGTTAGGATTACAGGCATGAGCCACTGCACCCAGCCTCAGGTAGTTCTTTACAGCAGTGCAACAACAAACTAATACATATGGTTTATGTTTTTAATTTAGTTTATGTGATGAATCACATTTGTTGATTTGCATATGTTGAACCAACCTTGCATCTCAACAATTAAGCCTACTTGATCATGGTGAATTAACTTTTTGATGTGCTGCTGGATTCACTTCGCTAGTATTTTGTTGAAGATTTTTGCATCTATGTTCATGAAGTCTATTGACCTGTAGGTTTCTTTTGTCATGTATGTTTGCCAGATTTTGGTATCAGGGTGATGCTGACTTCATAGAATGAGGTAGAGAAGAGTCTTTTCTCCTCAATTTTTTGGAATAGTTTCAGTAGAATTGGTACCAGCTCTTCTTTGTCTGTCTGGTAGAACACAGCTGTGAATCCATCTGGTCCAGGGCTTTTGTTTGTTTGTTTTGGTAGGTTTCTTATTATAGATTCGATTTTGCAACTCGATATTTGTCTGTTCAGGGTTTCAATTTCTTCCTGATTTAATCTTGAGAGATTACGTGTTTCCAGGAATTTATTCATTTTCTATAGATTTTCTAGTTTGTGTGCACAAAAGTGTTCATAATAGTCTTTGAGGATTATTTGCACTTTTGTGGGATTGGTTGTAATGTCATCTTTGTCATTTCTGATTGTGTTTATTTAGATCTTCTTTTTTCCTGTTAATCTAGCTGGTGGTCTACTGACCTTGTTTTATCCTTTCAAGAAACCAACTTTTGGTTTTGCTGAGTATTTGTATAAATTTTGGGGTCTCAATTTCATTCAGTTCTGCTCTGATTTAGTTATTTACTTTCTTCTGCTTGTTTTGGGGTTAGTTTGGTCTTGTTTTTCTAGTTCCTCTAGGTATTAAGTTAGATTTCTAAATTGAGATCTTTCTAACTATTTGAGGCAGGCATTTATTGCTATAAACTTTCCTTTTAAGACTTTTTGCTGCATCCCAGAGGTTTTGGTATGTTGTGTCTCTATTTTCATTTATTTCAAATAATTTTTTGTTTCTTTCTTAATTTCATTGTTTATCCCAAAGTAACTCAGGAGCAAGTACTTTAATTTTTATATAATTGTGTTGTTTTGAGAGATCTTCTTGGTTTTGATTTCTATAAGTCCAAAATTTGTTAGTTTTCTGCCTTGATAATCTGTCTAATGCTACCAGTGGGGTATTGAAGTCCCTCACTACTATTAATAACGTACATGTCTAAGTCTTTTCACAGGTCCAGACATACTTGTTTTATGAATCTGGATGCTCCAATGTTGGGTATATATATATATATATATTTAGGATAGTTTAGTCTTCTTGTTTAATTGAACCCTTTATCATTATGTAATGCCTTTCTTTGTCTTTCTTCACTATTACAGGTTTAATGTCTGTTTTACTTAATGCAAGTATAGTGACCCCTGTTCTTTTCTGTTTTCCATTTGTGTGATAGATCTTTCTCCAAACCTTTATTTTGAGCCTATGATTGTTATGTGTGAGATGGATCTCTTGGAAACAGTAGATGGATGAGCTTTGTTTTTAATCCACCTTGCCACTCTATGCCTTTTAAGTGGGGTATTTAAACCATTGACATTCACGTTTAATATTGATATATTAGGTTTTGATCCTATTGTGAAGTTGTTAGCTGGTTGCTTTTTATTTTCTATTGTGTGGTTGCTTTATAAGGTCTGTGGGCTATGCATTTAAGGGTGTTTTTGTGGTAGCAGGTATCATTCTTTCATTTCTATTTTTAGAACTCCCTGCCAGGCGCGGTGGCTCACGCTTGTAATCCCAGCACTTTGGGAGGCCGAGGCGGGCAGATCACGAGGTCAGGAGATCGAGACCACGGTGAAACCCCGTCTCTACTAAAAATACAAAAAATTAGCCGGGCGTGGTGGCGGGCGCCTGTAGTCCCAGCTACTCGGAGAGGCTGAGGCAGGAGAATGGCGTGAACCCAGGAGGCGGAGCTTGCAGTGAGCCGAGATCGCGCCACTGCACTCCAGCCTGGGCGACAGAGCGAGACTCCATCTCAATAAAAAAAAAAAAAATAAAATAAAAATAAATAAATAAAAAGAACTCCCTAAAGGATCTCATGTAAGGTTGGTCTAGTGGTAATGAATTCCATTAGCACTTGCTTGACTGCGTGAACTTTTACTTCTCCTTTGTTTATGAATCCTAGTTTGGCAGGGTATGAAATTCTTGTTCGGAGTTTCTTTAAGAATGCTGAAAACAGAACCCAATCTCTCCTGACTTCTAAGGTTTCTTTTGAGAAATCCACTGTTAGCCTGATGAGGTTCCCTTTGTAAGTGGTCTGAACTTTTTCTCTAGCTGTCTTTAAGATTTTTTTCTTTAATGTTGACCTTGGACAGTCTGATGATTATATGCCTCGATGATGCTCATTTTATATGGTATCTCACATATTTATTCTGGATTTCTTGTATCTGGATATCCACCTCTCTAGCAAGATTAGGGAAATTTTCTTGAATTATTCCTTCAAATCTGTTCTTCAGGTTGTTTCCCTTTTCTCCATTTCTCTCAGGAATGTCAATAATTTGTAGGTTTGGTCACTTTATATGATCCTATATTTCTCAAATACTTTATTTTTTTAAATTCTTTTTCCTTTATTTTTGTCTGTCTGGGTTAGTTCAAAAGACTGGTCTTCAAGTTCTCAAATTCTTTCTTCTTCTTTGTCCAGTCTATTAATAAAGCTTTCAATTCTATTTTAAAATTCCCTGAGTTTTTCAATTCCAGAAGCTCTGATTAAGTTTTTTGAAGATGTTTATCTCTTCATTTCCTGGATTGCTTTAGAAGTTTCTTTGTGTTGATTTTCAACATTGTTGTTGATCTCATTGAGCTTCCTTGCAATCCATTCTTTGCATTCTTTATCTGTTATGTCTGAGTTTCTGTTTTGGTTATGTATTATTGCCAGATAACTAGCGTGATCCTTCAGTGATGTCACTACACTAAGGTTTTTCATAGTTCCAGAATTTTTGTGCTAGCTCCTTCTCATCTGGAGACGCTGGCATTTCTAAGTTTCGTAATTATTTTTGTGCAGGCAGGACTTTTTTCTTTTTCTTTCTTCCCCTATAATATTATTTTTTCTTATTTCCTTTTCCCATTTCCCCCTCCCCCACAGAGGATACGACTTTAGCACAAGGATCCCCAGCCCCTGGCCCGAAGACTGGTCCTGGTTCATGGTCTATTAGGAACCAGGTGGCACAGCAGGAAGTGAGCTACTGGGGAGCAAGCATTACTGCCTGAGCTCCACCTCCTGCAGATCAGCAGTGGCATTAGATTCTCTTTTTTTTTTTTGAGACAGAGGCTCACTCTGTCACCCAGGCTGGAGTGCAGTGGTGCAATCTCGGCTCACTGCAAGCTGCACCTCCTAGGTTCACAGGTTCATGCCATTCTCCTGCCGCAGCCTCCCGAGTAGCTGGGACTACAGGCAACCGCCACCACGCCTGGCTAATTTTTTGTATTTTTAGTAGAGATGTTAGCCAGGATGGTCTCGATCTCCTGACCTTGTGATCCACCAGCCTCGACCTCCCAAAGTGCTGGGATTACAGGCATGAGCCACCGCTCCCAGCTGGCATTAGATTCTCATAGGAGCACAAGCCCTATTGTGAACTGTGCACTCCAGGGATTTAGGCTGTGCACTCCTTATGAGAATCTAACTAATGCCAGATGATCTGAGGTAGAACAGTTTTACCCTGAAACCATCTCCCCTCCCCTGCTACCATCCTTGGAAAAATTTTCTTCCACAAAACCGGTCCCTGGTGCCAAAAAGGCTGGGGACTGCTGCATTAGAGAATGCTGGGTGGGTCTTTTGGCTTCGCTTCTATAGTCCTATGAATGTCAGCAGTTTTATATTGGGCTGTGCTATTGGACCTACAAGCCAGAAGATGGAGCTTGTGGGTGAGTCAAGTGTTGCCAAAGCAGCTGGGTATTTACTTAATCCTTGTTTACTGGCAGAAGCTCTCTGTTATCTCAGCGAATGGGCTGATTCATGAGGTGCACTGTGGTCAGAGCTCCCTCTTCAGCCCTAGAGGGGTAGGGGACAAGATGGTCAAGGCTGGACTGGACAGGTCTATCTTCCAGTCCACCAATGGCAGGCACAAGCACCAGCACCAAGGGAGAATCCATCAGGTAGCCACCAAGTGCCCAGAGGTGTGCCTAGATGTGAAGCTGGGAGCCCTCCTTGGCCCCAAGTTCTCTGCACAGGGATTGGGGACAGCCTAAACTCCTGATCCAAGGAAGTAGGTACTCTAAGTGCTTGAAAATCTGCTGTGCATGGAGTGGAGAGGGCTTCCTCCGCCAGTCCCACACCAGGATCTCTGCAAATAAAACGTGGCCTGCTCAGGCTGCTGTTTCAGGTGACCAGTGCTCCAAATGCCTGGAGATCTGCCTGGGCATGGAGTGGAAAGGGCTCCCCTCTTCCAAGATCTCTGCACAGTATGGGTGGGGTGACTTTGGCTGCTGAACCAGGCAAGCAGGTGTTCTGAATGTCTGGGGCTCTCCCTGGGTATAAAGCAGAGAGGGTCCTCTTGTACCAGGATCTCTGCAAAGGAAGGGTGGGGCAGTTTAGGCTACTGATCCAGGTGAGTGGATGCTCCAAATGCCTGGGATCTGCCTCGGCATGAAGTGGAGACAGTCTCACTGTACCATGATCTATGCACAGGAAGAGTGAGGAAGGTCATGCTGCTGATCCAGGTGAGGGGGTGACCTGGATACCTGGAGATATGCCTAGGTGTGAAGCAGAGAGGACCCCACTGTGCCACAATCTTAGAGTAGCAGGCTGGGGCACCCAGCAATGGCACACACAGACCAGTTCCATGATGCCAAGCTGCTCCTGGCTGCAAGTCCGATCATCCAGGAGAAAATGCAGCTGTAGTAGCTCTCCTGCCACCCCAGGCCTGCAACAGGGGGGTGTCTACTGTGAGGTACTTTCCACAGTTTTGGCTGTGGAGGTGCCTATCCTGATGCAGAGAAGGTGCTCTACTCTCTGGCCCAAGACTAAAATTCATGCATAGCCATGCTGCCAGGTCACCAAAGAATGGCTGACTTTGTATGTGCCCAGATTTAAAATGCTGTCCTGCTCTTGTTCCCAGACCTGGGAACATGCCTGCAGTTTTAACCCAGTGTCTTTCTCCCACAACATTTCCAAGCCACTCCCCAAGTTAGTTTCAGGGCTTGGCAGAAACACAATGGTATCCCTCAACCTAAGTTGCTCAGATCCCCAGTGGAAAGCTAAGTCACAAAAAGAGGCTGTCTAACTCTCACATACTGAGAGTTCATTCACTTTTATCAGCCAGATACCATCATTGGGGCTGTTTGCCTGCATTCTCCTTCCCAGGATCTGGGGTGTCCTTCAGGATTCCAATGGATTCCCATTTTCCTTCTTTAACCAAATCTTGCAAAGTTTATCTTTACACACTGTCTTGCTATTTCCAAGTGGCTGAGACATACTAAAAGCCTCTAATTCACTATCTTGGGGGAAAAACTTATTTCATTTAGAAATTCTGATATTAAGCAATTTTTTGCTGTTTATGCTTCAGCATACATTGAAAAGATCATCATTAGAGTAATTAAGCATGGAAGGCTGACCATTAAACCTAGCCCTGAATTGGACCAATGAGGAGACTGAGGCCCAGAGAAGACAGACACCCGTCCTACATCATGCACTATTAGTGGTTGCTATGGTTTGAAATGGACATGTCCCTCCAAAGACTCATATGATAGAAACTTAATCTCCAAGTCAATAATATTAAGAGGTGGGGCCTTAGAAGGTGATTAAGTCATGAGGCCTCTATCCTCATAAATGGATTAGTTACTTTATAAAATGGCTCAAGGGAACTAGCTAGCTCCTTTTAGCCTTTTGCCCTTCTGCCTTCTGCCATGTGAGGATACAACAACAAGGTGCCATCTTGGAAGCAAAGAACAGCCCTCACCATATGCTGAATCTACTGGTAACATGATCTTAGACTTCTTAGCCTCCATAACCGTGAGGAATATATGTCTGTTATTTATAAATTACCCAGTCTCAGATATTTTGTTACAGCAATACAAAGTGGGGAGGACAGTGGCAGATAAAGGAGAACAGCCCCATTCTTGTGACTCTAATACTCCTCTTGTGACTCCAGAATTACACTCTAGAAACTATCAGTAATCCTCAAGAGAGACCAGGATACAGAGCAAGGATGTGCACCTGGCAGAAGTGACAGAAGCTCTCAGTTTATGGCTCTTCTACTCTCTCATAGAGAGAAGTACAAATCTTTCATCCATCAGGCACACATTCAATGACAAATGTTCACTGAACCCTGCTCAGATCAAACATTGACTGACAAATGTTCACTGAACCCTGCTATAAAAGAGCCCCAGTGCTAGATACTGGAAATACAGACCAAATAAATCCCAGGCCTGTGATAGGTCTAAAATGAGTCCTTGTCAAGGTGAGCAACACTTTGCTGAAGTGGACAGCAAATCCACAAGCATGGACCCACTGGCTAGTGGAATCTGGAATTCCCTTTGCTGTTAAGTCTGAAATGCTATCCATGGCACTGTCCCATCTCATGTGCTTCCTGGGGTCAAAACATTGATTTGAAATTCAGTCTCCCTTGGAGGTCTTTTAAACCCTGTCTTGTAAACTGTCTCTGGGAACTGGGCCCTTCCCACAAATCTACAGCTACTGACTAGGGCCCTGCTCAAAACCAGACCGACAACCTGACATGGGTTTGACTTCCAGCATCCCTACTGCTCAAAGACACTCACTGCTATATGTTACCCCATCAGAATATCTTGGATTCTGCTTGAATTAAATCTCAATTTGCCATACATTTGTATCCAAGCATTTGCACTACAGGCTACGTATTTAGGGGTTAACTTGGTCAATTCTCCCAGTCCTAATACTGAATGATCCAAAGTATTCTCTTTCAAATGCTCTATGTATGCTGCAGTCCCAGAAATGCCTTAGAGCAAGATCACCTGAGACAGAACAAAAACAACAGGTAAAATGAGATAAGGATTCCCTGGATACTGGTTAGAAAGTACCAGGAAGTAGAACAGGATAGGCAGATACTACACAAAGTGGAGCCCCTAAGACAAGCAGAACCCCGATATATGGTTGTTTAGATACTGCTTCATTTTACTGAAAGCTTATTCAATCTGGACTCTACTGTTCCAATTAAATTGTTTGGGTCATTTATATGCAAGTGTGGACCTGTTGTGACTATTCTGCACCTACAGCCACCAGGTTTATTTGTGTTCCAACCTATCACTATGGTTCTCATAACAGGAAGAAAAGTAAAACAGAAACAAACTACCCAGAACCATCAAGGTGGAGCTCCTCCTTCCTCTAATGAGCCACTGGCAGCCAAACAAATGATGCTTTGTGATAATGCACACATATTGCCGTAGCCATGGAAACACACTTAGCAACAAAGAAACCTTGACCTTTCCCCATCTGTTTAGAATCTTCACAATGACACATTAATTTCAGCACATGAAAACAAAAAAGAAGGGCATAAATGTTATATTTTATAGATATAATTCTCAGGCAGCTAAGCTCAGTGTGGATATAACTCATAGATGAGGATGGAATGATGCAGCTAGCTTTAGTCCAATACTGCAGGGTAGAACCTGGATGATATTTTACTAGCATGAGCTATCTGATTCAGGTATGTTCTTCTGTTTACCAAGAGATTCCTGGAAAGGCACCAAAACTGGGCAGAGATGGACCGCTATAAGAACAAACACTAGCCAGTATAAATACTCCCAAGAGACAATAAGAAAGATCTAGAATAACTAAAATTCTGTGCAAGCAAAAGCTTTCTTTCCATGCAGCTACGGTTAGCAGCCTAAGGCTGAAGACAATGGAGACAGATTCGGTACAGTTCTATTCAATGCGATACACTTTTAAGGAGCCTGTCTATTTTCATGGATAGCTAAGAATGAAGTATAGAGGAAATATACAACATAGGTTCTGTCTCTAAAATAGTACACTGTTTGTAAATATAGAGATAGTAACTCAAATCAACTGTAAAAACCTCATGAAAAGCCAGATAAATGTTGCAGAAGTAATAAGTGAAGGCCCCTGAATGAGGTGTCACTTGAGCTAAACTTGAATATATAGGACTTAAAAAAAATTAACTGTCATGTGAGCAGACAGATGAGTCAAAGATGTACTTAGCTCTTTAATGAAGGAATCAGCATTATAACAAAGCTGATGTGATGAAGGATGTGAGAAAATGATATATGTTAGTGGGGAAAAAAATAAGATTGCAAACAAAGATTGAAAACTGGCAATGTCTTCCCAGGCAATAAAACCACAGTATTTGGAGGTGTCTTTTTTACCCAATAAAAATTATTTGCGACATATCAATCTTCTGCACTCTAGCATCAAACTTTGCAGAATCTGAGCCCTAATCAAATAAACAATAAGCCAAACAAAGTTACCTTCCTCAAGAGATTTGTTGGTTGGATTTGTTGTAAAACACTCTAGCATGACATTGAAAGAGCATACAGAATGATTCTCCTTTATTTTTAAATTTTGGAAAATTTTCATGAACAATGGTAGAATATAGGTAGAGAACAAAAGTGAAAACAAAAATCAATAAAACAAAAGAAAGAGTTAGGATGAGAAGGTCATTATTCAGTCCTTCACTTAAGTACATTATTAGGAGAAAAACAACACTCTCAGCTGTAGACTGAATGGAGAAAATATGATTCAGTTTCATTCTGAGAAATATAGTATTGAGTATACAATCTTTTACACAATCGGAAATATGTTGAGAATCATTTTTTTCATTACTAAAAATTCTTGTGGGTAGGTTACTAACAGACTAACAATGTGGTAGAAAATCACTTTTGAGATTTACTGAACCCACTGAAAAAAATAAGAGCTACATATTAAAAGAAATTTGATTTATTTGGTACTATTTGCCTGAGAAAAATCTAAAATGGACAACACTTGCTATTTTTAATTAAGAACTAATATATTCAATACAACCAATATATACTGAAAATATATATTACTCTTACATTCATGTTTATGCCAATTGGAATGAAAGAAGGGGGAAATGTAGGAAAAGGCAAAGAAATGAAAGAAAGACAGGAAAGAAAAATATGAGTAAACTATCAGACAAGAATCAAAGGAACAAAAATGAAGAGTAGGAGAAACAAGGAAAAGATGCAGCTGAGACAGGAAGAATTAGAAAATGTCACAAACTATCAAGAAAGAGGGACAAGGAAGAAGCAATATATAGAGATTTTAAAAGAGATGAGCCAACAGTGAGATACCACTACATAGCTATTCTAATAGCCAAAATCCAGAATACTGACAACACCAAATGCTGGGAAGGATGTGGGGCAACAGGAACTCGTATTCACTGTTGGTAGAAATGCAAAATGGTACAGTCACTTTGGAGGACAGTTTGTGGCGGTTTCTTATGAAACTATCCTTACCATATGTTTTAAGCAGTTTTGGGCTGCTGTAACAGAATACCACAGACTGGGTGGCTTGGACAACAAACATTCATTTCTCAAAGTTCTGGAGGCTGGAATTGCAAGATCAGGGTGCCTGCGTGATTGGGTTCCTGGCAGGAGCCCTCCTCCTCATTCACAGACCTTTGCCTTTTTAAAATATTCTCACATGGCAGAGAGAGAGATCATTTCTCATGTATACCTTCTGCATGAGGATGTTCCCTCATGATCTAATTACCTCCTCAAAACCCTACCTTCAAATACCGTCACACAAATTAGTGCTTCAACACTTGAATTGAATTTTTTGTGCTGTGGACAAACTTTCCGTCTGTAGCACCATATGATCCTGCAATTGTGCTCCTTCATATTTACCCAAAGGAGTTGAAAACATGTGTCTACAAAAAAAACCTGCACAGGAATATTTGAAGCAACCTTATTCTCATAACTGCCAAAACTTGGAAGTGACAAAGATGTCCCTGCTGTAGGGGACTGAATAAACTGTGGTATATCCAGACAGTGGAATATTATTCAGCACTAAAAAGAAATGTGCTAACTTCATACTTAATAGGCAAAAGCTGGAAGCATTCCCTTTGAAAACTGGCACAACACAAGTCTGCCCTTTCTCGTCACTCTTATTCAACACAGTATTGGAAGTCCTGAACAGAAAGAAATAAAAGGCATCCAAATAGGAAGAGAGAAAGCCAAACTATCCCTGTCTGCTGATGACATGATTATATATCTAGAAAACCCCACAGTCTCAGCCCAAAGCTCCTGCAGCTGATAAACAACCTTAGCAAAGTTTTAGAATACAAAAATCAACATACAAAAATCACTAGCATTCTTACACTCTAGTAGCCAAGCCGAGAGCCAAATCAGAAAGCAGTTTCATTCACAACTGCCATAAAAAGAATAAAATACCTAGGAGTACAGCTAACCAGAGAGGTAAAAGGTTTCTACAGTGATAATTACAAAACATTGCTCAAAGAAATCAGAGATGACAAAACCGAATGGAAAAGCGTTTCATGCTCATGGATCAGAAGATCAGAAGAATCAAAATCAGAAGAATCAAATCAAAATGGCATTAATGCCCAAAACGATTTACAGATCCAATGCTATTCGTATCAAACTACCAATGACATTCTTCACAGAACTAGAAAAATTGTTTTAAAATTCATATGGAACCAAAAAAGCCCAAATAGCCAAGGCAATCCTAAGAAAAAGAATAAAACTGAAGGCATCAAGCTACCCAACTTCAAACTATACTACAGGGCTACAGTAACCAAAACAGCATGGTACTGGTACAAAAACAATCAAATAAACCAAACGAAACAGAATAAAGGGTCCAAATATAAAGCCACACACCTATAACCATTTGATCTTTGACAAAGCTGAAAAAAACAAGCAATGGGGAAAGGACTCTCTATACAGTAAATGGTGCTGGGATAACTGGCTAGCCATATACAGAAAATTGAAAGTGGACCCCTTCTTTACATCATATGCAAACATCAACTCAAGATGAATTAAATACTTAAATTTAAAACCCAAACTATAAACGCCTTGGAAGACAACCTAGGCAATATCATTCTGGACATTAGAAAATGGTAAAGATTTAATGATGAAGATGACAAAACGAGTCACAAAAATAGCAAAAATTGACAAATGGGTCTAATCAAACTTAAGAGTTTCTGCACAGCAAAAGAAATTATCAACAGAGTAAACAGACAACCTGCAGAATGGGAGAAAATATTTGCAAACTATATATCTGACAAAGATCTAATATCAAGCATCTATATGGAACTTAAACAAATTTACAAGAAAAAAACCTCAACTTCATTAAAAAGTGAGCAAAGGATATGAACATACATTTTTCAGAAGAAGAAATACATGTGGCCAACAAGTATATAAAAAAAGCTCAGTGTCATTGATTATTAGAAAATTGCGAATCAAAACCTCAATGAGATACCATCTCACACCAGTCAGAATGGCTATGATTAAAAAGCCAAAAAATAACAAATGCTCGTGAGGTTGTGGAGAAAAGGGAATGCTTATACACTTTTAGTGAGAGTATATCTTAGTTCAACCATTGTGGAAAGTAGTGTGGCAATTCCTCAAAGAGCTAAAAACAGAACTACCATTCGACCCAGCAATCCCATTACTGGGTACGTACCCAAAGGAATATAAATGGTTCTACCATAAAGACACATGTACACATATGTTCATTGATGACTACTCACAATAGCAAAGACATGGAACCAACCTAAATGCCCATCAATGGTAGACTGACTGAAGAAAATGTGGAACATATACACCATGGAATACTACATAGCCATAAAAAAGAATGAGATCATCTCCTTTGCAGCAACATGGATGAAACTGGAAGCCATCATCCTTAGCAAACTAACACAGGAACAGAAAACCAAACATCACATGTTCTCACTTATAAGTAGATACTAAATGATGAGAACACATGGACACAAAGAAGGGAACAACACACACTGGTGCCTACTTGAAGGGAAAGGGTGGGAAGAGGAAGAGAATCAGAAAAAAAATAACTAGTACCTAGGTGAGAAAAAATAATTTTACAACAAACTTCCATAACACAAGTTTACCTATACAACAAACCTGCACATGTGCCCCTGAAACTAAAGTAAAAGTTAAATAAAATAAAAAGAAATGGGCTATCAAGCTGTGGAAATACATGGAATAAACTTAAATGCATATTACTAAGAAAAAGAAGCAATCTAAAAAGGCTACTTACCATATGATTACAACTATATGACATTCTGGAAAAAATGAAACTATAGAGAGAGTAAAAAGATCAGTGATTGCCAGAGTTTGGGGGTAGCAGAGATGAATATGTGGAACACAGAGGATATTTAGGGTATTGAAACTATTTTGTGTAATACTATAGTGGTGGATATAGAGTCATCATATATTTGTCTTGAAGGGTGACAGAATATATCATCTTAAAATATGCCACTTTGACATAAGAATTATTTTAAACTAAAGACACTTGAAAAACAGTAGACACAGAAAGTTCACTCTGCCCTCCTTGTATCAAGAGAAAAAAAACACACTTATCACTAGAGATGGGAGCAAATTCTTATGTGAAGGATGCCCTCCTTGTAGCAAAAAATTAAATAATAAAAATAAGCAGCTGCATTCTGGTCTCCAGAGACGGGAAGTCAAGACTGAAAAAACAATCTGTACAAATAGACTTCGTTAAAATAACTCTTTCCTTCCTTTGGGCTCCCCATATATTTCAGTCACTGTTCCACAATTGCCACCGTGTCCAAACACTATATACACATTTCGGTTTTGCCACGTCTTTAGGGCTTCATCTTTCTATGGGGGCTCCCATATACGTGTACAAATCTGTATGCTTTTCTCCCGTGAATCTATCTATGTCAATTTAACTTTCATGCCCAGCCAGAGACCCTAAGACGGTGGATGTAAAGTATTGCCTCACTACACTTTGAAGCCATAGAATGTACTACACCAGGAGTGACCCTCATGTAAACTATGGACTTTAGTGATAATGATATGTCAGTGTAGGTCCATCAATCACAACAAACGTACCACTCTGCTGAAGGATGTTGATGTGCAGTTGTGGGAGTAAGGATATATAGAAAATCTCCATACTTGCTGCTTAATTTTGCTGTGAACCTGAAACTTCTCTAAAAGTTAAAGTTTATTAAGGGGGAGAGAGAGAGAGAGAGTGAAGGAGAGGAATATGAGGTTAAAAGAGTGGGAAGGATTAGGCAAAGATAGAATAATTCAGTAGAACTGAAAGTTAAGGCAAGTTGAAATTTCCATCCCCTCATTATTCACTTGTTCTGGATTTCTTTGTCACACTGTTAGAAGTAGTGATCAGGTGATTGGCCTTTATTCAAAGTTCTTCGATTACTTTATTCCCTCAACCTGGAGGGGAGAAACAGTATTCTGGTCCAGAAGAGAATATCACACTGCCTGAATGAACTCAAGCTCAAGTTTGACACTGATTCCCTGAGGTCACAGTTTTCTGCTCCCACTGAAACACAGAAGCTAGGATCGGGCTGGCCCATATTCCAGGCTAACCCAGCTTTCACCTGACGGGGACCTAAACAAGTGTCATGGCTCCAGCTGCCTTCTCATGTGGTGGCAGTAATGTGCCCTATATATCGCAAGGATGTAATAAAGCACATGTTTACCTATTAACAAACCTGCACATCCTGCACATGTACCTCAGAACTTAAAAAATAATAATAAAAATGAAAAAATAATAAAGTTCAATTAAGATAACAGATGAAAACCTGTTGCCAGGAGTTTGGCAGCCTGCCATTCTCAGGCATAGCAGCTGTTGTCAGATTGAACTGGTTATGGGCTACGCCCGTGTGAATGCAGGACACAGGATGATTCTAAAGCCAGCCTCTTCTACTCTCCTTCTTCACTGGTAGAACCTTCTCCCTGGGCCTACCTTTTATCCTCAGCTCCAAACACGATTGACTCTGCCTTTAAGAGGTTAATACAAGTCAGATAGAAGGTACTGGGAAGTTTTCTGCTTTTAATTTCTGCTTAAAGACTTATTGGCCAGGGCACTATCACATCGTCTTACTTAACAGCCTTTCCTGCACAATAAACTGCTTGGCGCCCACCTCGGCCCACAAACCCTACGATTAAGCGATCGTTTGTCCTCGGGAGCTTGACAGAAACAGGAGTCTGAGGCGGGCTGGGAGGAGCCCAGATTTATTAAAGTAATAAATAACCTGGAAGCCCCCACCAAGCTGCCTCCTCCCCCTTCTTATTTACTTCCTTTCTGTGGCTTCTGAGATGGGGACTTAATTGCTTGGAAAGATAGTTGCCTAAGAACTCCACAGTACTTGCATCCCAGAAACAATAAAATAAAACTGGGAAGCTCTAGGGCTACAGCTTAATAACAGCTCTGCTGCTGGCTGGGCTGGGTTTCTCAGCCAGCGCTCACTCAGAGCATGTTTCTAGAAGAGCAGCACTCACTCTTGTGCACATAAATGCACTCCATGAGGCGAGGATGCATCAGGCTGGCCGAAGGGAGGCCCTCTAAAATGAGGTTCTTATTCACCCTGTCTTTTGTTTAACTCTTTTTAATTTTTTAATTGTAGCTTTTTAAGAAAATTATTTGGCAAACAAATAATTTGGTAGAAATTATTGAACATTGCCTTGTACTTAATATTTTTAAATATCTGTCTTCCCTGTATTCTCATTTGATCACAAATTTTTAGATTATTATCACAAAATATATGTGTGTGGTTCAGGAACAACTTATCTAGACAGAGCTCATCTCTCTAGAATGTTCTCATGTCCAAAACATTATAGTATCTAAAAAGCATTACATAAGGAAGGCAATTTTCTAGAAAGTCAAAATAGACATTTCATTTATATACATGCCAGTGCTCACTTTTTCTCCCTCTTACACACAATTCTTACAAATGTATTTTTTTTGCTTTCTCAGCCAGCCTAGAAAGTAGTAATACTTCTTGGCCGGGTGCAGTGGCTCACGCCTGTAATCCCAGCACTTTGGGAGGCCGAGGCAGGCAGATCACGAGGTCAAGAGATCGAGACCATCTGGCCAACATGGTGAAACCCCATCTCTACTAAAAAATACAAAAATTAGCTAGGCGTGGTGGTGTGCACTTGTAGTCTCAGCTACTCAGGAGGCTGAGGCAGGAGAATCGCTTGAACATGGGAGGCAGAGGTTGCAGTGAGCTGAGATCACGCCACTGTGCTCCAGCCTGGCAACAGAGCAAGACTCCGTCTCAAAAAAAAAAAAAAAAAAAAAAAAAAAGAAAGTAGTAATACTTCTCATAGGCTCATTATTACAGCCAGTCACTCATCTTTCTATTTCACTTGTTTAAGTTAAGCTTGTGAAATTTATATAGCATAAACCATTTTAAAGTGAATAATTCAGTGGAATTTAGTACATTCACAATATTCTGCAACCACCACCTCCATCTAGTTCCAAGACATTTTCATCACCCTAAAATTCCATACGCATTAAGTGGTCACGCCCCATTCCCTCCTTTCCCCATCCCTGGCAACCACCAATTTGCTTTCTGTTCCTATCAATTTATGTAGTCTGTATATTTCACATAAATAGAATCATACCACATGTAACCTTTTGTGTCTGGCTTCTTTTACTTAGATAACCGTTTTCAAGGTTCATTCACATTGTAGCTGGTCAGTGTTTCATTCTCTTTTATAGTTAAATAATATTCCATTATATGGATATACCACATGTTATTTATCCATTTGTTTATTGATGAACATGGGTTATATTGTGAATACTGCAGACATAAACATTTCTGTATAATATTAATTAGAATATCTGCTTGCAATTCTCTTCAATATACCCACGGGTGAAATTTCTGGGTCAGCTGGTATTTTTATGCTTTACTTTTTCAGAAACTGCCAAACTGTTTTTCACAGTGGCTGAATCATTTTGCATTCCCACCAGTAATGTACAAGGGTTTGAATTTCTTCAATTTCTGTAATTGTATTTCACTTACAATTCCTACAAATACATTTATCTACTTTCCCTGCCCCTAGTCTAGAAAGTAGTTGTACTTTTTGCAGTCTCCGTATTAGGTGCCAGTCACTTTTTTTTTTTTTTTTTGCTTCCCTTATATAAGTTAAGCTTATTCCCAGAAATGCATGCGTCTACTTATAGCAATTCACAGCATTGTCCAAAAGCTGAAAATTACCATTCAAACTTAGGCAAAGTTGCTGTGAAGAAACCTTAATTTTTCAAGTGCCAAGTTCTAAAAAGATATTTTCAGGTATGCAAGCTCCCCCAATTTTTTTTTTTTTTTTTGAAATGGAGTCTCACTCTGTTGCGCAGGCTGGAGTGCAGTGGTTCGATCTCGGCTCACTGCAAGCTCTGCCTCCTGGGTTCATGACATTCTCCTGCCTCAGCCTCCTGAGTAGCTGGGACTACAGGCGCTGACCAACACGCCTGGCTATTTTTTTATATTTTTAGTAGAGTCGAGGTTTCACCGTGTTAGCCAGGATGGTCTTGATCTCCTGACCTCGTGATCCACCCACCTTGGCCTCCCAAAGTGCTGGGATTACAGGTGTGAGCCACTGCACCCGGCCCCCAAATTTTTATACACGTATTCCAACCTGGACTGCAGAGACAGGCTTATTCAGGACTATTATTGTCAGGTGTTCTACTGTGGTACATTTTTTTTTTTTAACAAGACGGATGTGTTCCACCAAAATAAAAGATTAAACCAAGTAAGAAAACAGCATGAAATCTGAGAAATAGGGAATCCAAACTTGCTAAACATCAAAGAAGTTTCCAAAATGATAGCAAAAAGTCTCAGGATGACAGCTGGAAATAATTTCCAAGAAAACAACAGGCCAAAATAAAAGGAAAATGGAAGTTTCCAAGTGGGATGACTCCAGAAAAAAAAAAATGAAATTGTTAGATTATCTTCTATAACTAACTTAATGAAAAATTATACTGAAGACTATTGAAATGAGAGAAAAAGAAGTTAGTATAAAGAAAACTAACCAGATTAAAAATCAAGAAGTTACTAATTAATCACTTGAGGTATACAAGAATATGAAAAGGAACAATCAAAGTGCACTATAGACATAAGGATGCAAATGCAATGATTAACAAAAATGTATAATATAATACTGTATCAGAAGTATAGGGAGAGGACGCAAAAGAGTTAATGGTATAAGAGAGTTTTATGATCAAGTACTATTAAAAAATACACAATAGAGTATATCTAAAATTAATGAAGTAGAAGAATGCCATGTACATGAATGTTTCAGTTATTTACTAATTTAAAAAATTACCCCAAAATTCAGCAGTTCAGTACAATAGTCATCATTTTATTATTATCTCACATGTATGGAACTGGTTCTGCCAATTGGCCAGGACCTCAACTGGGATGGTTGGCTGAAGCACCTACTTGTGGCTTCTCTACATTGCATGAATTACTGTATAGCATAGCAGATTCAGACCTCTTACATGGTAGCTCAGGACTCTGAAGGCAATTGCCCCAGGAGGCTCATGTGAAAGCTGAACCATTTTTTATGACCTAGTCACTGAAGTCACCAAGTGCCACTTCACCATAATCACAGGCCCACCTTGATTCAGGGAGAAGAAACACAGACACCACATCTCAGTGGGAGGAGCACCAATGTTACATTGAAAGAAGAGCACATGAGATGGAGATCTTATTGAAAAATATAGTTTGCCACACTTATTATTTAGAAAGAAAATATTAAAGCACAAAAAGAGGGTCTAAGAGTCATGTTTGCTTCTGGTGAGAGAAACTGGTGGCAGATTTTGAAACTACTTTACTTCTTAAAATAGTTGCATACATTACTATGTTGAAATAAATAAATAAATAAATATACAAAGAAATAAGCTAGTTTTCCTCTCTAAATGGGTACATAAAGCTCAGGCACTCCAAGGGCGTACTGCTGGTTTATGTCACAGTTGTCAGAGCAAACATATGTCAGACTTGTGAAAGCTCTGCATCTCACTTTGCACTCTGCATAGGCATCACGGCTCAAATATCACCAACCTAAAAAGACGACATCAGTTGTTTGGAACAGTATTCTTATATGACAGTAAAAACCCTTTATCCTATAACATTTGTATCAACCACAAAATGGCCCAAACTCCTAGTATGTGAATATCATGGAATCAGGCATATAAGCAGTCAAGGATTAAATCTCCTGGCCAATGTAAGTCTAGTTACAAGAACTCTAAGAAGCTATCTCAAGAATTTAGTTATTTGAGATATTATCAAAAGTAATATTGAGGCCAGGCACGGTGGCTCACGCTTGTAATCCCAGCACTTTGGGAGGCCGAGGCGGGCGGATCACGAGGTCAGGAGATCGAGACCACAGTGAAACCCCGTCTCTACTAAAAATACAAAAAAATTAGCCGCGCGTGGTGGCGGGCGCCTGTAGTCCCAGCTACTCGGAGAGGCTGAGGCAGGAGAATGGCGTGAACCCGGGAGGCAGAGCTTGCAGTGAGCCGAGATTGCACCACTGCACTCCAGCCTGGGCGACAGAGCGAGACTCCGTCTCAAAAAAAAAAAAAAAGTAATATTGAATCTTTGAATCCATGAACCAATGGAATTGACACTTAGAGATCATTTCATTATTCAAAAAAATATCTTTGCTGTTTTCTGTTTTTTTGTTTTGTTTTGTTTTTCCAAACCGTTTGCTCTAATGGGATTACCCAAACAGGGTAAAATGTTAAATGAGGTGGCTGTAGTGGGAATTAGGAGAGTTTTGAGGTCCCTGCTCAAACATCAGGGATCTGGAATCAAAGCCAGTTTAATTAGTAGTTTTTGTCATGTTCTGCCAGTATTTTTTTAAATCTATTAAACAGAGACACCTACTTATAACCTGCAATTCCCTTCTTTTGGAATGTTTTGCTTTCATCTATCCCCCCTCCAACACAGTTGATATATTATAAATCTGTAATGCATTTTGATATCTGCCAAGACGATAGATGTTGGACATGAGAGGGAAGCCTTAAGTGCCTGTAATTGTGCCAGAAAGTCTAGAAAAGCCCCAATCTCCCACTGTTTATGAAGAACTTCCCAATGCAACTATCCCTGAGTTAAGTTCACATAATATAGCACACTGAGTGGTTGAGACTGGAAGGGAATTTTGAAACGTTGCAATGGGAGAAGGGGTTTTCCTCTTTCTTATATTAACCTTGTTCATAATTTCTGTTTCAGAGCTACGATAGAGATGCCCATACTCTGGCTTCTACATCATAATATTATGACATCAACTTTTCTCAGAATCCTCTGAATCAGAGAGTTTTTTGACTTTTTATAAGTTTTTCCAGGGCTACTGCAAAGGTAGTTCTAGCTCTAGGACCAGAAAATAGGAGCTTCTGTTTTGAGAAAGGACTAGATGTATGCAAATCCACATGCACACATTTTACAACCAAATGACCCCAGCTCTATTTCTTCATGTAACATGGAGTAAATTATGTGATGTCTGCAAGCGTGATGTCTACAGCCTGTATCCAGATCTATGACACATGAAAAACAGTATCTTCTCTGGTTATTTCATTGTATTGTATCTAACACGAAGGCCTACATGGATCAATTCTCTCCACACCTCAGTTTCCTGTTTCCATATGTAAAATGAGAGATTTTTCATCTTTAAAAATCATTCAAATTATAACATTGTCTAGGTCTGTGAAAGTAAAATTAATCACTCTGAGATTTGGCTGCATGGAACTTTGTATGAAGGCGGAAGGAAGTTTAGCTTCAGAAAGATTCCAGATGTAATTGAGAGCCAAATCATGAATGAACTCCCATTCACAATTGCTACAATGAGAATAAATTACCTAGGAACACAGCTAACAAGGGAAGTGAACGACCTTTTCAAGGAGAACTACAAACCACTGCTCAAGGAAACCAGAGAAGACACAAACAAATGGAAAAATATTCCATGCTCATGGATAGGAAGAATTAATTATCATGAAAATGGCCATACTGCACAAAGTAATTTATAGATTCAATGCTGTTCCCATTAAACTACCATTTACATTCTTCACAGAATTAGAAAAAACTATTTTAAAATTCATATAGAACCAAAAAACAGCCCATATAGCCAAGACAATCCTAAGCAAAAAGAACAAAGCTGGTGACATCACATGACCCAACTTCAAACTATACTATAAGGCTACAATAACCCAAACAGCATGGTACTGGTACAAAAATACATAGACCCATGGAACAGAATAGAGAACTCAAAAATAAGATCACACATCTAGAACCATCTGATCATTCACAAACCTGACAAAAACAAGCAATGGAGAAAGGATTCCCTATTTAATAAATGGTGCTGGGAGAACTGGCTATCCATTTGCAGAAAATTGAAACTGGACCCCTTTCTCATGCCTTATACAAAAATTAACTCAAGATGAATAACACTTAAATGTAAAACCCAAAACTCTAAAAACCCTAGAAGAAAATCTAGGCAATACCATTCAGGACACAGGCAAAGGCAAATTTTCATGATGAAATTGCCAAAATCAATTGCAACAAAAGCAAAAACTGACAAATAGGATTTGATTAAACTAAAGAGCTTCTGCACAGCAAAAGAAACCATCATCAGAGTGAACAGGCAAACTGCAGAGTGGGAGAAAAATTTTGCAATTTATCTATCTGACAAAGGTCTAATATCTAGAATCTACAAGGAACTCAAATTTACAAGAAAAAAAAAACAAACAAACCCATTAAAAAGTGGGCAAAGGACACTAACAAACACTTCTCAAAAGAAGACATTCATGCAGCCAACAAACATATGAGAAAAATCTCAACATCCCTGATCATTAGAGAAATGCAAATCAACACCACAGTGAGATACCATCTTACGCCAATCAGAACGACCATTATTAAAAAGTCAAGAAGCAACAGATGTGGCAAAGCTGCAGAGAAATAGGAATGCTTTTACACTGTTGGTGGAAATGTAAATTAGTGCAACCACTGTGGAAGATGGTATGGCAATTCCTCAAAGATCTAGAACCAGAAATACCATTTGACTGAAAGATCTAGAATCGGGATTTTTGTATCCTTATACAAATTTTTGAACTGTGTTTTAGTTAGAAGTTACACTTGTCTCTAAAAAAACTAATAAAAATAACAATATATGTAAAATATTAGATATAAATGAAAATAGAATCCTAAAACATAGTTCAAGTAACTCAAAAGAAATCAAGAAAAGATACGGAGAGGAACAAAAAACAGAATGAACAAATAGAAAACAAATAATCAAATAGAAGACTTAAGCATTAACATTAAATAAAAACCCATATGCCAGACATCCATGAAAACTTAATTAGACATAGGAATGAAATGAAAAAAAAAAAGACCCCCAAAACTTCTAAAGTTGAAAATTAGAATGTCTGAGAAGAAAAAATGCATAGAATGTATCTAGTGGCAGAATAGACACAGCAGTTGAAAAGATTAGTGAACTTGAAGACATAAAGACAGCAACTATCCAAAAGGAAAAACACAGAGAAAAAATAATTTTAAAATGATAATAAGAGCATCAGTAACCTCTGGGACAATTCCAAGGAACTTAATACATGTATAACTGGAGCCTTTGGGGAGAGGGGCACAAAAAGAGTTGAAGGTATAATGACTGAAACTTTTCCAAACTTGATGAAAAACTATAAACCCACAGATCCAAGAAGCTCAACAAATCCAAAGCACAAGAACATGAGGAAAATTAACCCAAGGCACATCACAATCAAATTTCTCAAAAACCAGTAATAAAAATATTTTCCCTAACTGTAATGGAAATAAATTAGAAATGAATAAGAGAAAGATATCTAGAACCCTCCCCCCAAATATTTGCAAACTAATACACTTCTTAATAATCCATGGATTAAAGGAGAAATCAAGGGAGGTTAGAAAGTATTTTGAATTACATAAAAATGAGGAAGCAACATATCAAATGTTGTGGGATGTAACTAGAATAGTACTTAGAAAAAAATTTATAGCACCAAAAAGCTCTCAAATTAATTATTATAACTTCCATTTTAAGACACTAGAGTAAGAAGATAAATGAACCACAATGTAAGCAGAAGAAGAGAAATAATAAAGATTGATGCCAAAATCAGTAAAAAAATAAATTCTGATATTTAATCACAATGAATCTGAAGAAAGACAAATAAAAATGAATCCATCATAGCTATTTCCCAGTGAAGCTTCAGAATGTAATAGAAAAGAGATAAATTCCAACTGCTACCAGAAAGAAATTTCCTAAAGAAATGATAATTAGATCAATGATATATATTTTTACAAGCAATAATATATATCAGAAGACAAAGGACTAACATCTTCAACGTAGCATGGAAATAACTGTTGGAAGAGATTTCAACAGGCAACCGACTTCAAACTGAATTCAAAACCAAAGTGCAAAATAAAAATATTTTCAGAAATATAAAAACTGGAAGTGTTAACAACTTACAAATCCTTAATGAAATAACTGTATAAGAGATATGCTTCCACAGGAAGGAAATTAAGCCCAAGAGGAAGATCGCAGGAAGCAATAAGCAAAGAAGATAGTAAATACATTGAGAAGTGTAAATATGTATTGAGGATTTAGAAGAAAAAGATGATGATAACTAAATTTTGGAGGGTGTTTCAGAGGAAAAAGATATTAATAAATCTTAACCTTTCTTAGACTAAGTATATATATTTAAAATGTAACAACAACCACCAGAAGAATAAAAATCACGTGGATTACTTTGAAACCAGTAGAAGTAAAAAGGGAATTGCAGAGTCTCAGTCATTCTAACAGAAGTTGGAAAAGGAGGTAGAGTGGGCTGGTGGGAGCAAAAATGGGTAACAGAGTCTACATTAGTTTTCAAAGTCAGAGAAAGTTTCATTGAAGGAATAGATTTTGGTTGAGGAGTTTTTTTGTTTGTTTGGTTTTTTTTTTTTTTTTGGCATAGTTTTGCAGGCTGGAATGCAATGGCGTGATTTCGGCTCACTGCAACCTCTGCCTCCTGGGTTCAAGTGATTCTCCTGCCTCAGCCTCCCGAGTGGCTGGGATTACAACAACGTGCCACCACACCCAGTTTTTTTGTATTTTTAGTAGAGACAGGGTTTCACCATGTTGACCAGGCTGGTTTTGAACTCCTGACCTCAGGTGATTCGCCCATCTCAGCCTCCCAAAGTGCTGGGATTACAGGCATGAGACACCATGCCCAGCTGGCTGAGATTTTAATGACAAAAAGTTGCCAGGCCTGAGGAACTTTGTAGGCAGAGTTCTATAAGTCTGTAAGAGCTACTGAAAAAGCCCTAAGAAAAGGGTGAGCTTGATTGTGGACAAGAGCCTAGTACAGGGAGGAATGTGTAGGAAAAGATTTCAAAGAAACAGGCAAGGACAGGAAAAATAGATTAGGATCTTGGGAAATAATAACTCTTTTTACTGAGATGGTATTAGGAAGGTTTGGTGGAGGAGATGGCACTGGGATCAGGTGATGACGCAGGACTGGGGACGGGATACTTTCAGGCAAAGGGAAAAATGGGAAGCAAGCTCCAAAGTCAAGCTAACTCCAAATCCTAGAGGATACTCAAAGCCAACTAAAATTAAGAAAAAACACTTTGAGGCTGGGCATGGTGGCTCACGCCTGTAATCCCAGCACTTTGGGAGGCCAAGGTGGGCGAATCACGAGGTCAGGAGTTTGAGACAGCCCGGCTAATATGGTGAAACCCCGTCTCTACTAAAAATACAAAAAATTAGCTGGGTGTGGTGGCAGGCGCCTATAATCCCAGCTACTGGGGAGGCTGAGGCAGGAGAATCACTTGAGGTTCTCAATCGCAAGAGGCAGAGGTTGCAGTGAGTCAAGATCGTGCCACTGCACTCCAGCCCGGACGACAGTATGAAACATCACAAAAAAAAAAAAAAAATACTCTGAATACACTGATGAATCGTTCTTCTCTCCATGACTCAGTCTCTCATTTTTGGATTTCCAAGTCCAAAGTCTCTGTTTATTCCATATGTACTTGAAAGTGTTAGCCTAACCCCAAATATCTTGATGTGAAGGGAAGAAAAAAATGCCTCATTTTTTTTCCTTCCAAAACTAAATGTTAAGTATCATCTTCAAGGCTGACTTCCACCACACTTCTTAGAACAGCCTTCTTGAATACTCCAGAGTTTCTAATTGCCCTTAACTCTGCTTTCTCCAACCTTACTAAGTCCAGTTCTATTTCATTGTTTGTGTGTCTGTAAATTTTGCTTTGTAGGACAGCATAAGTCCTTTACACAAAATTATAAACATTTTAAGATAGGATTAAATAGCATCCAATCCAAGGAAGAATGAAGTCTCCATTTCTGACATCAATATATGTGGAGAGTTAGAAAGATCCCCAATAATAACGTTCTTGTAGACAGTATGAGCTGTAAAAAAAATCCTTGTCTGCTCATAATCTGTAGTCATCAAATAGAATCATGCAATATTCAAGCTACAAGGAATCTTAGAAATAACCCAACTCAAGTTATTGTGTTTACCTGTAAGAAAATTGATGCTGAGAGAGGAAACTGTCTTCCTTTATCTTGAAGCAGAGCCTGACTTGAAATCCAGAGGTTTCTTACAAATGAAGAGGTTATAGGAAAAGATCTTTTTCTATGTCAAATGAGTCAAATGTTCCCATTAGCTTTAAAATAGGTCTTAAGAAACAAGTCCTTTAAAGAAAATTAAAAGAAAGCCATAGACTGGGAGAAAATATTTGTAAAGATATATCTATTAAAGGACATGTACCCCAAATATACAAAGAACTCTTGAAACTCAACAATAAGAAAACAAATAACCCAATTTAAAAATGGGCAGAAGATCTGTACAGACGCCTCACCAAAGAAGACATACAGATGGCAAATGAGCATTTGCAAACATATTCAACATCTATGTCATTAGGGAATTACAAATTAAAACAACAATGAGATACCTCTGCATACCTATTAGAATGGCTAAAATCCAGAACACTGTCAATACCAAATGCTAGTGAGGATATGGAACAACAGGAACTCTCATTCCTTGCTGTTAGGAATGCAAAATCATAGTCACTTTGACAGTTTGGCAGTTTCTTATAAAACTAAACATTCTCTTACCTACCCAGCATATCTCTTACCTATTACTTATACTATCCAGCAATCATGCTCCTAAATATTTATCAAAGTGAGTTGAAAACTTATGTCCATATAATAGTTATAGTAGCTTTCTTCATAGGTGCGAAAAATTAGAAGCAACCTTTATAGCAATTCACTAAATCAATTGATAAACTATGGCACATTCATGCAATGGAGTATTATTCAGCAATTTTTGTTTTTTTGTTTTTTTGTTTTTTTTTTTTTTTTGAGACGGAGTCTCGCTCTTTCACCCAGGCTGGAGTGCAGTGGCGCGATCTCGGCTCACTGCAGGCTCCGCCCCCCGGGATTCACGCCATTCTCCTGCCTCAGCCTCCCACGTAGCTGGGACTACAGGCACCCGCCACCTCGCCCGGCTAATTTTTTGTATTTTTAGTAGAGACGGGGTTTCACCGTGTTAGCCAGGATGGGCTCGATCTCCTGACCTTGTGATCCGTATTCAGCAATTTTTAAATAAGAGCTAGCAGACATGAAAAGACATGGAGGAATCTTACACATATTGCTGGGTGAAAGAAGCCAGTCTGAAAAGGATAACTACTTTGTGATCCCAATTATACAACATTCAGGAAAAGGTAAAACTATAGAGCCAGTAAAAAGGCCAGTGATTCCCAAGGGCTGGGGGCTGCAAGAAGGTGGAATGCGTTCTACTGATGGAGCACAGGGAACCTTTAGGACAGTGAAACTATTCTGTATGATGCTATAATGGTGAATATATGACACTATACATTTTCAAAAATATAGAACTGAATAACACAAAGAGTAAACCTTCAACTATCAACTTTAGTTAACAATAATGTGCATCAATATTGCTTCACCAATTTTAACAAATATTGATACAGTTTGGCTGTGCCCCACCTGAATCTCATCTTGAATTGTAGCTCCCATAATCCCCATATGTTGGCCGGGCGCGGTGGCTCACGCTTGTAATCCCAGCATTTTGGGAGGCCGAGGCGGGCGGATCACGAGGTCAGGAGATCGAGACCACGGTGAAACCCCGTCTCTACTAAAAAATACAAAAAATTAGCGGGGCGTGGTGGCGGGCACCTGTAGTCCCAGCTACTCGGAGAGGCTGAGGCAGGAGAACGGCATGAACCCGGGAGGCGGAGCTTGCAGTGAGCCGAGATTGCGCCACTGCACTTCAGCCTGGGCGACAGAGCGAGACTCCGTCTCAAAAAAAAAAAAAAAAAAAAAAAATCCCCATGTGTTGTGGGGGGGACCCAGAGGGACGTAACTGAATCCTGGAGGCAGGTTTTCCTGTGCTGTTCTTGTGATAGTAAGTCTCACAAAACCTGATGGTTTTATAAAAGTCAGTTCCCCTGCACGCATTCTCTTGCCGCCGCCATGTAAGATGTGTCTTTGCTTCTCTTTTGCCTTCTGCCATGATTATGAGGTCTCCCCAGCCATGTGGAGCTATGAGTCCATTAAACCTCTTTTTCTTTATAAATTACCCAGTCTAGGGTATGTCTTTATTAGCAACATGAGAACTGACTAATACAAATGTACAACACAAATGTAAGATGTTAACAATGAGGAAACTTGGGGGAGAAGGATGAAAACTCTCTTTCTGTGTAATTTTTTTGTAAACCTAAAACTACTCTAAAAAATAAGTCTATTAAATAGAAAACACAAGGTTATTTTGAAAAGCAAGTCTCAACAGTACCAGGACAGAAATACTTATTATGCACACTGTCAACAAAGAGGTAGCAGCACAGTAACATATATTAAGCCCAACACATGGCTGATATTTTTTATATTATAAACTTAGCAGGGTTGCTTTTAAAGAATATTTAGAATAGAATGAGCATATTAACTGAACACAGAGAAACTAGAATTTTACGTATTATTACATTGTTCCTTGTACAACTGCAAATCAGGGGGAATGAAGTTTTGAGACAGTATTTTTCCTTGGGATTTATTCTGAGTGATTCTTGTTATCTAGACCGTATCCAAATGGTATGATTTTCTTTCAACAGTATTATTTTAAGTCCTTATCTTTGTTTCTATAAGTCCATATTTTGTATGAGACGTAGGATTTCTTTTCTTGATGCCCATATCCATTTTAATCATGTAAATTAAAGTATAAAATACAACCCAATCTTCAGAAATTTACTTTATAAATACTGCCTCCAAAACACCATCCTCTATAAAAAGAGCAGCTTATTCCAGAAACACCCTGTTCAGATACGCATTATGATACTAACCACATTAAATTATAGTGGAATGGAGAGAAGTTATGGAAAATCTTAGAACATATAATGTAGCTTTCTTCTTTTAGTTATTTCAGGGGAAAAACAAAAAAACAAAAAACGTTTCAGGCTTCTGTGCTGAGAAACAAGCCCTAGACAGTTGGCCGGACCACCCAAGCCTCTAGCTTAGTGAGCACCGCCATCTAGTGGAAGGATTTTGTTTCTAGTTTCAGTTTTACCAATTAGCTGAATGGCTTCTGGAAAGACACTTAAACTGCCATCAGCAGCCTCGTGCATGAAATTGGAGATAATAGTGCCTATTCTGTCTACTTTCTTAGCTACAGGGGTGAAAAATATGAAGTACTGAAAACCCTCAGGGTCTTTATTATTAGTTCATAGCTGCACTTGAAAGATGAAAGCTAATTTTTACTCTAACAAAGCAGAATTCTCTAGGCCCTGAGAATTCAGGTAAGTTTTGGCTGAAAGTTATTGGTTTTCTCTCCTTCTAGGATTGTGGCACATATAAACCTAATTAGTGCATCTGAAAGTTTATGAAGTGACTGGTTAGAGTCCAATAACCTTTATTGCGTGTGGCCCACACAAGCCAATTATAAAGGAAAATTATGGGCACTGTTCTGATGCAATCATGGGTAAACCACAGAAGAGGCCACAAACAGAACTTCATTCTCAGTGAGAAAACACAGATAACCAGACTTGGACTTCGAGGCTTGGTAACAAGGTCAGGTCTGGGATTCTATGGCGATTGATGTGCCCTGTCTGAGGCTTTCTCTAGCCTCTGGGCCTCCCTTGTCTCCTCCTCCCTCATTCATATTCAAGGCCATGATTGGAAGCCTTGAACAGATATGCAAAGTGTTCCTTAAATGTAGACAATTGAAATACAAATGTTCCTCCCATGCACTATTAATTATTTTACAGCTTTCCCCAAGCACACTGTGTATATATAGCAGCTTAAATGGTGACTATAAAATGTGAAGAGAATTTTTTTTCTCAGTTTTTCTCTTCCTGCTTCTCACTTCCCCATTCCACTTGTACTCATTCCTCCCCTCTCCAAGTATTTGAAGAAGGTAAATATATTTCAGGAAGTCAAAATTGCATCAAAGACACACTTTCCTTTTTTCCGTAGTTGAGATTGGAAACAGTCTACACTCATGTAACCCTGGTTAAGCTGCCTTAACACTTGGGCTGGTTTCTAAGCTAACAGCCTTAGAAGATCACTCCCTCCAGAGCCAAAGGCAGGTTTGTTTGTTATCGGGGAAAATTCAGCCCCTGATATTTCAACATAGGTTCTTTTCTCTTTCCCTAAGTGTCAGCAGGTCTGAGAAATAAAGGGAAAGAGTACAAAAGAGAGAAATTTTAAAGTTGGGTGTCCAGGGGAGACATCACATGTCAGCAGGTTCCGTGATGCCCCGTGAGCTGTAAAACCAGCAAGTTTTTATTAGCAATTTTCAAAGGGGAGGGAGTGTACAAATAGGGTGTGGGTCACAGAGATCACATGCTTCAAGGGCAACAAAAGATCACAAGGCAGAAGGTCAGGGTGAGATCACAAGGTCAGGGTGAAACTAGAATCACTCATGAACTTCCATGTCCTGCTGTGCACACATTGTCCTTGATAAACATCTTAACAGGGTTCAAGAGCAGAGAACCAGTATGACTAGAATTCGCCAGGCTGGAATTTCCTAATCCTAGCAAGCCTGGGGGTGCTGCATGCGGCCAGGGCATGTTTCATCCCTTATCTGCAACTGCATAAGGCAGGCACCCCCAGAGCAGCCATTTTAGAGGCCCCCTGGGAATGCATTCTTTTCCCAGGGCTGTTAATTATTAATATTCCTTATTGGGGAAAGAATTCAATAATATGTCTCTTACCCGTTTTTGGTAATAAGAGAAATATGGCTCTGTCCTGCCCAGCCCACAGGCAGTCAGACTTTAAGGTTATCTCCCTTGTTCCCTGAAAATCACTGTTATCCTGTTCTTAAGGTGCCCAGATTTCATATTGTTCAAACACACATGCTTTATGAACAATTTGTGCAGTTAATGCAATCATCACAGGGTCCTGAGTCGACACACATCCTCAGATTATGATGACAGGATTAAGAGACTAAAGTAAAGACAGGCATAGGAAATTATAAGGGTATTGATTGGGGAAGTGATAAATGTCCATGAAATCTTCACAATTTATGTTCTTCTGTCACAGCTTTAGCAGGTCCCTCCCTTTGGGGTCCCTGACTTCCCGCAACAGTTTGTAGCTTAGTAAAATAAAGATAATGACTCTCTCTCTGCAAAAAGGAATGGCAAGTTTGCTTGCAGTCCATTAATAAACTATTGGGGTTTCCTAAATTCAAGGTTTCTCATCTGTGACACTCACTGTGTGTGCAGCATCTGCCTAGGCTACTCCACGTTGCCTCTGAACTTGAGGGCCAAGAGAAACTGACATGAACATGAGGCTCATGCTGCTAGCTTTGCTGTAAGCAATAAAATCCTTTGTCTCTGACTCAGGAGACTCACGTGCTCTGCCAGTGCCCACGAAGTTGTGGTAGAACAATTGGCCACCTTGCAATTAGGGTAAAACTCTGATGAGAACTTTCATACTTCTTGACATCACACTTCTTGCTTTGTTTGTTTTCTAGTCCCCCAGATGAACCTTCCAGATGAGTGTATTAGACAGCCAGGTGTGAGAACTCAATGAAATGAGACTTTATCTTCATATAAACCCCTGTTTGGAAAACCCAAATTTGACTGAATCAATAAGCTGTTTGTTAATATAAAAATTATTGCTTATCAGAATTATATCAGTTTTGTTTTTTTAACCCCAAGCCAAACTGTGTGTAAACACTTGTATGTATAGCCTGAATTATCTTCTTATTTAAGCTTTCCTTGTCCTCAAAATGGAGAGAGCAAGTGTGAGGTGTTAATAATCAGAAATGCCAAAACCAAGAAAATTACATGCACATCTCAAATTGTCACAATTTTTCAAAATTTTTCCATTTTATAGAAGGTGAAACTAGGAATTAGAGGCATTAAGTAACTTGAAAAGATCACACAGCTAGCAAGTTGCAGAGTTGGATTAAGAACCAAATTCTGTCTGACCCCAAGTAGGTTCTGGTCTACCATGTTCGTCTTTAAGACAGGTAGCGCAAAAGCCCCTTCTCAAGACTATGGCTAAACTTTTCTAGCCAAAAGTCTCACTTCCTTTTCCATTCTATTGTCTGACACTCCATCATTGAAGAAGATAGGCACTGCAATATCATAGAGGGAGAAAGCACTTCAAGGGACTTAAAATGAACCTTCATATGTTAGAACTGGAGCTCATGGTGGCTTTAAATAATTTCTCTGAATATCGGCTTTATGATCTTTAAAAAATATACAATAAATTCTACCCTTCCTGTTGAACAGGACTTCTATAATTTAGAAAGAAAAATCAGAATGAGATAATTCATGCAAAAGCACTTTGTTAGGGTGTAGAGAAGGGAGAACAGAACACTCATACACTGTTGGAAGAAGTGTAAATTAGTACAGCCACCTAAAACAGTATGGAGTTTCCTCAAAAAACTAAACATAGAACTACCATATGATCCAGAAATTCCAATGCTGGGTATATATTCAAAAGAAAGGAAATCCATATATCAAAGAAATGTCAGCACTCCCATGTTTATTGCAGCCCTATTCATGATAGCCAAGATATGGAATCAACCTAAGTGTTCATACACTTAAGTATACAGAAAATGTAGAATATATGCACTATTCAGCCATAAAAAGAATGAAATTTTGTCATTTACAGCAACATGGATGAAACTAGAGGTCACTATGTTAAGTGAAGTCAGCCAAGCACAAAAAGACAAAAACTGCATTGTTTCACTCGTATGTGGGAGCTAAGAAAGTGGAACTCCTAGAGGTAGAGAGCTGATTCATGGTTACCAAAGGCTGGGAAGGATGAGGGGGATAAAGAGAGGTTGGTTAATCTGTACAAAATTACAGTCAGGGCCAGGCGCAGTGGCTGACGCCTGTAATCCCAGAACTTTGGGAGGCCGAGGCAGGCAGATCACAAGGTCAGGAGTTCGAGACCAGCCAGGCCAACATAGTGAAACCTTGTCTCTACTAAAAATACAAAAATTATCTGGGCATGGTGGCAGGCACTTGTAATCCCAGCTACTCGGGAGGCAGAGGCAGGAGAATGACTTGAACCCAGGAGGCGGAGGTTGTAGTGAGCCAAGATCGCACCACTGCACTCCAGCCTGGGTGACACAGCGAGACTCTGTCCAAAAAAAAAAAAAAAAAAATTACATTCAGATAGTGTTCAATAGTATAGTACAGTGACTATAATTAATAATAATGCAAAGTACACCTCAAAAGAACTAGAAGAGAAAAATTGGAATGTTCTTAACATAAAGAAAAGGTATATGTTTGAAATGATAGCTATCCCAGTTACCCTGATCTGATCATTACACGTGGTATGCATGCATCAAAATATCACATGTACCCCCAAAATATGTAGAATTAATATGTATCAATTTTTGAAAAGCATTTTGTCAACCAGTTTTGCTTTTTTGTGTGTGGAAATTCTTAAAAGACACTATTCTTTTTAATTTTGTATACATTAGGTCTTCAAGAATGTCCGTTTAAAACCCAAGAGAAGGAAAGTTTCATCTTAAATGATGATTGGCAGACAGTAGAGACCAGAAGAAACCTTTGAGGATTTGGATACAGGGTAAACCTGAAGGTGGGTGGTACAAAAAAGAAAAAGAATGGAGAAGGCTCCTATTTCACTAATTTGACTACATCCAGCATTAAACCCAAAAGGTCACACATCCCAGTGCAAGAGGACCCCAGCACTGGCAGTGAGTCAAATTCCCTGAGCTTTTCATGTTCATTTTCAATATTAGTTTATCTTCCAAATAGAAGCTGGAATACTAAATCAACTAAGAGCATTCATCTGATAAAAGATATGCAAATATCTTTATAAATATACAGCATCATCTATAATGTTGACAGGTTAGATAAAGGGACCAACTTTCACTTAAAACTCTAAATTCCAAATAGAGGATGTAAATACAGAGTCACTCTTTTCCCCCAACATACTCACTCTCTCTCTCTTATACACACATGCACACACACACACACACACACACAGACATGCACATACAACCTATTTTATTTTCAGTTTCACAGATAGTTATAAATTGCATATATTATTCACAGACTCCTCAACCCCAACCCACCTTCACATACAAACCAGACTCAAATATTGTAGGAATCTCTAATGCAAGGCTTGAATTTAAAAAATTAATAGATTCTCAGAATTGTCAAAGGTGCTATGGAAATGCAATTAGGGCACATATCATCTTTGGATGTGTGAAATAACAACAGTAAAAAGCGTCCAAACAAAATAAAAACAGCAGCAAGACAAAACTGGTCTAATATTTGCTAAGCAGGAGCCCACCCCTGCAGCAGCCCATGGCTACTTCCTGCTCTCCAGCCACGGCCTTTATCAACAATTCTTTTCTGTCTCGTTAATAAATAATTGGGGTGTGAAGCCCCCAAAGGCAGTGGAATGTCCCACCTGGGGAAAGCAGGATGAATGCACAGAGGCAGCCCTAGGAGGGACTAATGAGTGACTGGCTAGGCAGCTCTCACTTGGTCCAAGCCAGCCTGGAGCTGGAGTCCCTGAGAGATGACAGATGGTTCAGCATCCACTTTTCAAAGGGAAGAAGGGAAGGTGGCTGTGGAGAGCGATCCCAATTTGCAGTCCTTTTGTTCTTGTGTATGTGTGAGCTCTGACCTCCTACTCCCTCCTCCTTGTTCCCTTCCTTTCCCTTTCCCCAGATCTCCTTCTCCACATCATTCTATAATGCCAAGAGAAAACCAGAATAAAAAGAAAGAATAATCAGGGTCAAAAAGTCAGAGGGCCCATCTCTGATCTGTCCTGTGTGGCTGATGAGGCCTCAGGCTTCAGAGTATCTGACAAGGCATCAATGGAATCAATGTGGCTAAATTAAAACGTGCAGAACATACCATGTTTTACACGTAGCTCTTGGGAGAGAGGAGACACGGCCAGCAGGATCTGAGAGAGCGTAAAAGGCTAAGCTGGTCAGCAAGCCTCCTGGAACTGGCAGACAGGGAGGGCAGCAGGAGCTCATAAGAACCCAGGCACACAAATACGTAGAAAGAAAAACCAATGCAGGTGAACGCTGATTACAGTGCTCACTGGTCCAAGTTCCAGGGGACTTATTTTCTGATTGTAAACAATGTACTAATTTTATAAAAATTGGAGAATGCAGGATCCCTAAAACACGGTGGGACTTTTGTGGAATGGGCGAATGCAGGGAGGTGACACTATAGGCCAGTGAATGTTCTATATCCAATGCATGCTTACTGAGCACTCACTACCATGTACTACCTGTGTTGGGTATGCATACTCTGCGCCTTTTTTTAGCCTAAGAACACAGAACACAATAGCAACTCAATGCCTAAAATGAACAATAACCCAACTGCTGACAGAGGTATTGACCGCTCCTGGGCTAATGATTTGGCATCTTAATTCCTATTGAGCTTCAGTGTCCCTTTGAAATATCAGCTAAATCGTTTAGACACTGTTTGAAGTATAAATAGGGATTTTTAAAGTTTATCTAGTTTACTGAGTAAAGAATTAATTGCTGCATTTACTTAATGAAGTAGTATGTCCCATTAATTGTTTTTTTTCCTTTCAACCAAGTGCATACATTTAATATTTCACTGTCTGTCTGCTCAACATTTCTTTTTCATGAAGCATAGCTCAAAGAAATTTCAATAATACTGTTTTAAATTAGCTGCTTCCTGTCAAGTTAATAAACCTTAGATACTTAAGTCCCCCACTTATAGTCCCAAGTCTCCTGTTCAAGGCTAATTCTCTTTGCTTCTCCCATCCCCATGGCCACCTCTCTGCCTAAAGCCCGTAGAACTATAAGGATGAACTAGAGGGTTCATCTGCATGGCATTGCAATTATGATAATAGCTGATACTTACATGGCAGTTACTATGTGCCAAGATCTGTTGTAAGTGCTTTACACACATTAACTCATTTAACCTTCACACAACCTTATAAGGTAGGAACTATTATTATCCTCATTTTACATGTCTAGAAGGTCTCCAGAGTGGCCTCCTTAGGGAACTATATAAGGAAAAGAGGAAGAGAAGAGACACTTAGTTCAAAGATATTTTCTCAAGATTGAAAGGAAGAAGAAATTCTGAACCCAGCTTCTGTTTCTCATTTAGCTTCTCCTACGGTCCAGCTTCTTCAAGGTCCAACCCTGTAACCCAGTGTTAAAAAGAAGAGGCTTCATCATCTTGCATACTTTAAGTACACACAGTAAAATTTATTTCTTAAAAAAGAGAAGAGCCCACAAGTAAAAAACTCTACAGAGTAAGGAGAGTGCTTGAAGAGAGACTGAAATCTAGGAAACCCAGAGAACAAAAGAGAACGCTCGTGTGTGGCTTTGGAGAGACAGTGAAGAAGAATCACTGCTCTGTTAAAGCAGAGAATACATACAAGTTTCTAATGTAGGACCAGATGCAGGCCACATGGGAGAGAGCTGTCCTGGGGCCATGTTAAATCCCATGCAAGAAAACTGCCAGAAAGAGAGGGTCTATGAAGTAAATTGCCAAGAAGCAGGCTTGAGGGCAAGGCAGCAAATTCGAGGAGGTCATTGATAGGGCAGTCCCTCATGGAAGCCTATGAAAGACCACTGAGGCATGGACAAGAGAAAGAGACCATCTCAAATGCCTACTGGACCCCCAAGTTGCAATGCGATCTCAGAGCAGTACCATTTAAGTAATGAATTTCCAGACCCCATTTCTCTCCTCTACCTTCTTACCTTTGAAGGGCCAAAAACCTACCTTAGCAAGATGGGATAGGAGAGGTGGGGAGAGAAGGTGGATAATGACCTCTCCTCCCATCCCTTTCCCTGGCTATAAGATTGTTGCCTGCATTAGACCCCACCGGAGGAAAGGGAACAACTATAACCCTGAGTAAAGTTGGAAGCTTTGGCTGTTACCTGGGACCAAGTGTTAAACTGCAACCATGTTCTGTGATTTAAAGGGATTGTAGGAAATTTTATTACCTAAACATGAAAACCCAAAGGATCTGTTAAATTTTCATCAAGAACAGCAGAGGAGTTTCCCGACAGAGCAAGTGTAAAGGGATTGAGGGAGGCAAATAAAGTTGCTTTTATGATTTCACCCCATGCGTACAGCTTGTTCAATGCCTGTCACTTAGACAATGAGCTGACAGGCTCCTAATTACACAGCAAAGAAGCAGAATTAAGACTAAAACTCTTCTCTAGTTCCATGTTTTTCATTTTTGTGGTTTAGAGCAAGCAAAGCAGGGGACCAGACAGCTAACCACCTGGAGGTGCCTATGAAATATTCAGACCAACTTCATGTGTTGAACTAAAGAAAGCACGAAAAATGGATTCCATTTTTCTGCAAAAACACTAGATGAAGAGAAGTTTATAGAATCATCGCTTAGAGAAGGAATTAAATCAACTCAGCATTTACTGAAAGCTGTAATTCCTAGAATTCATGCTAATACTATTTCATATGTATATCTTAACTGGCAATATGTGTTTATCCTCTATTTTTAGAGTTGAATTTCTAATTTTCTACAGTAGCACTGCAAGGTAATTGAATGCAAGAGAAGGCACAACAATACAGACAAACAAGTAAAACTAACGGACACACATATAAGTACTGAATTGACAAGTGCTGTGAGACAAGACAAAGGAGTGCTGAGATAGAGAATAATAAAGAAGACTTATTATTACAGGTTTGCCAGAAGAGGTGTCTCTGAGGGGGTGACATTGAACTAGATACATGAAAGATGAGAATACAGCTATGCAAAAAGCCAGGGAAGGGCATTCCAGACAGAAGAAACAGTATGTAGAAATGACACTGAGGCCAGATGTGCGGCTCTTGCCTGTATTCCAGCTACTCAGGAGTCTGAGGTAGGCGGATTGCTTCAGCCCAGAGTTTCAGCCCAGCCTGGGCAACAGAGTGAGACCCTGTCTCTAAAGAAATAAAAGAAACAGCACTGAGATGGATCAAGACACAGAGAACAAACAGGGCCTGGCAAGAAGCACTGTACTCTGTGTATATGTGAGAGCAGGAAATACTTTTTTTATTCTTTTATATATATATATTTTTTGTTGTTATACTTTAAGTTCTAGGGTACATGTGCACAACGCGCAGGTTTGTTACATATGTAACACCCATTAACTCGTCATTTACATTAGGTATATCTCCTAATGCTATCCCTTCCCCCTCCCCCCACCCCACAACAGGCCCCAGTGTGTGATGTTCCCCTTCCTGTGTCCAAGTGTTCTCATTGTTCAATTCCCACCTATGAGTGAGAACAAGAGAGCAGGAAATACTTTTAAGCACAGTGATGTGATCTGATTTACATCTTTTAAAACCACTAAAAGTGTTCTCTGGAGAATGAATTGGAGGAAGGCAAGAAGTAAAGAAGGCAGATGAGTTAGAAGGCAACTGTAATTGTTCTGACAAGAAGTGAGAGAGTTTTGCTACAGTGGCAGGAACAGTTGTATGGAGACAGCAGACAGATGTGAAAAATGGGACTGTGGTTTGGTTTAGATGTAACGAGTGAAGGAAAGGGAGAAATCAAATCTAGAATGATGATTTCTGACATGAAAAATGGTGGGTGATGGTGCCATTAGCCATGATGGGAAAGCCAATGGAGGAGTAGGTTTGGTGGTGGGAGACAGACAGTGTGTTCTACTTGGAATGTTTTAATTTTGAGATTCCTGGGAGTGGTGGTAAGGAACATAAGCAGTTGGTTATGCATTTAAAGTTCAAAGGCAAGTTCTGAGCTGGAGATGCAATTGAGAAAGTCACCAGCATATAATGGTATTCAATAGCAGCAGAAGAGATGAAGTTATGCAAAGATGGAATGTACAGAAGGAAGTAAAGGCTAAGTGGAGGAGGAGGAGGATCTGAGAAGCTGTTAGAGATGTAAGAGGAAAACTAGGTGGGAGCAATACCAAGGAAATCGACATAGGAGACTGGGTGGGAAAAACAGACATCGCCAACAGTCTTGAATGCCGCTGTGAAGCTCACTAAGATGAAGACAAAAGGAGCTGCACTCCATACCAAGGAAATTCTGCCCTCAGAAATAAATGTCCAATGGGAGCTGTTACTGTGATGCATACTGTGAGGTCAACCTTATGTGAGCCTGTCTAGGCTCTAGTCCCCAGTTATTCCATCAAATACTCTCTAGGCATGGCCAAGAAGGCATTTTGTAGGTGTGATTAATGTTCATAATAAGTTGACTTTAAGTAAAGGAGTCTATCCTAGATAATCAGACGGTTCAAATTCAACCAGTTGAAAAGGTTTAAGAGCAGAACTGAGATTTCCAGAAGAAATTCTGCCGATAGACTACAGGATCAACCTGTGTCCAGGAGTTCCAGTCTGCCTTTCTTTTTTTCTTTTCTTTTCATTTCTTTTTTTCTTTTCTTTTCTTTCTTTTTTTGAGATGGAGTCTTTCTCTGTTGCCCAGGCTGCAGTGCAACGGCATGATCTTGGCTCATTGCAACCTCTGCCTCCCGGATTCAAGCGATTCTCCTGCCTCAGCCTCCTGAATAGCTGGGATTACAGGCACCTGCCACCACGCCCAGATAATTTTTTTTGTATTTTTAGTAGAGACGAGGTTTCACTATGTTGGCCTGGCTGGTCTCAAACTCCTGACCTCGTGATCCATGGGCCTCAGCCTTCCAAAGTGCTGGGATTACAGGTGTAAGCCACTGCACCCGGCCTCCAGTCTGCCCTTCTTGATGGCCTGTCCTACAGATTTTGTTCTTGCCTCCCCAGATCCCACAATGGTATAAGCCAATTTCCTGCAATAAATTGAATATATTTCCTACATGTTCTGTTTTTCTGGTTATACCTTTACTGACATAAAAACAACTTCACTTTTTCTGGTATTAAAACAAGTGCTGAACCTTTATTCATTTAAGAAAATGAAAAGTTGGGAGAGTCTGTTTTTGTTGATTCAATGACGTTTAGAACAAGACGGACAACTGTAGGCCATTCATTCTACTCCCTCATTTCAAAGATGAAGAAACTTAAGCCCCAAAAAGAAGGGCCTGAGTTAAATGCAATGAGGTGGCAGAGCCACTCCAGAGGCCACTCGTGGTCTAGGTTGAATCTGAGTCACCTTCCTTTCACTGGCCCTAGCAGGATGATGTCCAACTGTGCTTAGGAAACTGGAAACATGTCACCAACCATGGATTACTTAGAAAACTCTCACAAGATCTTATTTACTGCATGTGATGTGAATGTCATCCACCTTTTTAAGCACTTTGACAATGCACACTTGAGCAAGAGCTTTCTTGTCAGAAGCGTGGAGGTCTTTGGCAGAGGATAGAATAAAATTCAGAAGCCAGAGTCCCTGGGAAGACAGTTGAGAGCTTTACCTCCTGGACTGGTTTGAATGGGGCCAGACTACAGGCATTTTTTGATGAAAACAAGTGAAGAGGGCACATGCATTGGGTGTACGTTGGCTCCCAACCATGCATACAAGTGCAAGGGCCTGAACTTATTACTACGTCATGGAAAATGAGGGGCTGGAGCAGCAGCTGAAGGAAGGGAGGTCTAGGGTCTGTCCCATCAGAGTTAAGTAGACTCCAGCTCTATTCATTCACTAACTTATCAAGGCTTCATCCTGACTATATTATGTACTGCTAACAAACATTACAATATTTTTGCAATTAGTATTATGATATCATAGACTCTTACCTTAAACATTTTGAATCTTGCATTGTTTTCTTTTTTCTTTTTTTTTTTTGAGACAGAGTCTTGCTCTGTTGCCCAGGCTGGAGTGCAGTGGCACGATCTCAGCTCACTGCAACCTCTGCCTCCTGGGTTCAAGTGATTCTCCTGCCTCAGCCTCCCAAATAGCTGGGATTACAGGCGCCCGCCACCATGCTCAGCTAACTTCTGTATTTTTAGTAGAGACGGGATTTCACCATGTTGGCCAGGCTGGTCTCGAACTCCTGACCTCATGATCTGCTTGCCTCGGCCTCCCAAAGTGCTGGGATTACAGGTGTCCGCCACTGCGCCCAGTCCTCACATTCTGTTTTCCCTACAACTAAGCTCTCCTGTGTTCTTCCTAACACATGATCAGCAACCCAAAAGTAAACTCTATGAGACTTTGCCATGGATTGATAATTCATGGATTTTTACAAGGTTTACACACATACCAGTTCCAAAGGATATTAATTTAAAGGCAGATCCAATATTTAAGCTTTTAGTTTTCATTTTAAAAAAATGTCTCATAGAAAACTTTATTGCTAAGACTTCAATTCTTCTGATGAGCTACCTTGTTTGGATTCAGTCCACAGAAAGTTGTCACTACTAATTTGTCTTTTTTCTGTATTTGAACCTTCTAAGAAGCAAGCTTAAAACATCTATCTATAGATTTTTTTTCTATTCAGCAACATTAAGCAGCTTATTTAGATTCATAAACCTCTGCTAACTCTTGCTTTCTGATCTTTTCCATCAGTCATATTCAGAAAGAAATGCTCCCTCACCAGCAGCTCAACTAATTTTTCAAGTACCTGGAGACATGGCAATTGATATCTGTTGTCCTAATGAGTCCTTGGCAGTTCCTCCTCCCCTTTCATTGTTGCTTCTGTTTTTTCACACTCTCTCATTCGAAATGATTTGTTTCAGATTGTCAGTATGTTCTGTGTTTTTCTCAAAGTTGAGAACAAGATGACAAAGTCAGTGGTCTCCACCCAAGAGATAACATCCGTCTCAGCTTATGACCTTTTCCTGCGGACTAGACAGAGTCATTCTATCTTTCCCCACCACAGCATGCTAACCCCTCATCAACATATTCAAAGTCCAAGTCCAAGGAGTCCACGTGAGCTAGCTCACTCCTTCCCCATGTGCAGACACAGTGAAATGACACTATGAGCCAGAGAATGTGTCCTCACCAGACACTGAATCTGCTAGTGCCTTCATCTTGGATTCCCAGTCACCAGAAGTGTGAGAAATAAATTTCTGTCGTTTATAAGCCACCCCAGTCTATGGTATTTTGCTGTAGAAGCCAGAATGGATTAAGATAGGGTACTTTGCATATGTAAAGTGCTCAGTAAATGAATGAATAAATGAAAATAACTGAGGATCATGTCTAATAATTGGGGGAATATTACCTACTATCCTTGGGATTTATTTTGAGGCCTTTTATTTTGAGAACTGCTTTCAATTTCCCTGTTGGGTAAAAGGTAATGCGTTAGTCAAGAGTCTTGCAGATAAAGGTGATAGAAAACCAATTCAAATTAGCTTAAGCAAAAAAGGAGTAATTTATTGCCTCACGTAATTGGAAGTCCAGGAAGACACTTCAGGCATAGATAAATCAGGAATCTGAGTGATTCTCTGTCTTTCTCTTTCTCATTTTCCTGTCATCTCGGCCCCACACCACCCACACCCTGCACCTCCTCCTCTGCTCATTTTCCTCCTTGTTGAGGGGGTGAGAGGCTGTGGTGCAGACATGGATGGATGAGACTATAAATAGATAGTTTCAGGCTTATATCATCCCAGCTAGTAACCTCAAAGCAAAGAATTTTTAACTTTATCTCCCAGTGACTGCACATAAAATTCCATATGTATATAATGTGCCTGGGTACCATGATTAGGGCAAGTGTGAGTTATATAGCCACCTCTGTTGCTGAGGATGCTATGGACTATAACCGCAAGGACCCCTAGAACTGTATACGGAATGATACAAAGGTGCAAGGAATTTTTGTATTGTTATTTTGAAGAAAAAAAATGACTACATTTTGAGATCATGATGAGTATCTGCATTTAGCGCATTCTTCTCCTGCAACTTGCATTTCTTTTTGTCCAAATTCAGAGACTACAGTGATTTTGTTTTCTAGCCAGGCAGAACCTTAGACTTATAATTCAACCTTTTCATTTTTAGAGATGAGAAAGTGGAATCACATCCATCTTCAGTGAACCAACTAGCATAATAAGGAAGGTCCTGCTGTTTCCTCGTCATGAGGAGGCATTGTAGGAGCTGAGAAGTCAGCATACTGTCTCAGCCCCACAAAAATCCCCTGTGACACAGAGCATTCATGCGACCTTTCTTGGTTTCAGTTTCTTCCATAAAATAAGGCGTTTAGAGTCCATAATTTCTAATCATTTCATTATTTCAAGTATTGAAACTATGGATCATAAAGATTTGTTTGTTTGTTCAAACCACAGCTGTTTTATAAAATCTTACAAAAAGAAAATAATATCTTTAAAATATTTTCCCTAACAATAGACATTCCACCTGCATTCCATGGAAAATGACGGAAATCTCATTTTGAAACATTACTTTCAAGATCCCAGCTGTTTGTGATCTTAAAAATAGTTTAAATCCTACTGATAAAGTGAAAATAAGTTTCATATAATTTGCAAGAAACTAGTAACATACATTTCAATGGCAACGCTCATTTTTAATCATGAGTGTTTTCAACTAAGCAGAAATATGTAGTAGTATGAAATCTGTGATGTTAACTTTAGGAAAATAATGAGAGAAAGAGGAGGGTGTAGACGGTTGTTGTTTCCATCGTAAAAGCCCTCATAAAACATAATACGAACATATCTTTTTGAAGTACAAAGGAAAATTGGTATATAGGAACAAGAGTAATGTGTGTGTGAACACATTTACAACTCCTTTCCTCTTTACCAGAGTGGGCAGGAGTGGGGCTGCAAAATGAGGCCGTTAGAGAAGTGGAATGAAGAACATGTCGTTTCATTGCTAAGCTCAATTACATATGGGCCAAGAAATTGGATTGGCTGGGACCTTGAGCAGAGCTGCTATCTGATTGGCTGAAATACTGAAGAGGGCCAGCCATTCTGGTTGAGCATTTGAACTCTGGGAGGTCTGAAGTAAGATTTAAAATGGTTGCCAAACAAAGGAAAGAAAAATTTTTTCATCATTAAAGGCAGCTTTCAGACGGTCCTGCATATCAAGCTGAAAACACCTGTATCTCCTTTTTCTAAGCCACTTGTACATCCCAGGAGGAGAGTTTGGAATCTTGCTCCATGCCCCTCCTATTATAATGGAAGATTCACTCTTTTCCCATCTAAAGTACATTCCTCCACTAGTCTCTGGGATGACATGCCTTTTCACTTTCTTGGGGATTTCACTTCTTTACTTACAGCCCCCTTTGCATTTATTGAATCATCACCATCACCTATGGTTCCAGTATCTTCTATGTTTAAAAAAGCTGCTCCCTTTATCCAATGTCCTCTAGTAGCTGTCCCATCACTTAACTGCCTCTTCAACAGGCAGAAAACAGTGGTCCACAATTATTATTGTCTCCAGTCCTTCAAGATGATTGATGAGTGCCCCCCACCCACTCTGCTCTGTCTCTACTCCATTCCACATAAATTAATATTCTTATCAACCTGCCTTCAGGGAACTTACAGTCTAATAGGAGATAAAGATAATGCTGTCACCAGATCTAACGGTTATCTGTTACCTTTTTAAACTTTCTCTCTAGATGACCTTACAAATTTTTATAACAATTTTATTGAAATATTATTTACATATAATACAAAGTTGTGAAACCATCACTACTACTTACACTACTACTTAATTCTAAAATATTTTCATCACCCTCCCCCAAAAATCTCATACACACAAGCACCCACTCCCCATTTCCTATTGCCCCTATCCCTTACCTATTCTCTGTCTCTATAGATTTGTTTATCTTGGACATCTCATATAAATGGTATCATAGAAGATGTGGCCTTTTGTGGGTAGCTTCTTTTACTTAGCATGTTTTCAATGTTCCCATTTATAGCATGTATTGAAACTTCATTCTCTTTTATTAACAAATACTTTTCATTGTATTATGTATGACAATTCTTTATCCATTCATCAGTTGGTAAACATTTGGGTTGTTTCTACTTTTTGGTTATCATGAATAATGCTGCTACAAATATTTAGGTTCATGTGTTTGTGTGGACATGTTTTCATTTCTCTTGGATATATCTAGGAGTGGAATTGCTAGGCCATATGATAACTCCATGTTTAACGTTTTGAGAAACTGCTAACCTGTTTTCCAAAGCAGCAGAACCATCTTTCAATTCCAACAGCAGTGTATAAGGGTTCTGATTTTTCTACATCCTCATCAACATGTTGTCTTTTTGATGACCGCTATCCTAATGTGCATGAAGTGGTATCTCATAATAGCTTTAATTTGCATCTTTTTAATGATTAATGACGTTGAGCAACCTTTTATGTACTTGTTGGGTATTTGTATATCCTCTTAGATAAATGTCTATTTACATCTTCTACCCATTTTTTCAATCAGATTTTTTAAACTGTTGAATGGTAAGTTTTCCATTACATATTCTAGGAACAAGTCCATCACCAACATCAAATGTATTACTTGCAAATATTTTCTCCCATTATGTGGGTTATATGTGACTTCCTTGATGGTGTCTTTTCAAGCACAAATGTTTTTAACTTTGACAAAGTTGAACTTATGTATTTTGTTGCTGCTGCTGCCGCTGCGGCTTGCGCATTTGTTGTCACATCTAAAAAACGTACCTAAAAATCTAAGGTCACAAAGATTTTGCCTATATTTTTCTCTAACTGTTTTAAGTAGGTTTACACCTATAATTTATATATATAATTTGTAATTATAATTTATAATTACACAATAATTTCTATGTTGCATTTTGGATCAATTTTTAAACCCATTTTAATTTTTTCTTGAAGTACAATTCCAACTTCATTGGTTTACATGTGACTATCCAGTTGCTCCAGTACCATTTGTTGAAAAGGCTATTGTTTCCTTTGTTGAATTGTTTTAGCACCATTTCAAAAGTCAATTGACCATAAGTTAATGGTTTATTTGTAGATTCTTAAATTTACTCTATTAATCTGTGTGTCTATCCTTAAGCCAGTGCCACACCATCTTGACTACTGTAGCTTTGTAGTAAGTTTATCAGGGAGTTTGAATTCTCTAATTTTTTTTCAATATTCTTTTGGGTATTCTTCATCACTTGCATCTCTCACTTTTTATGTTCTAAACACCATCTACTAACAGATAACTCTCAGAATTATACCTCTCAAATTTCTTTTCTGAAGCTGTGACTCTTATTGAAGCTATGTTTTTAATTGGCAGCCCAGGTAAAATATCTCAGAGCTATATCAAAGTGTATAAGCTAACTGAAAATTCACCTCTATATCTCCCCCTAAAACATTCAACTTTTCTTCTGACTTCCTAATCACTGCAAGTGCCCCCACAATTCACTCTTTTGCTCACACCAGGATGCTGGGAGTCAATCTTCATTCCTCCCTCTTCTCTCCCACAGTCAATCCATCAGCAAGTCCTATCCAATTTTTCTCCAAATCATGCTTCAGATTGATTTCCTTTCTCCCTATATCTACTTTTACTACCCTAATCCAAGCCATCGGAATTTTCTCCTAGATTACTAATTAGTCTTCCTGATTTTTCCCCAAAGGTCCATTTTCTATGAAAGAAACAAAGTGGTAATTTAATAAGTTAAAGCTAATCATTTGGTTCACTGATTTCCTTTGCACTTAAATAAAATTCCAACTTTTCCCATGGTTTATAAGCCCATGTATGATTTGATTCCACCTGCCTCTCCAGGCTCCTTTTTAAATGTTTCACCTTGATTACCAGGTTCCAGACATATTAGCTTTCTTTCAGGTTATTGCACAAAGCAAGCTTTTTCATGGCTTAAGACCTTTGCACATGCTGCTCCCTCTAATTAAAATGTCCCTCCTGCTCCCTTTACCCCTCAAACTTTCATGCATGGTTCCTTTCATCATCTGTTCTTGGCTTAAAGTATTATCTCCTCAGATTACTTTTTTTGGTGATTATATCTAAACTAGATTTTCCTCTTCTATCCTCTTTAACCACACACAGTTGCTTCTTTCAAAGCACTTATTACATTTTATAACTATTACTTAAATTGCTTGTATGATCCCTTCCTGTCTGTCTCTCCAACTGTTGCCTTACTAGGTTGTAAAATCCATGAAGGTAGGAAACATGTCTGTTCCTTTCACTACTGTACCCCCAATGCTAAGCATACAATAAAGATTCAATAAATTATTACTTGAATAAATAACATTTTTACCCATCTTCAAAAAATTAATAATGCAGAACAGTTACTTAATGCTGTGTAGGCCAGACACTGTTACAAGCCCTGTAAATTGAGTTATTTAAAAGATACAACAACTTCCAAAGGTAAATTCTATTATTATATGCTTTTTTTGTATAAGGAAATTGAGGTGCAGGGAAGATAAGCAACTTCCTCAGTGTTACTCAGGTAAGATATAAGCAAACATAGATTTAGAACTGAGGTGCTCTGGGTTTGACGCCTATGTTCATGACCACTAGGCTACACTGATATATACCAGAAAGTCATAATTCCCATAGAAAAGGAGGGAGGGAACTTTTGGTCTGACTTAGGGAAGCTGGCATTCTCTTCTAGGCCCTGTCTCTGCATGCAGATCTTGGGAGAGAGGATGGAGCAAGTTACAAGGGAATCTAGAGAACTTTTTGTTTTTTTATAAAGCCATTTATTGCAACTCTTTCTAAGATTCAGAGATAAAGGAGTCTTATGGTATAGGAGTAGGTGCCTCTCAAAAGCCCAGTGATGTGGAAGACATCAAGGATCCCCAAATAAAATATTGTTGAGTGAATCAGAAGTCTAGGATGGTAACCTAAGGTCAATACCAGGTGGGTGGTTGAAGTTGTCACCTCTTTCAGGTGTAGGTGCTGGTCCTAGGAGAAAATGACTAAGCCCAGAGGTATGTGAAATTAAAAGTGTGGCCAGATGGTAGCCTCATCAGGGCATTGCTATGCACTGGATGGACCTTAACCTTCATATTATCACCTCTGCCCCCACAGCTCACACATAAGCATGCTGAGTTCAGGGTGTGCATAGGGTTTCTTGGCTTTTTATGTTCTATGTCTAAACAAGTTCTTGTTCAGATGGAAAATGTGGCCTCTTGAGAATGTCAGCGTCCCCACTTATTCCATTGTAGATGTAAACGGTACCATTTTTTCTCTCTTTCTCACTGAACCACATGCATTATAGGCCCACCAGAATTCTGTGTTCATGTGGCAAATGGATTTTCAAAGAGTGGTGGTAGACACATACATGGCGGCATATCCTCTGCTGGTGCACGTGCTCCATTGTCCCATCAGTCTTCACTTACACAGTATCGATTCAAAGATCAAATTAGTTATTAAAGCTTTCAAGACAGCAACGTCATTGAATTAAACACAGGGCCCTTCAGAATGTGAGGTCTTGTGCAGGTTCACAGATAGCATGCCCATGAAGCTAGTCCTGGTCATTAGTGTATGAATAGCATCTAATGCCACAGGATTGGATGAGATCACTGTGAGAGTACAGATAGAGAAAACAGAGTCCCAGGAACAAGAACCCTGGTGGTCTAAAACTTAGAGGCTGAACAGTAGGAAGAGTTCACAAAGGAGACTGAGAAAGAGCAGCCACGGAGGTCGGAGGACATGATATGAAGAAATTCAGGTTGAATATCCCTTATCTGAAATGGTTGGGACCACAAATGTTTTAGAGTTCTGATTTTTTCTTTTCTTCTTTGGACTTTGGAATATTTGCATTATAATTACTGGTTGAGAATCCCAAATCCAAAAATCCGAAGTGCAAAATACTCCAGTAAGTTTTTCCTTTGAACATCTGTCGGCACTCAAAACATTTTGAATTTTGAGCATTTCAGATTTTGGATTTTCAGATTTGGGATGTTCAATGGGCATCTGGCCATGATGTTATTAATTGCATTTTCTGGGGCTCTCATTCTGTGATAGACTACGCAGGATGGCACTGGTGTCCAAGATTCTCACTATTGAAACAGATTCTTGCATAACTGCCAGGACTATGGGTAGGTATGATAGAGGTAGGTCATTTAGTTGTAGTGGAATAGAATATTAATGCTCTCATAGGAAAGTGTGACAACAGTTAGAAACAAGTTCTGGGTCGATTTTGGATTCAGAGGGATGTTCATGGGAGCTGAGATTTGAGTTGTGTGTCTGTACACATGCCAACCAGATGTTTGAGGGCTGGGAAATGATGCTGGTTCTGTGGCAGCACATATATGTGACTTTTTTTCCTAAGGAAAGATAAGCAAAAACCTCCACCTGGCTGCTGATGGCAGCTGCTACAACAGTAATTCTACGAAATGGACTAGAACCCCTGCACATTTCTAGAGTATATTTTAAGGTAAGAGACTGATTCTTTATACGGAACCAAGAAATAGAGTTACAGTAATCCCAGAATACCAATTTGGATTTTTCCCCTCCTAATTTAAGAAGCAAAAAGTTATCAGAACTGGCACTATTACTACCTGCACCTAGTATATGAAAGCACTGAAAGAGAGAGGGTCACCTTTTTGAGAAGAGTGCAAGGTTCACAGAGAGGACCTTCTTTCCCTCCTCATGGTGAACAAGGTGGAACTTTCTCAAGCCAAGAGAGAAAGGCCCCAGGAGAACTACTCAAAAGTTTGGAAGTGTCTGCTTATTATGGTGACTGGAAAAGAAAAGAGCATTTGGGAATGATGACCTGGAAGGATGAGCAGACAAAGAAGAAATCATCTACTGGAGGTATCCTACACACACATCTTTTGCTTCAAGATGAGGTTGCATTTAGGATTGAGAGAAGACTTTAAGTTAAACAGGAGATCAATAAAACAAGCAAACAGACTGAAAAAAAAAAAAAACAAGCTTTGGTCTTTAAAGCCAAAATCAGACTAGAAAGTTCCAAAAAGTTATGAAAGGAAACTGTCTGCTACCCAGTGAGAATGGAATATTTCCACACAGTTGAAGCAGCTATTTGGAAAACAGACATGTTATGTCTTAATGAGAAGAGGCTCTCACTTACCTAATACATTTGGCTTTCTATTATGTTGTCATGTGCTTATTGCATAGTCCTCAGGATTTTTTCTGGATAAGGTGCTTGGAGTATTGATAAATGAAAAATACGAGGGGCATGAATATGTGGGCTAAAATATTATATTCTTGAAGTTTATTTAAAAGTATACTATTTAGGCGCTTCTCAGAGTCCATGGGTTAAAACAGAGAACATAAGTAAGTATTTAAGGGCTGACACATTTCTGTTCTCTCCTAGTGCCAGAAAGCTGGTACCTCTTTCCACAGCCTTCCTAGTTTCCAATCCTAGGTAGAAGTTGCAACTCTGTTCAGTCAGCTTATTTGGTAGAATCACTTGCATTAAAGAGTCTTACACTGTATGCAGGGAGAATGGTGCTCCCTGCCCCCACTAACCAACAAGATGTCCACATCCTTGTCCCCTGAACTTGCTAGGTTACAGGCCAAGAGGGAGTTAAAGCTGCCAATCAGCTAATCTTAAATAGATTATCCTGTTTTATCCAGGTAGGCACAATGTAAACACAAGTGTCCTTCAATGGGAAAGAGAGAGGCAGAAGAATCAGGACATGACTAGTCATTGCTGGCTTTGAAGATGGAAGTAAGATCTGCAGCCTCTAAAAGCTGAAAAAAAGCAAGAAAACAGATTTTTCCCTACAGCCTCAAATCTCATAGTTCACCACTATACAATTTATCCATGTAACCAAAAATCACTTGTACCCCAAAAGCTATCGAAAAAAAAAGAAAAAAGAAAAAGCAGCTTGGTCTCCACAAACACTTCTCTTAACTGAGACACTCCTTTCTATTGATTCCAGGTCTTAAGATACAACTCTTTCAACTGATGTCCAATCAGAAACTCTTTGAGTCCACCTGTGGTCTGGAAGCATCTCTCCTTTGAGTTGTCCCACCTTTCTGGACTAAACCAATATACACCTAACATTTTTGATTAATGTCTTCCTGTAACTTCTGTCCCCCTAAAATGTATATAATCAAACTGTAACCCAACCACCTTGAGAACATGTTCTTGGGACCTCTTGTGACTGTACCTCAGGCCTTGATCACTCATATTTGGCTCAGAATAAACCTCTATAAATATTTTACAAAAAAAGAAAAGAAAGGAAAGGAATGCAGCCTTGTTGACATCTTGATTTTAGCCCAGTGAGACCCATTTTGGACTTCTGACCTCCAGACTGTAAGATAAGTTGGTGGTACATTAACTACTAAATTGGTGGTAAATTTCTACAGCAGTCATAGGAACCTAACGTACAGACAACACCTTCCCACACCATCATCTCCAAGGATGAAATGGGTGGATAAGCTAATCAATGGCTGATACAGCTTCTATCTTCATGTTTCTTTATCCACCCACTCGAAGCAAACTCCCTTCCAGTTCTTTCCTCCATATAGCCAGAAAGAAGGGCAAGATGCAGTGGTTTAGAACTAAGAGGAAAATGCTTTTAGTCCTCAAACCTAGTGTTTTCAATTTAGCTTTTTCACCCTTTTTAAAACAGAGTTAAACATTGGCATATAGGGCACTAGTGATATTTTCATTTCCATTATGCTAACGTCCCCTTTGTACATAGTTCCTGAAAATACTGTAGGATTCAAGTATTTTTTTTTTTTTTTTTTTAATTTGAGACGGAGTCTCACTCTTCACCCAGGCTGGAATGCAGTGGCACCATTTTGGCTCACTGCAAGCTCCACCTCCCAGGTTCACGCCATTCTCCTGCCTCAGCCTCCCGAGTACCTGGGACTACAGGCGCCCGCCACCACGCCTGGCTAATTTTTTGTGTTTTTAGTGGAGACGGGGTTTCACCGTGTTAGCCAGGATGGTCTCGATCTCCTGACCTCGTGATTCGCCCACCTCGGCCTCCCAAAGTGCTGGGATTACAGGCGTGAGCCACCGTGCCCGGCCAAGGATTCAAATATTATTGGATCCTTTATGCAAACTTCTCAGGCCTTTATGCAAACTTCCGTAACCATTCTGAATACAATCGTATAGTCTGCTGGCTTTAATCTAATAGTTCTCCAGCCTCATTCATAACAAAATTGGTTATTAATAAATTACTCATTTATTATTGACATATTTATTACTAATTCATCTTTGAATTGTTTTTATGAAAACAATAATAATTTCTAATATTGTCCTGGCAGCAACTGCCTGTCAGAAAGTATAATCTCTAAACGATGATAAAGAGACAGACTATGTTAACTTTCTCTTATTTCATATTAATTCCTTTCTGAAGCTAACAAACACATTTTCTCTTATTAACATGTGTTCTACCACGTTCTTATTTTTTGATCATATCCCTATTAATTGGGCTTCTAAAAGAAAGCAAAATGTTATATCTACTCAAGCAAAATGTTTGTGGAACAGCAGTGTAAAAAATCTCTCAAATTTTAATTACACATGCTATTACTATCCCTAGTTTGCCAAGCTAAAAGTTCTCTATTATAATGTATCTTCTCTCACAGAAATATTATTTCTTCTGTTTGTTTTTTATTTTTGACACTTCCAAGTAACAAAAGAACGTGAACAGAGCTTGCTGAATAGTATTTAAAAACATAAAATGAACATTTCAATGAAATATAAGATGCGCTCCGCCCCCCAAAAAATGTGCTTATTCATCTCACATACCAATATGCAAACATTTAAGAACATTATATTAATACTATAATGGCAAATACCTCACAATGACAGTATAATTATAGATTACTGTCATTAAAAAAACATAATAAAGCAGTAATTGACATTAACTGTCGCTTTAATAGAAATTCTTAAATATGGACTAGAAATTGATTTAGAACATTTAAAAAGCAAACTACCTTATAATTTAATAAATCACTGCATTGCTTCAGCAGAATAAAGAAAATACCTCTAGCTCTAGCAGAATAAACTTCCAACTGAGCCAAAACAAAATATATTTGTAAATATATATCTGTTAATAGTTCAAATAACATTTGTAGTCCGAGAAGTACTTGTCAAAAGGACTTCACAAAAGTAAATATGTCAGAACAAATTAATCTGCTTTATGGAATTTACTTCATTCTCCACATCTTGCAGAAACTGATACTAATAAAAGCCAAGGATAATTAATTCGTACTTAAAAACTTCCTTGGCATATTCTCCAAAACTATCTCCACCAAGAAAATTATTTACATTAAGACTCTAAATGCTGTTGGCTTTAAATTGTTATAATAACGCAGGTTACACATTGTAGTTCACAGTTCACATACTTCTAGTCAGATATGCCTCATATTTTTAGTAATTTTTGCAAATGTATCCTTCTCATCCTCATCAAGTGTCCCGTCACATTACCAGGATCCTCTTCAGAAACATGAGAAACTCTTCCTGTAAGGTAAGATACTGATTTGGTGATTACATCATGTATAATCTGATTTATTTTAAAGTCCTAAGCAAGCATAACTTCTTCTTTTTCATCCAGGTATTCTTGTTCAGGAACTACAGAAGGACTAACAAATTAAAGAACGAATCACTGCAACTACCTAAGTAATTTTGTTTTTTTCCCTATTTACACCACTTTTCTCCTGAATAGTTTTCACTGTAATAGTTTTTTTCCTTTGTTCCAATCTATTTGACATCCTATGCAGCTTTGAATTTCAACTCCCTGAGAAAGGTAAGGATTTGCTATAAATTCCGGTCAAGACTTTACATGTCTTTGTTAGTGTGTTGTTTTAAAAATATTCACTGGGCTCAAAGTGAAATTCACATGTGTAACTTTAGGGGCTTGCCAGGAACTGAGAATTTTAGTTCAACATCTTTCAAATTTTTTAGGACAAATTCATCAATTCTTCTTCATCACAAAACCAAAACAATATCCTTTAAAACAGTGAATTAAATTCCTTTAGTACTGATATTTTCTCTAGCCTCCTCATCAGAAATTCCTTTAAACTCTTTTTCTTCAGCTTTGCCCCAGTTATTTCTTTGGGATCTTCCTTTACTCCAGCCTTTTTCTTCGTTAAGCTTTGCTTGTTTGATGTTTGCCTCATGCTTTGTCAATTGAAACAATACCCCGAAGAGTTAAACAGACCAATGACTAACAGAAATTTTTGAGTTTGTAGAATGGCAGATAGAAAAAGAAACCACTTGCTGAAACACAGAAACTTCCTTGCTTAGGCGACAAAAGAACTGGTTGAAATCAGTTGGAACCAGGATGGCCAACTAAAGTTTGTACAGAACTTGCTAATGTCACACCTAAATTTCCACCACGTGGTTTATACTAACTCTTCCTGAATTTGCACATGGGACCCATGAAGAGGCATGAAGAGATAACTGCACATGCCCAAGGACTTTGCAGGCCTCCTCTTTCCTACCACCAATCACCTGCTAATGCCAGTATCCATCCTCTAAACCTTTTGTAATAAAATTACTACCTTAAAGCCAGCACAGGGAGACAGATTTGAGCTTGACTCCTGTCTCCTTGGATGTTGACTTTCAAATAAAGCTTTCCATTTCTCAGAAACCTGGTGTCACATTATTGGCTTTTAATGCATCAGGCAGCAAGCCCCCTTTGCTCAATAAGACTATCACAACAGTTTTCTGAATTGATCATTTTCTTCTCAAATCATTGCAGAGGCTTAAATAAGGCATCCAGTTTCTTTCAAGATCATGAGTCTTCTTAGCAAACTTGTTCTGGTGCAGTCAGGCCAACTGTGTTGATGAACTCAGTGTCTATGGGTGTCTGTGGCCTAGCAAGCACCCGGGGCCTCAGGCTAGTCCATTGCTTTTTGGGCTATTTGTGTTCCCGGGCAGCAGCCTGGGCTGTACTGGTCCTTAAGGTCATCATGGGCCATGCCTTAAAGCCTGGAGGTATGCATGGTGTCAGTGCAGAGATGTGAAGAAAACTGACTCTGGAAAGCAGTGCCAGAGGGGAAGGCAAATGTCCAGGCTTGGAGGTTGCCACAGGGCTGGTGACTGCAGCATGGGTGAAGGTGGATGAGGGGTATCTGAGGTGAAGACCAAGAGGAGGCAAGGAGGAAGCTGCAGCCAGGGTGGAAGCCTCCACAGAACCAGCTATTCCAGTTGCAGTGGGAGGAGGTGGAGTTCCCTTTTTATGCTGAACAGTATCCCATTGTGTGACTATATCACATCATTTTTAGCCATTCACCAATTGATGGACACATGAGTTGTTCCGCTTTTTTTTGGCTATTATGAATCACACTTAGAACATTTGTGTGCAAGTCTTCATGTGGGCATATTTTCATTTCTCTTGGTAGATAACCTGGAGTGAAATTGCAGTATTGTATGCTACGTTTATATTAACCTTTTTTAAAAAAAATCAAACTCAGATTTTTAAAATTAGATTTAAAAGGGAACGTTTGATCAAGAATCAAGCTTATTGAAATTAAATCATTCACTTACTCATTTACGCAACATTTATTGAATTAGACATTCTACTAACCATTTACTATTACAAACAGTTAACTAAACATCACTGGTTTTCTTTGATAAATGGTAATCTTGCAAAGGCTCATTTATGGACACATCATTATTTCGTGCTGTGTAAAATTGATATAGGAGTTAAGAAGAAATCACTTAAGCAGATAGCAAGGGTATGGGAGTCCTCGGTAAGGCTTTTTTCTTTAATGAAAAGCAGCTCCAAATCATTTGCTAACAAAGAGCAGCCTGTAAAGTTGAGCTGCAGACATAGACAAGCTGGCAGCTTGCATGGGTGAATGCCAGCAGAAACTAAGGACTAGGCATTTTCAAGATGGTGGCTTCATCTTCCCTTCTCTGCCAGTCACGTGTTAGACAAGATGGACCCAATCAACTGGAAAGCCCATTTGCATAAGATTAGGGTGGGGCGACCAGCCTTCCACATGCACTTTGCAAACGTCATACCTGATGGAACCAATCAGAAACCGCCTCCTCAAACCGGACTATAAAATTTGGCGCATTCACCACCAACCAGTCTCTTCCACTCAGAGACCATCAGTCTTTTCCACTCGGAGACACATCATGGGCCATGCCTTAAAGTCACAGTGTCAGTGCAGACATCTACAGAGGAAGCTGTTTCTCTTTCCCTTCTCTTCTACCTATTAAACCTTTTCTCCTAAACTCCTCGTGTGTCTGTGTCCTAAATTCTCTTGTGACAATGAACCCCAGGGTACGTACTCCAGACAATGTACCCACTTCAAAAGAGCTGAAAGTTCTTTTAAAAATAGAGGAAAGGGGGGAAAAAGTGTACTTAGCACCTAGTTTTGCACCACAGAAGGAAACTGGCACTCACAGATCCTGCTGAAGTTACTGGAAAGGGGTCCTGATTAAGACTCCAAGAGAGGGTTCTTGGATCTCCTGCAGAAGAATTCGGGGGAGTCCATAAAGTGAAAGCAGGTTTATGAATAAAGAATGGCTACTCCATAGGCAGAGCAGCAGCATGAGCTGCTGGTTGGCTATTTAATGATTATTTCTTGATCATATGCTAAACAAGGGGTGGATTATTCACGAATTTTCAAGGAAATTCTCAGAACTGAGGGTTCCTCCCCTTTTTAGACCACATACGGTAACTTCTTGATGTTGTCATGGCATTTGTAAACTGTCATGGTGCTGGTGGGAGTGTCTCTTAGCATGCCAATGCATTATAACTAACTTATAATGAGCAGTGAGGACGACCAGAGGTCACTTTCATTCCCATCTTGGTTTTGGTGGGTTTTGGCTGGCTTCTTTACCACAGCCTGTTTTATCAGCAAGGTCTTTGTGACCTTATCTTGAGCCAATCTCCTATCTCATCCTGTGACTAAGAATGCCTAACTTCCTGGGAATGCAGCCCAGTGGGTCTCAGCTTCATTATACCCAGGCCCTATTCAAGATGGAGTTGCTCTAGTTCAAATGTCTCTGACAGTGATGGCCCAAGGAGTTCTGAGGTTTGGGGAGATGCAGTTATACTGAGCTGTATGTGGGTAAGACCAGGGCATAAGGTATGATTAGGGAGGTCTGGGTTTCTTGTGGTGACGGACATAAACTGAGGTAAAGGACATAAGATAAACGACACAAGGATTAGTCCTGACAGTCACAAGGCAGATAGTGCTGGTAACAATCTAATGCAAACACTGAAGATATAAATTCCAGTGAAATTCTTTTTTTTGAGATAGAGTTGTCTCACTCTATTACCCAGGCTGGAGTGCAATGGTGTGATCTCAGCTCACTGCAACCTCTGCCTCCCAGGCTCAAGCAATCCTCCTGCCTCAGCCTCCCAGGTAGCTGTGCTTACAGGCGTAAACCACCACACTCAGCTAATTTTTGTGCACACACACACACACACACACATATATTTTTGAAGAGATGGGGTTTCACCATGTTGTCCAGGCTGGTCTCGAACTCCTGGGCTCAAGTCATCTGCCTGACTTGGCCTCCCAAAGTGCTGGGATTACAGGCATGAGCCAGCCAAATTCTAGTTAAATTCTATGGTTCATGCAGAAATGGGTTACCCTACCCATTTTGAGCTTATTTCCATTTCTCTCATTTACATGCCAGAGTTTTAGAATGGCAATACTGGGATGCTACGTTAACTTCTATTTTAGATAAATCAGACTCCTTATTTAGGGAGTTATTTGGTAAAATCAGACCAACAGAAAATTGACTGTGACTTAAATACTCTTTTAAATTCATCCCAAAGTTACACTATGCAGTGGGTCCACTAGACTCATTTTCTTATGTTCTATTTTGACATTCCTAGTGTTTTATACACAATTAGCGTGTGATATCAGTATTAGCTTTTTCTGTATGAAATACTAGTCTCAAAATTAAGTGGCTTAAAATAACTATTGACTTAGCTCATGATTTCGTGGCAACCTTTCCTAACAAAAAACTTTTTTAGACTATTTATTCATATTAAAGTTGTTTATATTCCATATAAAGTATATGAAGTTTTAGAAACTACATATTTCTTAAAATGTTACAGCAAATGAATATAATACTGCATTTTGGAATATGGGTTATCTACCCTCAGGGTAGATAAAAGTAAAAAACTAGTGTTGAAATGCAATGTACCAGCCCATAGCACTGAACAAAATGAACTTTCACTTACCAGTATTTACATAGTACCCATTCTTAATATAAACCGCTCATTATATAGAAAAGTGCTTTTTGTTAGGTTTTTTAGCTATGTAGCCAGTTAAAATTTATTTTTTCCCACTATAGACAAGAAAGGGAAAATGAGGTTAGCATATAACAAGAGATACCTGGTTGGGTTGGATGACCAGTGTAACAGGGCCTCAAATGTATCTTCTGTTCTTATGCCTTCCCAGCCCTAGCCCCTGGTCCCTGACACTGGCCTATTGAATCTCTGGACTAGAGGAAAACTTAACATCTAATCTACTGGTTAAATCAGGCAGGCATCGGAATCCCCTGTGAAAACTCACAAGGCCCACCTGCAGATTGATTTAGCTGCTCAGGAGTGGGGACTGGGAATGTGCACATTTAATAGAGTTCTCAGGAGGTTATGACATGCCCATTCCCACCCTAGTTCTTACAGTGGACTCTGGTTCCTGTGGTCTAGTGCAGCCACTTATCGGATGCAGGGGTCCCACCTCAGCTTCTCTAAGTGGTCACCTAGATGGGATGCTCACTATCTTCTGAGGCTTATTCTGTTTTTTTTTTTTTGGTTTGTTTTTAGCTACTTTATACTATATTCAGATTTCTTTCATTTTTACCTAACGTTCTTTTTCTGTTCTTAGATCCCATCCTGGATTAGGTGGTATGCATTCTTATAAGTGAAATATCAATATATCAAAATTACTCATTTTGGCGAATCAGTGTATTTTCTGTATATAATTATAGAAAGTCCACATTGTTCTTCAAATTTACTCGTAAAAAATTATTTTCCATTTGGCACTAAGGTTTATTCTCAAGGTGTTCAATCTATATCAGTTTTTATTTGAAGCTGTGTGATCTATCTAAAACAAACATTAGTAACTACTTACAAAATGCTCCTTAGAATCTCAATCTGGTTTATTGTTTTAAATCGCAATGTTCTATTTATGTGCAAAAATATACTTAAGGTATATTATGGTTGTAGGTTAACAATTGCATTGGCAAGATTCATTTTACCTGTATGTTTTTACTGAATGATCTATTTTCCAACCCAAGGCAAGTATGAATATGTGGCATGATGACACAACACCTTTCCTAGAAAAGTGTTTACTGACTACTGAGTGTGCCTTTGGTAATCCTGTTAAAAGCTATGAAAAAATAAAACATGACCAAAAATAAGAAAAGGAATAAGCCTTGTCTTCTGGGGATTAAAGCTGAATTGACCACATACCCACAAATGCACACATTAGAGGTCAGTACTATCACTACCATTACCTAAGTGAAAAATGAAAGCTGAAGAATTTAATAGTCAAGACTGTGATCACTGGGGTCTAACTCGACTTCAAATCCCAGCTCTGCTCTCACCACTTATCCTTGGGCAGATGATTCAATTGCTTTAAACTTCAGTTATTTCAACTAAAAAATGAGGAGACAATTCTATCTCATAGAATAATGAGATAAGGCATATGAAGCAATCAGTATAGTCCTGACATGTAATACTGAGCCCCTACATCATGTTGACTGCTATTATAACAATATATATCCAGCTGAAAACTCAATAATACAAATGAGCTGGGGAACACCTAAAACTAGCATATGGAGAATGATTTTTGCTAACCCCAGCAAAAAGCAAGGCTGTATCACCCTTTATTTGGGAATGTTAACCATACTTTCCTTCTTTTTTTCCTATAGCCCCAATAACTGCCAATAACTGCCATCTACATTCTCTCTCCTCATCTCACTCTGAATAACTCAATGACCATAGTACTCACGCTTTTTAATTAAAATGATGTGTCCTCACAAATAAATCTCTCAAACTCAAAACAAACATTGTGCTTGGAATAATTACTGAACTTGTCACCAATGACAATAAAGAAACATGCAGACTACATTCTGAGGATACAGCTCTAAAGAGTAAAAACAGTGGAATTTGGAAAAAATAGGAGTAAAGAATTGCTTTGAGCAATAAAAACTGAGATTGGTAACTCACTTTTCTTTTTGATATAGGCTTGTCACTCACAGCCAAAAACCCTCAGCAAAACCACAGCTACTGTTTACCCTCCAGAGAAATGCTCCTTCCTCACCCAACACGTGTCACCCTTCCTAGAAAGGTTTATCCTCTTTACAATTCTTGTTAAGGTGGCACTGAATACAAAGTTACTCATGATCGACTTCCTTACTAGTTGTCAGTGTCTACCCTTATAGAATTTCATGTTTGTGTCAAAATTATTTAATGAGTTCCTTATAAACATGCTCCTATCTAGGCAGAGTGCTGTGGAGTTTATAAAGATGAGTAAGATGATACACTTTTGCCTTCCAGTTAGCAGAGTTAAGTTGATGCTATTGAGACCATATGCCTCCCAAAGCTGAAGATACTTACTTTCTTAGCCCATTAAAGAAAAAGTGTGCCAAATCCTGACATAGGAGATGCAAGTGTAGGAGTTCACAAGGAAGAATGGCCAGTTTCAACAAGGGTAATTCAGAGAAAAGTTTTGGAGGAAGTTGCAATAGAAATATAACTACAAGAATGAGCATACAGAGGGCTAAAAATGTCTGACCAACAACGAAAAAGACATAAACATGTAAAGAAAAAAAGAAAGGTAGACGATGGAGCCTGCCCATTTAGTTTATATATAAGCTCTCTTAAGATGATGTACAAAGGTATTTTCATTTTTACCGTTTTTCTAATCAGCAGGTATGTTTTATACAAATCACATTCCATATGCCTCTAGAGTGTCTCCTAATTACATGCTTGCCCTCTCGCTGGTAATCCCACTCTAAAGAGGCAAGCTCAGGGCTAAGAATTTGAGACAAATACACGTTATCATTAACGGCATTCTCCGAAACTGTGCCACAATTTTACCTTCATCTTCTCTGTCACTTGATTTTTAGTATTTATTCAGCACCAAAACAATTCTTTTTCTTCCAAGACCAAGCCATATGACTATGTAACATATTAAGTTGCAAAAGATTATTACTATATTATTCATACCATTTGTATATTTGTATTTGTTCTTTTTCCCCAAAGTTCCAGCAAAAAAGCTAGAGGGATTAGTTCTAGTCTTAAAAGACAAAAAATTATTTTGCTTAATTCAGAAAGAATATATTACATTAACAGGTCTAGGTGAGCTATTTCAAAAAGGTTTTTGTTCCTCAATTCCTTTATATCATCAAAAAGCTTTTGAAATCTAAATTTGCATCAAAAAAACTTATTGCAGAAAGACAATTTACATTGTCTTACATGAATATATAAAAATATCTTATGCTCAATACTAAAATTGGGGGTCATATGACCTTTTGGCCAGTTATCTAAATAGCCACATTTTCATATTCTACTTTACATACTTATAAGCTAGAAGAACTATTAACTGTAGTTTACAAAAAATCAATTATTTATAAGAGAAAATGACTATCTTTTAAAAATATAAGCAATTCTTGAACTGCAGAAGAATGAGCCATAACATGTAAAACTTGAAGAAAAATTTTAAGTAGAACTTTAAACATGTAAATTAGGCAAAAACAAACAACAAACAAAAGTGAGTGGGAGAAGAGAGAGGAAAGAAGGAACAAACAAAAACTTGTAAACTGTGACAATCTAAATTCAGGTTACTGCTGTCCTGAACTTGTAAACTGTGACAATCTAAATTCAGGTTACTGCTGTCCTGATACAAAGATATAAGAGGAAAAAATAATATTTTAAACTCAAAAACTAAAATGTTTTACTATTTCAACATATTACTTCCTCCAGAACTCTCATAACATGTACATAAATAAGAATGTTTCTCATTTCTTAATTCATTAACAATGTATACATTTGAAAAAATATATACAATATTTCAAAACAAACCCTTCAAGACTATATTTAAGCAATGACATCCAAGGAAGCAGAACTCAGGTACCATGTAATATTTGGAAAATATGGTAACTTAAAGATTAAGTTTTCTCTTCCTTGCTGGTTACTCTGAAGTCTCCAATATACACAGGTTGCTCCTAACGTGGTTTTCTTATTGAGCCAAGCATCTTGATGGGTTAATCCCAGTTTCATTTTCTCCAGTACTACAAAAATTAAAAAGAAATAAACAGAAAATAATTTACTTAATTATTCACAAAGATAAACAATAGTCTATAGTTTTAAAAAAGACTACTAATAAAATAAAAAGTGCATAAATTAGTTTGCTAAATGCTACCAAGAGGATTGCAATTAACTATACTGTATAGGATTCCTGAGGCTTCACTTAAAAATCAGTTTATATGAGAAAATAATTCAAGGATAGGGTGTCTGCTGACTGTAAGCTCAAGATGAATGCAATTAACATGAGATGAGCAAAAATCATCTCATCCAGCACTAGGAAGGCAAAAATCCCACTGAATTCTAAAGTGATTTAGATGAGTAGTATTTTAAGTAGTGTGCTTGGTTCTTGGTGCCACATTTTGAGAGGCTGTGAAAACTTGTAGCTTATTCCACAGAGTGCAACTACTTCATTCCAGAAATGGTCTGGAAATCAAATCAAAGGAAGAAGTCAAGAGGCCTAGTGAAGAGCTGTTTTGGGGCCAACACTATTAATGGTGTTCAATACTGAGATATCCCCAGTAGGAATAAAATCAACGAAGATTTCTTTGTTTGGCTGAATATACACTGAGTCATCCATAACTCGTGCCCTTTTTGTTTGATACAAATATACTGGCATTCTCTTGGAGGAATTATGAATGCTGTTTACATGTAATAAAATTCTGTTTCTAAGACCTTCACTTCATTATTACTCAGAGAAAAAGTGAAGGCAAAAAACCTTGCTGACAAGTGTGTCTGTGTGTGTGTGCACATGCATGTGTACATGTACAAATGTGGAAAATGCCAAGATGTTGATGGCTTTTAAACTGACACATTTTAAAGTGTCACTCTAGAAAAAAACTGGCAAGATTTATTTTTCATGTGAATAAAAATAATGTAATTTAGAATTTAAGAAGCAATTTAAATATTTTTAGTAAAGGCAATTATCAGAGAAAATAAACTTCCTAAATAAATGGCACTTGGCACTCATATAAAACCACATGTTTATTTGGTGCCTACCATGTGCCAGGAAGTGTGTCAGATACTGTGGGAGATCTCAAATTAAGACAAAATGCCCGAGGACCAAATTAATATAGCCAATCATACACACACACACACACACACACTCAAAAGTTGGGGAAATAGGAGGGAACTCATTCCATGCAAAGAGAAGAGGTATATTGCCTGGAGGTAGTGGGGGTGAATCAACAGAGCTACAAAGAAGGTTCTTTTTGAAGGCTTTTGAAGATGATAAGGGCTGAAAGTGCAGGTAAAAGCCAAACTGCAAAGGGTCTACACTAACTTCCGAGGGAGTCTAAATAACTTGGAAGTAATTTGGAAGCAATGAAAAACTGCATATGTACACGTGTATGCTTCTATGTATGACAAAAATGTTGCTATTGAACCAAAGGTTTCTAATATACCAGCATACCTTGTTTTATTGTGCTTAGCTTTACCGCACCTCACAGATATGTTTTTGTTTTGTTTTGTTTTGTTTTTTAACAAATTGAAAGCCTGTGGCAACTCTGCTTGAACAAGTCTATCAGAGCCATTTTTTCCAACAGCTTGTGTTCACTTTGTGTCTCTGTGTCATAGTTTGGTAATTCTCATAATATTTCAAAATTTTTCATTACTATTCCACCTGCCACGGTGCTCTATGAGCAGCGACCTTTGTTATCACTCTTGTAAATGTTTTGGGGCACCATGAACCGTGTCTGCATAAGATGGCAAACTTAATTGATAAATATTACGTGTGTTCTGACTACTCCACCAACTGGCCATTCCCCCATCTCTCTTCTTCTCTTTAAGCCTCCCTAATCCCTAAGACACAACAATATGGAAATTAGGCCAATTAAGAGCCCTATCATGGCCTCTAGGTGATCAAGTGAAAGGGAAGAGTTGCATATCTCTGGCTTTATATTAAAAGCTAGAAATGATTAAGCCTAGTGAGAAAGGCATATCAAAAGCTCGGATAGGCCAAAAGTTAAGACTCTTGCATCAAAGAGACAAGTTTTAAATGCAAAGAAACGTTCTTAAAGGAAATTAAAATGCTACTCTAGTGAATACACGAATGATGAGAGCAAAACAGCTTTATTGCTGATATGGAGAAAGTTTTTGTTGTCTGGATAGAAGCACAAACCAGCTACAACATCCCCATAAGCCAAAGCCTAATGCAGAGCAAGGCCTTAACTGTCTTCAATTCTATAAAGGCTGAGAAAGATGAGGAAGCTGCAGAAGAGAAGTCTGAAGGTAGCAGAGGTTGGTTGATGAGGTTTAAAGAAAGAAGCTATCTCTATAACATAGAAGTGCAAGGTAAAGCAGCCATTGCTGATAAAGAAACTGCACACAAGTTATCTACCATTTAGCTAAGATAATTGATGAAGGTGACTAAGTAACAGGTTTTCAATGCAGATGAAACAGCCTTCTAATGAATAAGATGCCACATAGGACTTTCACACTAAAGGGAAGTCAATGTCTGGCTTCAAGGCTTCAAAACAGGCTGACTTTCTTGGTAGGGGCTAATGCAGCTAGTGACTTAGTTGATGTCAATATTCATTTACCACTCTAAAAATCCTAGGGCCTCAAAGAATTATGCTAAATCTACTCTGCCTGTGATCCACAAATGAAACAGTAGCTTGGATGATATCATATTTGTTTGTAATATGGTTTACTGAAAATTTTAAGCCCACTGTTGAAGCCCACTGCTCAGAAAAAAAGATTCCTTTCAAAATATTGTTCATTGACAATGTACCCAGTCATCCAAGAGCTCTGATGGAATATACAAAAAGATTAATGTTGTTTTAATACCTGCTAATTCAACATCCATTCTACGGCCCATGGATCATGGAGTCACTCTACCTACTTTCAAGTCCTCCTATTTAAGAAATACATTTCGTAAGGCTATAGCTGCCACAGATAGTAATTCCTCTGATGGATCTCAGCAAAACAAATTGAAAACCTACTGGAAAGGATTCACCATTCTAGATGCCACTGAGAACATTTGAGATTCAAAGGAGGAAGTGAAAATATCAACATTCATAGGAGTTTGGAAGAAGTTGATCCAGTCTTCATGGATGACTTTGAGAGGTTCAAGAGTTCAGTAGAGGAAGTAATTGCAGATGTGGTGGAAACTGCAAGAGAACAAGAATTAGAAGTGGAGCCTGAATATGTGACTGAATTGCTGCAGTCTCATGATAAAACTTGAGCAGATGAGGGGTTCCTCCTTCTGGATAAGCAAAGTGGTTTCTTGAGATGGAATCAATTCATGGTGAAGATGCTTTGAACATTGTTGAAATGGTAACAAAGGATTTAGAATATTCCATAAATTTAGTTGATAAAGCAACAGCAAGTTTTGAAAGGGTTGACTCCAATTCTGCAAAAAGTTCTACTCTGGGCAAAATGCTATCAAACAGCATCACATGCTACAGAGAGATCTTTTGTGAAAGGAAGAATCAACTGATGTGGCAAACTTCACAGATTTACAACTACTCAACCTTTAGCAGCCACCACCCTCATCAGTCAGCAGCTATCAACATCAAGGCAAGACCCTCCACCAGCAAAAGGATTACAACTCACTGAAAGCTCGGATGATTGTTAAGCATTTTTTAGCAATATTTTTAAGATAGGCACATAGTTTTTAAAGACATAACGCTACTGCATAGTATCATGTGAACATAACTTTTATATGCACTGGGAAAACAAAAAAGTCATTTATTGCAGTGATCTGGACTTCAGCTCAAAAAATCTTTAAGGTATGCCTTTTTTTCCCAAATACTTTGAAATGTCTGTGTCTTTAGGAAAAAAATAAGAATAAAAAACATACAGCAGAGAAAGACCCAAAATATTCAACTACTGTACATTTGAAGAATTTTTATAAAAGGGTTTGACAGAACACAGAGGGAAAGAAAACAACAGCATAAAACTAACCTTTCTAAAAGCAGTTAATGAAGCAAACATGGCAAACCCTATCAAGGATGACATTCAAGTGTTTAAAAATCTTCTTTGGAGAAGGTAAGAAAATTAAATTAGTATGAATGAGAAACTGCAAGGCATTTGGGCTGAAAATTATGGGGCATTCTGCTGACTCCTGCTATTACAATAATTAACTAATCTTACAATCTGCAAACATTTGTCATATAGCAAGTGCCTGTATTCTTTGTTTTTTTAAATATCGTGGGTTTTAATGGGTAGTTGTGCAGCAATGCTGACTGCAGTGGAACAAGAGAGCACAGGTGGGTCAATGAAATTCAAGACTAGTTTTGGCCAATGTGCCAAATAAATGTTATCCCACATTTAATTTATTTATCTTGCATTAACAGCTCCTGGCGACTCCTTTATATATCACACTTACTTGTCTGTTTACACAGTTGACGTTTTTTTCTTTGATGGGTAGGTGAAAGATTAAGAAAAGTTAAAAGATAATTTAAATTTACAAGTAAAATTTTAAAAACTCACTACTCACAAAAGCTATTCACGTCTCTAAATTAAGACTTTGATATATGTATGTGTGTGTGTGTGTGTGTGTGTGTGTATGAATGTGTGTGTGTGTATATATATATATGCAAGGTAAAGCAGCCAGTGCTGATGGAGAAACTGCACACGGGTTATCTACAATCTAGCTAAGATCACTGATGAAGGTGACTACACTAGAGAACAGATTTTCAATGCAGATGAAACAGCCTTCTAATGGAATAAGAGGCCACAGAGGACTTTCATGCTACAGAGAAGTCAAAGTCTGGCTTCAAAGGACAGGCTGGCTTTCTTGGTAAGGGCTAATGCAGCTGGTGACTGGAAATAGACACTAATTACTAAATATTTTATATATAAACATTTATATAAAAATACATATATATAAATGTATGTTATGTATTTATATACATATTATTACTTATAAATATAGGACTAGATCTGGGACTCAAAATATTTTGAGTTTGAATCTGGGCTTTGTCATCTATTAACCTTAGTTTTCTCATCTGTAAAACATAACTTGTAGTACACTTACTTCACAGGTGTGAGAATTAGAGTTGATACACAGAAAGAACTTTACATAATTCCTGGCACATTTAAATGTTCAATACTTTGCTATTAATGATTTTTTTTTCCTGTTGTTATTTCTGCCAAGAAAAATTCAAATAAATTAGATCTGGGAGACAGAATGAAAAAAAGCTGTGTGTGATATATTGGTGTTATATTATTTACTTAAGCCACTGGTAAGGGAATCATCTCATTCTTTAGAAAATTAATTACTAAATTAAAAATAATTTGTTTTAAATTAAAAGGATTTCTATTTGACCCCCAAATCAATACTTTTTGTTTTGTTCACTGAAATATTTTACACTGCTATTCTTCATTCCTAATGATAAAATGAGGTCCCTAAAAATGGAAACTCAGAAATGATGATTTTTCTCTTCTTTTTAGGTCACAATTTTGCATCTATAAAGTAGGATAAAACCTGAGGTTCCAAACAAATTTTAGTTACTATAAAAAGAGTCACACTTGTTTAAAGTGGTAAAATAAGAAGAACTAAATATAAAGGGAGACTATATGAATTACATATACTGAGTGATATGAACTTTTTACCTTTGTACATGGCTATTTGAGTACTCAAGGCTACATGGCTTTCAACCTCATGGGAAGGTACTTAAGTAAAACACAATTTAAAACTAGAGAGCATCCCATGTTCTCTAGTCTGGCACGTATGAGGGAACATGAAAGGGGAAAGAGCTTCAATTTGCAAAACGGAATTCAGTGTTAGTGGTCAATTTACATAAAAAGGGAAGTTTCAAAAAAGTACAAAGAGAGAATATGAGGCAAAAGTGGGTCACCAAAAGAAAAAAAAATGGAAAGTTAGTATGAATAAAGTAATGCTATAAAAACAAAACACACATATAAAAAGATTTGTACTTATATTTAACATACGAGTACTAGTAATGCTTTAAACCTGCAATAGTTTAGTTCTGTTTTGCATCTACATACTTATGTATCGATTTCACAACTAAATACTAAATGCCACTTAATATTTACAGCAGGAAATAATAAATTCACAAATTAGAGTTTTATCAACATTTTTATTATTAAGGCCAATTATATGTTTGTTAAAAGAGTATATTCTCATTAAAGAATTATGATATCGTTTATTTTCTACTTATCTGTTCACCTGAAATCAAGACCCAAAATTATACTACAAGTCTGGGAGTAAGGACTTTAAATAAATTGAAGAAAAAAACATAAACAAAAATTCCTGTGTGTGATAGTTCTCCTTTTCCAAAAACAGTATTAGCTATGTATGGTCCTAAAACAGAACTAGCTTTGCTGATGTATCATGTAAGATCAAATTTTAAACAAAGTTCATCAAACGAAAATACATTATGGTATATTTAAGACTAACAGACTAGGGTTGTAAGTATATCTAAACATTTACTATTGTTACATTTACTATTCAAAAGCTTAAAAATGAAAACAAAAACAAAATTCCACTAACCCAGGAAAGAGCGACTTTCAAGTAACTAAAACATGGAAGAGTTAACACCAGCACAAGTACTGATTTCTTAACTGTCAAAGGTGCTGTGACTATACACATAAACCTAAGGTAAATGTTTTTATACATACTCTGAACACAGAAAATGCTTATACTTTACCTAGAGAAATACAAGGAGAAATGGGCTTGAATGGTCTTAGTTCCCAATTCTGAAAACCAAGAGAATCACTCACTGACCTAGAAGGTTGCCTTCTTAAAGATGACGAAAGAGGACAGCAGATAAAGTGAAATCACTCTACACTAGGTTTAGGTGCTAAAGTCAACACAGAAAGGAAAAACAGGAATACAAATTAAAAAAAAAAAATTACTCAAGAAAAGCCCTTGAGGAGACAGCACATTAGAGACATGTATCTCTTAAAAAGTCCAAAATCAGAAGCTTTTCCCTCAGCAATGACACAGGAAAACCCTGTTTCTCTGGTTAAGCAGCAAATGGTGTGCACTTAGAAACTATGATATAGATACCAAACACTCAGAATTTTCAATTTTGGGATCACATTCAGCACAGCAAGATGCTATGTTATGCATGAGAGGCACTTGATATCTGGAACACTTTTGAGAGAGCCACTGTCACATTCCTTAGAGGACATGTATTCTTTAGGGGAAATTCAAGCAGAATAACCACACCATTTTCCTCCTTCCATTTTTTTTGTTTCTTTTGTTTTGAAATCCGCCCCAAATATATATAGTTGAATTCCCTTAAGCTAAAGGCAACTGGTCTCTAACTTAAGAATAACTGACTATAGAATCAGGTGTCTCTCTGCCAAGACCTGTGCTTTTCCTCCTTGAACACCACAAGTGCTAAGTAAGGATTCCCTTTAAATGGACAGCAGTGCTATGTTCCTAGCATCTTGAGCTGGAACTTCTGAACCTTCTGAACCCAATCTATTGGTTATTTATTTTTTTACAGTCATTCTGAAAAACAAAAACCTCTGTCTCTAGTTAATCTGCCAAGATTTAATTCACTAGATTTAGTATGTATTAACATTACTGGAAACCACATCCTTTTCTCAAGATTTTTACTACCAATAAATGAAAAAGAAGGATGACAGGGAAAAGCAGAAACAGGAAATGGACTGCAGTGTAAGAGATCACCAGTGAAAGGCCTACTTGTGCAACTGTACATGACCCAAACTATATGACCTCTATCTTTCCCACGTATACAACACTCGAAAGCACTGTAAAGATCAGTTCAAGGCCAGACATGGTGGCTCGTGCCTGTAATCCCAGCACTCAAAAGGCCGAGGCAGGAGGATTGCTTGAGGCCAGCAGTTCGAGAACAGCTTGGGCAACATAGTGGGACCTCATCTCTACAAAAAATAAATTAAAAATTAGCTGGGTATGGTGGTGCACACCTGTACTCCTAGCTACTGGGGAGGCTGAGGCAGGAGGATCATTCAAGCCCAGGAGGTCAAGGCTGCAGTGAACCATGATTGCACCACTGCACTCCAGTGGGGGAGGGGGGGGTGACAGAACAAGATGCCAAAAAAGATCATTTTGGCATAGAGAAGGGTTACAATGATGCAATTTCAAAGACAATGACCAAAATAAAAGTGGAAAATTTGTATCACTAATACGTGGGTGTTGCTAGGCAACAAATATTGCAGTGTTTAATCTCTACCCTTCCTAAGGAATTGCATGCTGAAAGAAAACAAGCTTTTGTAGCATTTGGATATAGTTGTATCTAGTAATTCTTAGTCTTCTTTTTGAATGTTGTTTCTTTTATGCTGAAATATCTGTAATTCTTGTAAGTATGTATCAATCTACTCCCATTTTTTAAAAAGTTGGTTCTACTATCCATAATGATTAATGAGAACGTACTAAAATTACCATAAATCGATTAACAATATGGCATCATTATAATAGATGGCTACAAGTGACAAAAAAATAAATGTTGGTCATCTGAATTTGAATGCCTATGTGATTTATTAGTATCAATACTTACACAATGTATGTAGATATGTGAGTTTCAAAGAGAAAATAAACTCCAGAGATCAATTAAGAAACAATTATGCTTTTATAATTGTTATTTGAAAAGATTTGTATGAAGCTAAGACCTCATTTAGTATCCCATGTATGCTTCAGTGCCTAAACAAGTTCCAGTAAAATTAAACATCCATAGGTAACTCTTATTTTGGAGCACAAATTATATATTTAAGGAAATCTAAGAAATATCACGAACATTTTCAAGTTCATCCCTTAGGATAAAGAATATGAAATTCTGGTAAAAAAGAACTGAATCTGTCTGATAAGTTAGAACAAATAACTAACAAGTTTTATTTTATTTTATTAATTTTTTGGTTTTGAGACAGAATCTCGCTCTGTTGCCCAGGCTGGAGGGCAGTGGAGTGATCTTGGCTCACTGCAACCTCTGCCTCCTGGGTTCAAGTGATTCTCCTGCCTCAGCCTCCCGAGTAGCTGGGATTACAGGTGCCCACCACCACATCTGGCTAATTTTTGTATTTTTAGTAGAGACAGGGTTTCACCATGTTGGTCAGGCTGGTGTCAAACTCCTGACCTCATGTAATTCGCCTGCCTCGGCGTTGCAAAGTGCTGGGATTACAGGCATGAGTCACTGAGCCTGGCTGAAAACAACTTTTTATGTGGTTCAGTTTTCTCATCTATAAAATAGGGATAACACTAAAACATACTTGTATTATCACAGTAATGGTTATTTAATTAAAAATGGGGAAGCATTGTATGAAATACATTCTAATAAATGGTGAAGCTGTTATTGTCCCAAACACTATGTCAATCACTATAAATTGGAGAGCTAAGAAATGATATTTAAAAAGTTCATCTACATATTCATGCTGCAATAAACCTCCACTTTTACAAATCTAAGATGGTGATCCTTAGACTGTTAGAATAATTCAAATATTTGTTCTTAACTCTTATTTTCATGTGGCAATAACTTTGATTATCAAGGTTATCAACAATCTATCCTAGTCCAAAAGAGCCTGTAACAACCAAGGCTAAAGTAATGTTAATTACAGGATTTCTATATCGTATCTACTATTTTAATGAAGAACTAGAAAACAGGAACCTAGAAAACAGACTTAATGTTTCTTCTCAAGAATTATAATAATCTGTTAATGTGTATAAAACGATCCCTCCAATGTCTAATTTAAAAGCATGCCCACTGCAATTTTACCAATTCGTTTTGCCATTCATATTATATTTTCTCTATGAATAGAAGAATAGGTACATGCCAATAACTCAAAGAGCTCTCAGCAACTTTCACAATGTAACCATCCCCAAGATGGGGAGAGGGGAGAGGCAGATTTCATTTACTAACCCTTGCAGCAGTCAACATTAGCTTTGTAAAGCAATTAACCTTTGACATTATATTAAATTTATATCAAAAATGGATGTTTTAACCTCAATGTCAATCACTTTATAGGTGTGAAAACCGAGGCCCAGAGACTTTGGTAAACCAAAGTCCTTCTATTACTACTCCCCTAAATAATACTATGGTTCCCCTAAAAACTACTAATTTTTATCAACCTGTTTTTCTCCTCCATTTTTAATAAAAAGAAAAATGGTCCTTCTATTTTTAGATCCAGCAAGCAAAATGGGCATCTTTTGCAAGTTAACAATAGAATTTCAAAACTAGACCACTAAAATAAAGCATGCCACTAATTCATTTTACAGAACTTGAAGGCTCAACTTTAAGCTGGAGCACATTAGCTGAGTGGCAGTTAAATCTTCAAAGATGCTACTTAATTCCTCTCTTTTCTGCATATGGAACTCTCTCCTCCCGTCAAGAGGAAGAATCTATTTTTTCTCTTTGTGAATCTGGGCTGCTCTTGGGACTTATTTTAGGAGGACTGCCACGTCTGCCTTCATATCCTCTTGGGGAAATCAGTCACCGTGCTGTAGAGCAGCAGTTTGGGCAGGAGTCTGAAATGATGACAGAGGAGGTGGAGAGAGACAGTCCATGCAGAGAACACCTAACTGCCAGACCTGTTGAGTGGAGCTTTGCTGGACCTCCAAGACAAACCCAACTACCAGTCGAATATAGCTGAAGGAGTGAAGCCAGTTAATGTTACAGCAAACAAAAAAATCTCATAGCTGGGCTCTAGCTAAATTCCTGACTGAAGCATCCTAAGTTAAGAAATAACAAATCATTATTGCTTTTTCAGCTACTAAGACTGGAGGTGCTTGTGTAGCTATAGATTACTGAAATTGAGTGTTAGGCAGCAGCACTAATTTCAAGTTTGGAGTTTTAGCTCCATTATATAATTCTCCAGGAAAATAAAGGAGAAAAACCAGAATCTACAAGTATGGAATAAGGAAAACCCATGAAGGAGAGATATTTCTACACTTGTAGATAGAGATGGAGTAAGATAAAATATAAATGACCAACTATAATGGTCTACATTTGCCACAGAAATGCAGACACAGAAGTTAAGAGTTTCTGACTTCAAGCATGTTGTAACTAGTTGAGCTTAAAAAAAGAAAAAAATAAGGTGTACACACAGAGAGATGGGCCGTGGCCAGGAAAAGTTTGATTGACACTAATATAGTATAGTGATGAGCAAGACACTGAAAAGATCTGGTTTAAAAAATACTAAATATGGGAGTCAAAATATTTGGGTTTAAGTCTTGGTTTTGTCCCTTGTTTGTCACAGATGTCAAGTGGTCATGATATCTCTCTGGCATTTTTTCCCCTATACCTCTAAAATATTCTGCTCTGCTATATGTAGAGCAAGATCCACGTGGCTTTAGCTAGCTGGTTGACTTTGATGAGTCACGTACTATTTGAATCACAATTTATTCTCAACAAATGATTGGTTACAATTAATGACCCATGAAGCAGACCCTGAGGCGGCCCTTGTAATAAAAATATGATCAAGACTGGTGTTCGGGAAAAACACCTTTTTATTGAGCTAGAAAAAGAGTATAAGCTAACATCTAGAGGCAGGAATTCCTTTATGTTCATTAAATATTTTTTAAGTATATAAGGCATTGCACTACTAGGTGACTGACAGACAAAGCCCAGCCTTCAGGAAGTCTGTATTTGAGGAGTTATAAGGGAATCTAAATATTTCTTTCTTTTTTTTTTTTTTTTTTTGAGACAGAGTCTACCTCTGTTGCTCAGGCTGGATTGCAGGGGCACAGTCTCAGCTCACTGCAACCTCCGCCTCTCAGGTTCATGCCATTCTCCTGCCTCAGCCTCCCGAGTAGCTGGGACTACAGGCACCCGCCATCATGCCTGGCTAATTTTTTGTATTTTTAGTAGAAACGGGGTTTCACTGTGTTAGCCAGGGTGGTCTCAATCTCCTGATCTCGTGATCTGCCCTCCTTGGCTTCCCAAAGTGCTGGGATTACAGGTGTGAGCCACCGCGCCCGGCCCCAGGAATCTAAATATCTATAATAAAAAGCAAAACATCAGCTAATGTGGGAAAAGTGGGGGGTGGGGGGAAGGAAAAAAAGAAAGCAAAACGTAAGTGCAAGTCGTAATAAAGGTAGAAAATATATATAAATTTAGAGAAAGATGAATCAAAGAGCATTAAGAGCTCTTGGAGGACAGGTTGGATTTTGGCATGTAGAAGTTTACAGAAGATACACTATTAAGAAGACTGATTTCCGGGCTGAAGAAATGACAGCAGCAAAGTTGTCACTATGATGAAAGAGAACAAAATATTTAGAGAGAGTATTACACAACAGCTTGGAAAGCAGCATAGAACACAATATTCTAGAAGGCCTTAAGTTGCCAGAGATTGGACTTCACTGTTAGGCAATGAGGAAACTGCACACAACTAGGTATCATAAAGTTAAAAAAAAAAAAATGGGTTAAAAAGATTAAAGAAACAAAGATGGCTTGGTGAAATACTGGTCACTGGCTGAGGGAAAATTCAAAGCAGACAAGCTTTGAGCTTGGATGATTAGGAAAATCATTAAGTGAATGTGTAACACCAGGAAGGAGTTCACAGGAGAGAAGATGAGGGCATAGAAGAAAAAAGCAGCCTAATTTTTCCATTTGCTAACCATTTTCATAGTCATCCTTATTACACAAATAATTAAAATGGGTTTTAAATCTGAAGTTTACCATGAAGGGGTAATCCCTCACTTATCTGTGGATACTGCTAATAGTAAGTCTATGGATAGACCTTTCTGGTGTGTGATGTGGACTGCTTTTCTTAGCTTCTAAACTTTCCCAGCACTTCATCATTCACCAAAACCCAACAAGTGTCCAAGTTTCAATTGCCATGGCCTCTGCTGGATCCAAAATCAATCTCAAGAGGACGTATAATCACCACTGACTACAAAGAACAAAAATACCTATGCTGGTGCTCCAGAAGTTAGTCATTACTGAGAAAAGCAGACGTTTTGGAATTAGTAACGTGTGAAACACGATTCACTTCATCTGGCTGGTGAGATGTCAAAAAGACTTGACAGAGAAACAGAAAAGATATCAACTGGCAGGAGAAATGCATGGCTCTCCAAGGACTCTGGGGCAGTACATGGAGAAGGTGAGAAAAATGCACTGCACTCAGAGAACTTACCTGGGCAAACTTGTGAATCTGTTCCACCACTGCAGCAAAAAGAGCATGGACACTCTCATCAATCAGACTCTGCATGTAATGCACAGCCTCTTCATCCGACAGGTCTAAACGGAATTTATCCTGAACCTATAAGATAACACTCTTAGTCTTTACAATGAAGAAAAATAGGGCATATTTTGAACAGACAGAATCAAACTGATGCAGACATTATAAGGTAACATGAGACATTGCTATGGCAAATAAATGACCTGTAACTTATTTGAATTCTGAATGGCATTCTTTGGAGTGTGGAAGTTTGCTGTTTTTGTTATATGCTCTGTATATCACCTCATTCTTGTTGGTTGTAAACAGTTTTTAAGAAAAAAGAAAAGAAAATAAGAAATATTTCTTAGGGCCCTACATCTCAAAAACAGAAAAACTGCTCTTTTAACTAAAGGTGTGCCTTATTTTTTTGAATCTAAAATCTAGAGTTACTATATATGATTTAAATTGTGGCATTATTTGTTAATAACCCACTTTATCCCTGTTATTCCTTGTGAATTGGATGAAGCAAGGTGAGATTATATTAATATTCTCCCATACCTTCAGTGTCTATATGAGAACAGGAACAATGTCAATCACTGATAAAATAAACTAAATGTGATCTTCTAAGGTTTCCTTTCCTATTGAATTTCCCTATATCCCTGCACAAAACTACATCAATAGGTCTATCATTTCCAAAGATAAAATAAATTTTTTAGTCTTATTTAAAGCTACAGTTGATTTTCAGTAGCATTAAGAAGTAGAAAAACTAGTATGTATATTTATGTGCGTATATTTTATATATACATAAAAGTCAATGTTATTGAAGAACTACTTTGTGCAAAATGCCATGCCAAGTATTATACACGCAACATTTCATCCGACTGATAGGCAAACATACAGTAGACAGTATCTCATCGATAATATGCAGAAATTGAGGTACAGAAAACTCATGAAGCCAGCTCAGGGACGCTTAACTGGCACATGCTTCCAGACAATCCCACACCACCACACACAACCATTACAGACTACTCCTTTCTCTTGTAAATAACCCACATATACTTCTCAAAGACATGCTAGGAGAAAATGGGGATTCCAAGTGGATAAAGTGTGGTCCACGTTTAGTGTTTCAAGTATAGGGTTTCACTACTAGAAAGCTACAAAGAAGAAAGGATAAACAGTGCAACAATCCATAGCCTCAGCTCAGTGCCCTTGTCTCTTCACTGTACTGGAGGTATACCAGGTGATCTGAGAGTGCTTGAGCCGCAAAATAGGGGGAGGTAAAAGAGAGGTAAATGTAAAAATTGAAGACAAGAACAACTTGGTGGAGGAACATCTAAGGCTGTATCTTCAGTGAACTAGCTCTCTCATTTCTGGATCCCAGATAATGACAAACGTATTCCTTAAGTTCGATCTTTTGATTTCCTTAACTTCTACTTACAGAGAGAATATCTGACAATTTTGGAACTATTTTTAAGGACATAAAAAATCTACAGAGCAGGAGAATCAAAATAAACTTTAGCCCAACTTATCAAAGCTTGCATACTTACATAAGTGCCTGAATTACAAAGAGAAGGTATACACTTGGCATAAAAATAAAATGTTATTTACCAAATATGAAAATATTCTCTTTTATACCAAAGGGTTAACTGTATATAAATAGTTATTTGGTACCAGATTTACTGACTTATGTTAGACTGTCCTCTAGGTTCTTAAGATTCTTAACACATATGCTAATTGTTCTAATACTTAAGGCTATTGTAAATCAACCACAAGTTTAAATATGAACTAAAAAAAACTTTCCCCATCTTTGGAAACTACAGACCTATTGAAGTAGTCCTTTACAGGGATACAAGGAAATTCTATACGAATGGAGACATATGAGAAGATCTAGTTTAGTTTATTTTGCCAGTGACTGACATCCTTCCTGTTCCTCCACAGGCAGTGAAGGTGTGGAAGTAAATTAAATAATTTCTATTGATTTATCTTTAAGTTCACTGACTTCTAATGCCATAACTCAATCTGCTGTTAATACTACCCAATTAGTATTTCATTTTAGCTACTGTACTTTCAGTTCCATAATTTTCATTTTGTTCTTTCTTCCTAGTTTTAATGTCTCTATTGATAGTCCTATCTGTTCAGTAATTATGCATTTATTTTCCCTTAGGTGCATGGACATTTATAACAGCTGCTTTAAGTCTTTTTCTGTGGTCATGGGTCATCTCAGGGTGTTTCTACGGATTGTTTTATTTTTTCATTGGCTTAGTGTCACATTTTCTGTTTATCACACATCTAGTTATTAAAAAAAAGGGAGAGAGAACAGATATTCCAAATGATATGTTAGAGAGACTATGAATTCTGTTGTGTTCTTGTGAAGATCCATTGTAGCTGGCAATTAACTTGGCTAAATTCAATTTTAAAATAAATCCTCCCTATGATGGACAATAGCTGAAAACTGTGCTCAGTTCTTTAAGCTTTGGGCTGCTGCTTCCCCCTCCCTGTGACTGCAGGGCTGGAGTAGCAAGCAAGCTGTGTCTCCAGATATGAGAACCTGTTCATGTGACTGTGGGCATGAACAAGGAAAGGGATAAAACTGGCTGCAGAGACTCGAGAAGTTGTTGTATTCTGGAATATGGAAAAATTATACAGAAGAGCTCTTCATTTATGTTACTTAAAAATTACCTTTTTCACAGTTTTATCTGGTTCAAGTGCAATATCTGGAACGTTTGCATCAACCATCAAGGAAAACAAGTTCAAAATCAGATTAGAATACCTAAAGAAGAGCAGAAAAGAAAAAAATAGCAACGATTAAGAATTCTGCATTTCTTCCTCATATTAAGAATACTTTAGAAGTAGTGGTACTTGGATTTCTACAGTGATTACTATTATTCTAACAGAAAATTCATCAGTTGGTATCAATGAAATGCAAGACTTGACAAATATTTTATTTTGGGGTCTTCATATAACAGCATTTCTAAATCCTACACCATGGGACAGACCTTTGGAGTAATCATCTAATAATGACATTCTTTTCATTTTTTAATAAGTATATATATACTTTAGAAGGGATCTGAGGAAGATCTATTTTGTGTCTAATTCGCATTTTGTAACAATTAAGATGTATCTGTTTTTGCTAGATGAAGATAACAATCTGCTACTTTAAGATGACCTCAATGTGTCATGGCTAAATGAATGAAAGGGAAATACAATCATCCCATGAATCACTCATGAGTATCTTCCAGATACACCAATCATCATTTCAGGAACTACAGTGACTGACCTGGATAAAAGTAATTCTATAAGAAAGAAAAAATTGCTAGTACTCTGCTGCATTAAAAATGGGCAAGATATCTAAATAATGATATCTTCGGAGTATGCTGGCCTCCAACAGGAACTAACAGTTTCTCTTCACCAATCCTCAAACTCTTCCTCTTCATCCAAAGAGAACAAATGCTACTATTCTGAATGGTCATTTCCAGAGGTGGGGCCTTCTGGGAAAAGTTTTAAATAAATCTCCACTGGGACCCCTCCACTTTGGGTAGTTAGGCTCTTAGTGGCCCCTCCTTAGCACTGATAAAAAGAGATTCAGGTTTGATCTTCAGGATGGATGTAAGGAAAGCGTTGGTTTTAGGCAATGAAGGGTTTTAGCTGTTTCAGTAAAAATGTCAACCAAGCGCCTTGCATTGTCTTCTCTAGGGGATGGGGGCAGGATCTGGGTGATGTAGGATCTTTATTCCAGCTATCTACCTATCTATAATGATAATAATAATAATAATAATAAAATATAAACTGTTACTTAATACTTAAATGTTTAATAGTTAAACTAATGATAACGGAACTTTTATAGAAAAATGACTATCCATATGAGTTTCAAATCATCTGTTTTATCCTCATTTCTGAATTTTATATTGCCAATAAAAATCAAGAGGAACTATTGAAAAACTTCTACCTTGATGTAGTCTAATCAAATCAGGCCCTAACCCACTTAAACTCTAGGAACAAAAAGTTATGATAATAGCTAAACAGCTTTAACCTAGCTTTAAGTTACTAATTTCTTTATGGGAATTGATAAATGCATACCACAGATGTTATTCCATTCCTACTCATATAATCATTTTATTCATTCAACCAACAAACATTTACTTAGTACTCACTATATCCACTGTTGTAGGCACTAGGGATACAGACAGTGGTGAACTGAACAAACAAGGTCCCCACATTCATGAAGTTTACATTCTGGAGGCGGGTGTAAACTAATGTAATGAATTGATAAACATGATAATTTTATGTCTGCTTGATTAAAAGATTTAAAAGAGAAAAAAACAACAGGAAAATGGGTCAGAGAGAAAGAGGCATCTTAAGGGGGTATAGTTTTATTTGAAATGCACTGAGAAGCAACTAAGTTTAAGGAGTGGAGTAACACACGTTGGTAGGCATTTTTAACAGTTCATACTGGCCATCTTGAAGGGGGTAAGAATCGAAGTAGAGAAACTATATCACAGACTTCCAGGTGGACAGGAACCAACATGGGGGTTATCAGGCTATACTTTGGAGATGAAATAGATGATCTTTGCTGATGGTTTCAATGGAGGTCAGGGTGAGAGGGCAGAGAAACTGAAAGACACAAAGGATTTAGCCTAATGGGACACTAGTGTTATTCACCAAGATAGGAGAGGCTAAATGGAACAGGAACAGGATTTTAGGCAGGGATTCAAGAATTTCATTTTAGACATGTAGAGTTTGAGATGCCTACTAGATTTTTAGTAGAGATGTCAGATATATTTCAGAGGAGATATGAAGGCTAGTGATATTAAAGTCATCAGCACTAGGATCATATGTAAAGTCACAGGACTGGATGAAAATGGTAAGGGGGGTGAGGGGTGGGCAAAAATAAATGTCCAGAATGAAACCCTTTATAATGATAATGAAGGTTCTACATTAGAGGTGTCCAATATTTGGCTTCCCTGGGCCACAATGGAAGAATTGTCTTGGGCTATACATAAAATACACTAATGATAGCTGATGAGCTTTAAAAAAAAATCGCAAAAATAAATCTCATAATGTTTTAAGAAAGTTTATGAATTTGTGTTGGGCTGTATCCTAAGCTGTCCTGGGCCACATGTGGCCTGGGGGCCACAGGTTAGATAAGCCCTTCTCTATGGAAATAGAGATGATCCACTTGAGAAGGCTTCAAGGAATGTGATGCCAGCGGTGTGCAATCAGCTGTTACATATTATAAAAAAAAAAAAAGATGCTCTTTCAACTAACTCTCCATCATTCGTACTCTGTTTTGTTGATTACATAGGTACATAATTTTTTCCCATCTTGGCATGGGGAAACCTACCAGAAGGTAACATAAGGAGAAGAATACAAAGTCAGTTTTGAAAGAGATATATTAGAAGTTCTCCAACTTGGCTGCCCATTAGATTCACCTTGGTAGCTTTTCAAATGTATCAATGCCTGAGCCCAATCTCAGACCAGTTAAATATGAAGGAGCCCAGAACTTTCCCCTTGCCACCTCACCTACAAGCTCCCCAGGTGATTCTAATGGGCAGCCAGGATCAATGTTAAAAATCTGCCTTTATGGATGTAGAATGTGATGTTCCTTTTAACAAAGGTAAATACTAATGGTTTCTGGATTACCTCCTGATTTAAATTTAACCATCCATGCTTCTATTGTTATAGCAAAGGGAAACAGAAATAAATATAAAGGTTAGATATCCACATACTTTGCGAATAACTTGTCACTACCTTTAGTATTAATCTTTTACATCTGTTGTCATTAACCTGAATTTTCCATTTAAGACACAACAAGTGAACCAAAATAGCAAGTGTTTACTTAATAGGGCAGTCATTTAATGTCCTACTCAGAAACACAAATTTAAAGGCCACTTGACTTTTTTTTTTTTTTTAGATGGAGTCTTGTTCTGTCACCCAGACTAGAGTGCAGTGGCATGATCTTGGGTAACTGCAACCTCCACCTCCCAGGTTCAAGTCAGTCTCTTGCCTCAGCCTCCAAAGTAACTGGGACTACAGGCAGTGCCACTATGCCAGGCAAATTTCTGTATTTTTAGTAGAGACAGGGTTTCACCATGTTGGCCAGGCTGATCTCGAACTCCTGACCTCAAGTGATCTGCCTGCCTCGACCTCCCAAAGTGCTGGGATTACAGGCATGAGCCACCCCACCCGGCCAACAAGCCAGTATTAGACAATCTAAGGGTAAGATAAAAAATAATAATAATAATAATAGGGCGGGAAAGCGTGCAAAATCTATTCTAGCAAAGATTGCAAGATGGAATGTGATATAATTAGGGTTTTTAGAAAGAAGCAGGTTGCATGTAACGTTCAAGGCAACCACTCTCTCTTACCCACGTTAATGCCAACTATCGTGCTACACTCTAGTCATACAAAGATAGTTTAAATTTTTCAGGAAAAACCTTCATTACTGAAAATAGAAATCCATTAACTACACAGAGGTTCTTATAGTATTTCAAAAGTCTATTTCCTCTACATTCTATTTTCCATGACAGCAAAATCAGAGTTCCTGTAAAAGTGTTATTTAATAAGTGTACTACTTCAAAGAGGGGAAGCAATGTAGTTAATGATGTATGTGACCAATAAATTCACTGATGTTTGGTGACTAGGCAAACATCTCTGAGACAATATGAGAACCTTACTTCACACAGTTAAATGCATTTCCTTTTTTTTTTTTTTTCTTTTTTTGAGACACAGTCTTGCTCTATTGCCTAGGCTGGAGTTCAGTGGTGTGATTTTGGCTCACTGCAACCTCTGTCTCTCGGGTTCAAGCGATTCTCATACCTCAGCTTCTCTAGTAGCTGAGATTACAAGCGTGTACCATCACACCTGGCTAATTTTTGTATTTTCTTTTTCAGTAGAGACAGGATTTCACCATGTTGGCCAGGCTGGTCTCAAACTCCTGGCCTCAAGTGATCCACCCACCTCAGCCTCCCAAAGTGCTTGGATTACAGGAATCACCATGCCCAGCCAGTTAAATGTATTCCTTATTTCACTACTGAAAATTTTTACCAAAAAATGTAGAAAGAACATCTTTGTAACATCAGTGTCTAAAAATGGTGTTTGGCATAAGTGTGGGTTGGGAGAAAGACTTAATATGTACTGATTAATAAGAGACGATAATGTATTTTGTAACCATTTATAACTAAGTTCAAATGGACTACTCTGCTTATGTGGTACAATGTTATTCAGTGGATTCTTTGTGAAGAAATTGAATTCTCAAGAAAAACTATAAAATAACAGGGCTGATCATACCTATAAAGTCTAATAAAAGTACCGATAACCTTAGCTCCAAACAACTATCAGGTTAATTCTTCTATCCTGAAGGCATTTTTTGCAACCAACTAAAACATACTCTGAAATACAACATTAAAAAATAAATGTTGGCCAGGTGCGATGGGTTTATGTCTGTAATCCCAGCACTTTGAGAGGCCAAGGTGGGCAGACAGCTTGAATCCAGCAGTTCAAGACCAGCCTGGGCAACACAGCAAGACCCCACCCCGTCTCTACAAAAAAACACAAAAAATTAGCTGGGAATAGTGGCATATGCCTGTAGTTCCAGCTACCTGCAAGGCTGAGGTGGAAGCATCATCTGAGCCCGGGAAGTCAAGACTGCAGTGAACCATGGTCATGCCATTGCACTCCAACTCGGGCGACAGAGTGACAATCTGTCTCAAAAAAAAAAAAAAAAGTTGATCAAACAATTCAGGTCCAGATAATATTAAGTACAGGGAAATTTTTAAAAGTTAAACAGTTTTCATTAAAACTTTGCATAAAATTATTTAGATTAATCTCTCTGTGGCTTTTCTTTGTAGTGAGGAAGTCAATCCTGGCTCTCCATTAATAACCTGCCTGTTTTCTTATTCTATTGAATTGCTACTACTCCACCACCAATGACAGTTTATAAAGCACATTGTTTTCCTTCTGCTTTCAATAAGTAGAGCACCTTTGTCATTTCTCTAGTTATCATTCCTTACCATCTTGCCTGCCACTTCCCTGAGATATCCATGGTTCAACCTAGTTTTCTACAGGCTTTGACTATTTTAAATTAAACATCCCAGATATTAAATGGCACTCTCATCTCTCTGAAAGTGCTTCTGCATCACCAAACAAATCTAAAGAGCGCTGATTTTCTCATTATTCTTTTAGCATTTCTGGAGGGTAAAACTGAGCCATTCTGCCACCCAAAGGATAAGTAACACGGCCATTTGTAAAATGCCTGTTACAGGGTTTGTGATACATGGAAAAGACTGAGTTTACAATGAAGACCTAGTCACTGCATAAATGAAACCCAATTACTATAAGAAAACCAGTCTCCTAGGACCAACACATCAACGTTAACTGGGAACATGGCCTCACACTAGACTCCGAGCAGAAATTCTGAGGGTTCTCATACAAATACGAAGAGTTCTCAATGAATAAACATACAATGAGTGCCTATGTACTAAACACTGTATGAGTAATTGATGTCACAAACGTTATGAAGTCAAAGGAGACAGAACCCATGTGCACTGGCAACTGGCTATCTATTGGTTATATTTTCACCTGGAAGAGCATGTATGTATGTTTCCTGGACTGGGATTTTCTGCTGGACTAAGAAAAGTTCATTTTGCATAGTTGGGCTGAAAATAGCATTAGAGTCAAATGATCCTGTCATTTTTGACTAATAATCATCAGAGCCATGTCCTGAATTTACCAAACATGACTTTTATTTTTCTTCCTGATGACATATGATAGTCAGTCCTAAGTAAATTAGGAAGAAGGAAGCACAGATTTAGTGGCATTGAAGAAAAAAGGGTGGAGAAAAAACATTTTTTGTAGCAGAATGACTGATGAGGTGTTAAAAAGAGATAAAAATCATATTTAACATTTACCACAATCACTGAGCAAATTTCTGAATATTCCTGAACAGTACCCAAAACTAAGGCTGCTAAAGAATAAAAATGATTGAACTAATATCACTCTAAAGAAGTTATATCCTACATCTTTGATAAAGAAATAGGAAGTCAGCTAGGGAGAAGGAAGAGAATCCAGTAGGTGACTGTAATACTCCAGGACTGTCTTCAGGCAGATCTGAATGGTATGAAGTTTCTTAACCTTTTCTCTATCTCAGTACTGTCAAAGTATACTTTATTAAAGTGACATCAACCCCATTAAGTTGGAAGCCTCCAGGTTTGCTTTATCTTATGTGATGCCAGCTTCCTAGCTGGTGGGATATAGTAATAAGATAGTGGGAAAGCAAGAAAGTTTATGTCTTTTTTCCTTTGATATTTGACAGTTTGTCAAAATTGGTATTAAATGTAAGATAGGAAATATTGTTGCCTTTGTCATTTTGAAAAAGTGATCAATGCTAAAGAATGCATATATTTAAACAGCTTCTCTTGTTCTATAAAATAAAATAAATTTACACAAATTCTCTATGCCAAGCAAAGCAACTTACCTTCGCAGGTGGAGGAAAGCCGTGTAACACTGTTTACGGAACTCTTGGTACTGCTCACTCTGTGTGCCCCCCATTCCTTCTACCATTTCTTTATTCAGCTTCATTGGTGGAGGAAGAGGCTTCGGATCCCGACCCAAAATATATCCAAAGTCTATGTGGAAGAGTTTGCCTGGATGTTGACAAGAAACTCATTTGTTTCCAGAATTATCTTAAAGAACTGGGTAGGGGATATGTCACACAATTGGTATAAACGGGTCTCTTCATAAAGAATATTAGTTCATGATGAAGCCTATTAAATTCTTCGATATTTCTAACTGCAGGTTTGAGAGTGGCCTTCGGAACATAATTAACTCATTTTAACTCATTCATTCAGACGAAACTATGCCTAAAATCGTGTCAAAGTAATGGTAATCTAAAAATGCTCAATCCCATTTGTAAGTCTTCAGAATCAAAGACGGTCAGAGCCTGGATAACTTCTTAAGGTATCAGCAGAAAGTGGCATCTTGTAGAAAATTTTTTTGTGCTAAAGTTTAAGCACAGTGCCCTTCATATAGTGGAGGGCATTATATCCTACATTCTTTGATAAAGAAATAGGAAGTCAGCTAGGGAGAAGGAAGAGAACCCAGTAGGTGACTGTAATACTCCAGGACTGTCTTCAGGCAGATCTGAATGGTATGAAGTTTCTTAACCTTTCTCTATCTCAGTACTGTCTTGTAATTGTAAATTAAATATTCCTGAGATGAATCCTTCTGCTAATTTATTATTACTCAAAATAAATTTTAGAAAGGAAAAATTTTAAAAACCATATTCTTAGCATAAATAGCAATTTAGTTATAATAATATATCACCTATTATTTTAATCTTGTTAAATTTTACTAATATGTAACAAAGACTGACTTATAGATCTGTTTTCATTGTATAGTATGTAAGAGTAATGTATAGCATAAATCTGTTTTCATTGTATAGTATGTAAATAGTAATTTAGTTGTAATAATATATCACCTATCATTTTAACATTGTTAAATTTTACTAATCTGTAACATAGATTGATTTATAAATCTGTTTTCATTGTATAGTATGTAAGAGTAGGCACAATTATGAGGTTTCATGTACATATTTAAGATCATAAAATGTCAACACGGGGGGGGGGGTTTCATTTCCATTAAAAAAAACTACTGAATGATTTATGACTGAAAAACTACTCTTTCGGAATCCCAAAATGGACTTCAATGGTCTCTAAGTACAATGAAACTGATTTTGGGGGGAGATCAATATACTTCACCAGATTCCCAAGGAAAGTCCATAATTCAACAAATATGAGGAACAAGTTTTACAAAAGTGAATTTGATAACTTCAGTACCCACTGGAAAAGCAGCATCCCTATAGTCTCTTAGGGTTCAAGGGGAGTATGTTATGATTTCAGTTTTCCATGATCTAATGAAAAGTCCATGATCAATTTCTGTTAACCATTTTACCACCTTCAACTAAATACTTGTCCTCTGTTCAACTAAGCTAAGCAATTCTTTTGGTACTTTATTCTTATTTTGAAGTTCTCATTTATCTTTTACCTTGTTGGATACACACGATTCTGCCCTATAAGAGGTAAAGAAATAAGAAGCTCACAATATTACAGGTGTAGATACATTTTCCTTGGTTTTATTTAATTACTTAAATAATGTTTTGTTACCAATATACTTGAACAGATGACCAATCTTGTCAATCTTTGATACAAAACTGCCATCATGCATGGTTTATTTAATGGGTTCCATGCTTTTAATACGAAACCTATCCCAGTTTTCTTCATTTCATTACAGGAATTACTGGAATTCCAATATTGGCTACGTTTCACCATTTACAAATGAAGAGTGTATTTCTATCCTTCTTGTCAGAAAACTCTTAAACAACGGGATTACTACTTAATTTAAAAGTGTAAAAGATTCAGTATCTAACAAGGAAATTATATTATGCTTTGCAAGTTAAATTAGCCACGTATTTTCAAAAGAGCCTATTAATGTAATGTTTTAAGAAAATTCATCTTCATAAATACTGAAGGGAATGTTTTTTTTTAAAGTTAAGATCTGAAAATGCAATTTGTAAAGGTTCAAAAAATATACATAACGAAATTTAAAAAAATGTTTAAGAAGTTCAGAGAGTATGATCTTATTCGAATCTACCACCTTAAACAGTCAAGAAATAAAGTATATATAAAACAAACTGGTTGTTAACCTCCTTTTGTCTCCAACTTGTAAAACACAGGGAGTAAGAGGTGCTAATTACATTTTCCTGTTATTTGCATAAATAACATGAACTTATTTCTAAAATCGTAGTTCAAGGCATTTGTAATTCTTGGATTAAAGAGAATATACACTATTCTCCTTGACAGTATTTAATTGTAAAGTTTATTTTAAATTTCCATTTTGTTTAATAATTAAATGTGTCCAATGTCAAAACTGTATTCATTCTGTTTTCCATACCTCTTCTTACTCTCCTCCTTCTACTTGACTTTCTTCTGCTGTTCCTTATAATCCAAACTCTATTTTTTAAAGATTCCATATAATTCTCAACTCCAAAGATTCTTCCCTGACACCCTACTCCAGTGAGTTTCCCACTCTTCAATTTTTTATATATAATCTGGCATTTATTTACCATTTTTTCCATAAAATGCCTTTTGTCTTAGTTGAATGTCGTATCTTTCCTATTGCCCTATCACTAAACCTAGAAATACAGAAGATAGCAAAGAGCAATTTATTCTTATAGCAAAACCTGTATTTTCAGAATTAAAAAAGCTCCCTACATTTATACTCCCACTCACTGTTCCCAATACTTATTACTTAAACCCTTACAATATACTTGGTTAGCAGTATTTTCACTTAGTTAAAAGCACAATGATGCAATATTTTTCAATAATACTATTCAGTATCAAAGATCAATAATCTATAAAGGTGAAAAGGAGCTGGTATGTGCTGAGATCACATAGTAGCATGAGAGGGGAGGTACGAAGCTCTTTTTTAACAACCAGCTTTCAAGGGAACTAACAGAAGAGCTCACTCATTACCTCCAGCACAGTACCAGGCCATTCATGAAAAATCCACCCCCATGATCCAAACACTTCCCATTTGATACCATCTCCAACAATGGGGATGAAGTTTCAACATGAGATTTGGAGGAGTCAAATACCCAAATTATAGCAAGTGGGAAAAAGAAATTTTTGAAATATATTAATTATTTTCTTCTCTGTAATAGTATGAGTCCAAATAACAACTACATAAGTTAAAAAAAAAAAAGGCATTATTCATCTCATGGTGGTAAAACAAACACGCAAACAAAACCTAATAGCCCTTAAGGAATGTTTATTATGTGCTCAATACCAAGCAAAAGTCTACTCATCTCATTCAAACCTCACAGCACCACTAGGAGAGAGGTTCTATTATTATTTACAGACTCAGAAGAAGAGACTGAGTTACTGGTATATTATGTAACTTACCCAAAGTCACTCAATGGGGGAGGGGCAAAATAAATGCAAAAATTTGCCTTTAGAGCCAAACAAATTAACTGCTCTGAAAGACTGTTTCTCGGTCTAAAACATAACTGATTTCACTTAAAATTAAAGAATAATACAGAAAATCAGGATAGAAGCTGTGATGTTAATACTGACTGTCAACTTGACTGGATTGAAGGATACAAAGTATTGATCCTGGGTGTGTCTGTGAGGGTGCTGCCAAAGGAGATTAATATTTGAGTCAGTGGGCTGGGAAAGGCAGACCTTTAATCTAGATGGGCACAAACTAATCAGCTGCCAGTGCAGCTAGGATATAAGCAGACAGAAAAACGTGAAAAGAGAGACTTGTCCAGCCTCCCAGCCTACATCTTTTTCTCGTGCTGAATGCTTCCTGCCCTCGAAGGTCGACTCCAAGTTCTTCAGTTTTGGAACTCAGACTGGCTCTCCTTGCTCCTCAGCCTGCAGACGGCCTATAATAGGACCTTGTGAATGTATGAGTTAATACTTAATAAATTCCCCTTTTTTATATATATATATATGGAATATATATATGGACCATATATATATGGAATATATATGTGGACCATATATATGGACCATATATATATGGAATATATATGTGGACCATATATATGGACCATATATATATGGAATATATATGTGGACCATATATATGGTCCATATATATATGGAATATATATGTGGACCATATATATGGACCATATATATATGGAATATATATGTGGACCATATATATGGACCATATATATGGACTATATATATGGACTATAAATATATGGACTATATATATGGACTACATATATGGACTACATATATACGGACTACATATATATGGACTACATATATATGGACTATATATGGACCATATATATATGGAATATATATGTGGACCATATATATGGACCATATATATGGACTATATATATATGGACTATATATATGGACTGCATATATGGACTACATATATATGGACTACATATATGGACTACATATATATGGACTACATATATGGACTACATATATATGGACTACATATATATGGACTATATATGGACTACATATATATGGACTACATATATATGGACTACATATATACGGACTACATATATACGGACTACATATATATGGACTATATATGGACCATATATATATGGAATATATATGTGGACCATATATATGGACCATATATATGGACTATATATATATGGACTATATATATGGACTGCATATATGGACTACATATATATGGACTACATATATGGACTACATATATATGGACTACATATATGGACTACATATATATGGACTACATATATACGGACTACATATATACGGACTACATATATATGGACTACATATATATGGACTATATATGGACTATACATATATGGACTATACATATATGGACTATATATATGGACTATACATATATGGACTATATATATGGAATATATATATGGAATATACATATATGGAATATATATGGAATATACATACGGAATATATATACGGAATATACATACGGAATATATATACGGAATATACATACGGAATATATATATACGGAATATATATACATGGAATATATATACGGAATATATATACATGGAATATATATACATGGAATATATATATGGAATATATACATGGAATATATATATGGTATATACATGGAATATATATATGGAATATATATGGAATATATATATGGAATATATCTACGGAATATATATATGGAATATATCTACGGAATATATATATGGAATATATCTACGGAATATATACATATGGAATATATCTACGGAATATATATATGGAATATATCTACGGAATATATATATGGAATATATATGGAATATATATATATGGAATATATATACGGAATATATATATATGGAATATATATACGGAATATATATATATGGAATAAATATATGGAATATATATATATATATATATATACACACACACATACCATTAGTTCTGTCCCTCTAGAGAACCCTGTATTACAGGAACCATATTGAAAGAAAATGTCCAATTAAGTTAACAATAAGAATAACCATTTTTCTTTATGTTGAGCTTTCTGACAAAAGGTTCAAAGTGTATTACTCTAAAGTGGCAAGGCAGATAAAAAAGCTACTACCTCTCTCACAAATGGCAACTCAAGATCAGGAGGGCCATCCTTAGGACTCACAATGAACTTTCCATTTAGTACAGATACCAGTTCCCTGTTTACTTTTGTGAACATTTTTCTCAAAAATAACAAAAAAAAATTAACCTTTCTCCAAAGAGCTGGGATAAACTCAAACCATGTTTCATTTGAATCCTGTCACAACTGATTGCTCTAAGTAAGCTTTGTAAAGCTTTTCCTAAGGACAATGACTCTTGGGAAAAAATCTATTATTTTTCAACTCCACACCACAGCCTAGCTTTGTAATTTCCTGTCCAAAGAATTCTATAGTAATAATAAAAAAAGAATTCGATAGTAATGCACTAATAAGTAAAATTTCACCCCAAATTTGTTTCAAGAAAACAGCGTTATAATTAATCACATGACAATACACTGGCAATACAATCTCTACACTTTTACATTTATGGTGGATACACAGCGCCCTCTGCTGCGCAAGCTGAGTAAACTTCAACCAAGCTAAAAGTATTCAAAAACAAAGCATGGGCCAAAAAAAGGTCTGGGAAATCCATAATTGAGACTAATATTTTGCATTTGAGAACATTACTCTTGTATAGATTTTGACATTCTCTATATGCAGTGAATCATTTTCTTTCACATGCCCAGAGTTCTTAGCTGGATCATTTTCTATTTCATCTATATTTACAGGGTAGAATAGTTTGTCTGGTTTAAGTCCCCAAAAAATATCAGTGACATGAAATCTGCATGGCTCCTTCTTCTGCTTCATCCCCCATATCAAAGAACTGGACACAGATGATACAGTGGAAGTCCGATTACAATTCAAAACCACTTTAATCTAAAGCAGAATCTTAGACTCTAAACCTGCTTGGGCTGGCAAATGAGAACAGAAAACAAAGGTACTGTATTTTTCAGAATAAGAAAAATGTTACTTGATTATTAAAAAATGTTCCATCAGCCAGTGAAAGATTGGACAGTTATGTAAGAGAACCCAAAGTTTTCAATTTGAAGGCATAATAAACTCAAAATATACAATGGACAAGTCTTCATGACAGTCGAGGCATTTTTTTTAATTAAAAACATTGGAATATATTTCCTGCATTGAACCACATTCAAAATTCACTTTGAACTATACGAAGTCTATTTATAACATATATGAAATGTAACTTAAAACCACTTTGAAATACAGACTCTCAGTGAAAATGACTAGAGACACAAACTTTTTAAAATTATTATAAATTGTTAGAACTTGAGGAATGCATTATACTTCTATTTGTCTTGACATAGTCTCTCCTTATAGAATCTAATTTCATCCAAACCAAAACTAAAAACTTGAAAACATGTATCCAGTAGGAAAGATATAAAATGCTAACTGCATAATGTAACTGGATGAAATAATTACAGAGCAGTTAAGAAAAAATGAACTGCTGTTTTAATAGGAAAATAATGTGCATCTTACTTATGCACATTTTAGGGTAAAAGCTTGGTTTTCAAAAAGCAAATCTGGAGCACCCTCTAGTGGAAAACTGTTAACAAAAGCTTAAAGCTTCTGTTCCTGAAATTTAATTCAATTTCTATTAAACAAGTAACTGAGAACTGGGCCAAAAAAGTGTATTACGTAGATTCTTCCTTCCAGTTTCACTCTTAAATACCTCCATCAAAACACCCACATGCACACACACAAATACACACAAGGGTACTTTTCAAAGTACAACAGAAAAAGGTTTTTTACACTGTCTGATTGTTAATCAATTTCCAAAAAAAGAATCAAGTAGAACTTGTGAATATAACATTACAGATGTAATGCTACTTTTTATATTAAAGAATTCCATTGTAGTTGTAAATGATTACAATCTAGAAAAAAATGGAATCATTTTGGTTGCTTGATTCTTGTGGTTAAAAGATTCAACCAATAAAAAAGAGCTAATGAAAATAACACAGGAAAACTTCCAAATTACAATTCTCTCCAAATATACCATAATGTTTTATAAATATCCTCTGCTAAATTAGCAAATCAGCCAAGAATCTCCATGACACTCTGATTATATTCTTTTGGTCTTGGTTATTCAGGAGATTGACTAGCTTTGACACAGACAAGACATCACCCATGCAAGTTCTAACAGATGATTTTTCATATGTAATAATTAAAAACTGAATATATGACATTCCAAATTATAAATTAATAGGGTCATTATATTAATAATTAACTATTCTTGATGTATTATGTTAAATTATTATTATCACAATTTGGAGAAATACAAACAAAACAGAAAATGTTTTGAGAGACCAATTTAAAGAGTAACATAAACATCTGTTTTCTGCAGAAGGCTGAAGAAACTTGAATTATTTAGCCCAGACAGGTTCATGGAAGAGCAGAAGTATTTATTCATCATGAATTCAACACTGATTTATTGAACACTTTAGTCCAGAGGCATGGGAGTAACCCCAACGGACAAAGGTTCCTGCTCTCATGGAACGTGCATCCTGAATGGGAGAAGACGATGATAAAAACTCAACAAGCTCTAGGAGAGCAAGGATTCTGTCTGTTCTGTTAACTTTGGTATTCCCAGTATCTACTAGATCTTCAATAAATAGTTGTTGAATTAAACAAAAAAGGTAACTTCAGCTAGTGATAAGTGCTATAAGCAATATAGTAGTAAGGAAGAGGCAGATAAGTTATTACAGATCAAAGAGTTAGAAAGGGCTTCTCTAAAGAGATGTCATTAGAACTTCAACTTAATAACTAAAGTCAGCCCTGCAAAGATCTGAATAAATAACTTTCCAGAAAGAGAAAACATCAAAGGCTCTTGTCTGAGGCAGGAGTGGTTTGACATTCAGACAAATGGCCTGCCTGGACAAGCCACAAGGCCCCAATAAAGGGTTCAGATTTCATTCAAATTGTTTAGGCAACATATATTGGTTGCTTCAAGTGGGGTCAAAGTAGTAAAAATGAAGACAGTGGGTAACTTCGTGATCTATTTTGGAGTTGAGGAGTAGACAAGATTTGCTAATAGGTTCAGTATATGAGATGAGGCCAAGAGACATACTAAGAATGACTTTGAGGTCTAGAGCTTGAACAAGTGGGTAGGTGACGTTGCTATCTATTGAAACGGGAAAATGAGATGAGAAACAGGTTTTAGGCAGGTAGTAGAGGAAAGGACAACCTTTTACAACTGGCCATATATAATGAGAATTTCAAGTAAGCAGTTCGATATTTCAATTTGAAGTTAATGAAATGGACTGAGGCAAAAAGCTGTAAGTTTGGAAGCTGTCTGCATAAAGATAAATACATAGGGCTAAAGAGTTGTCAGGACAAAGGAGAATGAGAATGATTATCCCATAGAACTCCAAGGGGAAAAGCAAATAATTAAAGGTAGATATTAAAGTGAATTAAGCACACTTTGTAAGAGAAAGGACATTTTAACAACCTAACTAGAGCTATACAGTAAGAGACTAAGCTGCTTGTATCCATTATTGGCTTTCCATAAAGAGGCATTTCCAGTACAGAAGTGTGGGCAAAATGACCATCTGTAGGATTACTACTAAAGCAATTCTCACAAGGGAAAGGACTTTCCCTAAATGTTCTTCCAAGGTAACATTTAAAGGAATTTTTAAGACTCTCTGATTTATCTTCACTTATGCAACTCATCTTTTTTTTTTTTTTTTAGACGGAGTTTCGCTCTTGTTGCCTAGGCTGGAGTGCAATGGTGCAATCTCGGCTCACTGCAACCTCCGCCTCCCGGGTTCAAGCGATTCTCCTGTCTCATCCTCCCAAGTAGTTGGGATTACAGGCATGTACCACCACGCCCGGCAAATTTTGTATGTTTAGTAGAGACAGGGTTTCTCCATGTTGGTCAGGCTGGTCTCGAACTCCCGACCTCAGGTGATCCACCTGCCTTGGCCTCCCAAAGTGCTGGGATTACAGGCGTGAGCCACCGCACCATGCCGCAACTTATCTTGTTAGTAAATAGATTCAGGGGTAAAAACCATGGGCAAATACAATGTATGTCTACTGGTAGTCATTAATTGTTACCTGTTTTTGTTAGCAAAAGGTTATCCAGGTGCCTGTCTCCAACTCCGAGTATATAGGTGATCACGCAATATCCAGCTGCAGTTAACAGTTAAAAAAAAATGTGAAAACAAATGCAAACCAGGTTATACATTCTACTGAATATAAAAGCAGTTTGTGCAACTTTAATATCAATTTGTTTTCTAATGTCTTTGGTTTCTCATCTAAATTCTCAAATATGCAATCTTTATTTCTGTCACTTGAAACTCAAAGTACTATTTAAAACAGAAAATCTTGTAGAATTCTGTTAAATTACAAAAGTCACTTGCATCAAAACTTAAGTTAGGTTCAGGAGACCTTAAATTATAACATGGGCCTAGCAATTCTAATATCAAATTGGACACAGTTAAAAGTCAACTGTCAATTATCCCGTAACTCATAACCATGTTTTCTATAAGATAACATAAGTAAATGCAGGGTTAATTTTTTTTTTAAGTCTGTGGAAAAATAATCTTGAAATGGAAGCAGATAGAAAACCAAATGCATTCATTTGAGTGGTAAAGACATTTATGAAGTTAACACAATAATCCTCTAAAGCATTAAGAAAAATTACATGATCAAGGCTAAAGGCAGAGACATTGGCTCTAGCTGTATTCTGTTATCTTTTTATTCTAAAAAAAAGTCTGGAAATTTAGCATTTATTGAAACTACTTAAACAGAATTTAGCAAATAGCACCTTTTTGGAGTTTTTTTAACTATGTTTATTTCTACCATTAATAATCTGACAACAAATACAACTTGTAAACATATGAAACTATAGCAATATTTACAAAAACCTGTTTATTTCAGCCCACGTGTAAAAACCAGATGGGACCACCTGTTAATGAACTTACAACCCTGTTCAAATTCAATAAATAATAAGGTTCATTTGACTTAGGTTCTGAAGGCCATTCCAGAAGTCCAAAAGCAACTTAAGCAATGGTATAATTACTGAAAAAATAGATTAATTAATAATAATCACAGTTACAATGTACTTAAGACTAGGCTCTTAGCTAGGCATATCATATTCATCATTTCTAACCCATTTAATGATGCCAGTTAAGTATGATAACCATCCTTCAAATGAAAAACTTCAGGCTCCAAGAATTAATGGTATTGTTCAAAGTCACTGGGCTGGGATTTGTGTCCAACGAAATGTAAGCAAATACAGATGCAAGGAAAGCAGTTTTAAGCAAGGGGCTGACTCAGCTAGGAGGTTAGCCCTTTAGGCCTTTTCTCCTTCCTGTCTAGATTGCGACATGATGACTGTAGTTGCAGACCATAAGGAAAAGGGCAAGAGAATCACAGAGAATCACACAGCCTTCACCTGGTCCTAATCACCTTATATAGTTAGAACAACAGCAATCTCTTATAACTAGAGATTGTTTTGTCACAAAAGAGAAAATAAACTCTTATGATTATGTCACTATAGGTACATTATGTTAACTGCAGCTAAATGCAACGATAACAGTGGTCCACTGAGGAGAACTTAAAGGGTATCTAGATGAAGGGAGAATAAACTACAGCTTAATGGTCAAATCTGGTTCCCCTCAGTTTTTGTAAAGTTTATTTGAACACAGTCATACTCATTCATTTTCATACTGGTTTGAGCATTACAATGGCAGGGTTGAATAGTTACACAGATCATCTGACTTGAAAAGCCTAAAATACTTACTATCTGCAAAGCTTTAGGGAAAAGTCTTACTCACCCTTGATCTAGAGCATTGCTACACAAAATGTGATCCCACAGACTGGCAGTATCACTATCACTTCAAAGCTTATTAAATATGTAAACTCTTCAGCCTTACTTCAGTCCTACTGAATCAGAATTTTTAGGGGCAGCAGCCACAATTCCATTTTAACAAGCTTTCAAAAATTACTATGCACACCCAAGGTTGAGAAACCTTCTCTAAACTCTAGTGTATTGATGAACATAAGAATCACCTGAAAATCCTGTTAGAATGAAGATTCTGATCACAGAATTGGGGTAAGGCCTAAGATTCTGTAATACAAACAAGTTCCCAGGTAAAGTCAATACTGTGGGTCCACAGATCACACTTTAAGTAGCACTGCTCTAAAACTGCCACGATACATGCAATTTCAAAAATGACTAAAGACTCCCCATTGAAAAATAACTAAGTGACTTACTGAGGGATATTAAATTTGATATCCCTAAAGAGAAAGTAAGTACAGTACCCTGAGAACACATGAGAACTTAGTACACTTAGTTTCTCTAATATATGATTCGTAGAAATCTAGCTGCTACTCAAGGGTACTAAACTACTGATAATGTGCATATGAAGACTAGCAAAACTCCTGCAATTTTCAAAAATAACATCACTGTACATCAGTGCTGCTGAGTTGTTCAATCCAGACCTACTTACTATTCCCATTTTTTTTAATTATAAGTTACAATTAGTTTTTGTCACTATTTACTTTGTTTCAAGTTTAGCTATCTCTACAGAATACTGATTCACCTGTGTTGCAACAGTTAATTCTGACCTAAAATTTTCATGTAACTAGATATACACGAATTATGCTTAATCCTAACGATAAAGCAAAATATTTCTATAAACTACTCATCATCAAATTTGTTTGAGGCTGCATTTCATTGTTATATGGAAATGGAAAATGAATAAGGATCTTTTGCCCTGGCTCAGTGGATTATGGCCATAAATATGTTGGATGGTCATTCTGATAAACATGTTTAGTCAAGTGAAATATATGTATCAACATATGGCCATATTGAATAGTAAAGATGAAAATTTAGAGTGCTTCAATAGTTTAAAGTGTCAATACTCAGTAGGGCACTTTAAACAAGGCTACATCCTGAAAAATAACAAAACATTTGAGGTAAGAATGGGATGATCCTCAGAAACATTGAGGAGATAACTAATACTCAGAATGATTTAAGATGACCTGAAATAAATTTGCTAGAAAATTTTTAGGGAAACTGATGTTATTCTTTAACTATACAACAATGGAAACACTATTTCTGTCCCAGAAAATCTTGTCAAAACAACGTTGTTAGTTTTTTTACTCCAGTGAGATGCAAAACATCTTGAAATTGTTTTTATAAAAAAACTTTGACTTAAAGAAAAATATAAAGACAAATAGACCACTGATCCTATTTCCCTTTACTTAGTAAAGATATGTGTGTATGTGAGAATAAACAGTATTCCCACATTTAGCTGCATGATATAGACTTGAGACGTTAGATAATCTGGAAAAGATGTCACCAAAACTATTATCAATTTTTTTCTTACACCCTGCAAAAACATTAAAACATTATTTTCTAAAATGAAAGTTACACACAAACAGATTATTTTGTCAAACAGGAAGCCATACAGAAAACAGAAGGCTCTTCTAGATGAAGAGAAGGCCTGCCATCAAATCACTTACAGAGGAATGAATACATGTGAAATGTTGGAAAAAAGGGGAGAGATAAGATGTAATGTGAATTTAACTGTCCAATAGGTAAGATAATTTTAATTGGTATTCTTCCCCCATGAAAAAGCCAGTCATATTTTCATTAGCTCTTGGGGGAAAATGGACCATTATACAAAAGACACAATGGTACGACATCAAGCATGTACCTGTAACATACCATTCTGATAATTTTACTAATGAGCAGAATTTTCAAATTGTAGTCAATACTGACAGGGCAAGTGTGTGTGTATGTATTTGGTGTGGAAAAAGTATTTCTTTATTAAACAGATTTATGACTTTAAAAGGTTTACAATAACTATGCTACAAGTAAAAAGGTAAAAGATAATTATTTGGGGGTATGTAAAACACCTCATGTAATAAGGTACTAAGGGAAATGGCCACAAATTCTGTGACAGCCTTTTCATCCAGAGCTTGGATCTATATACATATTCTGTCCCCTCAAATCCAGGAAAGATCTAGGACTGCTCTGAACAACAGAATATAACAAAATATAGTTATACTATAAGCTGATACAGTACCAGCTTCCCAGCCCTGGCCTTCAGAAACCAGTATTTTCCATTTCCTGTCTGTCTGAATATTTGCTCTTGGAACCCAGCTCTGCGAGGCCCAAGCCAGGGACAGGTCATGTGTGAGTGATTCACAATAAGCCTAGCTAAGACAATATAATCTGCTAATCATGTGAGTGATCCATCTTGGATGTTCAGCCCAGTTGAGCCTTTAGATGATATGTAATTTTTTTTTAGATCACAGAAAACATAGACTTGAAGGTCTGAGAAAAACAGAAGAGAAATGGGGCAAAATAAAGAAGAAAAACAAGAAAGGAGCGAGGGAAGAGAGAGAGAAATACAGAGTAAGAGGACAAGGGTAAACATTTTCTCTCAAAACCTTCAGTGTTTTTAAGTCTTTAAATACTGCATGTAATCATGTTTACAAGCAAATTCAGTTACATGTAATATATGTTTATATTCCTATGGTAAAAACAAGAATTAAAACTATAAAGGATTCTAATATATAAAAACACAATTTTATTTCCATAGTCTCAAAGTTCATTTTCTTTCTGCTTTTCAGACAAAAATGTACCATCACGAATAAATTTGAAAATAAGGTCCAAAATAATTTGGAAGGTGACTTCACAGGGGTGTTGTGAAAAACACAAAAATATTATGTATAAGAAAGCAACTTCTAAACCAGAAAATAGTATGCAAGTTTAAATACAGTCTTAACAACTAATTAAAAAGCCCTCTTCTTGCTCTCCTAGCTTAAGTATAGGCATAAATAGGGATATAAACAAATATATCGCTTATATAAAACAGTTATAACACATCATATATCCTGTCATTCAGGGCTCAACTCTAGTGTCAACTCCTTTACCAATCCTCCCTTAAACAATCTAGTTATAAAAAAAAATCAAAATAAAAAAATAAACATGCTGGGGATGGTGGCTCATGCCTTCAATATCTGCACTTTGGGAGGCCAAAGCAGGTGATCGTTTGAGCCCAGGAGTTTGAGACCAGCCTGGGAAACATGCCATAACCCTGTTTCTACAAAAAATATTAAAAAAAATCAGCCAAGTGTGGTGGCGCACACCTCCTACAGTCCCAGGTACTCGGCAGGCTGAGGTGGAAGAATCACCTGAGCCTAGGAGGTCCAGGCCGCAGTGAGCTGTGATTGAGTCACTGCACTTCAGCCAGCCTGGGAGGTCCAGGCCGCAGTGAGCTGTGATTGCGTCACTGCACTTCAGCCAGCCCGGGTGACAGAGTGTGACCCTGTCTCCAGGAAAAAAGAAAAAGAAAAGAAAAGAAAAGAAAAAAAAATAAAGAAAATGAAAAAAAAAAATCCTGTAGAATATAAGCTTCATGAAGTTAGACATAAATGCCTGAAGAATAAAAATTAATCCCTATGTCACTTATTATGTATTTCTAGGAAATACTACTACTGTTTACTTATTTCTAGGAATGGACCATAAGGACTGACTCTAAAATACCATGAGGGCACCCTCTTAATCAAGCACCATTATCTTAGTTCTTAAACTTTATCTAAAACACAATTATTTCTGATTGAAACTTTTCCCATGGTCTACTTAGTTTCTGTTATTCAAAAATGGAGAAAATCTAATGGAAAATTAACAGCTTCCAGGAACAGATAAATTGTGATTATAAAATAGTTTAGTGATTGCAAAGATATATCCATGAAAGACTAAATAGAATTTACACCTTGTTACTACTATTACGTCAAAGCATTAATGACTACTTTAATCAACATTTATCTTTTACTCTTCCTATAGAGCATTTAAATATTAACATGTTCTAAAGGTATATGATTATGGCAATATCAGGATGGCCTGCTCTTCTTTATCTGGTCAACGGAAAGTAATAGCCTGAAAAACTTACCACAGCTTTTAACGTAAGTGTCCATGACCTCAGCACTAATCCCATTTGGCCCATTCTCACTTGGTGCATATTTTCTAAAAAAGTTCTGAAAAGACATTATTTACATGTTTAAGAATTAAGTGCAAACAAACAAACTAGGTGTTTTGAAACTATAAATAATGACCAAGTATCTAGTATAAAGCTTAATCAAAATACAGTATGAGAGATGCTGACTGAACAAAAGAATTGTAAGAGTACGATAAATACACTAGAGTTTCCACTAGGGGAAACTGTGTTTAATGTCCCCCACCACCCACCCCAGATTACCAATTGCACCTATTCTTTTACATTTAGAGGCAAAACAAAAAACAAACAAACAAAACACAGAGCATATTATCTGAAAATACAATTAATGTACTATTAAAAAATGAGTTTATCCTGGCCAGATGTGGTGGCTCACACCTACAATCCCAGCACTTTGGGAGGCCAAGGTGGGCAGATCATGAGGTCAAGAGATCAAGAACATCCTGGTCAACATGGTGAAACCCAGTCTCTACTAAAACACAAAAATTAGCGTGGTGGCAGGCACCTGTAGTCCCAGCTACTCGGGAAGCTGAGGCAGGAGAATTGCTTGAACCTGGGAGGTACAGGTTGCAGTGAGCCAAAGATCGCACCACTGCACTCCAGCCTGGCGACAGAGAGAGACTCCGTCTCAAAAAAAAAAAAAAAAAAGCTTATCCTATATTTTCACCTTTCTTGAATACCCTGTATGTCTGACAAAGGATTTACATCTGGAATATATAAAAAAAAAAAAACTCCTATAAATCAATACAAACAATATAAACAACGCGACAGGAACATGGGCCACAGGAAGATGTGAACATGCACTTCACAGAAGAAACAAATGGCCTATACGTATATTTTTATATGTTCAACAGATAATCAGGGAAATGCAAACTAAAAAGAGGTACGAAGACTTTGAAGTTTGGCAACACTATGATTTGGCAAAGATGTGTGTAGCAAGGAGAAACACAAGAAGTGTTACTGTTTTGGAAAACAACTTTTAATTATCGAAAAACAACTTTTCATTATCAAGCAAAGCTGAATGTGATCTATGACCCAGGTAAATGACTTACACAGATCAGAAGTGCAGCCAAGAATCAGTATACAAACTGTCACTGTTTTCATTTTATAAAATCATAATTACACAAAACAATGTAAGTAATGAAAAACTTCATGAAACAATGATGGCAATTAGGACCCATGTTAAAAACTTTAAGTACACGTCATGTCCTCTTCAGAACAATCCTGGAGTAATATGAGTTATTACTGAAATTTTACAGATGCAAAAACTGGTGTCTTGAAGGGTATGTTAAAGGGGTTCCCAGGACCACTGACAGGTTTGACTTACTAGAAGGTCTTACAGACTAAACATGTAGTTGTACCATGACTAAGGTTTGTTACAGAGAAAGGATACACAGTAGAATCAACATGGAAAACATACACAGAAAAAATCTGGAGAAATTCATACATAGGCATCCTAGCCCTCTCTGTCCTGTGAAGAGACACAGTGAGCTTCTTTTCCAATAGCCAAAAATAAAAAATAAAAAGCAGTAACATGGGTGCGATATTTCTGACAAGGAAAGCCCATTAGAGACTTAGAACCCAAGGTTTTATTGGGAGCTGGTGACCCAGGCAACCTCTGTCAAGCAAGTACAAAATTCCAGACTCCCAGAAGGAAAGTGGGTTGTTTAGTATAAAGCATATTATTTGAACAAACAATCTAGGCACAATGAACCACCGTTATCAATTAGGAAGCAAAGGGAACATGCTGAAAGCCAATGACCAATCTCCTGGCAAGCAGGCCTTTCCAAAGATTGCAACCGTAGGGCTAGTATGTTAACTTTTCTCTGCAGAAAGAGTTAACCAGTTCACTTAAGGTTACAGAGCTGGAAAGTTACACAGGTGGAATTCAATCCCAGGCAATTTGATGTCCTCAGCCTGAGCTTTTAACCACTGCACATGACTGTACCCCAAATCAAAGAACAGAATAGCATTTACTGTGCAAAAGAATAAGAGTAATACTTTTCTACAAATCTGACTCCCATACTGAATATATGGAACAACTAAATAGGGAAAGGCAAAAACACACTGTATTAAATATCGTCTACTAAGCCCTTCTATGTATTATCTTTCATCTTGGGTGTATCCATTTTTGTTTTAATTACATACCTTTTTTTTTACAAAGGGAAGCAGGAAAATTATATTTAAAAAATAACAAAAATAAACCATTAAGATGTTATAAGAACTAATCCATGTATTTAAAGGGTAAAGAAAAAAAATCCAAACATATACATTACTTTGTCACAGAACCACTCACCTTTTCTCATATTTAAAGGGGAGCAATAGGTTGAAGGGAGAGGATAGGGGTCTTAAGTAATTGCACAAAAGACAGATGAGCAACAGTATCATTGGAGCGGTGTTCTGAATAACAAAAACTGGAAATAATCAAAGTGCTCACCAATTAGTATCAAATAAATTACAACATTTCCATACCTTGGAATATAATGCAAGTATAAATAAACGTTAACAAATTTTAATTTGTTCACCAATTAACTCTTTTTTTTTTTTTTTGACACAGAGTCTTGCTCTGTCACCCAGGCTGGAGTGCAATGATGTGACCTCAGCTCACTGCAGCTTCCACCTCGCGGGTTCAAGCGATTCTCCTGGCTCAGCCTCCCAAGCAGCTGGGACTACAGGTGCGTGTCACTATGCCTGGCTGATTTTTGTCAGTTTAGTAGAGACAGGTTTCACCATGTTGGCCAGGCTGTGTTCACCAGTTAATGCCTGATCCCTTGATACACAATGCACTGCTCAAGGAACTGAGAATCTGTATGTAACAAATGGAAGAATCTTCAACTGCAAACATGCTTACTTCTGAATAAAGGAAGAAAAAAAACTTGAACAAAGAAAAATGATAAAAGGAGACTTTCATTTTTAACTCTATGTTATAAAGACTGAATTTTTTATGACAAGAATATATTCGTGAATTGCATAATCTTTATTGATACCATACCTGAATGCTTCCCTCTGTATCAAGAACTTCAGCCACAGGAACTGACTGGATAAACTGCATGAAGCCTACACAGAAATGTATGCACTGCATTAAGCATAGCTACTGGTTAAGAAATAAAAACAAAGGTTCTGCTAAGAATTATCTCCATCTGTGAATAAATGCATTCCATATCCGAACAACTTAAAAAGATCAGTGTACACTATATTAAGTTTGTACTGGCATTTATGTCATAGGACCTATAAGAAAACATTTTTTAAAAAAAATTAAGTTGATTTAGTCTGTAAGTTTTCTAGGCTAATTTCTATTATAAAATATGAGAAACGAAAACTAACAAACTAAGCTTCTTAAATCTAGCATCAAAAATTTCTTCTTTCTATGGATTTACAGCACATACCAATTAAAATATTCCAAATTTAAAATCACCATAAGAAATCTAGAATTGTGGATTACAATTACCTAACCCTAAAAGCTGTATGTAAAACTGTTATGTAATGGCTCCTTTTGTCTAATATTCCATCTTCTGTCATTTCCTGGTAATAACAGATGTGTAAATCCCTTAACCTACCAAAAAAAAAAAAAAAAAAAAAAAAAAAAAAAAAAAAAGGGAAAGGGGACAGACAGTATGTGGAAGAAGGAGAAAAAGTCAGTCTGATAAGTCTGAAGACAACAGAAACATAAAACAATGGATATATTTAAAAAAATAAAAGTTGGATGAAGCAAACAATTTTCAGGATCATAAACTCTCATGATCTGGTTCTGGTAAGCCTATAAGATAATTTGCATGCAAATTAAGAGATTATATACCCCTGTAGAATAAGAAATATCTCATTTATTCTTGCATCATAAATACAGAACAGTTGGCACTAATTCACTTAACAGGTATTTATTGTTTCTTGACCATGTTGGAAGAAATTTGCCAAGTAAGTAAAAATAGATGTTTGACACTGCCTACGTGGATCTTAAAGCTTATAAGCGTCACTTGGGTAAATACTATGAATAAAGGGTACTATGAAAGTAAGTAGTGTAAGGAGAGCTAACTTACAGTAGGGATCGAAGGACATCTGACATTTGAGCCATGTTTCCAAGGTTAATAAAGTTAATAGGCCATGGAGCAAAGAATGTTTGAGACAATGATCACAGTGTATGTGAAGGCCTTAGAGTACAATGCATTAGCTAAAACAGAAGGTAGCCAGTATGGCTAAAGCCCAGGACGCAGGGGAAGAGTGGCAAAAAGAAGACGCTTGAAAGATAGACATAGGGTGTGTCACACTATGCAAGCACTTAGAAGCTAGGTAAAGGTTTTTTGGGTCTTTGTCCCAAGAGAAAATGAAAGCTAACAAATGACTTTTTGCAGGATCGTAAAGATGCACATTTGCACTTTTTAAAAGATCATTCTGAGAAGAAACTGAGAAGAGTAATTAAGGCATCAAAAAGATTTGGGAGTGGCCAGAGGAAGGACAGGAACCTAAAGCGTATATTTTGTTTCTCAGTAACTAGTAGTATAAAGCAGGAAGGGGAGCAAGACTATGGAATTTACAGTAAGCATTAGGCAAGCATTCCTAGGGAATCTTCTACCAAACTTCCAGAGATTATTCATCTCAAAAAGACTTAAATGGTTTGTATGTGTGAGGATATGTGTGTATGTGTATGTGTCTACAGGACTGTCAGGAATGTCTGAAATATCCTGTTTCTCAGTAACTACATTAACCAGTAGTTACGTTAATCAGTAGTTACTGAGAAACAGGGAAGAATGAGAGACAGAAGGGAAGCAGGCAGGAAGGTCCAACTTGTCTTCAGTGCTACAAATGGAATTTATTTGTATCTCTAACATACTTAAAAAATTTTCAGTTTGAAAAAGTACACACAATGTACAGTAAAGTAAACAATAATGATGTAAAATACACTTACCATGTTTTGTACTGGTGGCTAACACCTTATAAGGTGTCAATTTCAAGTCCAGATTTTCTTTCCGTAACAGCTTTTAATCAAAAGGTAAAATATATTAACCAAATGTAAAGATTGTTAAAAGACAGTTTTGTGGGCAAATAGTACAGCAGTTTAATGTAATACAGATTTAGGAAGTTAAACTAAATTAAGTTTACATTAGTTAATTTAGGCCGGGCACAGTGGTTCACACCTGTAATCCCAGCACTTTGGGAGGCCGAGGCCGGTGGATCACCTGAGGTCAGGAGTTCGAGATCAGCCTGGTCAACATGGGGAAACCCCGTCTCTACTAAAAAATACAAAAAATTAGCTGGGCGTGGTGGCGCATGCCTGTAGACCCAACTACTCGGGAGGCTGAGGCAGGAGAATTGCTTGAACCCAGGGGGCAGAGGTTGCAGTGAGCCAAGATTGCGCCACTTCACTTTAGCCTGGGCAAAAAGCGAAACTCCATCTCAAAAAAAAAAAAAAAAAATAGTTAATTTAACTTTGATCATCAAAATTCAATTTATTAAGGACGTAGATGATGGTATGCTAAATTTTTCATCTACTCTAAATCTCTGTCAGAAGTTTTCAATGAACAATAGGGTTGTTCCTATCACTTCATGCAGTCCTTTCTGGCCATAAAGTACTTTAGAGCTCAGAAAAAGGGAAATAGGGCAAGCATGTACTTTTTAATGCCAGGGACAGAGATGGGATTAAAAGGATTTAAAAAAAAATTTAATAGACTAAGAGGAAGGAAACTACTAAATCCCTTATTTAGATAACTTAATTTGGAAAAAAAAAATAGAACACATGCAGTTCCACTTTATACTCAACACAAAAACCATTCTGAAGTGTATAAAAGCAACTAAATTTTTTCAAGGTCAAGTGGAGACTGTTGAGCTTTCTAGGATCGTACATGAATGTTACAAGTACTTCTGTTCCATAAACAGCAAATGAACTAAGCCACAGTCTTCCAAAACGAAAAAAATGTTCCCCACCAACATAAGGTCATGTTCACCTTGTCCATGAGTGAAATGATTTGAAGAATAAGTTGATCTTGACGTAAATCATCCCCATGCTTAAATATAACTGGATATTTGCCTCCATCTTCTGTCTTAAAAAACAACTGTGCAGGCATAAGGGCACTCTGGAAAATAAAAATATTGATTTCAAATTTGGTCATGAATTAATGCGTAAAAGTGTACTATACATACAAAAAAATGTTGATATATAAGATAAATACACAGGTAAATAGGACCTAAAACACAAGTTGGGTTTTCAATGAGATACATTAGGGTATACTGGAAAGAACAGTGAACTAGCTAATAGTCAGAAGACTATATGATGGAAGGTGCACAAGCTCTGCACTCAGTCATGTGGTTAAAACATTCCAAGCTCTGCCAGGTACTCGCTGGACAGTCTTGTGCATATCCTTTAACTTGTTTCCTCATCTGTAAAATAAAGATACCATCTCTTCTGCAGAGTTGCTAAGGCAATCAGAAACTATACAGGTCAATAGTCTGGCACCATGCCTAATACAGAGAAGACATTCTATATATATCTATCATCATTTTTTATTTTTAGAGGTATACTGAAATAAATAAGGTGAGACAGTACACCATAAAAATGTACCAGATGGAAAGTCAAGAGCCCTGGTTTTTAATGGCAAGTATACTATAGGTTGAGTATCCCATAACAGAAATGCTTGCAAATGTTTGGGATTTTGGACTTCCTCGGATTTTGGAATATTTGCATATACATAATAAAATATTTTAGGGATGTGACCAAAGTTTAAACTTGAAATTCAATTACGTTTCACATATACCCTACACACATAGACTGAAAGTAATTTTACACAATATTTTTTAATTTTGTGCATGAAACAAAGTTCTGACCGTGTTTTGACTGTAATGCATAACATAAAGTCAGCTGGAGGATTTTCCACTTGCAGTATCATGTCAGCACTCAAAGTTTCAGATTTTGGAGCATTTTAGATTATGGATGTTTGGATTAGAGATGCTCAATCTGTACTAGTTGTGCAGCTTTAAGACTCAAATTCCTCATTTATAAAATGAGAGGAGATCTCAAATATCTGTATCTTTTATTCTGGAATAATTTTATGTTTTCCCCAGAGTACTTCCCTTAATTATATGAAGGTCTAAATTAGTTTAGGTATATGTTTAAATCAACAACAAAAAAAAAAAAAAATAGAGAAATTATATTCTTTTTAGAAAGGGGGAATCATATAAAACCTCACATAAAGTAGCATGCTAAGATGGATATTCTGGACATAAATGGTCAGAAAATTGTTCTGAGAGAGAGACCCTATTGAGTTTGGTCACTGAGAAGAAATTATATAAGACAAAAATTTGGAGAAACATATTAATCCAAAGAAAAAAAAATGAGTCAAACAAATTTAAAAACAACAATAACAAAAAAATGGTAATAAACAAGAGAAATAATGGCCCAAAAAACATCATATAGATGGATGAACAGATGTGACAAAACAAATGGCAAAATGTTAATGACAGAATTAAAGTGGTAGATACACAGTTGTCTACTGTAAAACTCCTTCAACTTTGCTGTATGCTTGAAAACTTTCCTATAAAATGCTGGGGGAAAACAAAAACATGGAAGATGGTTCAGAGAATGTATGTTTAAAACTTACAAACTCTAGTTGGAATAAAATTCTGAATTTTAAATTACGTTAAATTTGGAACATCCTTTCATTGCTCAAGGTTATTTTATAAATTACCTTGAGCCCTAGTAATTGGAAGTTATCTTCCTAAAGATAAATGACAGGCAGGAGAATCTTTGTTGTGATTTCTTTTTTGAGATTCAATTAGATTTCATCTGAAATTTAAAGCAAGAAGACCACCACAGATAACATGCACTTATCCCAGTGCCTTAAGGGGTCCAGTCCCCATGAATATCCAGCTTTGGCTGATACATTAAGGTCTACAAAATTACTTTTAAAACTACTAGAAATAAGGGTCCTTAGCCTTTTCAGCTCTGAGGAGCTCATACAAGGACAACAGGAGTCCACAGATCCTCTGCAAGTGTATGCAGAAATTCCGGTGTATGTGTAAGCATAGCATACGGGCAATTTTCTGAAGTGCATAATCCATCACTTTCATCAGATTCTCAAAGGCATCCACGAGCCAAAGTAGCAACTCCCTACACAGAGACTCTATATAACTAATATTATGTAGCAACTGCCTCAGAACCATTATTCCTAAACTCCAACTCAAAATTTTTAAGAATGCCCATACACTTAAGAGTTGAAAGAAAAATAAGACTGAATATTGAGATCAAAAACATTTCCCATATTTTATTTCATAAGACATAATTATAATTTTTTATAAGTAAAAAGAGTATGAGTCTAGAATCCACCTACCAATAGAGGGAGATATATCTTCTTATACTCCACTCTTAAAACCCCTGCTGTATGTCTTAGATACTCTTTTCCACCATAGTTGGAAAAAAAACAGTAAAATTACTTTTTTAATTCACTGCTCTTGATGAGTCCTTAGTGTTCGCAAGAATATTAGAAGCTGATCTTCTTTGGGAGTTCCAGCCCAAAGGAATGCCAGTTGCTATATGTATATTACCCTGTGTATAGCTTTTTACATTTCAGTCTCCAGTAGACTGCAAGCACAGACTAAAAAAATATTTGCACTGTATCTCCTATACCAGTGTTTTCAAACTGCATATAGTAATACCAGTATTTTTAACCTGCAGGTTGTAATCTGTTAGAGAGTTTTAAAACCAATAGGTTGTAAGCAACATTTAAAAATTAAAGCAACAGAATAATGTTAAAAATAATGGTAACTATCCATCCATAACACCCAGTTAAAGTTAGGTTTTGCTTTATGAAACTTATGTTTTGGTCGTATGAGCTGGCCTGCAACCCATGACCAAATATGAGGTTGACTTGAAACACACTTTTTTAAAAAATATGAACTATTTCCTACTATAATTACACCCGTGTATATACATTAGTTGTTGTTCTATGAGCCCTTTCTTAACTCATGCAAAGTAATATTCAATGCAACTATGCCTTTCTATCACTAGAATCACAAAACATAAAACATCATGTCTCACAAAGATCTTTCAGTATGATGCTGACAGATAATGATGCTCTGGATTAGAGAAGGCAGCTGCATCAGCTGTTTCTACCTGAACTGGTGGCCAGTCAATAGAAAAAACACCAAGCCTGGTATGCTATTAAGGACTAAAGAGAATTGCCACGTGAAAATATAAGAAAAAACTTAAGGTTCAACAGGAACAGATATCAGACTGAGAAATGTTAAAAGGGTCAACTGGGACTCATATCTAACCATCTGAACTAATGAACTGAATGAATGCATGATATCTTTGCAATTTGCCCTTTAAAAAAAAGTTAACATAAAGAAAAATAGTTATGGCTCTGATTAACAATTAGCTGAAAAAACTAAATATTATGTTGGGTATGGTGGCGCATGCCTGTAATCCCAACACTTTGGGAGGCTGAGGTGGGAAGACTGCTTGAAGCCAGGAGTATGAGACCAGCCTGGATAACAAAGTGAGGACCCATCGCTACAAAAATAAAACAATAAAAAAATTAAATATTAAAAAACAACCCAGAGATATAAAAGTATTTCACATGTTATATAAAAATGCCCACGTACTGGTAACAAAAGAAGATCTCAAATCAAAACACACTGATAAATAAAAGGTACCCTTCGATCTGGCATTTACTAAATCAACTAGAATTATAGATGTGATCTCTGCAATGTAATAGTTTTCCAAGGTAGTATCTCTGATCTAGTTTAAGAATTAGGTTCCAATCATACACATTAAATATCCATCACAATTACTTTAAACAGTGTAGCTGTTTCCGGAATTATTCCTCTAATTTTCACTTGGGGTTCTAAAGGCAATGGGATAAGTTCCACATCTGACAAATTCATCTTTTCATTATCTCCAAGCAACGCCTGTAGTCTCTCATTCTAAAACAAATCAGAAAGGATTAATTAGGTTAAAACAGAAGAGTAGTTTATCAAACATACAGTAAAGACATAAAAATTGATTCCATTAACTTAAAAATATTTGCAAAGCACCAAAATAATATAAACGAGATGGTGTTGTATGTGAGAGACAAGCACTTATAAATAATCCCTAACAACAGCAGCAGCATGCTTTAAACCGAACAATCTCTTGACTGTGAAAAGCTGGACTTTCACAGGAAGGATAGAGAATACATTTCACTTGCTAAAGCTGACAAAGAATAAGGAATTTATTCAAGTTGGACCTAAAGATTCAATTTCTGTTTCCAAGGATTTGTGAAGCCACAGAGAGAAACTGAAATTTCATTCAAGTTTAATTTTGCATGACCAAATATTAAGCAAAAATTTCATTATGCTGCCCCAGTGCATTTTTTGAGTTTAAAAAGGAAACTTAATTCACTTGCAGAAATTATAACCCTACTTTCTAACTTTCACTGAGTCTGTATGGTCAAGCTTTTCCTAGGACATCATCATCATTCATTTTCTTCAGCTCAAATACATAATGCATTAAGCTAACATTCCAGAAACTGAGAAATCCAAGTCATGATAAAATGGCTTCATCAATAAGCAACATCTATACTATTTAGAAGAACCCCTTCTATTCAATTTCAAAAGAACAATCAATTTCCTTTAAAAGGTGGTAGAGTGCTGCAATCTTTAGGAGCAGGGCTTGCTCACCTAAATAGGTGAGTTTGTTCTTTAAGAGGGAAAACTCGGCATGACAATCCCAGCGGCATAAAACACTTCAACTACAATGCTACTGGGAAGTTGAAGTGCTTTGTGCTGCTGGGTATGCCTCAAAGGAGAGAACTCTGGAATCAGTGAAAGAAGTTCAGAAAAAAATAATATATTTCAAGGACAAAGAAGATGTAAAATTATTTTCCTTCAGTAATAATCCCATCTCCTTCTGAATGATGAAAAGTTCAAGTTAAAATCAACTGAAAATCAACTGGTATGAATTTCTACATAAGTGTTACAAAAACCACTAAATCTATTCCTTAACTAAATGGATGGTCAGATCTACTAATGTGAAGTAATGTCAACTAATGTGAGAGCAAAGTTATCCTAGCTTAACAAATTTCTAGTTGATGTGCTAATTAAAATAAATAAATAAATAAATAAAATAACCAGAAAATAAAATAAGAATGGGGAGAAAAATCTAGCCACTTCTTACCACCTCTACCACTACAAGCCCTAAGAACCCAGCCACCATGATTTCTCATCTTGATTACTGCAATAGCCTCCTGATTGCTTCTCTTCTTCAAACTTTTCACCCTCCTACAGTTTCTTATCAAAAGTAACCAGAGTGTAGCTGCTAAAATAAAAGTCAGTTCATGTTACCCTGCTATTCAAAATCTCCAACAGCTTCTACTCTTACTCAGTGTTTCAGTCAAAGTAATACTGACTATAATGATTTACAAAGATAAATTCCATCCATTTCCCAATTATCTCTAACCTCATCTCCTATTACTATATCCATTCCCTCTGCTCCAAATACACTGGGCTTCTTCCTATTTCTCACAACTGCTACACATGCTCCCACCTCCGGGGCTGTGCACTGCTATTCCTCTGGCTGGAACAATCTTCTCCAGAAAACCGGCTTGCTCTCTTACATGCTTCAGGTCTTTGTTCAAATGTCAATTTCTCAGTGAGACCTTACCCGGCCACTCTATTAAGAAGTGAAACACTGCCTTACTACTGGACACAAGTACTGCCTAAACCCCCTTCCTGTTTTATTTTTCTCCATAACATTAACACTATCTAGCACACTATATACATTTTATTTATTTATTGCATTTACTCTCTTCAACGAGAATATGATCCCCACAGGGAAAGAGATTTTTATATTCACTGCTGTATCCCAAGAAACTAGAAAAGCGCTCTGCACAGAGTAGGCATGCAATACATATTTCGCATTTGTAGAACACATAAATTAGTAATATCCCCTAAAAAAATCATAAAGTGAAAAGAGACTACTTACAATATTAACAGTGAAAGTGTTAATTTATTTTAAATATAGATGGAAAAGATGGCCAGGCGCAGTGGCTCATGCCTGTAATCCCAGCACTTTGGAAGGCCGAGGCTGGCAGATCACTTGAGGTCAGTTTGAGATCAGCCTGGCCAACAGAGTGAAACCCCGTCTTTACTAAAAATTAGCCAGGCGTGGTGGTGCACGCCTGTAGTCCCAGCTACCTGGGAGGCTGAGGCAGGTTAATTGCTTGAAGACGGGAGGCAGAAGCTGCAGTGAGCTGAGATCATGCCATGGTACCATGGTACTGCAGCCTGGACGGCAGAGCAAGACTCCGTCTCAAAAAACAAGTATATGAAAAAGGCATTTTATTAGAATTCAAATATGTAGATTGACCTCTTCTAACATAATTTTTCTTAAGCTAGAGATCAACGAAGAAAAGAAGACAACATTATCATTTTCTTTACTCATTTGACACTTAACTCAGGGATTACTCTGCCACAGATCTAACACTGTTATACCCACCGTGATTTAGCTCTCACAAATAAATTACGAGGGATGAAAAAGTGCTACATATGATTTTATATGATTAATGGCCATTTCAATATTACTAACAGTAATGCCAATAATGGCAGTGGAGAGCTATCTCTGCATTTCTTCAAGGTGCCAGGGCTTGTTTCTAGTAAATATATGTAAATAAAACTGTTTGTCTTCTACCATATCATGATAAAATGCCTATAAAAATTTTTAGCCAATACTGAAACTATACTTGGGATGGTCTCGCTTAAAATATAGGCTATGTGACAAACACAAAATTTATTTGGGGAGACTCTCAGTGATGTCTCAAATAGGTGGTCAGCCTTCAGAAGAGCTAAAACTGAGGTGTTGCCAAGGTTCCTGTGTCTGCTAAATTGAAGAGCTCCTGGCACTAATACAAACTGCTTTCAAATATAAGCCCCAAACTGCAGGTCAGAGCAGCAGACACTCCCTCTGCTGGTGCGCATGTGGGAATCACACTGTTTCCCACACAGGCACCTCTGGGGAGAGGTGCTACAGGGGGAACAGTAGTAGAAATGTATTTATTTGACCAAGGTTTGTGATTCTTCTCAACAACAAAGAAAATGTCAACTCAACAGAACCGTGTTTCCTCTCAGCCTGTTTTCCCCTCTCTAACCTGCTTGAACGTTACTCATTACTTCTACATGGCTCTGCTAGCATTTCTCTTTAGACCTGATTCTTTGCCTTTGAACCACTGAATCAAATCTTCATATTTTCCTCCTCTTTCTGCTTTCCTTTAGAAGTCAAAAGAACACTAAAATGTGTTGTTTTACAAAGGTCACCAAGAAAGGCCTGCCAATTATCTAATGGAATCAGGAAAAGATACCAAGTGAATCTTTCATATCATTTAGGCTACTGATCAGAAAAAATGTCACGTGAAGAACTCATCTACTCATCCACTTCTACCCATCAAGTGGAAACCTCGTAGTTGAGAGAAAGACTGATGAACTAGCCAGGAGAGAACAGTTACAAAGCTAGTTACTAACAACCAGTTGTGAAACCTTGGGCAAGTCACTCTGGACTTTTGTTTTCTCAGAAGAATTCTAGTCTAAATGATCTCTAGAGATTCTTTCCGTATCAAATGTATTGTATATTCTAATTTGCTAAGATTCTAAAATGAGAGGTGGTAAAGCACTGTGGATAACATATGGACTAATAATTTCTGAGTACAAATCCCCACTCCAATATTTACTAGCTGTATGACATTAAACAAATTACTTGACCTCTCTTTACTTTCTTCTCCTCACAACTGGGATAATATTAGGTCCTAACTTATAGGGTTGTTATGAAGATTAAATATCATATCAATATATATAAACTCATAAAACATTCCTATTACTATAATTTCATGGTAAGAAGTTCACATAATAGGCCGGGCGCGGTGGCTCACACCTGTAATCCCAGCACTTTGGAAGGTTGAGGTGGGTGGATCACCTAAGGTCAGGAGTTCGAGACCAGCCTGACCAACATGGTGAAACCTCATCTCTACTAAAAATAGAAAAATTAGCTGGGCATGGTGGCGGGCACCTGTAATCCTAGCTACTCAGGAGGCTGGGGCATGAGAATTGCTTGAACCCAGGAAGTGGGGGTTGCAGTGAGCCGACATCACGCCACTGCACTCCAACCTGGGTGACAGAGTGAGACATTGTCTCAAAAAAAAAAAAAAATTCACATATCAACCCAAAAAGACAATAGTGAAAATTCAGTATTTTCTGATGCCAAGACACTATTACAAACAAAAGCATACACCATAGGCTTACCTTTTTCTTACGATTTCCACTTTCGCGTTGTACTGCCTTCATTAGATGCACCAACCGATCTACAAATGTCTGTTGTGCAGCCAGCAAAGAACGCATAACTCTGACAGACTTATCACCCTGAAGGGTTCAAAGTGAGAAAAAATTAGTTCTATGTAGAGTAATGATCAGGATTTCTTTAATAGCATGGATAATCCTTATTTATATTTCTCACAGTTGTAAACTTAAATAGAAAGCAAAACTGAAACTGAAAAAGATTATCTTGATTCAAAAATAAAAAGAAACCCCTTAGCTTAGTTAAACACCACTAATCCATCCACAACTGAAAATTATCTAAGTCTTCAGCAAATACTGGTCTATCTACAACAGCATTTTTTCCCCCACATAAACCATGTGACAAGATAGAATTCATTCATCCTAAAATACATTCACTCATTATTTGATTCAATAAATATCCGACGGCTTAATGCAGAAATGTGCTAGACATATACATATATATATGGCAGAAACAAAGATACAGATCTTCAAGGAACTAAAAATCAACTTTTAAAAAAAGAAAACAAATAGCACCACAATATGTGCTTAAAATATAAGTCATAAAAACTAAATGCTATATGGTCTTATGTAGTGATTCCTAGTTCATAAAATATTATAAAATACATTTCTAATTTAATCTTCCCAATTACCCTGGTAAGGGAAGCTGGGTAAATGTTATCATCCTCATTTCGAAGATGAGGCAATTTAAACTTAAACTGAAATGTCTTCACAGGGTGACAAAGGCTGTAACAGAAACGAGATTAGAAGAGAGGACCAAAGGCTTATTTGCCTATCAGTTGGATGTTGAGAAGCTCTGGGAACGAATACAAAAGCTTAGTCTCATAGTGTTTAGTAAGATGTGATTTAAATTTTTAAAAGCATGAAACATGAAACAGATGAAAGGTGCCATGAAACAGACTATTTCTCCGGCAAGCCACAGATTAATGTGTGGCAGCTTTCTTTTCACTGCCCTTGCACCCTCTGCTGGCTGAACTGTGACACTGCTTTAAGAATCAAAAGAACGCAGGAAAAATAAATCTCCTTTAAAAGCTGTTGAAAAGACAAAAATACGTTATATAAAATGTATCTGCAATATGACCATTGCCAGATTTCTGGAAATGTACATAGCCTTGATAAGAAACATATAGAATAGAAAGGAAAATAAAAAAGCAAAGCTTTTTTTTTTAATTCCATGTACAGTTTTATTTCATTAAATTAGGGATCAAGAAAACTTCTGTAAAGGGTCAAAGAGTAAATATTTTAGGTCTTCTTGGCCATGCAGTTTTCATTCTAACTATTAAACTCCTATTGAGTACAAAAGTAGCCATAGACAATATAAAAACAAATGAGTATGATTCTATTCCAATAAATTTATGAACACTAAAATTTGAATTCACATAATTTTCATGTACCACAAACTATTATTCTTCTTTTGATTTGTTTTCAACCATTTAAAAATATAAAAACCAGGCCAGGTGTAGTGGTTCACTCCTGTAATGCCAGCACTTTGGGAAGCCAAGCCAGGTGGATCACCTGAGGTCAGGAGTTCCAGAATAGCCAAGCCCAACACGGCAAAACCCCGTCTCTACTAAAAATACAAAAATTAGTTGGGCATGGTAGCGGGTGCCTTTAATCCCAGCTATTCGGGAGGCTGAGGCAGGAGAATCTCTTGAACCCAGGAGGCGGAGGCTGCAGTGAGCTGAGATGGCACCACTGTACTCCAGCCTGGGTAACAGAGCAAGCCTCCGTCTCAAAAAAAAAAAAAAAAAATAAATAAATAAATAAATATATAAAACCATTTTTAGCTCATGGGATGTTCCAAAACAGGCAACAGGCTGAATTTGGCCCATTCACTGCAGTTTGCCAACCCTCACTTTTAATGGTTACCTTCAACAATGCTTGGCTGAATCTTCTCATTACGTTCAAGTACATCTCATGGGTCTTTGGATCTCTCTGCTGAGTATCTTGATCTTCACATTCCACTATCACATACCTTAAAAATATGTTTAAGCCATTCGTGTGATGTGAAATGAAACTTAGATTCAGCATGTAAATACTCATTTCACTAAAACAGATTAATTTATATATGCAAAAATAATCAAATTCGAGTAATAAAACACATTTTGTCATCACTTTTAAAAGTGAAAAGTTAAAGAGGAACACATACAACCATCAATAAAAGGTAAACTAAGAGTGGTAATGCCTTAATTTGTGTAATATCCCAAATTTTCTAAAACTTTTGCCACCAAAACAAGCATTTTCTCCTATTTATGAGGTAGAGTATTAACATCCTCAGAAATCATCTAAGCTCACATATTTACTGGGTAATTCGAGAACAAAAACTATTATCTTCATAATCTGTGTAATACTTTGGTATTACATAAGACTCTCTTATTCTGAAAACCTCTCTGAAGCTATTCCTGTCACTTATATTTTTGAAAGATGAATAAAATTTTAAGTAATTTTTCCTTTCCCATCCAGTTTACTGTTTTTCAAAGATCCATACATAATCTTTAACTTTCCAATTAAAAAACTATGGTTTTAAAGAGTAAAAGACATTTTAAACGTTTTCTTAACCCTAATCTGCATATACAATTACAAAAATCATATAAGCAATGATCTGAATAAGACTTTATAGGTCTTCTAATCCAGTGTTTCTAAATGTTCCACTGGGAACAAACCAAAGCAAATAACAGGTTGGGCATGGTGGCCCACGCCTATAATCCCAGTGTTTTGGGAGGCCTAGGAAGGAGGATCACTTGAGGTCAGGAGTTTGAGACCGGCCTCTATATTTAAAAAAAAATTAAATATAAGCCAAGTGTGGTGACACCGCCTATAGTCCCAGCTACTAAGGAGGCTGAGGTGGGAAGATAGCTTGAGCCCAGATGAAGCTGCAGTAAGTTATGATCATACCATTGCACTCCAGCTTGGGCAACAAAGGGAGATGATATCTCTCAAAGAGAAAAAATAAAGTATCACAACTTGATACACACAGCCACATATGCACACAGATGTATAAAACGGAAAAGTTTCACAAAGCAACATCCTGTGAACAATATGTTAATATTTGCTATTCTGTTTATTTCATTTTTCTTTAAATAACAAATGCTAGACTGTGAAACTTTAAATTGCTTTCAGTGGATCATGATGATGTGTAGTTTGAAAACCATCAATCTCAATCAACTTGCTTGCTTTATCAATAGTGAAACTTAGAGGGGCTGTGTCTTGTCTATGGTGGTATGACTGATTGTAAAACTGAGATAGAAACCCAGGACTTTGGGCTCCCAGGTCAGATTTTTTGATTTTACTAAGTTGACTTTCACACTGTTTTATCTTTAAAACACATGTGAAACTTTTCAACCTTCTTAAAACTGACAATGTTTCCCAAATCTCAAGTCACGGATGCTTATTATTATGCTTTCTACTATTTCTGGGAGAGTATACTCTGTATTCAGCCATTCAGATGGTCAACTTCATGAGAGCTGAGGGCTTACCTGTCTTGTTCTCCACTATACCTTCAGCACATCCATGTCTGGCTCATAATAGATGCTCAACATATTATTAATACATTACTGTTGAATGAATAATTCCACTCGTGTGGATTTAGCTACTATCTCATTATTGATAATTTTCAAATATAAATACATATTCCTTTTTTACATCTAAGGTCTAATCTTGAATTCCATTACATGACCTGCTTTCACATTCATGCACTCTAATTTTCAAGGACCAGATCCCCTTTTCAAGACACTGTCATTTCTAACTGAACGTGTGTAAAACCAAACTTATCACATTAAATGGATTTTTTTCTACCTCTACTGAAGGTACTAACAATATCCCAGGTATTTGGGCTAGGAATTCTCATGTGGCAGGGTTCACAAACTCAAATTTTCTCAAAAGGCAGGCAGGAAACAAATGTTTGAATCACTTAAATAGAAGGAAAGAGAGAGAAGTGGGGCTGCAGCCAAACCAGAGAACACAGCACTACCTCAAACTTTCCTTGGCACTCAGTTCAATTTGTGGTCCATGAATCTAAAGCTGAACTTTAAAACAAAAAACAGCAGTTCTAAACAGTGAAACTGTCAATATGGTATTATTCAAATCCAATCCATCCCCTTCTACCCTTTATAGTTAAAGTCCTTGATTATCTTCATCACCTTAGGGTATTCAGCTTTTCCTGTGTTTATGCAGCAAACTTATTTCCAAATGAACATATAGCTGACCACAATGCAGGGGCCCACTGCTGTGTCCTGCTCTTTCTGACCACCAAGTAAACACTATGGCTGCAGCCATTTCCTGTTATTGAAAATATATGTTGGCCGGGCACGGTGGCTCACGCCTGTAATCCCAGCACTTTGGGAGGCCGAGGTGGATGGATCACGAGGTCAGGAGATCGAGACCATCCTGGCTAACACGGTGAAACCCTGTCTCCACTATACTAAAAAAAATACAAAAAAATTAGCCGAGCACAGTGGCGGGTGCCTGTAGTCCCAGCTACTCGGGAAGCTGAAGCAGGAGAATGGCGTGAACTCAGGAGACAGAGTTTGCAGTGAGTCGAGATGGCGCCACTGCACTCCAGCCTGGGCTACACAGCAAGATTCCATCTCAAAAAAGAAAAAAAAATATGTTGGTGCTCATAATAAGCATCAAGTATCAAACACCTCTCAAAAATCATTGAAGTCTGCCAGGTGTGGTGGTTCACGCCTGCAATCCCAGCACTTTGGGAGGCCAAGGCGGGTGAAATTACATGAGGTTGGGAGTTCAAGACAAGGCTGACCAACATGGAGAAACCTTGCCTCTACTAAAAATACAAAATTAGCCGGGCTTGGGGGCACATGCCTGTAATCCCAGCTATGCGGGAGGCTGAGGCAGAAGAATTGATTGAACCTGGGAGGCAGAGGTTGCAGTGAGCCAAGATCGCACCATTGCACTCCAGTCTGGGCAACAAGAATGAAACTTCATCTCAAAAAAAAAAAAAAAAAAGAAAATCATTCAAGCCAAAGGTCTATTCAAACAAAAAGGCCATGTAAAAAAAAAAAAAAAAAAATGACACTGACATCTCCAAATATGAGAGACAAGGTTAGCTATCAAGACTAGAAGACCTAGATTTGAATCATTTCTGAGGTTTCTGTTCACATCAATAAACTAGATTCTATAAAACACTATAAGGTATTTCTTTGAAAGCTGTCATCTTAAATTAGGAATGCAAACAAAATTGTCCAGGTACCCATTGTAAGATGACATCAGTGGGCTACCTGTTTCCTGGCAATTTTATTTTGTGGAGTAAATAACCTTTATTACCTTGAAAGGTCTTAAAAGTTATAGAAAACATGTCAAAGCATCCAAAGTTTACTTTCAATTTCAACACCCTAGAATGGCTATAAAAATAAAAAACTGCAACGATTTATAGATTCTGATGCCCAACATTTTACAAACTGGAGACTGTAACTCCCCTCTGTGGCTTAAAAGGTTGACACTATTCATTTTAAAAGGATTGTCTGCACAACTATAGGCCCCTAAGGATTTAGCTACAGCAAGAATCCTGTTTAAATCACCAGAAAGGAAACAAATGAAAAAAGGAAATTCAAATGTTCAAAGGAAACAGCACAATTAAAATTTCTATTCTAATACATTTGTTATAATAGAGTAGGCTTAGAGAGGCATTTTAAATTCTCACATTTTATTATTTTATATGTTCAAAGGAAAAGAAGAATGATCATTTTAAACCAACGATTCGAAATTATTTCCCTTATTGTTACCTTACATTCACAAAAGCAGTGTCTATTAAAGGCAAGAGTCCACACATCAATAGCTTTTCTCCCCATGAGTATTTCTGAATATGTAATAGGCAGACTGTAAATATGGGAAAAACAATTACTCCTTAGGGAATGAATAGACACAGCATATGCTATTGATTCAATGAATCAGAGATATAGTGGGAAAACACAAATCAAATCTAAGTTTGATTGAATGTTTATAAGACTGGGAACTGGGGCTGTACTTTGCTTATAGGAAAAAAGAAGTGTGCTCCTTATGAGCAGAAACAGCTGCTATGTTGGAAACTTCATCTAATAGATTTCCTACTGTTTGGCTGCTTTCAGAAAATTCTGCCTACTTGAAATAAGAGATCAAAGATTCCATGAAAACTCATTTCAAATTAAATAATGAAATCTGGTCTTCAATTAAACACAAAGAATATGTAACTTGAAAGCACCACATAATCAGTATATACACATATAGCTCTTACCATAATGAATACTCTAGACTATAAATTCTGAGCCAGAGAAAAGTTTCTGTGAATATTGCAAGGAAACAAAAATACCTCTAAATGAATTCTTAGCAAATGGTTTTAAAAATACATAAAATTTTAATTAAAAATACCTAAGAAGCTTTGAAATATTTACTCAAAAACTTAGAAACATACCCCACAAATATTTTTCTCTTTACTTCCTTCTAAATATTTAGATTTTCATGAGGAAACGTTTTTCCATAAGACCAGTGACAAGACATACCCTTAAGTATTCAGATTGGAACACAGAGAACATTAGAGGTAAAAGGTGTTATTTAAAGGAAATAATAGCAATTTGGCAATATGAGAATTTCTAAGTAAATCTTTCAAAGAAAAAATAGTGATTAACAATTAGTCAAAACCTCCTATATTTTCAAGGACATAATGAAATTTAATGTGAGGAAAATGTAGTTTTATGAATATTATATTAAACTGCTAAAGTAAAAGCAGGAAACTCTTTTTGGACCAACAGAAAAAAAACAACAACCAAAAAAATAAACACAGGTTCCTGTTGACAGTGGTTTTTCTTTGTTGTAAAGAGAACCATAAAGGCTTAAACTAAACAAATATTTATTGTTTATGTAAATCGAAAACTGTGTGTGTTAAAAGAGTGCTCCATAAAAAAGGATGAGTTCGTGTCCTTTGTAGGGACATGGATGAAGCTGAAAACCATCATTCTGAGCAAGCTGTCGCAAGGACAGAAAACCAAACACCACATGTTCTCACTCATAGGTGGGAATTGAACAATGAGAACACATGGACACAGGGCGGGGAACATCATACACTGATGTTGTGGGGTTGGGGAAGCAGGGAGGGATAGCATTGGGAGAAATACCTAACGTTAATGATGAGTTATCAGGTGCAGCACACCAACATGGCACATGTATACATATGTAACAAAGCTGCAAGTTGTGCACATGTACCCTAAAACTTAAAGTATAATAAAAAAGAAAAAAGGAAAAAGACCGCTCCAATTTAGTTACCTACCTCTTAGGTACAGGGGCAGTACCCGGCAGAGCATTACCTCTGGAGATTGGGAGAATGAAGTTAAGGCTGGACTTGACCCACAAGGGCAGCTTCCCAAATCCAGTCTTAAAACAAAATAGTATTTTGTATAATTTTCTCACAAAAAGCAAAACAGCTCCTCATTATTCAAAAGTACTGGTTCAGTATCTCTTAGCCAAAATGCTTAGAACCAGAAATGTTTTGGATTTCTAGTTTTTTTTGGATTTTTGAATATTTACATTATACTTAGCACCTTAAATCCAAAAATTCAAAATCTGAAATGCTCCAAAGAGCATTTCTTTTGCACTTCATGTCAATGATCATAGAGCTTTGGATTTGGGAGCATTTCAGATTTCAAATTTTTGGATTTGGTATGCTCAACCTGTAGTGAGCTTTTACAATGGACATCTACTAATTTGTAATTTGTTTAAGGCTATAAATTGAGCAGTAAGATTAGATTAGAAATCATTTAGACAGTAAACAGCCTCATGCCAAGAAGTTTAAAAAGTGATATAAGTAGTTTTAAGGATTCTCCCAAAGGTAAAGAAGGCTTTAGGCAGGTCTTACCCACCTGGCTCTGCCCTTTGTTTGCTCTGTAAAGCTAGATGAAGCCCTCTTATCTAGTGTTTAATCCCAGTACTTTTTTTTTATTGAAGCAAAATATTTCTGATTGTGGCTTAAGCTACATGTCTTTTTCTCTTCAGGACTCTGGGGCAAATAAAGGGAACCACGTTTCATATTAACTGTGTGCCTCAAGAAGTCAGCCACTCTGTGCCCTAGTTTCTCTCTTTCATTCAAGTGACTCAGGACATTGTTTTAATGTAAAATAGAGATATTTATGCTTGCCCATTTAACGTCATAGAAACAAATGAGAAAAGGTAACTGAAAGTACCCTGAAAATGGCAAAGCAGTAGATAAATGATTTAATCCTAGATTAGGGTCTATCAAGTTCAGCTACAGCAAGCCTCTGCCTCGGCTTCCTCATGTTTAAAATGCCATAAGGTAACTTTTAATTCCAACTTTCTCTTTTTAAATGATTCCAATGTTTTAGTAAACAATGTGAAAATATATACTCCTGAAGAACTGTGAAATATCATACTCAACTACTTTACAAGCCAAACAGAAATCAAACTGAAAGTACCCATTACCTTCCCCAGTTATATCCTAGCTCCTGGAAAGTTATATCCTTAGTGAAAGGGAGAGAAACGGCGATGCCAAAAAGCGTTTCCATGAACCCAGCTGTCATGGAATACAGTTAGATATAAATACTATATCTAGACTTTTGATGATTGCTCATATCTTATTTTAAATCATCTTTGTGTTTATAGCATGAGAAAAAATAATTCTTAAGGGTAATAAGAAAATAAACAGAAAATTATTTTTACATACCAGTATAAATAATTAGCCAGTGTTGAGTTTTTGCAGGCTCTCGATATCAAGAAGGTACAGAGATCTTGCTGAAAGAATTAAAAGAAATGTATTATATATTACCATCTACTAGTAATGGGGGAAAATAAGTAAGTCTACATTTGCCTATCAGTTTTCATCTGTATATCTTACATAACAGATCAGATTTTCTGCCATTTATCTATCCTTACATACATACATACATACAAAAATATTTTAAATCAGAAAATATGCAAGTAGTTAGAATACCGCAGTTCAGAGAACTCCTTGTCCTCCTGGAGCTTCATACTGGTAGAGGAGAGAGACATTAAAAGAAATGGTCATAGAAATAATTTAGGTTGGGAGGTTAGAAAAGGCAGCAATGAAGACATGACATTCAGGCAAGACCAAAATGACACTGGAAGGCTCTAAGTTTGGCTTGTTCAAGGAACGCTAAGTAATGTAAATAAAATACAGTGAACACTGAAGAGACTGAAAAGATAGGCAAAGGCCAAAGTATGTGAGACCTTTAAGGTCACATTATTATTGAGTATGGATTTTATTTTAAAAGCAATGGATACCCAACAAAGGATCTTAAGAGGAGAGTGAGATGATGTGATTTACATTTTAGGAAAATGACTGGTTGTCCTGCGAAGTACAAACCTGAGATCAGTTAAGATGCTATTACGGTAGACTAGAAGAGTAAATAATGAGAGTGGAGATGGTGAAAAGGAGACAAATATAAGAAATATCTTGGAAGTATAATTAACAGGACCTGCTGGTGGAGAGGAAGTAGGAAGGAAAGAAAGGAATTAATAGTAACTCCCCAATTTCTGGATTGATTTGTTATGGCACAAACGGAAATTTCAGACAAAAAGCTGCCTATCTATAGAGTAAGAGGAAAGAGTTGTATTTTGAAATATTAAGTTCAAAATGCCTGTCAGACGTACAATGGAGATCAAATACATGTCTGAATACATGAATCTGAAACTCAGGTGAAAGATCTGAGCTAGAAATGTAAATGAGTTTATTAACACAACCTAGGACAAGAATATCAAGTGAGACTAGAAGAGGACCCTGAGGAACATTAAGATGTCAAGCAGACAGGAAAGTGCTGACAAATGAAACTGAGAAGAAATGGCAAGACAGACGAAGAGAAAAACAAGAGATACACAGTATTACCTAAACCATGAGAAGAGTTGGTTTTTCAAGAAGAAAGTTATTTACTTTGTTGAATACTCTGAAGAAGCTGAAAAGAATGTGCAACCAAAAACATTAAGGTCATTTTGTAACTTAGCAAATTAAGTTTTAAGCAAGAGCCAGGATGATATGGACTAAAGACTAAAAAGAAGGAAGAAAAGAGTATGTATAAACAACTCCTTTGAGAAGGGAAGTAAGAAAACAAAGTGCTGTTTCAAGAGATGTGGTTTCAAGGGAGAGTTTTGTTTTTCTGAATTTTTAACATGGAAAATTCTAACACATACTTGAGTATTTCTATCAGGAAAAGAAAATAACACATCTTTGAAGAGAGTTATGTTTCTTCTGTGTAAGAAAACAGAAGGAAAGTATGGGGTAGGGATTCATGTCTATAAAACCGGTGACGGGAAAGAGACAATTCTTACCTAGTGGTTTCTATTGTTTCCATTAAGTATGAGACAGAATTGTCATCTGGAAATTGGGAGGCGGGGCATGAAGAACAGAGTGGAAATGGTATGAAAAATCACTGCAGAGCAGGAAGATCAACACGTCTAGGGAAATGGAAGATGGCAGACAGCAGTGAGTGCTCCTTTGAGGTTTGTGATCATGAATTTATAGTGACACCAACATGCTATGTTATGTGTTTTTCTTCAGCAATATTCAGGCATAGCGGAAGTAGGTAATTAATGAGGCTTATCAAGAGTTGAGATTTTTGCCCCGGGAACTGCAGGTACTAATAAAAGAATAACTAAAATTACAGCCATGGGATAAAAGCTATGTTCAGAGAAAGCAAACACTGAAGGGAGCTGATGAATAATGAAAGGGTAGGGATCAACGGATTAGAACTTTTAACACAGTAGGGGTCCTTTCTTAAGTAAAGCCCGAGTAATAAGAGGGTGTTATTACAAAGTAGATGTGCCAATGCTTTCAGTAAGAATTTTATCTCCAGTTTTAAAGCTTAGGTGTACATTTTAAATATGCACCAAAAATCCAATTTAAAATACTCCTCAATCAGGAAGCCATTATATAAAGATGAGTCCATGAGTTTAATAGGCAAAATATAGGCCTAAAGTTTCTCTTTTGACTATCTGACAAGAACATTATACTTTCGTACAGTGATGTATATATTTCAATAGCAAACACATTTCATTTCATATTATGCCTTTTTGATAAAAAATTACTTACAGAACATAAAGAAAAGTTCAATTTAAACAATTGTGAAGCAGGAAGTATGTATTGTAAATGTTAAAACTCAACCTGAGTAAGCAATACTTTAAGAATTTAAAACAATTTAAAGAAAAAAGTGCTTTATAAAAAAAGATCACATATTGTAGGTCACAGACATAAGAAGAAATGTTGAGGAAGGTGCAGGTATCCTTCAAGAAAAGTATCTCTAAATATTTACTGAATGGTATACAATAATAACAATAATATTATCAAATTTGAAGGAAGTTAAATAAAATGGGGTGGGGTGGAGGGAGAAGGATTTAGCCAATGACAAGCAAGAATATATAATTTATATATACATAAGAAAGTATAGAAAGTACTACATAAGATAGTGAAATCAGTCAAAATACAGCTATAACCACAATAAAAGCAAATGGGGCAAAAGTTCCAGTTACAAAACAGAGTGTTAAACTAGATTTAAAAACAAAATTTAGCTACATGATATTTACAAGGGGCCTAAATATAAATATAAACCTAAAATATAAGAGTACAAAAAAATTCAAAGGAAAAGATAAACAAAGGCAACAAAAATATTGAGAAGAAAAGATCAACATGAACAGTAATCAAGACAAAGCTCTATTAACATCAGACAAAACCGGCTTTAAGATGAAAAGCATTATTAGATATCAAGAGGGTTACCAAACAGTGATAAAAGATGCAATTTATGCACTTAATTGAAGAGCTTCAAAATATTTAAAGCAAACACTAACAGAACTACAAGAAGAAATTGATAATTCTACCATCATACAGGAGAATTTTGCCCTAATTCTTTCACAGATAAAGCAGAAAAAAACGTTAGAACAGAGTACAGATTTCAATAACACAATTAATAAGCTTGCTCTAGTAACTTATGTACAATGCTATACCCAACAGCTGGGAAATACACCTTTTTTCATGACCCACGGAATTCATAAAATATGAGCAGATTTGGGGAATAATTGAGTTTCTGTCTCCTTTCAAACGTTTGGCCAGACAAGTATAATGTTCTCCTGAAACTCCATGAATAAAATGAGGAAGGACATAAGACACTGCTCAGCTGTCAAAAAGGAGACAGGAATGTTGGTATCTCAAGTTGTGATAAGAAGAGAGGTAATTCAGCTTGATTGTGTATTAACGTAAAGGTGACAATGGCTTGTACAATACACTCTATGGGAATAGGGGAAGGGATAGGGGAAGATAGAAATATCACTCAAAATGATTGCCACTCTTTTCTGGATACCTGAACCCTTTAAAAAGCTATTCAGCTGACAAAAGTTTAATGGCTTAATCATTGAATAACAACAGATAGGTTCATCAGTCACAAGAGAAATATCAGAAATATATAAAAACTATCATTTTTATCCTAAAAATTTTGAGTGATGGGGGAGTGTAAATCAATATTCTGAACATGGTTTTCAGAATCCAATCACTTCACAGCATCTAGAATGTAAATCACCCTTTGTTCAAGCTACCAATATGGAAAACTCATTCAGACTAATGGCCTACAAGCCCTACACTACTGATATCCAATTCTCTCTTGGATCCAATCTTCTGCCAGGTTCTCTTTTGCTCACTCCCCCACAAACCAGGCACACTAGTTTCTGGTGTTCCTCAAACATATAGACTTAAACTCTGGTCTTAGGACCTCTATATTTGCTGAAATGCTCTTCCTCTATCTGAAATGCTCTTCCCCAGATAGCCATATGGTTATTCTCTCACCTGCTTCACTTTTAGAGGGATGTTCCTTTTTTAGTAACAAGTAACTTGTAAGAGCTTTCTAGAACATAACCTCTATGAAGGGAAACACTGTAACTGTCTTGTTTTCTGCTGCATCAACCCCAGTATGTAGAACAGTTCCCATACATGTTAAGCCCTCAAAAAATATATGTGAATGAATGAATGACTGAATCAATGAATCAATATCTTAGCTCTGAAAGGGAAAACTTAGACTGTAGCAGATTGGCTTCTTAAAGGGCTTATCTAAGGATTCTATGATTCTGTGATTTAAAAATTCTTTTTTCAGTTGAATATTTTGTTATACCAAGAGATATGCAAACATACAAACTTTAATCAATAGCTAATAGTTAAAAGATTCATTCAGCCATTAACATTAACTCCTAAAATCTGACTAAAAGCAATATATATACACACCCTGAAAAATCACAAGAACTGTTCTAATAATAAAACGTGTTACTTGTTTTCAACATCAGAGATATTAATGATTTCTTTTAAATTAGAAGTCTTATAGACAAATTAAAAAATATGTACTACATCAGCTTCTGCAATGCACTTTCCAAAGTACTTTTCAGAGTAGCACTAGTCTAACAGGCCTGTTTTATCTCAAAAATGTGTCTACTTATATGTATAGTTAAAAAGTTGCTTAGTGTATTATCTCTAATATCAAAGTCATACATTTCTACGATGTAATCACAAGCACTGACAAACAATTACAGTAAGGTTCATAAATAAATTGACAGTAAATATTCCGAGTTTCCCTAATAAAATATTTAAGCCTAGTTTATTTTCATATTGCATATGAATCCATTTATACGCCCAAAGCACCAATAAAATGACTTGAATTGAGGACTATCTGGCACTTTATGCTGACGGGAAAAAGTCATAAACATGCATCATAAAGTAACATTTAATAAAGTTGTAATATTTAGTTATTTAATCAAAATTGAGGTTTTAAAGACAAGTATAAAATGTTCATGCGGTAGGATCTCTCCTATAGGAAGCTGGAAAAGCTTTGTACTCACTTCCAGGTTTTCGCCATCTGGAACTTCTTTTGTTTTTGATGCAGGAGGTGGTGAAGAGACTGGAGGAAGGGGGCTGGTTATAATTTGGGAGCTGAAGAAGTAATAAAAGAGATCACTGAGATGTAAAATCCTCTGTCCATAAGAGAAGGCACATTTTTTTTTTTTTTTTTAGCACAGTTCACTTCAATTGTGTCTAGTTCCTAAAGTGTATTCTGTGCAATACTAAAGTGTATTCTGTGCAATACTAGAGTCACATTGTACTGTGGAAAAAGCGCATGGTCAAAGATTATGAGTAATGCCTCTTGGGAGATTTATGTGCAAGTCTGCATATTAAAGGTTTCGGTAAGTGCTATTTGTTTGTTTAAGCCCATTTAGCTTTAAACTAGCATTTCCCAAACATATCTGGCCAAGATTCCCTCTTTTTAAAAACAAAATAGAGCTTTTATCTTTTTAAAATCAAAATAGAGCTTGAAAAAAGAACTAAAAAAGAAACACACAAATTTAGTGACTAGTGGACCATAAGTTGGAAAAGACTAGGTTACAGTTTTCACCCCATCATAAAATTCTGAATAGACTTTTACTTATAAAACGTTCTACATGGCATAGGGAAGAAAGTAAATAAGCATGACTTGAGACTGAAGACCTCCAATATAGAGTGAGATAAAATATAAACAGCATCTTCTCTTAAAAATAGAAAAATATAAAGTAGCCTGGGAAAGAAAAATTATTTTTCCTCTTTTTCGGTTCTTCTCCAAATAAAACACACAACATAAAGCATAGCATAACCATAATCATAAAGAAAAATTCAAAAATCCAATCTTGAGCTCATGTAATAATTGAAATGACTGGACTGATTCAGGAAGTCTAATATCTAGACCTGGTTTTGTCAATAACAAACCTAATGATCTTCACAAAACCATTTTATATCACTAAGCCTAAGATTTTTCACCCAACATTTACTACTTTTTGCAAAGTTTAAGATTTTCTGAAAAGCAAAAACTAGAAAAAATGTGGGATGTGGAGTCAACTCTACCATTTGCAAGATACATAAGACTTTGGGCAATTTACTTGAAGTCCTTCATCTCTAAATTAGGGACAGGAATATGTACCTCAAAGGACAGTTGTAACAAGATAATGTGTGTGGACACCTGGTACAGTGTCAGATATACATTTGGGAACTCCTAATTTTTATATTGTTAATAGCTAACTTTTAATTCAAATAATATGCTATTATTTTCAGTATAACTACTAAAGAGGTATAAACAGCTAACAAAAAATGCAACTTTTTATTAAACTATTTGAGCTCACTAGCATGCTCCATCCTTCCATTTCATCCATTTCTTTTTTTTTTTTTTTTTGAGACGGAGTCTTGCTCTGTCGCCCAGGCTGGAGTGCACTGGTGCAATCTCAGCTTGCTGCACCCTCTACCTCCTGGGTTTCACCATGTTGGCCAGGCTGGTATTGAACTTCTGACCTCAAGTGATCTGCACACCTCGGCCTCCAAAGTGCTAAGATTACAGGCATGAGCCACCACACCTGCTCCTTCCACTTCATTTTAATATAAATAAGTAATAGTAGCTAAGACTTACTAAGCACTATGTATTAGACAGTTTCCTATGAGTGTTAATTCACTTAATGATTAAACAACCCTTAAAGATGAGTTAATATTGCTATCACCACTCTTAAGAAACCGGAGACACATAGAGAATATGTAATTTATACAAGTTTATACAGCTAGTAAGTGGCAGAGTCAAGATTTTAACTCTGGTATTCAGCCTTGATAGCCTGCAAAACACTATTCCTAACATAGTAATTTGTGTGCTGTGAGTACACATGCAATATTCACTAGTAAAACTTCAAAATTAGTAACAGTAGCATTTGGTACATCTAAGGAAAGGAAAAGAGAAAACAATTTGAAAAGGGAAAAATTAACAAACTAGAAAATATGTCCTCCCTGAATATCCATACCTATCTATTTCTGAAGAATTTATTCCAGAATTTGACACATTTTCTGACACTGAACTCTGACTATCCTTCTTGGTAGGTTCCAATCCATTCTTTATATCATCAAAATTTTCATATTTGAGAGCCTGGACCAATTGTAATAGGTACATCAACAAATCCTGGAAAACAAAAAAAAGTAAAGTAATATTAGAAAAAGAATGAAAAATGATTATAGACATAATTTATTCCTAAATATCAAGTAAACATTTTACTTTTATCTATCACTTTTCAGCTGTATTACTTTTGACATGTCACCAAATTACTTAACTTCTCTGTGCCCCACAGCTCCTTAATCTTTAAAATGGACATCATAATATAAACCTTAGAGAAGAGCATGAGGGTTAAATTAGTTAATAAAAGAAAGTCACAGTATAGTGTCCAGCACAGATTAAGTGGCCAGTAAATGACGTGTTTCAGGTAGTAGTTTCAAAAAAGAAAAAAAAGTGGGAAGGATTCAAGATGCTTTGTGTAAAACTAAGAAATTATAGAAGGGTCCTTTTTTTCAGTAATGGATCAGAAGAGTGCATTCTATGTTTAATATTACATAAGAAATTCCAGATTTTCAAGTTTTCAAAGAACTTCTGTTTAATGACTTTTTCTGGTTAGAATCTTTAAAAATCATGTGTTTTCTTTTTTCCTGAAAGCTCAAGTTTTAGAGAATTTGGATTGCTTCTTAAATGAAAGATCCTGTAAAACAGACATTTAAACATTTGATTAAGAGACATGCTTTCTATTCCTGCCAACTACCAAGAGATTTGAACAAAACAAACTGCTAAGCCTAAATTCTCCATAAGTTACAACTAATGAGATAACTTGGACTAAAAAGGTGTCAGTCAACAAAGTAGCTTTCACTTTACTGAGTTTTCCCTTAATAATAATAAAACTCTTTAATGTTTAGGATGGAAATGCTTCCAGTATTTCCCTATAAAGGTTGTCCTCTTGCATACTTGTCCTCTTTACACGTATGTACTTTTTAAAATTTTACTTTTGAAAATAACTAAAAAGTGAAGAAAATTGCAAAACAAAAACTTTTTAAATGTACGTATTATCTTCCAATTCCAATTGTCATTCACCCTGTTAGACACTTCAAACTCATAATTAGAAAATTTTGAGACTTTGGGACTACCAACTCAACTTCAGTCTCCTCTTTAAGCTCACAAACCACGTTAAGTCTCCTGTAAATATTTCATGGTCCACACTTTCCTATTTGTAACATCTATCGCACCTGTAATAACTTACTCTTGGTTTTTCCACTATTTTATAAATCAGGAGGACAGAGACCACTGCCAGCAACCCATATTTCCTTATTTAATACTACAGGCATAACTCATTTTATTGTACCTTGCACACATTGCATTTTTTTTTTTTTTTTTTACAGAATGAAGGTTTGTGGCAACCCTGCACCCAAGCAAGTCTATTGACATCATTTTTCCAACAGCATGCATTCACTCCATGTCTTTGTGTCACATTGTAGTTATTCACACAATATTTCAAACTTTTTCAGTATTATTTTATCTGTTATGGTGATCAGTGATCTTTGATGTTACTACTGTAACTAGGGGTGCCACAAACCATACCCATATAGGATGGCACACTTCATCAATTAATGTTGAATGTGTTCTGACTAATCCATCAACCAGCCGTTTTTCTGTCTCTCTCCCTCTCCTAGGGCTTCCCTATTCCGAGACAGAGTAATACTGCAATGAGGCCAATTAATAAAGCTACAGTGCACTCTAAGTGTTCAAGTAAAAGGAAAAGATGCATGTCTCTCACTTTAAATCAAAAGCTAGAAATGATTAAGCTTAGTGAAGAAGGCACAGGAAAAGCCAAGATAGGTTGAAAGCTAAGTCTCTTGTACCGAACAGCCAAGGTACGAATGCAAAGGAAAAGTTCTTGAAGGATATTAAAAATGCTATTTCAGGGAACCACAAATGAAAAGAAAGCGAAACAGCCTTATTGCTGATATAGAAGTTTGGATATAGAAGTTTTGGTGGTCTAGGTAGATCAGACTAGCCACAACATTCCCATGGGTGAAAGCCCAATCCAGAGCAAGGCCCTAATTCTCTCCATTTCTATAAAAGCTGAGAAAGGTGAGGAAGCTATAAAAGAAAAGTTGGAAGTTAGAAGAGGTTTGTTCATGAGATTTAAGGGAAGAAGTCATTTCCATAACATAAAAGCACAAAGTGAAGCAGCAAGTACTGATGCAGAAACTGCAACAAGTTATTGATGCAGGTGACTATACTAAACCACAAAGTTTCAGTGCAGATGAAACAGCCTTGTTTTAGAATAAGACACCATCTAAGACTCTTACAGCAACAGGCTGACTCTTGGTAAGGGTCTAATGTAGGCAGTGACTTTAAGTTGAAGCTACCGCTCATTCACCATTTCAGAAGTCCTAGGGCCCTTAAGAATTACGCTACATCTACATTGCCTGTGCTCTATAAAGGGAAGAACAAAGCCTGGATGACATCACATCTGTTTAGAGCATGGTTTATGAATATTTAAGCCCACTGTTGAGACCCATTGTTCAGAAAAGAAGATTCCTTTCAAAATATTACTGCTCATAGACAATGTACCTGGTCACCCAAGAGCTCCGATGGAGATGCAGAAGAAGTTGAATGCTGTTTACATTCCTGCTAACACAACATCCATTCTACTGCCAAAAATCAAGAAGTCATTTCGACTTTCAAGTCTTATTATTTAAGAAACACATTTTGTAAGATCATAGCTTCCACAGACAGTGATTCCTGTAATGGATCTGGGCAAAATAAATTGAAAACCTTCTGGAAAGGATTCACCATTCTAGATGTCATTAAGAACATTTGAGCTTCATGGGAGAAGGTCAAAATAGCAACATTAACAGGAGTTTGGTAGAAGTTGATTCTAACTTTCATGGATAACTTTGAGGGGCTTAAGACTTCAGTGCCTATAATCCCAGCACTTTGGGAGGCCGAGGTGGGTGGATCACCTGAAGTCAGGAGTTCAAGGCCAGCCTGGCTAACATGACGAAACGCTGTCTCTACTAAAAATACAAAAATTGGCGGGCGCAGTGGCATACGCCTGTAATCTCAGCTACTCGGGAGGCTGAGGCAGGAGACTCGCTTGAACCCAGGAGGCAGAGGTTGCAGTAAGCCAAGATCATGCCAATGCACTCCAGCCTGGGCAACAGAAGGAGACTCCATCTCAACAACAACAAAAAAGACTTCAGTGGAGGAAGTAAATGCAGAAGTCACGGAAACAGCAAAAAAACTAGAATTAGAGTTGCATCCTGACCATGTGACTGAATTGCTGGAATCTCATTCTAAAACTTGAACAGATGAAGAGTTGCTTCTTATGGATGAGCAGCAAAGAGTAGTTTCTTGGGATGCGATCTACACTTGGTGAAGATGCTGTGAACATTGTTGAAATGACAACAAAAGATTCAAAATACTCCATAAACGTAGTTGTTAAAGCAGTGGCAGTATTTGAGAGGACTGACTTCAATTTTGAAAGAAGTTCTATGGTGGATAAAATGCTAACAAGCAGCATTGCATGCTACAGACAAATCTTTTCTGAAAAAAAGAGTCAATGGGTGTGGCAAAGTTTACATTCATTTTATTTTAGGAAACTCCCGCAGGTACCCCAACCTTCTGCAACCATCACCCTGATGATTCACTGGTCATAAACATCAAGGCAAGACCCTTGACTATCAAAAAGACTACAACTTGCTAAAGGCTCAGATGATTGTTAAAATTTTTAGCAATATTTTAAAATAAGATATGTAACTTGCTTTTCTAGACATAATGCTATTACATACTTAGACTACAGTATAATTTACTATATAAACATACAGCAAAATTATATTTATAAATTTTACATGTACTAGGAAACCAAAAAATTCATATGACTCACTTTATTGTGATATTTGCTTTATTGCAGAAGTCTGGACCAAACCTGCAATATCTCTGAGGTATGACTGTATATTTCTCTTTTGTTCAGAATTTATATCTCACACCAAATAATTTTTAAAAAGGTCATTAGGCAAACACTAACAAACAGTAATACATATGACTTCATCATAAATATAAATTAAATGAAAGATTATGTGGCTTATTAATTCTTATTCAAATATGTCAATGTCAGGAGTCAGGGAAATCAAGTCTCTCTATAGTGTTGTTTCTAAAATCCACTTTTTAATTGGAGCAATAAACATCTGATTTTCTATTATCATAGTTGAGATTCATGGCATCCAATAACTATAAATATAATTACATGTTGTTTCCTAAGGAAAAAAGTATTATGTAACAGAAAATTAAGCAATATGTTTAATGACAGGTATTCTTCGTTGGAGGTATAAGTAATTCAGTTTCACTGCCAGCCGTCATTAGGAATGCTGCTGAATCTATTACCTGTGTGCTTTCCTAATTACATAAAAGAGTTAATCATACAAAATAAACAAGGCTGCGATATTAAATTCCCCAGGAAGGGGAAATTCAGTAGAAAACTTTTCTAAGTCACTTATCATCATCTGATTTCTTGGTCATTACATATTCTATATTCAAACTATACTTCCCTTCAATTGTATGAAAATGAATTAACTTCAATAGTAAGTACAGAGTCTGTTTTCTCATTATATACTCACGTCTTGAAAAATATAAAAGTCCTCCAAGCACGAAGGACATAAGCATTGGAGTAAAACAAAGCAAAAAAGAAAAAAAAAAAAAAAATCAGGCTTCCATCTCAGGCAATTCTATAAATATTTCCCAAGAGCTATGAAATATTTTCTAGATAGTGATCACCATTTTTCTCAAGAGTGAGTTAATTCTAATGCTTCAAAGTGCAAATGTGAAGTCCCATATCAAAATCACTCAGTGACTTCCCATTTCTTATTGAATTAAGAATAACTCTCCATAGAGGCATTTTCAGTTAGAGACACGGGTTCTGATTTTGCCTCTCAATGGCTACTACATATATCCCACACTCCTGTCTAAGTGACATACTTTCCATTCTTCCTGTACTTTCAGTTCCCTTGCTCTTGCTCACACTGCTTTCTCTACCTGGAATATAAACTCCAAACATAAAAATTCTACATTTCCTTCAACTCAAATGCCACTTTTTCATTAAATTCTAATATGGGATCTGTCTCCTTTTGAACTACACAGCAGTAAGAAATATGATTGAAAAATTTCAAAATAATGCAAGATAAAGAATAGTCATTAAAAAAATCCTAAATAAGATATTAACAAATCAAATTCAGACAGTATTGAGATTTATTTTACAAGTGTATGGCTGATAAAACATTAGGAAATGTATCAGCATACTTACAGTAGATTGATAAAAATGAGACTATATGATATGAACAAGTGTCAAAAGAGTGATAATATATAAAAGCCATTCTTGATTTAAACACACAGAAAAAGAAAAGAACAAACAGAAACAGGGAGAAACTTTAAACATAAATGAGAGCATTTGACTGAAACCAGTAAGCAACACACATTAGAGTGAAATACTAAAAGCATACCCACAAGGAGCAACAAGACAAAGATGAATATTGAACTACTTTTATTCACCATTATTACTTGCAGCTTTTAGCTAATGCAATAAAAAACTAGACTGCTTTTCAGCTAGCATAATGCTATACCTAGAAAATATAAGAAGCAACCTAACATCTATTAGAATAAGAAAAGTCAATAAAGTGACGAGATAAAACAAATATTGTAACAGAAACAGTTTTCCTTTTAATTAAGAAATGTAAATAAAAGATAAATGGGGTGGGGTAGTTTATAATAGTAACAATAATATAATTGTCAGGGAATAAATCAAAATTATAAGAATGTATATGATTTTAGTAAAATTGATAAGTGAGTGAATAAAAAATCATATGCCACCGTGATGGAAGATATAATGTCATAAAGGTGTCAATTTTTTTATAATATGCAAACACAATGTAATTCCACTTAAGATTCTGGTGCAGTTTTAAGAAAATGATAAAATTATTCTAAAATTCATGGAAAGAACAAATGTAAAAAAATTATAAATAAAATTGTAAAAATAAAGGAAAGAAGAAAAGATTTGTCTAGTCACGTATTTAAAGTATTATAAAGGAACTATTTTTTAAAAGTATAACACAAGGGTAAAAAAACTTGTGGGGATTGTCTGCAAAACGTAAAAGGCAGATATCTTTTGGCTCAATAATTCCAATGCAAGCAATTTATTCAAGAATATGATTTTTAAGGCTGGGCGTGGTGGTTCATGCCTGTAATCCCAGCACTTTGGGAGGCCGAGGGGGGCGGATCACGAGGTCAGGAGATCAAGACCATCCTGGCTAACACGGTGAAACCCAGTTTCTACTAAAATAAAAATTCAAAAAAGTATCCGGGGGTGGTGGCAGGTGCCTGCAGTCCCAGCTACTTGGGAGGCTGAGGCCGTAAAATGGTGTGAACCTGGGAGGCGGAGCTTTCAGTGAGCTGAGATCACAACACTGCACTCCAGCCTGGGAGACAGAGCGAGACTCCGTCTCAAAAAACAAGCAAACAAACAAACAAAAAAGAATATGATTTTTAAAACATACCCACCTACCCTCCCCCACACACCTCTTCAATAAAATATAGTTACAGGAAAAGAATGGGAACAACAGCCTATAAAAGAGGCCCAATGGTTAAGTAAATTAACAAAAAAATTCATGGTAAAATATCATGCTGTTATTTAGAAAGAATAAGGCAGATCTACAATGACAGAGTTCAGGACATGCTAAAATAAAAAGGACAAAATATAGCACGTTGTCATTGAAATTTTTTTTGTTATTCCTAACAAGCCCCTTTCAACCACACCTGAGTTTATGTTAATGAGGTAACTTTTGGAAAGCCCCTAAAGATGGGGGCTGGCTGAGAGAAAAGCCAGCCATGTGATTAGAGGGTGGGACTTTAAGCTCTACCCCTCAACCTATGGGGAACAGAGAGAACTGAAGATTGACTTAATCACCAACAGCCAATGATTTAATCAATCATGGCAATGTAATGACGCTTCCACAAAAACTCAAAAGCACAGCATTCTGAGAGCTTTTGGGTTGGTGAAGAAGAATGCCCCCACGTGCCAGGAGGCTGCTGTACTGCTAACTCCATGGGGACAGAAGCTCCTGTGCTCAAGACCTCATCCCATGTGTCATTTCAATTAGCTGTTCATCTGTATCCTTTAGGATTCCCTTCATAATAAATCAATAGTAGTAAGTAATGTTTTCCTGAGTTTTGTGAGTCATTCTGGAAAATTATCATTTCATCTAGCTGTTCATCTGTATCCTTTAGGATACCCTTCATAATAAATCAATAGTAAGTAATGTTTCCCTGAGTTTTGTGAGTCATTCTAGCAAATTATCACACCCAAGGAGAGGGTTGTGGGAGCCCCCTGATTTGTTAAAGCCAGTAGGCCAGAAGTCAGAAGGATGTAATCTAGTAGAGGTTAGGGGGTTGGGGTGGAGAAACTGAGCAGTGTTACAGATGAAACAAGATTGGTTATAAATTGGCAACTGCTGAAGACAGATGAATTATTTGTTGGGGTTCATTATACTATTTAGTGTTTAAATTTCACCATAATTAAATACACACATACAATGATCAACTTTAATAAATATTTCATTTGCTTCTTGAAATTCAAATGCCACTAATTCAAAATGATCTCACTGTCCCTTCCCTCTTAAAAAGGTATTTGATAATAGTTGTTCTATGCGATCAACATTGCTATATATTTTGAAGCTTGAGAAGTTACTCCACATCCCATAAAGTACTGCTGGCTAGCATAAACTATTAGGTTATGTTTAAGAACATATGCACCCTATAAAAATTAAGAAAACATATACACCATGGAATACTATGCAGCCATAAAAAATGATGAGTTCATGTCCTTTGCAAGGACATGGATGAAGCTGGAAACCATCATTCTCAGCAAACTATCGCAAGGACAAAAAACCAAACACCGCATGTTCTCACTCATAGGTGGGAATTGAACAATGAGAACACATGGACACAGGAAGGAGAACATCACACATCGGGGCCTGTTGTGGGGTGGGGGGAGGGGGGAGGGACAGCATTAGGAGATATACCTAATGTTAAATGACGATTGAATGGGTGCAGCACACCAACATGGCACATGTATACATATGTAACAAACCTGCACGTTGTGCACATGTACCCTAAAACTTAAAGTATAATAATAATAATTAATAATAATAATAAAGAAAACAAATTGCTGGATTAGTCTATCTCATAAAGAATTATTAAAGCCCAAAATCCAGAAATGCTTTTTGTCAAAAAAGCATTCCTCCTTCCCTGATGGCCTTACATGTACAGTCATGTGCCGCATAACAACGCTTCAGCCAAGAGAGGACCATATATATGATAGTAATCCCATAAGATTATAATACTGTGTTTTTACTGTACCTTTTCTATGTTTAGATACACAAATACTTGGCATTGCATTACACCTGCCTAAGGTATTTAGTACAACAACATGCTGTACAGGTTTGTAACCTAGGAGTACATAGCCTCAGTGTGTAGTAGGCTTTACCATCTAGGTTTGGGTACGTATACTCTATGATGTCTGCACAAAGATGAAATCCCCTAAGGACACATTTCTCAGAACACTTCCCTGTCATTAACTGATAAATAACTGTATATAAATAGCCAGCATATAGTTGGCAATCTTTGCTTTCCAAGGATCCAAAACCCCTTCAGAAAATCTACATATACATATAATTGTCATCAGCTGAAAGTTTAAAAGGCGAGTTTGAAGGAGAGGAAGATGACCATGCATCTCTATGCTTTAAAGGCCCCAAGGGCTTTTCAAGGCTACAATTAAATGTGGCTTGTTGTATACTGACTGATAGAGGAGATCTGAATTATTCCCTAGCTGGTGCTGCATTAAACCATTTTTCACTAGAATTCCTTCTTCCAGACAGAGCAATACAAGCTCTGCTGCCAGGTACATGTCCTGGGAGAGACTGTCCTATCACGTAACAGATCAGGAAGTAAATTTTCATTTCACAGAGGAGTCCTTTGAGGCATATTTTAATTTTCCTTCTGAAAACATACCTAGTATATCCTCTTCCCTTCTAAAAATCTCTCTTGCATGTGCACACTCTCTCTCACTCTCACACACACATACACACATAGTTTATAATTAGGCTCTAGTTTAAAATGACCCATTGAAGCAGAATAATAAATAATAATGCACCTCATCATCGGCCTGTCGCAACCGGGCAACAGCGTAACGCCTCACAGTTGGGTTGGTGTAATGAGAGGATAACAGCTCCAAGGAGTCCTCTACATCCATCGGCTTCCATTTTCCCAGAAGTTCCAAGGCCTGTTTGGCCTCTTGAGGTAGATCCCAATTTACACATTTCAAGAATTTTGTCAAGGCCTAAAATCAGAAAATATTTAAAAATTAGAAACAGCCTATTTCCTGGGATAGAGGAGTTGACTAGGCAGAGTTCCACTTGGTCCTAATGACAGAGCCACGGAGTCAGTTATAGACTCCTTGTATAAACACTAAATGAAGTTATATATATGATCTTATAGAAGCACTGCAGGACAGAAAAAAAGCATGTTCCCTGTATCTTTATATTTTCCAGGCCAAATCATTTGCGAGCACTACGAATTTTTAAATTTGTTTTGACTTTTCCTCATTTTGCTATTGTTATTTTAAAATACTGCAGGGCTCAAGACATGGAAATAGTTGAGGCATTTCTCATGAACTCTAAGATGCCTTAGAGAAAACCTACATTTTACAACAGAAAATACGGCAACCACTGAATGAAAGGGCCAGAAGCCATGCTAGGGCAGAAATTCCCACCAATAGCCTCACTCTCGATCACCTCCCTAGAGTATGACGACTGGCTTTCGCAGACATTTAAACATGAATACTCAAACAATGTGGAGTATGTACGTATCTCTGTGAAGTAAATACTTAAAAAGATAGGCAATCCAACAAAACCTCAAAACAGAAGTATAAAAATGGGTAAGTACGGAAACAGCAGCAAACAGTCTATGATTTGGCTGGTTGTACATCTTTCTGCAACCTCACTCCTTTGAATAGGCAGCACACGGAAGTTTTCACAAGACTGTCAGTTAAGCAAATTGTCTTGGAGTATATCACTCATTGCACAAACAGTAAGTCCTCTTTTAAGAAAGGTACACACTTCTTGGCCAGGTGTGGTGGCTCATGCCTGTAATCCCAGCACTTTCAGATGCTCAGTCAGGAGAATTGTTTGAGGCCAGGAGTTCAAGACCAGCCTGAGCAACACAGCAAGAACTCATCTCTACAAAAACAAATGAAAATAAAGAAAAGCATGTACTTGCTTTCCATGAAAAACAACACTTACTGCTCGGTCTCAAAGGCAACACTTTCCTGGCTGAACCCAAGATGTTTTCTTCTTCTTTGCCTTCCTCTGTTGCTATTTGTTGAAAAATAGGTAACTTGAAAATGTAAGACCCCTGCTCTGCCCAACCAAAATCTTTTTTTTAGTAAACTAATCAATTCCTCAATAAAATGTCTACTTGGACAACAAAACACAATTTCTGTTAGTACGACACTAAACGAACCTTCATGCCCATCCCCTAACTTATTCTTGATTTTACTAAATTAAGAAAAAAGGTACTATGGAGACTGTCTAGTTCAATGCTTAAATTGTATATAACCTCGGCAAAGATAAATGGCTTGCCCATCATCTCAAAATGGTGCATGAGCTAGATGTAGAACTCAGGTCCACCAATTCTCAGCCCCATACTTCTTCCACCAGATGATGTTTCCTTACCATTAAGGCGCTCCATTCTCTAGCTAGCCCCATTCCCCTTGGAGCCATTACTCTGCCAACACTAATATCCTGAATCTATTCCGGTCCCTTTCAATTATTTCCTACCAATATCTCCTATATTTGTCTTCAGCCTGATTCTCATTATATCACACATCTGGAGTTGGACAGAGCCTTCTAGCTATGAAACTAAATACCAGTTTCTCTTCTAATCATTTCATACAAACTCTTAGAAGCTGAAGTTGGAAGTGATCTTAGCACAAATTTCCTATTGTTAGCAGAAATACCCTACAATATGAATGCCAAAAAGAGACCCAATATTTACTTAAGTGACTCCAGGAACTAATTTCCAAAATAGCCATTATATTCATAGAAAGCTAAGCCATTTTTGTTTTGATTTTAACTATAATGAACCAAAAGACAAAAATGTCTTCATATTGCTTTTTCTAATTGGTTAGTTTCATTTTTTGGAGAGAATGAGAGTAAATTTAGCCCCATATGATGTGGACAACCTTTCTAATATTTGAAGATAATTGCCATACCGTTACAAAGTGGTTTCAACTAGATGATAGGACATTCTAATTTGTAAATAAACAAATAACCTTGGCTTCTTTCTCAAAACATTTCATTGCTACCACTTACCACAATGCAAGCCCGTTTTATTAACCTCTCATTGCCCTTCCATGCTTCAGCCCAGTTAACTTATATTAACAATGTCTCTCTAACCCCTGTGTACATTCCTCCCATATAGTCTTCATTAAAACAGGGATATCATCTCCTCTAAAGTCATCTTGTCGAAAGTTTTACAGGAAGTTTTCGGCAACTTTCAGGTATTCCTTTAGAAGCTGGCTCAATTTTACTACTGTCATTTAAATGATGTTCTTCTAACTGCCGAATGTTTTTGTGGGCATTTTTATCTCTATAACTGGAGTCTGCATTCCCCAAGGACAGCTGTCCATTTCCTCTACACCTCCTGCACACCATTTAGTATAATGCCCCCTTTCTGTATAGAACACAGATTGCCCTACTAACTTATTCCATGAATTTATTTTCCACTTCTAAAACGTATTTCTAGGTTGAATGTGGAAACAAAGCAATACTTCTTAAATAATGACAGTGAAAGCTTTTCCATTTCACAGTACATCAGCAGTCTTAACAGAAATGTGCAGGTATGTACTTATAAGCAAATCTTGTAGCATGCCGATGTACTCAATTCAATAACTGAAACAACCTAAAACTTAAATTCTCAGATTTATAGACTTATTAGCAAGATTTATGAAGTATGCTGCTGCCAAAAAACATAAGGCACTGTACAAAGAATTTCACAACTTTTTAATGTTAAACATTACAAATGTAAACAGGGAGCCAATAGAATGAAGAAGAAAACAAGGAGTAGAAGAAGAAAACAAGGAGTCAAAGAAGAAGAAAGACAAAAAGTAAGAATTTGAAGACAGCAATATAGTGGCCTTTTTAAATAACCCTAGGTCTTTTAAAGATGCTTTACTGATCCATGTAAAGATACAGGATTAAAGAGCAATTCTCTCTCTGTGTGTGTAACTTCCACAGATTACTGGAGAGCACAGGCTGTAGAGCCAGGGTGTTTGGGTTCCAATTATAATTCCTGGCTCCATCAATTATTAGCTGACTAAATTGAAGCACATTAATTAACTTTTAAGACACCTTTTTCATAGGCTTGTGGTGAAGATTAAGTTAATGAATGTAAAATGTTTGTAACAGTATCCTATATATAGTAAATAATTTATTATCAATTATTTTTATTCTACTTCTGATGTTGACATCAAATGTTAGCTTTACTATACGTATTACTATGTTTTATTCGTTTGATCTGAAAATCACCTGTTGTCTCCTATTCTTAGAATCACAATCACCTCAGAACTGAAAATACTATATCTCATATATATATTTCTAATTTAAACTTCTACCAACTAAATTCTCAGAAATTTCTATTTTGCTGCTTTTCCAATGCTTTTGATTTCAAATACTCAAACATGAAAACATCTCATTCTTTTCTTCCCACTTGCCATATATCCTTACTGATTTGGTGTGGCTGTGTCCCCACCCAAATCTCATCTTCAGTTCCCACGTGTTGTGACAGAGACATGGTGGGAGGTAACTGAATCATATTGACAGGTCTTTCTCATGCTGTTCTCATGATAGTGAATAAGTCTCATGAGATCTGATGGCTATATAAGGGGGAGTTTCCTTGCACAAGCTCCCTTTGCTTGCTGCCATCCACGTTAAGACATGACTTGCTCCTCCTTGCCTTCCATCATGATTGTGAGGCCTCCCCAGTCACACGAAATTGTAAGTCCGTTAAAACTCTTTTTCTTCCCAGTCTCAGGTATGTCTTTATCAGCAGTGTGAAAGCAGACTGATACAGTAAATCAGTACGAAAAGTAGGGTATGAACGCACATGGATATAAATCCATCAGGTTCAGGCCTAACCCCTGGCCATTGTCTCCAAAGTCAACTTACTTGTATAGCTTCTTCTCCATCCCTTGCCCTCCAAAACTGTTCTCTAAGTCAGTATATGATTCTCCTAATTATGTCACTTTTTTTCATTTTCTGCTCTGCTCCAATCTACCCTAGTTTGTACTCCTTAAAATATCACGTGTTAGGCCAGCGTGCTGATTCACACCTGTAATCCCAGCACTTTGGGAGGCTGAGGCACATTGATCACCTGAGGTCAGTAGTTGGAGACCAGGGTGACCAACATGGTGAAACCCTGTCTCCACTAAAAAGACAAAATTAGCCGGCATGGTGGTGCACGCCTGTAATCCCAGCTACTTGGGAGGCTGAGACAGGAGGATCACTTGAACCTGGGAGGGGGAGGTTGCAGTGAGCCAAGATCGTGCCATTGCAGTCCAGCCTGGGCAACAAGAGTGAAACTCTGTCTCCAAAGAAAAAAACAGAAGTACAATATCACTTGTTAATACACATTTTCCTGCTTTAGTGGTTTCCTGTCGCCAGTAAAATTGAATTCCTAAGGGTATAATTTGAGGCTCATCACAATCTGATGCCATCTTTTCTATTTCATAATCATTCACGCAAAACTCTCTGTCTCCTGAACCTAACAGCCTACCTTACTCATGCTTTCCTTCCCCATAAAAAAAGGATCACCAAATAAAAAATGCTATCAAAGTCTGCTCACACTTTAAGGGCAATCTTTGTTCTGTGAAACCTTCCTCGTATCATAGCACACTGATCTGTTCATCCTCCACATTTCTATTATATTAATTACTTATATGTTTATTAAGACAGTAGCCCTTAATCAATTACTATGCTATACTTCCTAATTTTAATTACGTGTAAATATCCTTACCCCAAAACAATTTTAATTTATATGAATACAAGGACATGATACCTGAAAGATCATAGTCTTATATAATGCTAGGCCAAGAGGTGATAATGAATACTTGCTAAACTGAATTCATTTATCCCATGGGTCACCATCAATTTCTTGTCAGGAGACACAAATATGATGATTGTCCTCATGTCACTGTCTCAGAAACAGCCTTATAAGAACATTCAGTGCATCACTATTATCTTCACTATATATGACTCTTCCAACTGCTTTTTTCTCCCAAGCATAATCAAAAGGCATGGAGTTAATTTAAATCAGTATTTTTATAAGAAAAAAGTCCATTGTAAAAGCAGGTTGGTGCAAAAGTAATTGCAGTTTTTGTCAAATAGTTTTGAAAAATTACAGTATTCATATTTCAGGTTCCACAGAAATGAGTCACTTCCTACATGCTATAAACTACGAATCTGAAAATACTTCATAAATTTAAATGGTAACAAATTTAATTGAACAAAGTTATTACTATGAATTTTCTGGGTGCAACATCAAGTCCTGACTAGAAGGTTTTCATCTGAAATACTTAAGATAGGTCATTAAGAAAAAAAAGGGGGGTAGAAAGACAAAATTTAATTAAAAAATAAAAAGTGTAACTCTGTAAGAACCAATTTCCTCCAATTTGTTTTCTGAGCACTGCCGTCTCTCTAGAAAAGCTTTTCAGCCCCAGGGCCCAAATGTCAAGTAACCTAAATCACAATTTCTGAGAGTCTGACGCTAAAAGAATTTCTTTCTGTAAATAAATTAATGGGTGGAGTATGACAGTATCCGTTTTTCACAAAACCCATCTGAAATTATTAAAAGGTTACAAATGTGGCTGTGTGAATAATTCCTTTGGTCACTTCAAGGCCTATATATATTTGGTTTACTCCAAAGTGACTTCTGAACATTAAAACATATCGTTCACTCTACTCTAGTGGTCCTAAGAATCCTATAATATGTCCTGAGAATTGAAGTTTCATCACTCACCTTTCGAAAACTTGAAATCAACTAGTTAAATGAAACTTGTCACACACTTTATATCACTTGAACATTTTATCTCTTTTGCACATATCTAGAAGTAATTGAATTTCGGTGGGAAGTGACTACTTGTAAACAAACAATTTTTCTTGCAAACCTTTCTATCTAAAAAAGTTCTGCTCTGTAAATCTACTCCTGTATGCTTTTTAAATCTATACATTCTAACAGGTTCAATTCAATATCTAGCTGTGTATTTTAGATGACACTGAGCTGCATTCAAGATGCAGTTTCTGTGACCAAGGTTATTCTTCATTTAACACAGTATCATGACACTAACTCAATCTTTTAAGAAAACACAATCACAAACCTGTGTTTCTGTTGGTGAATATTTCCTTTTGTTCAGTGATGAAGAGAATCACACTCAAAGCTATAGTAAATTAAAAATTCTTCTCTCATTCTTATTATGGACATAAAGGAGAATAAATATGATTCATTTACAAAGAATTTCCTAAGGCCTCAATAAATGACAGCAGAAAAGCTGAAGAGTTAAGATGAGCTGTAACTGGATTTTTATCTTTACTTTAGAAACTAAAGAAAGGACATTTGGTTCAAAAAAACAACTTAAAATAGTAAAGACCGTATCACCAAGATTATAAAACATATCATCAATTCATTCATTCTCATATAAATATGTAACAGCTTCCTGAACAGATACTAATTTTCCTAATGCTTCTCTGCTCTTCCCCTAATGCATTTCAGGGTGTCTGCTAAGGCATGTACATGATGTTGAAAATGTTTTCTCTATAATTCTCTTTTCTATGTCTTCACTGACTTTCTTTTCTTCTAATTTGTAGATGCAAGCATATCAAGAAGCATTATGTATAAGCTTTGTGAGTCTGCACAGATCCCCTAATCTTTCTCAGGCTCAAGTTTCCTCATCTGTAGAACAGTTACAATAATACATACATTGTGGGGTTGTTATGGGATTTAAAGAATTCCTGGTACATAGTATCTGTTGAAAAAATTCTGGCTATTATTATTATACCTTAAGAGGTACGCCTTGGCTCTCTGTTTTAAGATTTTACAGACTATTTTAAAAACTAGGAGACAAAGTTCACAATCACAGGATTGTCTCATATTAAACATGAGGAAACTAAAGCTTATACAGGCAAAGTAATTTGCCTGTAGTCAAAAAGCTTCTTGGGGGCAATAGTAACACTCAAAACTAAGTGTCCAAAAACTTCAGGTTAGTGATGACTACTTTACCACAATTCTCTCTCCAGAAACCTTATCCACTCCATGGTTTTATTACAGGAAGCAAATGTCTAGCTTTGACCTACCCGTTATCCTGTATGCCAACCTGTATGCTACTCCACCAACTGAATTCTCACATCTCAAATTATATTTCTCATACTCTCTCTCCAGCCACATCTCATCTAGAATTCTGTAGTTTCGTTATTATAATAGCATACATATTTTCCTAGTCACCCAGGTTCAAAGAGGTAAGAAGAAGAGTACCAGCATTTACTCTGAACCTACTATGTACCAGATACTCTACCAGGTTACTTACCTGTATTATCTTACTTGTGAAGGAGAATTGTCTCCATTAGAATAATAAGGATACCATGCTGCCAAAGTAAATTGCCTCATCCTACCAAACAAGCGTAAAATGTAGTTCTGGAAAACGAACCCAAGTCTCTGTGACTTCAAAACCCATTCAGACATTGTCTGTGAGTCAACAAACAGGTACAGGTGTCTTTGTATGCAGACTTTTATAATTTTTTTTTAAAAATGGAGTATCATATATACTGCTCTGTAACTTTTCTTTAAAGTGACAATAACAATTTCCATGGCATTTTTCTCATCTTGATCATTAATAACAAAGTTGGTAGATAAATTTGATATATGAAAATATTCAAGACACTCACTTTTTCTTGATTCGTAAGATAATATCTAAACTTCCAAACAAGATCTTGTTCTTCATATGTAAGTTGCTTGGTTGGTGGATAACTCACAATAATCTAAAACAAAAAAAGAAAAAGAACTAATTTTGTCAATTATACATGTCCTATATATTTCCATTTCACTTAATATTTTTCATTTATTTAAATAATTCTATACTACAATTATTACACAAGCAAGGAAAATGTAAACGCAGTCAAGTAGGCCTTAAATTTGCTATAATTATGTGTCCAAAATGCAGTTTAAAGGAGAAGAAGAGAAAGTCATATTCCATAGGAAAATATTTAACTGGAGAGTTCATTTAATTTAACCAGAAACAAAACATAGCAAAATAACAATGTCCCCTACCAGAAAAAGGAAAAACATGCACACAATAAACTTTTAAAGTCAATGCATACAACAAGGCATGTGTACACACTAAGTCCTCTCTCAGGCAATGTCTTAGGGCCAGCTTCTAAGAATACTATTGACATGAAAGTATACAGTATTTGCAGTTCTGTCACCAGAGATAATAAATTTATGGAAAGCCCCAAATGATAACAGAACTGCTGATCTGTGAAATTATGAACATGATGTAGGATTCATCAACCTGGAGAAAATGTGCATCTAAATAATTTTTAAGTGAGGTGATAGCTATCAGTTTCAACCAAAACGCCCATTTAACTATTTTTAAATTAATATTTCATAATTCTCTTACATTTAACTGATCTCTTGTGGCAGCATTGGGTTTGAGATCATGGTCAGAAGGTCCACTTCTTAAACTCCGGGCAAGCTTGTGGTGTTTGCTCTCAACTAAATTCTCCTATAAATTATTTTAAAATATTGACAATGTAAACTTCACCAAAAGGAAATTTCAACAGCTATTCATAAATAGAAAAGGTACTTAGGAGCATTTAATAATATTTAATGTTTTGTTCTGACACAACTTTAGCAGTCTTCTACCTATCTTAAAAATACGTATCCTTCTCAAGACTGGGAAACCAAGTATGCCTTAAACTCCACTAGTCCATAATACACACATGTCATTATAGCTTCTTAAAACATCTTCCCTTCACTCTCCACATATTCAAGGTTTCCATGTCCTCTAACCAGTCAAATATCACCATCACTGTAAAATCTTCCCTGAAAACATAGACTAAAGCATTCCTTCCACCTATCAGCTACTAATGACCTTGTGATGTCACTGTATTATCATCTTAGCAGTTATTTAAGCTATCAGTCACTGAGGGCAAAGACAATGATCACAACGCTTGAATATACACATCTAGTGCAATTTTACCCATGGACAAAATTATTAGCTTTAACCATACTGTCACTGCCTAAAACAAGATATAAATTTATATTATTTTTTATTGCATGTGTGAATTGTCTGTCATATTCCTAATTTTTTTAATAGCTTTATGGTCCTTTGTCCTTCAGTTTTAAGAGTTCTTTATATACCAGCCTTAATATATCTGTAATGTATGTAGTTAAGTATTTTCTCCCAGTTTGTTAACTGTCTTTTGGCTTTGTTGGTCTCCTCAGCCATGTGATTTTTAAAATGTAGTTAAATTTATCAATCATTTATTTTATTGCCTCTGGATTCTGAGTCATAGTTAAAAAGTCTTTCCCTACACTGACAGTAAAATACTAGTGTGGTTTCTTTTTTTGAGACAGGATCTTGCTCTGTTGACCAAACTGGAGTACACTGGCATGAATATAGCTCACTGCAGCCTTGACCTCCTGAGTTCAAGCAATCCTCCTACCTCAACCTCCCAAGTAGCTGGGACTACAGGTACGTGCCACTACCTGGCTAATTTATTTTATTTTTTGTAGAGATGGGGTCTCCCTAAGTTTCCCCGACTGGTCTAGAATTCCTGGGCTCAAGCGATCCTCCTGCCTTGGCCTCTCAAAAGTGTTAAGATTATAAGCATGAGCCACCATGCTTGGCCTAGTTTCATTTCCTAACATTTAGATTACAGATCCATTTGGAGTTTATTCCTATGTATAGCATGAGGTATGGATATAATTTTATTATTTTTTTCCAAATTAATTCCATTCCTCAGCATTATGACTTAGTGAAGAAATGCCACCTATATCATATACTAGATTTCCATGCATACTTGGATGTATTTCTTGGCTTTTAATTCTGTTCAACCAGTATATTGGTGTACACGTGTGTCAGTACCACATTATTATAATTATAGTCTGTTTTATTGTCAGATACAGCTGTATATCATCTCAGCCCCACCCGAAGTTTACATTTAAAATGTGTTTCTCCATTTAAGGAATAACTATGACTACAGGCTGAACTGAATTTCTTCATACTTATGTGTGCTCTGAATATCAAAAGTGTAAAATATAATTTGATTTTATACTGAAAATTCAGTGCCAATTTGAGATATATTAACTGGATTCTACTATACTATGCATAGGAACTATCAAGGTCTTTAGAATGTTCCTACCAGATCCTCAAGTGGCCTTTTCTTTTTAACTTTTTATACTCTACTTTCCCTGCTGCCCGTCTCTTCCTTTGATATTAGGCCATCAGCCGTTCCTGCTTTCATGACCTGTACTTATCTCAATCATCTTGTTTTCATCATCCAATGTCCCAATTTTAATCCACTTTGGTCTGATGAGGAAGGTAACTAATCTAATTAGAAATGTATAAAATTAGAACAAAAGCGTTGGAATGATGTAAATGAGCTGTAACTGCAAAAATCATGGTGTCTATTGTGCTGCTAAAAGGATTTTGTGCCTAGAAGTTTATAATTCTAAAGTCATCTAATTAAACCTCTTTTGCATTGTATGAATTCTTATCCTCATATCCCTGAGAGAAAGCTCTCATCTCAAAAATTCGTTAATATGAAGGTATCCTACCATCATCCAAGTTACCATGTTCCAAATTGAACAGTTCTAGGGATACAGCAGTCTTCCCTATTTTCCAACAGATTGGTCTCCCTAAAATTTTCACGCATTCATCCTAGTTATAGAATCCTCCTGTAACAGGCAAATTCTCCTTCTGTATGATGACAATCTTTCAAATACCAGTTCTGCCAAGTCTTCACTTCAAGATTATATCCCCCCAACCTGAAGAAAAAAAAAACTACACTGCCTAGCTCTTTCAGCAATTCAAACAAAGTGGATGCCCAACCCTACTCTACCCTTATCTTAGTTTTAAGATGTCAATATTCCTCATAAAATTCCATCAGAAACAGAGTCTAGACGCTAAAGTGAATTTTTGAATCACCTTTAGGTAACAGAGGCAGTTACATATTACTTTGTTTAAAGAAAGTACATGATGTGGCTAACTCACAATTACTCTGAAGAAAAGTACTTTCATAAAAAAATTTACACAATAACTTACCATAGACATCTGGGGGTCAGGAACTTTCACTAATTCAAAACTTGTTAAAATTGGAGATGATTCATCACCGTCCTAGATTACAGAGCAACAATTTTTTTTAAAAAGAAATTTAATCCAATAGGAAGCAGTATATGATGTACACACCAACATATTTTAATTCTGTTTGATGAACATCATTCTTCCCTTTAAAGAAATCCTTATCTTCTTCTAACAATATTATAAAATGCATGTCCACTTTGTACCTCTTTTTGGTTGATTATGAAATTATTTTGAGAAAAACTCTAACAAAATTGTTACTAAAGTTTTAGAGATATAAGGTCTGGAAATTAGATTGTTTTGAGTTGTTCCTTTTTTTTAAACTTCGTTCATTATAATGACAGTGGTTTTTTAAAAATGTGCTAATTTTCAAACTCAGAACAAGAAACCACAGACTATACGTAAAATATGGCACAATGGATGTGTTGCACCATTTGCAAAAACTAAGTGGATGTTGATAATTTTTCAAGGTATCACAACTGAGATCCATTCAAAGGAGCAGAATTTTAAGTGTAGGGTTAATATTACTCAAATTTACACACAGCTAGAGAATCAACAACGTTGTTCTCAAAGGGACACCTGCTCAACATAATCTAAACTTGAATAATAAAATCAATCAATCAGTTTTTCAGAAATAAAGCCATCCTATTTTGTTGGTATTATCACTTTTGAAGAATGTTGGCTTTTATTTTTCTCCAATGCGAGAAAAGTAATTCAACATAAAAATGTCACTGCCAAATATACTGGAAAAAGGCTAAACTAATTAAGGTCAAAATTCACTTTCTCATGATTGTATATCTAGCATCAAGCTTTTCTGTCAATTGCCAAATGCTAGTATGTTTTCAACTTTAAATATGGGCAACAAACTCAAGAGAGACTGAAAGCAGGGAAGCACTGTGACTTTACTTCAGTTCAGTAATTGAGTCTTACAGAAAACCGCAAATTCCCACAGCCGTTGTTTAACAGGCTTGTTCTCAGTCACAACACCAGAAAACACATTTATCAGCCCAACTGTGACAAGTAATCTTCACTAAGGCTATCTGTCACAAAAGACAGGTGACAAGAAAGTCTATTTCCATTAGATTCAATACACTGGCCCAGCAATCTTTACACTAAGTGGAAATATGACAGGGTGGGTAGACAGGCATTAATTTATGAGCAATTTTCAGGAAGCGGTAGAAAGGGGTCAAGAACCTTTTCAAAAATACTTGAAATTCTTCTAATTTCTATTCTGTTATTATTTCATCTGCTATCAAAGCTGTCTTTCAAAAGATCCTTCACATCTCCAATGTTTGAAAGTACCACCTCCATTAGCATGTTTTTGCAATACAAACTCTATATGGGCAGAAAATACTGCTTTTAATGAAATGACATATAGTTTAAAATGTAAAATACGATTATATTAAAATGCAGTGGTGACAGAACGGTTTCACTCACATTTCCTTTTTTTGATGTATTTTTCTAATAAATTAATAAACAATGTTAAATAATCTATCCAACAAGTACCATTTATAAAATAAAAGGCAGAAACAAGTTAACACTTCCTAGTCTTTCACTAATGTGAAAGGGATATGAGTTAAAGACAAAAATATGTACAGTAACTTGAAAAAAGATCATAAATAAACTGTAAAAACTCAAACCTTCATTATGAAAACCTTTCAAACAGTAATTTATAAAAGTATATATATTTTAAAAATCACTGTGACAGCTTTAATAAACAACAATAAAATGTAAATTTAATTTAAAAGGACTGCTTCTAGTGAACAAATATACTGCATATCAGCTTGGTCATACGCTAGAAGAAATATTAATCTACTACTATGCCATGTATCAAAAGTCTATCATCATTTATGCTGATTTAACATTTGTTGACTATTAACACAACAATAGAAGATATTTTATGTGGTTTCAAACTATGCATACTTTTTTTTTAATATTTATTTTAAATAAAGATGGAGTCTCGCCATGTTGCCGAGGCGGGTCTCAAACTCCTGGGCTCAAGTAATCTTCCCATGCAGCCAACCACAGTGCTGGAATTACAGGTATGAGCCACCACACCTGGCCTGCATACAATTATTTTCTGTAGTACTTAAATATATAATTATTTCTGTAGTACTTAAATGAAGCACCTTCTACAAGCATTTAAGGAAGATACTTTCAAGTAGGTACATAATAAACACAGAACTACTTTCTGTAGCATAATGGGCAGAAAAAAGCAAATCTATAACTGCATATTTGTTTTTACCCAGCCTGATGGTAAAATTGTCTAATTTTGCATCTACTGTACAAATAAATGGACATTTCTGAAGTATTTCACAAGTATACTTCAGTGAGGGCCACATATAGACATTACACATACACTCAAATAACAAATAGACCCTTAACTTTCAATAAATAGCCTGCCACTTAGAAATATAATTTCCCTCTTTCATTTTTTAAATAAGTAATATTAGTAAATGAAGCCATTACTTGGTGTCCTACTTGCCAATTTGCAGAACAATTAATCACAAAGTTTTTAATCACTTGCATACTTACTGAATTCTGTAACCCAGAACTGCATTACATGAGTGATAGGCTTTTGTAATCTTGTTGTAGTTATATGATTTGATTTGTGTATACATAAACAGCTGCTGCTGACAGCTGTCTGCTGCTACCCTGCAACCAAATAATTCATCCCAGCAGGAACAACAGTAATATTTTTTTAATGTTTCCTCTCCCTTCTACTTTAGAGACCAAAAACAGTTCCAAGGGAAATACCTTTTCATAATAAACAATACCATATTCCTTATCATCACACTTGACACATCGAAATTCAACCATCAGGTACATGAAATTAGAACTTCGTTTTTCACTCTGAAAAAGAAAAAAATGATTTTCATGAAAAATTATTATTTTCAACATTCTCTTAAAAGCATCAGTATGTATCATTTTTCCCAATTCAGTAATACATGTATCTATCAAATACAAGTCAAAACATAACACATTTTTATTTTATTATATACATGTAGTGTGTTTTACATAGCACTATTATTTTATTATAGACAGCACTACCGTTTATTCAGTAGTGTCTACTACGCACTTATAACTGCTTTCTCAAATTTAACATTTTTGGTTTATTCAGTAGTTTGGGTTTATAATTTTGAAGGTATTTTGCACACATGTTCATGAGAACTATTTTATTTCAAAAATAAAAAGAATGGTTTTTCCTTCTAACAATTTTAAGCTAAGTTCACCCTTAACTTATATGACTAAACTATAGAAATCAATATGTGTAACAAAAATCAAAAGGAAGAAAAGTGTGCAACCTAAGAACAGAGGCCATTTGAGTTTACCAAGTATAGCCTTTACAAGTTTTTCACAATTTATAAATGGTCTTAAAATGATTTGTCATTTGTAAATTTTTATTCACACTTTAAATATACTGCGGAATAATTATTTCTTGTTCCAACATAAAAAAAAAGTTATTTATATAATTGTGTCCCCTTTAAAATAAAAAAGCAAACATGGTCACATGTCACTTAACAATAGGTACACATTCTGAGAAATGCATCATTAGGCAATTTAGTCATGTGAACATCATGAAATGTAAACACACAAATCTAGATGGTATAGCCTACTGCACACCTAGGTTATATGGTGTAGCTTATCACCCCTAGGCTACAAACTTGTTACTTCAGGTTAATTCAGGTTACTGTACTGAATACTGTGGGCAACTGTAACACAATAGTTAGGTATCTGTGTATCTAAACATACCTAAAAGAGAAAAGGTACAGTAAAAATAAAGTACTATAATCTTATGGAACCACCATTGTACACGTGATCTGTGGTTGACTGAAATGATATGATAAGGCACATGACTATACTAAGGTGATGATAAAGTGAAAATACAATGAAGTCTAAACGAGTGATTAGCCTTGACCCAAAACACCTTTATAAATGGCTTTACATCTAATACATAAAATCACCAGGCATGGTGGCTCACACCTGTAATCCTAGCACGTTGGGAGGCAGAGGTGGGAGGACTGCTTGAAGCCAGGAGTTTGAGACTATCCTGGGCAACATAGCCAGACTCTGACTCTACAAAAAACTTTAAAAATATTAGCCAGGCCTGTAGTCCTAGCAACTTGGGAAGCTCAGGCAGGAGGGCTGTCTGAGTCCAGAAGTTTGAGGCTGCACTGAGCATACCAGTGTACTCCAGCCTGGGTGACAAAGCAAGATCTTGTCCCAGAAAAAAAAAAAAAAGAAATAATAATAAATGATAAAGATCTGAAGAGGTTACTTAAATTCTTCAGCTTTATGAAGCATATTATAGTCTATTTTGGTAATGGTAATGCGGTGGTAACGGTAATTTCTTTTAAAGAAATTAAAATGTGAAAATATGGAAAAGGCTGGGCAAAGTAAACTCTATCATTACATTTTCTATACCCAGTGATATCTAAGTTTAAGAAGAGAAAAATATAAGTTAGTATTATGAGTAAACTCTTTTTGAAATGTGACTATTATAAAAATTAAAAAGTAAGGCTTCCTTCCAGTTTAAGTATATAAGAATATATTATGAATAAATTTAGAAAAGGTACCAAATACGAGAATTGAATATAAATGTTGTTAAACATCACTACCTTTATTTTAAAATAAAAGAATAATGCTAAAATCTAACTTTTATAATGGTTCACTGTAAAATGAAAAACTTCTCTCTTTCTACCTGCTGAAAATTATTTGGAGAATATAAATTAAGTTGTGCCTTATGATCATTATAAATTAGACAAATCCCAAATTGATGTCCTTCTCTCCTAATTTGATTAATATAATTATTATTTCTGTTCTCTAGATGTGGAACATTAGGCCTAACATCTGGTATTTTAGAGCAAATATACAAAAAAGTAAACTATTCTTGTTACAACTTTTGGCAGGACTCTCATTGAAGCCATCTTTATTTAAACATACACACTGGCTCACATACAAGGTCAAGAAAAAAATCACCTAAATCATGTAACTTTATAGAGGGTGCAGAGTCCTATATGTAGTACATAGACAAGCGATAAATTAATTGAAGAGAGAACTTGCTGAAATGATTTATGGTAACTGAAGTGAAAAGCTGGCACTGTGCTGATGGAAGATTTATCGAACACTGACTTGAACATGGGCTGATATGACAGAGAACACTCCACTGAGGCATTAAGTCTGCACAGGCTTCACTCATATGATACTTAGAACATCTTTGAATATCCACTACCTACTTCATGGTTTGACATTACATTAAAATATAGGGAAGGCTGATATCTCAAATTTTCCAGTTATTAGCATAGAATTCCCAGCTACAGAAGTTAACCCTGATAATCCTACATTTGTAAGATACCTAACAATAAACAATTCTTATCAAAAAATTGTTAATTTAAAAATTTACAGAAAATATTTTAAAATAAAAGAGGGATATAACCCACCTCATTTATCATTTCTATTTCTCTAAATGTCAATCTATCCAGCCAATCTACTTTCACCATGTGTCCTTGTCGATGAGCTTTGGTGAGCTGCAGAATAAATACAATGATGAAAATTTTAATATAGATCTAGTAGAAAGAAGGACCAAAATTGTCAGAATGGCAATGTCCGCTTCACATATGATACTTTCCTATACACAATAGAAACCATATGCAACTAGCAGGATAAGAAACTTGGCAACAGACAAATCATTACTTTTTTAAAGAAAAACAATTAAATTTTTTTTAAAAAGGTCCACAATTTGCCATATTTTGACATGATAAAAAATAATGAAGTTGTTCCTGAAATTGTCTCCGTGTTCTATATTTCTTGTATTTTTACTATTACAAAGAGATGAAATTATAATAATAGTTTCATGAATGGGAAATAAACCACTTTTTCTCTTTTCTTCCCATCTTTCAATGTATCTAACCAATGTGAAAAAATGACAGTTACAGGTAATAAGGCATTTTTCTGGGTTTACACATTAATATTCTAAGGTTTAAGCTCACATATAAGCATGTATGCTTTAATTTTTGAAAACGGTGATAAAAGACTTCAACTTTCTAGAATAGCAGTTGGTAGAGTCCTGTGAGATCTTACATACCAATCTAACCTTAGTTTTATAAATTAAATAATAATTCATTGACTCTTCAAATCCATAGAGAATTCCAGGTAAGTTCCAAGGTTCTCAAATTAGAACCAGGCTTTGAATTAGAAACTGTAATACTGAAAATCAACACCCCTCTCATTCCTTCTAAATAAATTGACAGTATAAAGCAAAACTGGACATCAAAGCTTTACATAGTAGCTTATCTATATCAGTTTCTCCCGCTTCATTGTCCGTATCATGACAGCATTCCTGTAAGAACAGCAAACACTGCCACCAATTTTATCTCTCTTGCAGAATTAAAAATCTTCACTATCAATCTTCTTTCTCTTCCTCAACTCATCACAACTATGTGGTCATACTATTTCAGAAATAAAAATACTAACGTCACACAAAAAGTCTGAAGTTCATTGTAATAAAAAAAAGTAATATAAATTTAGCTTTCTTCCAATAATTCCCTTTCATGTGAGGTAATTTCTACATGAAAATGTATGAAAAGTTATTAATAAGCTTAGCATGATTACAAAAAGCAGAAACTAAATATCGTGTTGGCTCTGGTGGAATAATAGACAAATATGCTAGCAACATGGAAAGAGACCTAGAAATAGTCACAAGGAAACCAAAAGAAGATCAGGCAATGTGACCTACAGAAAAGAGTGCTAGAGTAGGAGCTGGAAGACCAGAGTTCCAACCTTAATACTCCATTTTCAAACTATGTCCTTTCTGAACCCACATCAATAAAATTCAAGTATTAACATCTATTCTTACTCCCAAAACTCAAATAAAATAATAGATGCAAAATATAACAGGTAGTATTATTTCATGCAGTCATTGGAAGCTTCTATTCTCACTCACTTCGCAATATGCTCCAAATTGGTTTTCAAAATAAATGAAAATGTAAAAGGTCATTTTACATCCTTTGCTTGTACGAACAAAGTAACAGTAAAAATTAGTAATAAGAATGTATATACTTCCTATAGGAATAGAGAAAAAAATAACATTTATTTACATGCCAAATTATAGGCACTTTTTATAACCACACTATTTTGTAGACTATTTTGACCCCAGTTTGCAGATGACTATCGACTACTACTATGAAGTGGCCAAGTAGGGTTTAAACCCCGGACTATAGGATTCTAAAGCCTATACTCCTACCACCAGTCTTTGCTATCCTCTCTACTGATGTACTAAGAGTTTTAAGTGAAACTCATTTCTGTCATTTCTTGAATATTAGTTTTCTATTTATGATATAATAGTTGATCCACTGCTAATTTCCTATGAGCAAAGAACTGGCAATGGTAAATTAAGTTTGGATGTGGGAGAATGTGGTGGGAACTTTTTTCCTTCTTTACTAAAACTATCCAGACAAATTAGAAATGTTCTAAAGCCATTTTCACTAGCTCTAGAATTTATGTTTGCTGCTAATATGTATTATCTCCCATATAGCATATGATTAGCTTTCCTATTTGAATACCAAATATGACCTATCTCAATTGTATAAGAGCTACTAAAGAATGTATGGACAGCATGCCAGTACTAAAACTGGTACAGTCACTATGAAAATAAGTTTAAATTATACTAGAGAAATTCACATTTGTGCACCATTTACAATACAGAAAAATTAGACACAAAAGAATGAAAATGTCCATCAATAGTGAGAACTGTTAAGTAAACTAGAGTACACACACACTATGAAGTACTATAATCAAAAAGAATGAGAAAAATCTGTATGCCTTCATAGGAAAGATATTGTTGAGTGCAAAGCCGATTGCAAAATTAAAGGTACCATTTATGCTATGGAAATTGTTCGCATGTCTGTCTCCTGTACCTGACTTTGAGATTGACAGCAAAAATTCTGTGTATTTCTTTAATTTTATGATTTCCACAGAATTGTACAGCTACCACTCAAAATGTCTCCTAGATGCCTGTCCTATTTACCTATTACCACATAACAAACCACCCTAAAACTTAGTGGCCTAAAACAACATTCATTTTATTGTTTCTCATTTTTTTTTTTGGCAAAATCATCTTCTTGAGAGACATTTAAATAATTTTTTCTTGTAGTCTCACTTATCAGTAGTCATAATATTGTATTCACTGGGTGGTTACAGCTGGAACATCCATGCTGGCTTTACTCACATTTCTAACACCTTGGTGATAAAGGGTTGGCTTAGCTGGGATACCAGGGTGGTAGGGCCTCTCTTTCCCCATGTATTCTCAGTGCTGCTCCCTCTCCAGGTGGTTTTTCAACTTGGTCACTCCAACAGAATAGCTGGACTTCTTACATGATGGCTTAATGTTCCCAACATGTGAAGAAACCAAAGCTGTCATGCTGTCTTGCCTGGAACAGACGCAGCATCACTTGCTGCATTATAACAGTTAAAATGAGTCACAGGGTAATATAGATATAATGTGGAAGAGTGTGACTATCAGAAGGCATATTTCATTGAGGGCCATCCTAAGAGACTAGCTAGCACAGCGCTTACTTATCAGAGAGTCCAAGCACATAATACAATTAATTGTTCCATTGCAAGGAGCAAGTGTGTAGAGTTTAGAGACGGCAAAGTCAGCTCCTGGCTGGACTTTAGGCAGCAGAAGAAGTCTAGAACTAGCTATCACAATTGCTAAATGATCCATTGCTGCCTTCCTCTTCAGAATAATCTCCTTCAACTCTCCAACGAACTCACTAAACTCCAGCTAACACAGTCTCTTCCGGTTCTTCAAACCATAAAGCGGTTTACCTTTACTGCTCAATGCAAGTGAAATAATTAGTTATTAATAATTACATTAATTTTTTTATTAATTTTATAAAACTGTAAAGCACTATGTAAGTTGTAACAGCTATTCTAATTAGCTCATAACCTATGTCACTTCATCTCTTATGGGTGTCGATAACAATGTAGATATACTTGAGTGGTTTTCATCAGTTCAAAGCAACTTCTAGTTATCCCCAATCCATGAACTTCTATAGATACTAAAGACCAAAAATGAACAACAGACACAGGTGGCATAACAATTTATATTTCATTTTGGGTCTGTAATGTCAGTGATTTAGATCTTTCCAAAGAGAAAATCTGCATTCTGTTAAGCAGAAGGGTAAAAGTAAGACAATCTGTTTCAATTACTCATGGAGAAATAATCCTCACTAGGATGCCCATTCTAGGATGGGGATAGGTCAAGAAATAGGAAAAAAAAAATCATTCTCTCTTTTTAAAGGAACACAGGTTTCTTACAGAATTCACAGGAAGTGACAAAGAGTTTGGAAGAAAAGTACACTGTCACAAAAAAAAAAAAGGCATAATTTAGCCCTAACTTCTCCAAGAATTAAAAAGCAAGGAGTTTTAAAAGCTATTTAAATAAAAGAATCCATGAGAACCAAATAACAACATGCCTGGGAAACTTCTTGGAGTACTAATTCTGTATTGTCAGATTTAATGAAAGAACAAAAAGATGTGTTTGAGGAAGATGTCTCAGATTAGTAGGTGTTTAATAAAAGTATCAAGGACAGAGCCAAAAGTAGGCCAACTTGCTGCACTGTGTAAGAATGAGACCAGCAGGGAAAACAAATTTCAGAGCAGATAGTGATCCTTGGAAATAGACAGACTTCCATGATTATTAGAACTCACAGTTCATTGCTCCGTACTCTTCTCTATTTTACTAGACAAATAAGCTTCTTGAGTGTAAGAGCTATGAATGGTCAATAGAAGCTAGCATTTATTCATTCAATGTCTATTTATACTTATTGAAAGGCTTTCTATGTGAAAGGGTGACAGACATAATGGAAAACATACGTAAGTATACTCATATTCTGCCCAAAGAGCTTTGGGGCTTCAGGGGAAGAGGTGGGAGTGACAATCAAAAGGAAGCTGGAGAGAGAGAAAAAAAAGATTCCTGCCCTTGGTCACTCTTCCCTAATCTTTATACACTCTCAATACAAATATAGGTAACTTGCTAGCTATTAAGTAACAAACTTCCACCTTGTCTTCTGTCCTTGAGATGAGCATAGAATGTTAAACAAAAGAAGCAAGTTCTCTGCCCTAACAGAACATCAAGGTGGAAATAAGTGAGTCATTCAATATAGTAAGCACTTAAAAGTGTAACTATAAATTGAAACAGTGATATGAAAGTAATACCTTATGACTGATAACTTGCAAATACAGGATATGAGCAAACCAAATAAGTTGTCTAAAAACAACTTAAAAATATAATCCTCACTTTTCATTTCAAATCAATAGAAAATGAACCAAGAATTTCAAACATTTTTAATATCCAACCATAGAAGACTGCTGAAATCAATTATGACCTATCCACACTATGCAAAACCCTCCCGCCTTTACAAATTATGTGGTAGAAGTATCTTAAATAACCTGGAACAATTTTGAGACATCATTAAATATAAAAGCAAGATTCAATTAAATAAATACACATATGGTATGATTCTAATTTTAAAATAAATGTTCACATATTCATTTGTAACACACATACATTTATTAATTTACTGAAAGCATATAAACCAAAGTGCTAGTGATTATCTTTGAGTGGTAGGTAGACTGGGGTGACTCTCATAGTCTTCTTTGTGCTTTAACAATATTCTACCACTGTAGAAGATGTATATTATCTTTGTAGTAGGAAAAAATAAAAGTCATTTAAAAGCTAAACTAATTTAAGAAACAATTAATTGTGGAGAAAGTTCCGTTGAGAAAACTACTGAAGATTGGCCTTTATAAAGATAATGCTAAATAAAGCAATTTTACTTCATAATAAAAGCTCTAAGAATAAAGCCCTATCTCATTAATTTAACTTAACCACCTGAAATAAAATCCAAGTATAAACATGATTGCTCTCTCACTTTCTTCCAAGGGCCTTTCAACTAGATCCAACTACAAAACCATATAAATTAGAAGATGTTACCATTTTTCAAAAGGTGTTTAATAATGTCTGGTACTACTATATACAAGAGACTGTTTTTCCAGTAACCCTTTATATGATTATACAGGGTTGCATTTTGTCAATTAACTCCCATCTCGTTCCTCTAAACTCCCTCAAGTTAAAGGCCATAGCTTAACTCTTTTCACTCTAATGCCTCTGAGTCTAAAATAGAACTGAGCTAAATTAATAAATACGTGAACAGAATATCATTATTTGTCTGCTAATATAGTCGCATAGTGCACTAGAATTCTATTACTAAAAAAGTGTAATTCTTCAAAAAAAACAAGACAATAAGCATCTCAAATCAAATATAAACTATGCAGTACCTCTTTTTTTTTTTTTGAGACAGGGTCTCACTCTGTTGCCCAGACTGGAGTGCAGTGGCGCGATCTCGGCTCACCGCAACCTCCATCTCCCAGGCTCAAGAGATTTTCCTATTTTCCTGCCTCAGCCTCCCGAGTAGCTGGGATTACAGGCATGCACCACCATGCCTAGCTAATTTTTCCTTTTTTTGTATTTTTAATACAGAAGGGGTTTCACCATGTTGGCCAGGCTGGTCTCGAATTCCTGACCTCAAATGATCCACCCTTCTCGGCCTCCCAAAGTGCTGGGATTACAGGTGTGAGCCACCAGGCCCGGCCAAGCTATGCAGTCATTTATAACTTCAGACAAAATGCATTGTACTAAATAATTTATTTGAACTACTAAGATTAGAAAAAGAATCGTGTACGTGTGCGTGTTAGAGAGTTTGCATATGCCTATGTATTTAATTCTTGGCAAGCATAGAAGTTTCTTCTAGTTTCTTCTATTTTCCTGATTAATGAAGTCTTGGTCACAAATCTTCACTTTTACTTTCAAACTGTATATGTAAATCTTATTATTCAGGAAAAGTAGTATTTGCTTCATAAAAGTTTCATTTAGTTAAACTTCTTGAAGAAAAATCTAGTCTTAAAAGTGTCGTACTATTTTTCTGGCAGAAACTATAATTGTAAAGACAGAAAATAGATTTACAGAACATAAATCAATACTGTTTTAGGGCTCAATTTTACACTGGCAAAAACTAGTCTACTTGCTATCATTGGTTTCCAGACAAATCCAACAGTTTTGACAGTCTCAGCGGTAAGCAAACCAAAGTGATTAATAAAAAAGATGCTACCCATGTAGCATTAAAAATTAATTTACGAGATATTCCCAAACCCTTGTTATAACACAATTCAATGGTGACACAGAATCAAAGCAATAAGCTATGTTTATAAAAGCTATACCAGATATTTATACAAAAACCTATATCTAACAGGTATATTTGGTGATATCAATGACATCATTGGATAAATCTGATAGCCTTGAATAATTTCAGCATTTGTCATAATTCTGTTGTTTATTATTGTAATTTACAAAACATTTGAGGAAGAAAAAAATGTAAGACTCTTCTGCCCAACCCAAATGTTATACCTAGGATCCTATATTTTCATTTGTAAAGTGAAATGTATTCTTCAACTCTTTAGGACACCATTTGTCTTCCTCTAAAACACATACATTTAAAAGACAGAAGTTTTCTTTTGTTCCTAGTGATTAAAGTACATTATTTCAGACATAATAAATAAATAACGGTGTTCTTACTGTTTTTAAGAAAATGAAATTATTTTTAGTATAGTCATTATTACAAATGGTCAAGTCTCAATTGTTGTTTTTTTTTTTTTATTTATAGAGACAAGGTTTCATCATTTTGCCCAGGCTGGCTTTGAACTCCTGAGCACAAGTGATCCTCCCCCATCAGCCTCCCTAAGTGAATTGTTTTATATTGTAGATAAAAAGTAAATGTAATATACATACATATTAACAGAACACTGTACATATTTTGTATATTCATTTACCTACATGGGGTAATGGCTACATCATTAGGGATGATAGATTCACCCTCCTAAATTACTATACCTAGTCTAATATTGCACTGCATGTACTGTTGACATCATAACTAAGGGCAGTTGATTAGAAAATAGAAAACTGAAGATTATCAAGCTACTTTAGCTATAACCTAAATCATTAAGTGATTCAGCTATGGAGAAAGGGCACTTTCTTTATGTGACATACCTAACCAAGTGAAGACTTAACCAAGTATAGATATTTCTTACAAAGAATACCAACTTCCCAAGAAAAGTGCTAACATATATAATCAATTGAAAGCAATTTTAGAAACTTAAGTGTTAAATTCTGAAAACAATAAATTACGTAACAATAATAAGGGGAAAAGATCACTAATAGGTCCTTCTAAACAATTTATTCTGTTAAACTAATTTGATCCAGAATGTCAGTTTATTCATGAACATTATTTCACATAATTTATTCAAGGTGAAGTGTATTCAGAATCCAGGAGAAGTACACTTAATCAGCTTGTTATAATTTATAAACAAAATAGTCTGAGGTTAATTTTCCTTTTCAGAATAGCTAATAATAATAATAATAATAATGGCATGATTCCTATAATTAGCAGAGATAATGGAGATCTGACCACATTTTAACAATGAAAAATACCCAGAAATACAGAAATAGCTAGCTATTCAATTAGCTGCCATCAGTGAGAGCGGTAACTCAGGAACCTTGACTGCCAGTCTTCATCCCCAGTTATAATGTATCTCATTATTATTTAAATCTTTCATCAGTTTTGATAGTTCTACTAATCTTAAAAGTGTAAAATAAAACATAATGCCTTCATTTTTTCAAAACACCTCCTCCCTGGATACTTTCATGTTTCTCATTTCCCCAGAATCTAACTACAAAATGTCATTACGTGGGTACACGTTTAGAAATTCATATAAATCATCAATTTGATAACCCATTATAGGATTTGTAACAAGAACTGATGTCCAGTATATAATAAAAATCACTTCTTAAATCAGATCTCTAAAATCCAAAACATTTACTGATTTTAGTCTTTCAGAGATAACATGCAAGTATATTCACGTCTCTGGCAGGAAAAACGCAGCTCTAAAAAGCCCATTTCCAAATGAGAGTTTAGGGATTTTATTGGGAGCTGGTCACAAAGGCAATCTCTGCCTCACAACTACCAAAATTTTAGCCTTCCAGAAAGAAAGCAAATGCTCATCATAAATCACACGTGGAAACAGTCTAGACACAGTGAAACATCTGTATCAGTTAGGAATTGTTTCAGAAGCTCAGTTCTCAGACATCATCCAAGGGCCAACCTTGCAAGCAGGCCCTTATAAGCACAGCAGCCTTAGGCCTGCTATGTGAACTTTTTTTTTTTTTTTTTTAAAGAGACGGGGTCTCTTATGTTACTCAGCCTGGTGTCAAACTCCTGGACTCAAGCAATCCTCCTGCCTCAGCCTTCCATATAGCTGAATGTCTGAAACTATAGGTGCTCAGCCTTCCATGTAGCTGAATGTCTGAAACTATAGGTGTACACCAACATGCCTAGCTAGTAACTCTTCTACATGTAAAATTAAAAGGGAAAAAAGGTAAGATCAAAAGAATCCCAATTTTTTCTTTTTGGGGTGCAAGTTTCAATATTCATTCATCATGTAAATGTTAAAACCCTGACAGTTAACTTTCCAGGACTAGGAAAACTGAATAGATCAATGAGTGCCTTTTTGCTACCCCTTCTCAACAATCTTGGTTTTCAATTACTACTTAGCTAAATTATTTGGTTAACTCTCCCAGGCTGAAGGGCACTTTGATGAAGATTATAACTCAACTAAATCAATTCAGTGTCTAACACAGACTTACTTCTTCAATGTGCTTTTAGTGCATTCAAAAGAAAGAAAAAATATTTAAAAATATTGTTATCTTTAGGGATTTTTCCTTTCGAATTTCAATCCAAGACCTTCTTAAGTCCATGCCAAATTGTCCCCTTGAGAATGGGTCCAAAAGAACCAAAGAACCCCCTGGTCCTTTTGGGTTATCTTCCTTTATAGGTTCTCAAATCAATGGAACATCTTGCCTTTCTCAAACTTTGTGAGAACTGACATATCCCTAACTTGGTCCATTATCCCACTCCTTGATTATAATTGCAATCCCACAGTATAATGTGACGTCTTTAGCTTTTTCCAAAATTCCTGTTACTCCCTTTTCATTAATCACTTCTTTTATAGTGCTATAAATTAGCCTAGAGGTCCAGCATGGTGGCTTATGCCTGTAATCCCAGCAGTTTGGGAGGCTGAGGCAGGAGGATTGCTTGAGCCTAGGAGTTTGAGACCAGCCTGGGCAACACAGTGAGACATCATCTCTATATAAAAGAAACTATTCAAACATGGTGGTGCACACCTATAGTTCCAGCTCCTCCAGAGGATGTGGGAGGATCACTTGAGTCCAGGAGACTGAGACTGCAGTGAGCTGCGAGTGAGCCACTGCACTCCAGCCTGGGCAAAAAGGCGAGACCCTGCCTCCAAAACAAACAAACAAACAAACAAAAACAAAAACAAACAAAAAATTGGCCTAGAGAAGCAGTGTCCTTTTTTCCTCAAACTTCTGAAAAATAATCCTGTGATCAAGTCAATAATTTGACAAAAGCCTGAGCTGAATGAATGAGACTTCGTTACCATCATTACTAAGTTTCTAGCTGCATCATTTTCCGTAATCACACAAAGAAAATAGCCATTTCTGGCCCAGGCATGGTGGCTCACACCTCTAATTCCAACGCTTTGGGAGGCCGAGGCGGGTGGATCACTTGAGGTCAGGAGTTGGAGACCTGCCTGGCCAAAATGGTGAAACCCTGTCTCTACTAAAATTACAAAAATTAGCTGGGCGTGGCGACATCCACATGTAATCCCAGCTACACAGGAGGCTGAGGCAGAGAATCGCTTGAACCCAGGAGACGGAGGTTGCAGTGAGCCGAGATTGCGCCACTGCACTCCAGTCTGGGCGACAGAGCGAGATTGTGTCTCAAAAAAAAAAAATACACATATTATCTATATAGCCACTTCCTCTCATGGCTCTAAAACGTTTCTGCAATTTTGCAGCATCTGTTGTACGTCTCTTGTATACTTACTAAGGGGTTCTCTCATATGTTTGTACACTGAGGTTCCTATCCTATTAATAGTTTCTTTGAACAACATACACCTTTTTCAGTAATGTTTCCTTTCCTCCTAGGCCTTTGTCCTTTGAGGTTGCACTGACTATGATGAAATAAATCTTAAGATCTACTGTTTTTTTAATTGCTTTTAAAGTATGTATTGGTAACAACTGAAGCCATATATCACTCATAACTCCAATTCTTTCATAGCACAGCTATGTAATGGGTCCTTACCATAGGGTGGTCACTGTTTACTGACTTAATGGGCATCATCTTTTATGCCATACTTGAGGACCTGCAGTGTAGACACTGTTTCATATTCTATCTACCTTTTCTCCTATTTTCAATTTTAATCTTCTAAATAAGAACAATACATTCTTCATGCAAACACATTCTTCTCAATCCTTAAATCTTAAGCATGTGTCACTGATACTTATTTTGGAAAGAGATTTCCATAAAGAATTTAAAGATGTGGTTTTAGGTGCTGGTTCTGCAAGTTACCAAATACGTAACCATAAATAAACAGCTTAACTTCTCTACACTTTCATCTTTTCATGAATTTAAAAACAATGTAGTGTATAAGTCCCAAACCTACACTTGTCGGAATCAAATAAAAGCAAGTAAAAAAAGTAATAACAACAGCTAACATTTATTAGTGCTCAGTATTTGCTGAGCAGTATGCTAAATCCTTTAAGTATTTTATCATTTACACTTAGTCTTCACAATAATCTCCAAAAACAGATATAACTACTATTCCTACTTTACAGAAGAGGATTTCATGACTTAGTAAAGGTTAAATAGCTAGTTCAAGAGCACAGCTGGGATTTGAATACAAAATGGTCTCTAAAGCCATGATCTTAATCCCTTCTCTATTTTAGTTCGCAATCTATGCTAAGAGGTTTTGTTGATATTAAAGCACTTTACACATGCAAGGTGATTATAAATGTAGTTACTATTATTAGTCATAACACTAACAATAATGACATCAGGAACTTAATAATACAATTTTTTTCTTTTTGGTCTTCAACATTTAGAAGTGTGCCTTTGACAATGGTGAAGATGAAACAGGACTTGTACATAAAACTAAAATCTCAGGGAGCTCCTCTAATCAATGCTCTAGGACAAGTACTCATTTGATGCAATGGATTAATGCAAAATACTTTCTTTCAAGGGTAAACATTATAGTGGGTCAAACTACTTCAATCCCACTTTAGAAAATTAATTATGTGACCAGAAAATTCCTTGCTATCTTAATCTTGATTTTCAAGGATTATTTTGTGATTGTGATAATTTGTCAACGTTTATTCAAAAGATGCAGTACGACTAGCATATTCAACTAAATTTAAGTTAAAAGGATACTATAAAGAAAGTCCTTTTGGCCGGGGCGCGGTGGCTCACGCCTGTAATCCCAGCACCTTGGGAGGCTGAGGCAGGCGGATCACAAGGTCAGGAGTTCAAGACCAGCCTGGCTAACACAGTGAAGCCCTGTTTCTACTGAAAATACAAAAAAATTAGCCGGGCGTGGTGGCGGGCGCCTGTAGTCCCAGCTACTTGGGAGGCTGAGGCAGGAGAACGGCATGAACTTGGGAGGCAGAGCTTGCAGTGAGCCGAGATCGCTCCACTGCACCCCAGCCTGGGTGACAGAGCGAGACTCCGTCTCAGAAAAAAAAAAAAAAAAGTCCTTTTTAGATTTCCAAAAACTGAGAAAAATATCTCAGAAACCTTTCCAGCTCCTTCACTGTTCACTAAGAAATCAACAATATCATGCAGACTACTTAAATTTCCAAAGTATCTTGAAATACAGTGTCCTAGATAGCAGGCACAAGTAATATGGTTACCAGAAAGACGCACTCACCCACTGCAAATTTGTAAATTGGCACTCCAGATCAGTGCTGTCAGTAGAACTTTTGGCAATAATGGAAACGTTCTACATGTGCTCTGTCCAATAGATATCTTCTAGCCACAAGGGGTGTCTGAGCATTTGAAATGTGGTTAAAGTGACAGAGCAACTGAATTTTTAATGTTATTTAATTTTAATTAACCTAAATCTAAATTGCTACATGTGACTTGTGGCTCTCATATTAGACACTGCAGCTCCAGATTATAAATGACTCTTTGAAGTGGTTGGCATGAACCTATTCTCAAGAAACAATAACTAAATGAACTTAAAAAAGCCAGCTCCTATTTAAACCTGAGATCTAGACCCTGGACCCACAGTGACTCCACACAGGCACTCTGTGGTTCAGTCTGAAACACCACCAAATCTTACCACATCTTCCCTGCAACAGTGTTCACCTCTATACTCTACTCAACAACATTCCCATACCTATCTGTGTCACACAGACCACAAAGCATTTTTCATCTAGTCGTTACTTTCTCTTTGTCTCCTCTTAATCAAATTGACAGAAACTAAAGCACACTCCAAAGGCATCAAGCAGAGCTGCTAAAATGAAAAGGAGACAGTGGAGAAGCATGCTTTTGCACTAACCTTTCATGTCTAAAGACATGGTTTCAAATATAAATCAAACACTAAAGCTTGGTAGTCACATCCAAAACCCCAGGTGGATATGCATTGTAGTCATAAAACTCTTATAATATGACAAGCTGAAAAACAGAGATGGGAACAATGGGTAAATTTGTTCAAGTAAGGCCCACAACCACCAAAAGCCTGGGTCATGGACAATGAAAGTTTAATAAATGCTCCAGAAGTCTGGTCTTTTATTATTTTCACAAATCAATTCAAACGGAAAGACACTGTATTACTAAAAATTAATTAGGGAAACTTAGAAATGGGAAAAAGAAGAAAATGTGGCAGGGGGTTGGGGGGGTGATAGTTTATTTAAATATATTCATTTATTTCTGTTCTCTACTAGAAGTCTAAGAAATTCAAGTTATAAAAAATAAGAATTAAGGAAAATGGTTTTGTTTCCTTTTTTCATACTCATTTTTCCTTAAAGCAAAACTAGGCATGTTCACAAAATCATGTAAAATCATGAGAGAGGTTAATTCTGCTAAACTCATCCTGAAAGGACTGGACTTTTAAAAACTGTCAAACTTGAAAAGCAGGCTTTCAAACTTCAGCTATTCATACTGTAATTAGAATTCAACTGTAATAGGTGAGCAATAAATCAGAAGAGGGTTAAGTCTGGCTTGTAGTGGAAGTTCGTTGCTTAATAATTATCTAACACCGTCTTTTCACAGGCCATTAAATAGTTAATCTTCATTTCACAGTCCTCTTGTCCATTATCCCTAGACAATCAAGACTGAAGTAGTTCTATAAGTGAGTAAACTTTCTTATACTGCAGTTTGAAAACTGTCACTATGCTACTTATTTAGGCTCATGGGTACCATGCACAGTAAAAATGCTTTGCTATTATTAAGATTTATGTATTCTTTTTAGTCTTAAGCCAATTGTCTTCTCAAAAATTAGAAACAATCATAGTAAATTCACTGGATGGAAAATAAAAGTGCAACAAGAAACAAACCATTTGGTTCTAACTACTTAACCCTCATCTATTTGAATACTAATTTTTTTTCTTAAAATGGTAGCGTGGGAAATACAGACATTACATCTACCATCTCTGTTCCTTCTGTATGAAACTGGAAGCAGGAGGCATACAAATACTTTCCCATGTTTAAAAGTTTATTATACCTAACACAATTTCAAAATGTTTTGAGAAAGAGAGTGACAATCTAACTGAACAACTTTTTAAAATGTGTCATCAGAAAAAGAGAGAGTGAAAGACAGCAGGCACTGTTGTGGCACAACTGTAAGAACAAATTAAGTATCTAAGCATAATTTTAAGAATGTAAGTATAATAATAATAAATTCAGTCAAAATAATTTTAAGAGTATAATTTTAAGAATGTAAGTACCGAAGTATACTCTCTCTGGTAAGTTAGTAAATTAACTAACTTAATTAATTTACCTACTCTCTTACTCTTTAGTAAGAGAGTAAATTAAGACCATACAAGTATCAAAATATATTTTCTCAAGTATAAGGGAAGACCATGTTTTAGGTGAGGAAAGAGTTGTTTTTCAGGAAGCCTCTCTAAAAATTTAAGAAGCAAGCACTAATCAAACAACAAAATTAAGAGCAAAGCCCTATTATTCACATTAGGCAAGCCCTATGTAACACTTTACCCTAGGCATACATATTACAGAAAAAAAGGAATGACCTGCAAACAATACATTCAAAGTTACAAATTAATAACCACAATTTTATTCTCTACTAAGATAATAACTATGAAACCCAGGTAGATAATCCCAATTATTTCCTATATCAGTACTTTTAGAATCAATTAAATATAAAGGGCTACATGAGACCATAAAAATCATCCACTCTAAACACCTGATTTTGCAAACTCAAAAATTATTTTCCCCAAGTTAGTAGAATGTCCAAAACTCTAACTCACAGTACAGTGCTCTTCCCACTATAATGCATTTCCATTGCCCAACCTTCCAATTTTGTCAAATCTTAAGACATCATTTTTAAAACATTTCTCTTCAATAGCAGCTGGGATATATAACAGTTCTGAAACCTCAAAAACCACAAGTAACTGCTATATCAAGAAGAGGGGAATATCGAGTTAGCCCAATACGTCAAGAAATAAAAAGATCTTCCTTCAAAGAGGGAGCAATTCCTTAAAAATGCTACAAACAGGACGCATTTTTCCCCTTTAAAAAAGTAATTACTCATTTTGATGGTTTCTATTTAGTCTTTGGGGAACATAAGTTAATACTAATGCAAGCTGTCACAGCACAGCAAGCTCAGATGTCTCCACTCCATTCAGAAGTTAAAAGTACAATTATATTAGGGATGAAAGAATGTGGAAAAGAGCTAGGCTCCAATTACTATCAAGAGGACTGTAAGCTGCTCACTCTCATTAATTTTTATTCCCATTTTAAAGATTTACAAACCAATAAAAACTTATCTGAAAACTACTAACCATTCTGAACAATACAAACAGCACATAAATTTTAAAAACTATCTCTTGAAAAAGTAGGATCCACTTGGCTTCTCTAAAGAATTTAGACTGGGGATAATGATTGTTACCAATTAACAAAAACATTAAGAAGGCTTCTTTCCTACACCTCATTGAGCTCTGCACATGCTTAGTCATCATTTCTAGAGTTGCTAATGTGCACAAATAACTAAAAGACAAATATGAACAAGCATGAAGGGTTACTGTTCCAATCATAAAAAAGGTGACAATTAAGTCACATCTTTTTTCTAGTATAAAATTCAAAAGATTAAAATGAAAAATATATACTATTAATGTTGTGCTACATTAAAAAACCAGAAGTCCAACTGCGACTAATTCCTACGATTATACTCCATACACTGATGCCTGAAAAATGTCATAGTTGTTACAAAAATTATTTTTTAAACCTTCCATCAAAAATAATTAGGGAAAAAAATTAGAAACCTAATTTTTTAGGTGAACGGAAGCCTAAATAATGTGTTTAACAGAGAAACAATGTAGTTACATTGTGCAACTATAAAGCTTTATATTTCTTGACTCTGGCCATTCCCCCTCAGACTTAGAATTTCACCTACAATATGAATAATAATGGCTACTCTTAAAAGACAATTTAAGAACTTTTTTAAAATATTATTCTTTATTCTTTTTTAATTTAACCTTTTTCATTTATAGTGACCCACAGGCTATAAATGAATTGATTCTAATAAAATTTATATTAACTATTCAAGGTTTGTAAAAGGGACAGAGAGTAGCTCAAATGAAAGATCACCACTAAGATAAAGTCTTAAAGGTAGACATATGAAAAGCTTGAGACCTTTCCTATATCCCATGTCAGAATGCAAACAAAATCTCAGAATGAGTAGAAGAAATGAATACTAAATTTTATTTAATTATGGATGGGAGAAGCAGACAATAGTATATTGGTCAATACAGTTATCAGGTTGCTACGACATCATTTTTCCTTAAAAGAGCAATACAAAAGACAAAATGAACTTGACAAAAATTCTATGTTGAAGCACGAAGCCTAGCCAACCCAAGTACTTATTCTTCAAGATTTCTTCTATATGTGGGTAAAGGCAACAACCTTTTAAAAGCTTAGCATCAAAACTTCCTCCAGACTTTAGAGGCACTCCTACTAATAAGATTGCAAAAAAAAAAAGTACGTGTTATAACTGTAAGAAAGTGTCCTAATCAGATAACTGTAAAAGGATCCCTAAACAATATCTAACACAGTGCTTTCTGAAAGGAAGTTCACAAAATAAATGACAGCATTGCAATTTATGCACAGAATAGAATTTAGATTTTATATTTCTAAGTGAAAACACTTGATTAAAACAATTTTGAAAGAAAAAGGTAATAACTTCATCCGCTTACAAAGAAACTTTATACTAGTTAATTGTCTGAGTCATCTTCACTTCCAAATGGCATAAGCTTCTTTAGTATGTTACACTTACAACTTCAAGGCTATGTCACCAGAAAAAGTGGGTGGTCATCTTGAAAATATCACCAACGCTCCACATTTTCAAACCTGACAGATTTCCAGACATAAGGTCACATATTGTATGATTCCATTTATATGAAATTTCCAGAATAGGCAAATCCATATAGATAGTAAGTAGATTAGTAGTTGCCTGGAACTAACTGCAGGGAGGAGAAAATGGGAGTGACTGTTAATGGCACACAGTTTCTTTTAGGGGTGATGAAAATATTCTAAAATTATATAGTGGTGATGATTATACAAGTCTGTAAATTTACTGAACCATCAGACTGTATGCTTTACAAGGGTGAATTTTATGGTATGTGAATGATATCTCAATAAAACAATTATTTAAAAGTTAGATTTTTTAAAAAGTTCATAATGTCAAGGTATATATACTACAACAGACATCAGTCAGAGCTTTGCACCTGTTCCAAATGACTTTTTTTTACCTTGGCAAGGCGGCTCATCTGATCTTCTGAGAGAGTGCTACTTGTTCTGCCAGGAGTTTTTGTGGGTTCTGATCCATCTGCTTCTACATTAGGCCAGACTTTCAAGTCATGCATCCCTTGGCGAAACATGCTAGGGAAAAAGAGAATGTTCAGGGTAGAAGTAAATTAATACAGTTCATTACAGGAAATTTTAGATTCCTAAAAATAAAGAGAATTCTACACATGGAAATGTATATCTTCACTGCCAAGCTTTAAGTCCCCAATGGAATGTAAAGCAATTAACCAAGCAACTAAAATCCATGTCACACTGCTTTGCACATGCCATTCTTTTCTCCTCCAAGCACTCAGAACTATGGCAGAGAATTCCACACAAAGAGTGGAAGGAGAGAAGGATGAGAAATGAGCACACACATTTCATCACTTTAGTGAAGATCTAAGGAATAACAGAGATCAAATTCCTAACCAACTGAAGAATGTCACATTTACAATGACTAAAATCAAAATTTAAATAATTACATAACTGTTTTCTTTAAATGACATTATAGTAGACTATATAGTCAAACTGCCTGTACTTGAATCACAGCTGTGCTATCACCCACATAACCTAGGGTAAACTACTTAACCTCTCTGTACCTCAGTTTCCTCTTTTATAAAATAGGATAAAAGGACTTGTACCCCACAAGGTAACTGGAAAAATTAAATAAATCAGTACAAGTAAAAAGTACTTAGAACAGTGACTGGCATACAGTAAGTATTCAATAAATGTTAGCTATTACTAGTCTGTTTGCTGTACAAATTGATTTTTCTCCTTTCTTTTCCATAAAAGGCATGTTCTAAAAGTGAATACAATAGTAGATTCATACAAAAACATTTCCCATGTCTGTAAATCAGAAATTTAGCACATAGCCAGAATTCAGCCTAAGTTTAGTTATCCTGCTTCAAAGTGAAAGAATATATAACCTTTGTCCTGTTTTTGTCAAAAAGCTACCAAGAAGATATAAAGATGAAACAAACTCATAAAGAGCTTTAGACAACTATGTGTTTTAATTATGCTGCTGCCAAGTTTCCATGTTTCTTTCTGATGGGGAGGTTAAAGATGGTTAATGTGCTTTCTTTTTAAAAAAATATTTTTGAACAAGAATTTTCAAACATAAAGTCTACTCAAACAGCAGCTACTCAAAGCTCAATAAGTTATTTCTTATTCTTAGAAATAAAAAGACTATAGAAATTGCAATAGAAAGAAAAAAACTAGAAGTGTGTGTAAATGGACAGGCAAATCTAAAGCATTTCATACATTTTCACATTTAATACTTTAAAAAAAAAAACAAGGCACAGGCTGGGCATGGTGGCTCACACCTGTAATCTCAGCATTTTGAGAGGCTGAGGCAGGCAGACCACTAGAGCTCAAGAGTTTGAGACTAGCCTGGGCAACATGGCGAAACCCCACCTCTAAAAAATAAAAAAAAAAAACTAAAATTAGGTGGGTGCAGTGGCATATGCCTGTAGTTTTGGGGGAGCTGAGGCAGGAGGATTGCTTGAGCCTGGGAGGACCAGGCTATAGTGAGCCATGTTTGCACCACTGTACTCCAGCCTGGGTGAGAAAGTGAGACCCTGTCTCAAAATTTAAAAAAAAAAAAAAAAAAAATTGTCTCCTTAACTGCTAATGGTTTACATAAATTTTTTCAAATCATTATTATAATGTTCTGGCTAATAAAAAATGTCTTCATAGATTTTCCTAAGGTAATAAAGATTTTCACTAAACATTATATAATGTGTATAAGTAATGATGCCATAAACATTTAGATTGGGAACTATAAAAGATAGCTACAAACTCATGAGCACAATAAGATCAAAGACCACATTTGTTAAAAGGTCTCTAAAGTTGACAATAGAACAGGTAATTCTAGTAACTGTATTTGCAAAAGCTTACCTTATGGGCCCATACAAAATGCATTGACTGGCTGTGATAAATCAAAATTCTCACTATTTATTTATCATGTTAAACATCAAAAGAAAGTTACAGTATAAAAACCACACATATACATGTCTCTTATAAAGTTAATTTTCTTTCTCTTTCAACTGAGATATAGATTCAACATTAAGCAGACCTGCTTAGAGCAGTCTCTAAGGGACTATGTACAGTGAGATGATAATATCACTTTAAATAAATATCCTTAAATGTACCTTCAGAAATAGCAGAAGGCTTCCCTTCCTTCTCTCTACCTTCCCATCCCTCAGTGAATACTTTGGCTGGCTGAACTTAACTAAATCAAAAATCAGCACATTTGGCAACAAGAAATCAGTTTACTAAATGATTTAGGTGCCTTGGGATGGATCTAGAGAAGAGATTTAAGGATAGGGGACGTGGAGGGTATGGGTGATGCCAAGTGACTCAAATGAGCAAGTGAACATATTACTTTCTTTTGACACTAATGGAACTTTGCAGAGTTACACAGCCTCCAGGTGGCAAGGCAGAAGATGCTCAGAGCATCGTGTCCACTTGGGAAATTAAGCCAAACAGGCAAGACAGAAGAAACAGCACAGCAGGATCTCCTTCTGACTCCAGCAGAGGCCCCAGCAACAGCTGCTGTTGATATTCCAGCTTGCAGTGCCAAGCCACTACAGCACCAACTGCCTTGACTTCCAGGATTCACATTTAGAAAAAACAACTGCAAGAGAAATCTGCAGCTTGCGTGTGGTTCTTTGCCAGGTCAACCTAACAATCAATCCATTCTTTAGCTACTTCGAAATTTCACAAGCCAGACTTCCAGATTAAGGACGACAAATTATTCTAGCCTTATCCCTAACAAATCAGTGTTTCAATTATTAATTAGACTATTCTCCAAGAAGTTCTGCCTCACACTGACTCATGTAAACAAAACAGATATTAGCAAACAGCAAGAGCTGATAGTCACAAGATTACCAATACTACAATACTAGATGTCTTGAGGATCACTTTTAACAGCTACTAAGTACACATCAGAAACCTTTAGGGGAAAAGACGACGGATGGTTCGTGTTATTTCATTGCATAAGAAACATCTGAGGAAACTACGGTTAAAGGCAGCGTTTCCCTAAGTTATGAGAATGGTAGTGGCACATGGCATGGTTTTTGAGGACAGATGGAAGAAAATCTGCAAGTGCTTCTTGCTGAGACCACCCAGAATACTCATATTGCCCTGTCTCCCTGGATGGCAGCACCATGCAGGGAAGTAGCTGTGAGCCAGCAGCATAAGAAAATGTCTGCACTGGGCCGGGCGCAGTGGCTCACGCTTGTAATCCCAGCACTTTGGGAGGCCGAGGCGGGCGGATCACGAGGTCAGGAGACCGAGACCACGGTGAAACCCCGTCTCTACTAAAAAAAAAATACAAAAAATTAGCTGGGCGTGGTGGCGGGCGCTTGTAGTCCCAGCTACTCGGAGAGGCTGAGGCAGGAGAATGGCGTGAACCCGGGAGGCGGAGCTTGCAGTGAGCCGACATTGCGCCACTGCACTCCAGCCTGGGCGACAGAGCGAGACTCCGTCTCAAAAAAAAAAAAAAAAAAAAAATGTCTGCACAATGCCGTAGCACCAGGAACATCCTGAACATCACCTTTCACAATCCAAAGCTGCACAAGAAGACCTGTAGTTGCTTAGGACTAGGGAATGCCTGGCTTTTCTCCAATGTGAGGCAGCTCACCCACAGGGCAAGGCTGCAGGACAGAGAGGAAAAAAAACAAAAAGTTGTTTTAATTTCATAGGGTTTCTTAGAATTCCTTCTTCTGAGGTGAAGGTCAGTACAAGCGCCAGCACAGGGGGAATAGGAGTTGGTGATTTAGTCTTTTTGCACTCCACCCCCTCAAAATATCTCAGACCTATATTAAAATCTTACGTTATGTTAGTTATGTTTGCATAACTGCCCTACAACTATATAGAAGTTGAACTGATTAAAAATGAAAATGATGTAAAGCCTGATCTTCACCTTAATCTGAGAGTGAGCTGAATATCCCGTGTATATCTGACTATGCAAAACAGAACCATTCTAATTAAAGGACTTTTTTTCAGATATTGTATGCATATTTTGCAAATCAAATGAATTTCATATCATTTATATTCACTCGGGATTCTTTTGCTTCAATTTCTAAAATTTAATAGCATAGTTTTTATCATTACATTTAGTCTTGCTATTACCCACTAATGTTAAATAATACTTGTTTTCCATGTACAACAGGGATATCAAGCTTTTCTTTTAAAATAAGTGGAAGTTTAAACAAAGTAACTTGGGTTAAATAAAGATATCAAGTAAAGAACAATAGGCCAGGCGTGGTGGCTCACGCCTGTAATCCCAGCATTTTGGGAGGGAGAGGCAGGCGGATCATCTGAGGTCAGGAGTTCAAGACCAGCCTGGCCAACATGGTGAAACCCTGCATATACTAAAAATACAAAAATTAGCTGGGCATGGTGGCATGGGCCTGTAATCCCAGCTATTCAGGAGGCTGAGGCAGGAGAATTGCTTGAACCCAGGAGGAGGAGGTTGCAGTGAACTGAGATCACACCACAGCAGGGGGACAGAGTGAGAATCCATCTCAAAAAAAAAAAAAAGGACAATATACTTAGTAAAGAGATATGAATGGAATTCTAAAAGTGATAAGTAAATGACTCAAGTTGGAGAAATCAAGCTCTAAGTGAGATAATTTCACACAATCAGTGCTTCTCTCTAACAGGTTTCATTTATATCGGGCATCTGATGTGTTCGGGACATGAAGGAGTGTAGGATGACCTATTTTCCAGTTAGAGTTAAGAGAAAACAGATGACTTTCCAAGATTCAAAGTCTTATTTTAGTTAATGGCAGAAAACAAATTTAAGTAACCACTCACTTATTGCTACTGCTCCCTTTATAGAAATCCTTGGGGTTTAATGACTTTTTAAAGTAGAACAAGTGCTACTGATTTGTCTCTAGGCACACTGCCAGCTTGGTTTGGATGGGAGGTAAAGGAATTTTCCTTTCACTGGGATATACACAGAATTACAAATAAAGTGGACACCAAGGGAAGGAGTAAAGAAGAGGAACGCATGAATGCACGTATAAGTCATATTAATAAACTATCACAAAAGTCAGTTCAGTGCTTCTCAAAATGTGGTCCATAGGCTCCCTTTCACAGAATCACTCAGGATGCTGGTTTAAAATGCTGATTCTTGGGCCCCACCACAGACATACTGAGTTAGTGAGAACCCAGGAAGATGCTTTTCTCATAGGCTTCCCGGATGGTTCTTAAACATAGGTTATTACTGATTTCATGTAGTACTTTTAAAAAAAACGTGCCAGAAGCCAAACAAAACAGTACCAAAAATCAATCTGAGAGTTTGTTTAGATGTAGGCAGTTCATTTCACTGCATCTGTGTATATTTCAATTGTCCCACAACTACATCCCAGTCAGAAAATCCTCTGAAACTAGATCCTAAAGTCCTCTAAAATGCCTGAGTACTAACACAGGTGTTTCTATGAGGGAACCTCCTGTTGATATTCCAGAAGGTAAACCACTTGTGATGAATGTGGGAGGAAAAACCAAGAGGAATGTCTGGTTATTTCTCAAAAATATTTAGCCACTAAAAAGAGCTATGCATTTTTCTTTTTCTTCTCTGTTGCAAACAAGCCCCTCTCTAGTAATGAAAAATAAGGGGTAAACACTCTGTAAAAGAAACCATACTGATTTAGTAATATGTCCATTCTGCTGTAACATGCTATTTTATCAAAAAGTATATTTTAAAACTGAAAGTTACAATGTTTCAGACTATATCTAAATTATTTTTCCTTTATGAATTTTAATAACAAATATCTCTTTAATAGCCACATTAAACTAAAATACCGAGGTATCTGTAAGCAACCAATCTATTCCAAATGGGATTACATCTAGATTTCATTCAAGAGTTCAGAAGCCTTTCTGACACACTCTATTCCTGGATAGAAAAGCTTAATATTATAAAGGCATCAATTCTCTCTTTATTAACATATATAATTCAGTAAGATTTTCTAACAAAATAACAGTGAGTTTTTTAATTGAGAAAATATTAAAATTTATTTGCCAAAACAAACCTAGAAATATTTTAAAAGAAAGACTAATAAGAATTATCCTTATCTAATATTTAAACATTTTATAATACTACCCTAACTGACAGAATAGCCCAGGAAGGATACCTAATATTTATTAAGGTCATTATAATATTTATTCAATACATAAATACATGATACAATATTTATCAGGCCCATTAAATGTATTTAGTAATGTAACAATCATAAACTACTCAATGAGGTAGATACTATTGTTCTTTCATTTAACATATGAAGACATTGAGGCATAAGATTAAATAATTTGCCCAAGGATACACAGATACTAAGCAAAGAAGCCAAGATTTGAAGCCAGATAATCTACAACTTGCTTTCCTAACCACTATAGCACTATACACTATAATGCCTCTCTTAGACTTCAACACATGATGAATTGAGTATATAAGGATGCTATTTTAAAATAGCTGGATAAGACGGCTTATTTAATACACAGTGTTGGGACAAATATTCAAAACATTTGTTTTGGTTTTCTCTAAAAAGCTATTCTCACTATATCACTCCTTTCACAAAAGTAATTTTAGATAAATCAAAGATTTTAATGTAAAGGAATAAAAGCATAACAGAAGAAAGCATTTTAAAGAATCTTAAATGGAAACTTTCTAAAACATTAAGTTCACAACCCAAAAACTAAAAAACTGATTCAAGATAATCATTTAAAATCCATTAAGAGTAAACAAATACATACTAATTCAAAAGAACAAACCAAACCACAAAAGCAGTATTTGTAACATAACCCACAAAGGGCTAATTCCATTCATCTACAAAGACTCCTTATATATCAATAAGAAAACAACAACTCAAAAAAAAAGCAAAGAATTTTATATGTGAATTATATCTCAATTTCTAAAAAGGACAAAGTACATCAAAAAGCAATTCATGGAAACATAAACACAAATAGTCAATAAACACCCCAAAATACGATCTTCCTCATACTTAATGATGTAAAAATTAAATAACATTTTTTAACTTTAAAGTAGACAAAAATTAAGACATTTGTAATATCCAAACAGATCTATACCATTTCACACTGAAAGGAACCAGAACTTCTTTCAGAGATTCCAGGTCTGGTGCACAAAATTAACAAATGAGCCTGGAAAAACTTGTCTACCAGAAAGCAAAGAAGCTACCAGTCACTACTAGTGTACTGCCAAAAGGACATGGGGTCTACTTGAAGGGGCTCCTACTGACCAAAAATTAGATTTTTTGAGCACTATAAAGAATAAAGACAGCAACGGACTAAAATATATAAAAAACAAAATGCACAAAAGCCATCGATCACCACCTCTGCAAGTTACTAGGGCACAAACTCATTAGTCTTAAAATTGGTAAAGGGAAAGAAAGTTAAACATTTATCTGTCTTTCCTATATGAACTAAGTAAATACTTGATGAAAGACCAAGTTCTTCAGTGAAAAATTCCAATTAGTAAATGCAGAATAATAATAGAATGTCACAAATTCTCTAAAGATAAACTGAGCCCTCTGTCCCAGGAGAAAAACGATATAGAGAAAATATCCTTTGGGACTATGGGACTTTTTTTTTTTTTTTTTTTTTACAATAAACCTCTAGCATTTGTAAATGTTTCAAAAATTAAATTATCTTTTCTATCACAATCATTACCATCATTAGCAAATGAATGCTTTTTAATCCTGTTTTTCATCCTGTCAATATTATAAAAAAAGCAGATAAACCCTGTTAACAAAGCAGTTATATGTCAAAGTCACTTTTCCCTAAAAGCAAGGTTCTATTTCCCAATGACTTCTACTTTCTAGTAGAAATCACATTACCAGTCACCAACAGTAGAGCAATATAAATTGTATTTCTTAATCTATCTGTATATCCTATAGGAAATATATGTTAAATTCAGTGTAAGGAATGATCAAATCATATGTACCTAACTGTTTTACACTGGAGACTGGGCATAAACTATTAAAGCCTTCCCTCATTCCGAAAAAGAAAAGGGTCAGAAAGCTGCTACACTCCTACAGATGAGACCAACAGAATGCTTACCCGTATTTTCCAAAGAGCGAAACCGTTGTTCCTCCTACAGGCACTGCTTTTCCGGGTCCATACACATCCCATATGGTGAGGGCCACTTGGGCATTCCTGGGCAGGTCAGGGTATTTTACTGGTAGTTTCAGCCATTCATTCCAGCTATGGAAATAAAGTTAACATAATTCAGAAATACATATATATATCTTTCTTTTAAATTAACAAACCACACAAAAAGTTTTGGCCAGAGGAGAAGGTTCCAAAAATGTTAAGTTAGTAATCTAAAAAATAATATGGCAGTCACCTCAATTTTGCTAAAGTCAACTTTCCATTTTAAATAAAAACGTAATTGTTTTAATAGAGCTCATGAAAAACAGCTCTGTTAAATTTTTTAATCAAGAAACTCAGAAAATACCAAGACACCAGAGAATATAATGGAGGAAAAAACCTGGGAAAACATTTCAACCTGTTAGAACTTTTTAAACAAACTGTGATTTTCTTTAACCACTCTTCAAAACCCAATTTTACATTATGAAGACAAAATAATCAAAATTACTCATACTCAAAAGCACTTCTGAGAATAAATCAGGAAAAAAAAGCAATCAAAACAAAACCTCAAAGTAGAAAATCTACCTTTATCACATGAAGTTACCAGACTGCTCCAGACAGATATGTGACTTATGTGAGAATTTTCTGTTCCTCAAATGATTTCATTAATACTGATAACATTAAGCTATTAGTACTTTATGCTTTCAAAGCACATCTGTATGTATTCTTTCACTAAGGAATGTTTGTTAATAATAATACAGTTAATGACACCACAGCTTTTTTTTAACCCTCTATATATTTATGTAAATTTTCTTATACATATAAACCTCACACTGTATTCATTTGATAATTTCAACCCTCTTCAAGAGGAGCTGGCTTTTAAATTCCAAAAGAATACTGTGCCAACAATAGGCCAAACTAATACCTAGCAGACACATAGAATTCTATTTCTGTTTACTCAAAATTATTTGTTCACTCAAAGTTATTATCTAAGGGACATATCCTAGTCTATGTTAAATACATCTGTATTGCTAAAACATTTAACAAAATTTCCAAAAACTTAAACAACAAATCATTTATATATACCATATAAATTAGAGATGGCTATCAATTTCAAGAAAAAAAGAGTTATTAAATCCTTTTCTTCTATGAAATACTTTTTTAAAAAAAAATCACCTGCTTAAGAAAGCCAGTATCTACTACAGATAGGCTCAAACAACTAAATAAAATTATCTAATTACTAGCCACATGGTAGGGGAGGCTAAAAAGAAAAACACTAAGCAGTGCCATCTTTTGCCAATGAATAAACCACAGAAGTTAATTAACACTGGCTAAAGTTGAAGACAACAATAAGCGATAACATCCAAAATAATATTTTGGATATTATCCAAATTTCTTTTTGCATAATACTGTGAAATTTCTTATTCTGTATTCTGTCCTTTAATGACTATGAGACACCACCAATGACCAACTAATCATTTGTCTCAAACCTTTTGCTATCCAACACCAGGCAACAACACCTCTTTCAATCAAAGCAACTGCACTTAATATGTTTTATATACTAGGCTTCTGCAGAAGAGTTCTTTTGAAAAAAATGATCCTACTTTGGGAGGCCGAGGTGGGCAGATAGATCACTTGAGGTCAGGAGTTCAAGATGAGCTTGGCCAACATGGTGAAACCCTGTCTCTACTAAAGATATAAAAACCAGCCGGGCATGGTGGCGCACACCTGCAGTCCCAGCTACTTGGGAGGCTGAGGCAGGAGATCACTTGAACCCAGAGGGTGAAGACTGCAGTGAGCCAAGTTCATGCCACTGCACTCCAGCCTGGCGACAGACCAAGATGCCATCTCAAAAAAAAGAAAAAAGAAAAAAGAAAAAAATGATCCTTCGGTTAAGAAGTCTGAAAACTGCTCTAGATATTCTAGAAGTTATAGAAAAATCTAGTCAGACACCAAAAAGGTATATATTTTGGACACCACTTTGTTCTCTTCCTCTTCATGAATCATCCCTACCCCATCTGCTAACCCTCATTAACCTTAAGATTACATTCACTTGGCAACAATCAAAACATCACAAGATTGCAAAGCCTAAATCTGGATGGCCCAATCCCCACCAGGTACCGCCATCACTGCATACCATTGTGCTAGCACTCGAATCTGATTAAAATACTTCTGAATCCTAACTTTGTAATTTTTGAATTAGATTGTATTATATGTCTCTCTAAAGCCATTTTCAAAACCTTTATGAGACAATGTGAAATATAAGTGTTCTTAAAAATGTAAACTACTTCCCTAAAGAATAATATTCACATAAGAAAAAAACTTAGAAATTTGCAGTACATACACCTAAAAATAAGAATTTACCTAAAGTGTAATTAAAGAAAGTACAAGTGTCCCTCATGGGATCTCTTAGTGTAGGAAAGAATAGGACATGATATGATAGACTTGAATAAATTTCGGATGAGTTCCTCATTATTAGAACTCTCACAACTCACTATCAGAAAGTCAGAAATCAAACAGATTTCAATAATTTAGAATCTCATACTGGCCCTAAAATACTACCTGAACTAAGGAATGAAAAATTTGGATAGCAAGAGATCCCTTTATGATCTAATTTCTTCTTTCCAAGGTTTATAGAATATCTCTTTTAAGCAAATACTTATAAAGAATAAGGACTATTTAAAGTTTTTACCTCCACTCATTCTAGGATGGCAAGTTTTGTTTTGATGAATTACCAATAAATTCAACTTTCGAATACTAAAGAGCAAGATGTATAAAATATGCAAATGTTTTCTCTTAGTCTCCTAAAGACTATTCTTTTTTTTTTTTGAGATAGAGTCTCGTTCTGTTGCCCAGGTTGGAATGCAATGGCTCATTCTCAGCTCACTGCAACCTCTGCCTCCTGGGTTCTGGCGATTCTCCTGCCTCAGCCTCCCAAGTAGCTGGGATTACAGGCACCTGCCACCATGTCCAGCTAACTTTTGTATTTTTAGTAGAGAGGGGGTTTCACCATGTGGGCCAGGCTGGTCTTGAACTCCTGACCTCAGGTGATCCACCTGTAGAGTATTTTTTTTAAAAGCCTATTCCACGGTATTTTATCAAAAATAAGGTGTTTTTCTAAATCTATTGTCTACATAGCTTAGAAATTTTAATTTCAAAGTCGTTTTAAATAATTTTAGAGTACTTTCAAATACTTTCATAATTTAAAAACTACAAACTTTAAAAATTCAAACTTTTAGAAATCAAACATAGGAGTTTTTATATTCTTGCAAATATATAATATAAAAACTAATGCAGAGAAGAGTTGGCAAATGGGAGGAGGAGGAGAAAACCTTTAGTCTTCTAACTGAGAATTTGCTTTTGCTGTAATTTCCTTTTTTGTCTAGTCATGCAACAGAAGCCACTATACATTTTTCCTTACCAAAATGTTTTTGGCCTTCTAGACCTAAATTTGTTTTAACTCTCTTGTGAGTAATAGGTAACCTCAAAAATCTAATTAAAGCTTTGAGCTCTGTCCCTGAAAAAGTACACAAAACACAAAATTCTGCATACACCTTCAGGGGTTTGAAGACTTCCTGATTCCAGTCTAAGAATCTCTGATACAATTAAGGAATTCTGCTCCATTGTTTTAAGTGTGATGATGATGATACTGTAGTTATGCTTTAAAAACAAATAATACAGAAATACAGTTAAGGTGTTATAACGTTTCAGGTTTGTTACAAAATGGTGAGAATACAAGATTGGTCATGAGTTAACAGTAGGTATATAACAGAAACTTAGGCGTTCACTGTATTATTCTATGTTTGTAGGTTTAAAATTTTCCAGAATAAAAAGTATTAAGTATATATATATTTTTTACGTGTGTGTGTATATCTACATACACATACACACATACCTATATACATACATATATCTATATACACACACATATATATAGATATACAGATAGATAGACTAGATAGACAGATATCTCTCCACAAAAGACTACTGAAGAATTTACACCATTAAAATACTTGGTTTTGATATGGCCAGATCACCAGAGTTCAGGCTTCTGCTCTCTGAAAACCCTTTCCAGCTACACTGGGTGGCACCTGGGACACACAGGGTTGAATCCTCTACGGCACAGTCTGGCTGTCCATGTGGTCACATCCTGTCTTTCAGCATACAGCCTGTGCATCCTACACTGAGCCTACCAGAGTGCTGAATAACACTCACTGATCAAACATCAGAACTGCACTATATAATCTATCAAATAAGAAGTGTCAAGAAGTCAGATTAAGGATCCACAATGGGCCGGGCGCGGTGGCTTACGCCTGTAATCCCAGCACTTTGGGAGGCCGAGGCGGGTGGATCACGAGGTCAGGAGATCGAGACCACGGTGAAACCCCGTCTCCACTAAAAATACAAAAACTTAGCCGGGCGCGGTGGCGGGCGCCTGTAGTCCCAGCTACTCGGAGAGGCTGAGGCAGGAGAATGGCGTGAACCCGGGAGGCGGAGCTTTCAGTGAGCCAAGATCGGCGCCACTGCACTCCAGCCTGGGCTACAGAGCGAGATTCCGTCTCAAAAAAAAAAAAAAAAAAGGATCCACAATACTCTTCTGAAAAAAACAGGAACTTCATGTTCATTATATTTACCCTGCATCTTGACAAGGTCTTGCTAATGTGCCATGCTGAATAAACTATTAATCTAAATAAATTAGTTTCATATGTAAAATAATAATAAAAATTTTATCTGAACAGATGGCAATAGATCTCTAAAAATCTGAGCTCCAAACATCAGGTTGGACAATATATCAGACTATCCAGAAGTATTTATGAGTTCAAGAGCACATGATGGTAAAGAATTTTAAAATGCCACAGACGTGTTTTTGTTTTTGGTCATGTAAATCAGTCAAGTGCTTATCAAAATGTCAATATGCTAAATACAAACAAATCCATTTCTATTTCAATTGCGGTTATAATACTGATATGCATAATACTTTATCTGAGTATGTTTCTACTTCAAATGATTTGATCAATGCCTATGGGTATTAAGAAATTCCTCTATAATCCTACTAAATTATACTTGCAGCATCCATAAAGAAAGGTAAGAACAGTCTGGAACATACCATATGCCAGAAAAAAACTTACTTCCATCTTGTACTAAATGCTTTGTAGGATGTTCTCACTGGCAAGGCCAAAGGCTTCCCTTCTGCAAAAACTTGACAAGTAACATAAAGATCAGAGCATGTCTCTTGGTATAGTCCTGAAAACTTCAACATTGGGTCTTCTAGGACAGCTTTATAACTCTTTTGTTCTCTCTTCCCTTCCAAGCTTCCTCTGAAAGCACAAGAGCAACAATGTTTTAGACATGAATTTTTTAAGCATGTACATATATACATAAGTACTAAGCATGTACATATATGCATAAGTACTAAAAAGAGTTTACCTTTGTGTTAAGGTGTGCTACCTAAACAACATTTTCCTGTATATGAAATTAATGTCATTTTTATATATGATAAGGGTTTCTTAAAATCCTAACATACCTAATATCAGTCCCACCTTCGTCAACACATTTCTCTATTTTATACTTCTGAATTTTAAATCCTGCCACCAACCCTTGATCTACCCTCTGGAAGTCACCAGCTTTCTAGGACTTGGTTTCATTTTCTTCATTTCAAGTTGACCACATATTCATCTATTCTTTCAGGAAACATTTACTATAGTAGACAAAGAAGCCCAGCAGAAAGAAAAGATAAGCAATACAGTATTACAATAAAATATTAAGTCATTGCTTCTGGGGAGAAAAATTTACTTTTAACTGCATGTTTTTATTCTACTCTTTCCATTTTTTTTTTTACTATGCATATGCATTGTCTGATCATTTCTTTAAAAAATAGTGGTATAAGTCATAAATAGATATGCACAGGATACTATCACAGAGGGAGGAACATTTTTTAGACATCAAGATTACATCAGATACTGTGCCAGGCATTTTATATTTTCTTTCTTACACAATTTTCACCATATTCTCATTTTATAAATGAGGAAACAGAGACTTATAAACTAAACTCATTATCCAAAGTCACAAAGTAAGTAACAGAGCTGAGAATAAACACCAGGGCAGGGAGGCCAAAGCCAATATTCTTCCCATTACAGCAAGATAAATCAGAGTCTCAAGAGTACTTAGGCTGGCATGGGGAAGGGACTTAGTACCCCAGATAGATGTCTGAAATGATCCTGAACAATGCATGAGAGTTGAAGCAAAAGAAGCAGAACGTCATCCCAAAGGGAAAGGCGACAGAGCGAGACCCTGTCTCAAAAAAAAAAAAAAAAGGGACCTTTTTTTGGCTTTTTCTTTATTTTTAATGTTCAAACACTTCAAAAAATGCATTCATATATCCAAGAAATATTGAGCATCAAGCTGAAGGAAAGCCCTTTATCAATACTGATCCCGTATAAACTACTAGTGGTGTATGCTATGGAAAATACCTTAAATGACTGTATAAAGTATCATACAAAGGTACAAGGTGGTTGTTGACATATTACTTTTACCACCACCACCACAAACTAAAAGGTAAAGGATTTGTCAGCGAATAAGGGACTTCTGAAAATAAAATGAAACCATCATTCAAAGGTACATCGGACAATTGAGAAAATTTATCTATCACTTACTGCAGGCCTTTGACTGACACATATTTGTTGAATATTAACTGAACATGCACAAGAAATGTTTATTAATTATGGATGATGCTGTGGTCAATAATTTGTGATAGCTTTGACAACACTCCTACATGACGACCTTAAAAGGGACATAATTTCCAACTCTGTCTTGTGCATCCCTCGTCATTATACCGGTTCCACTATCCTTATCTCAAGATATCACGCCCTTGACCTTTACTTCAGCCGTGGTGCCCCAAAGTTTTCCTGCGAAGACTCTTTTCTCCTATCTTCTTGGTACCTTTGCAACTGGAACCCTCACCTTCGACTTACTCCCAACTTCCCTGACTAAACACTGCCATACTACCCAAAGATTCACTCTAGGCCTCTATCACCTCCCGTGCTAATACACCATGTGCTCATCTTATTCTCGACTATCGCATCTGCCTGTGTCTACCTCTCCATAATTTCTGAAGCCTTCATTCCACCCTACAAGCCCCGTTCCAAAATAAAGATCGTCCTCTTTCTTACGACGAGACTTGATTTCTTAATTTACAATGAAATAGTAATAAACTCTCAAAAGGCTGAACAGCAAAACCTTTAAAGACTGTAAAATACAGTGGAACTTAAGGGCTATTCCTACTGCTGTGCTTCTCACAGGGACCACGTATTAAATCCTTTTCCAAAAGAGCCCCTTTCCACAATCCACTCTCTCCCGCCTCCCTGGCTACAGCTCTCTCAGCCGCCCCCAATCTGGGCCTTGGGATGAGTCACGTACTTTCTCCCTCCCACTCCCAACAGGCCCCTGCCCCCACGTCCCTACGCCCCCAGCAATCCCACTCCCTGTCCTGAGGGTTCTCTTACATCTTAAGCTGGACGTTGATATCCAGGTCACAACTATAGATGTAGTGAAACTTCTCTGCTTCCCCCATCGCACCGTCTGCAAAGGTACCACCTACAGCGGGAACTTCAGCACAGGAAAAACAACATAAATGAACCAGCCGAGCCCCACAGCACGAGAACTTCCGGTTCCGCCCCCGCCGGCAAGCCGCCAATCCCCGCCTGGAGCGAGTTCCGACGCGACGGAACTTCCCGCCGAAACAACTCTTCCGCGCATGTGCATAAGGCGCCCACCATCTTGCTTAAGGGTGAATGTGTACGGGAAACGCCTAATCTGGTTACATTCCAGTTTTCCTGTCTTGACAGCACTTTTTTTTTTTCTTAAAGAAAAAGAGACGCTATCATTTGCGCTTGAGCTGTACCTTAAAGAATACGAAAGAAAATTCAATTCAAAAAGAATTATAACAGCTTTCACTGGCTGCCGGCTAAACAGGTTACAAGCACAAAAATTGGAATTTTACTAAGTTTAAATTCCAGTGGCCTTCCCAAAAATTGTAGCACTGATTTGCTATCTCAAGCAAGGATTTTCTCTTTCTGCTCTAAAGAGTAGAGAAAGGACTAAATAGAGAATACATAAATCTGAGTTTTATGTTGTCAATATTTATGCTACTTTGGACATAATACTTGCGTGCATGTTTAAACTGGGAATATTCAAATTCACGTAGTTTCAAGCCCTAACCCAAGTTAGAATCTAGAGGCCTCCTGTAATAACTTAGAATACAGATCTCTAAACCCTCTGAGCTCCTATAATGTTTGTTTTTATAATTATTATAATCTAAAATTGTAATATTCCCTTCCAATTAGATTGAAAACTCTTGGAAGGTAAGACTAGTGTGCCATTTACTTCCGTGTCTTGCCCCCCTAGCTGTCTAACACATTGCTGAGTTTAATACTTCCTACTTATTGGTTATTAATGATGATATTGAATGAAAGTCTGCATTTTCTATGGCTTTATTTATTTTTTCTTTTCTTTTTCTTTTTTTTTTTTTTATTTGAGATGGAGTTTTGCTATTGTCACCCAGGCTGGCGCGATTTCGGCTCACTGCAACCTCCACCTCCTCGGTTCAAGCGATTCTCCTGCATCAGCCTCCCAAGTAGCTGGGATTACAGGCACCCGCCACCCAGTTCGGCTTATTTTTCTATTTTTAGTAGAGACGGAGTTTCACCATGTTGGCCAGTCTGGTCTCAAACTCCTGACCTCTGGTGATGTGCCTGCCCCAGCCTCCCAAATTGCTGTCTATGTCATTTCTTTTTTGTGTCTTTTTTTGAGACGGAGTTGCTCTGTTGCCCAGGCTGGAGTGCAGTGCCGTGATCTCGTCTCACTGCAAGCTCCGTCTTCCGGGTTCATGCCATTCTCCTGCCTCAGCCTCCCAAGTAGCTGGGACTACAGGTGCCCGCCGTCACACGCGGCTAATTTTTTGTATTTTTAGTAGAGACTGAGTTTCACCATGTTAGCCAGGATGGTCTGGATATCCTGACCTCGTGATCCGCCCGCCTCGGCCTCCCAAAGTGCTGGGATTACAGGCGTGAGCCACCGCACCTGGCCTATGTCTTTATTTCTAAGTGCTGCATTTTAAGACGGACATCACTAGAGTATGTGCAAATTAGCGTAATTAGAATGTTGAGGGATTAGAAAAAAAATATTTCAAAGAAAGGGTGAAAGGTGTGAGGCTGTTTAACCTGGAAAGGGGAAAAAAATGGCTAATGCAGAATGTTTTACACAAAATAAGTTCTCAAAAATATTTATGGAGGCAAGAAAAGGATTTGGGTAGAATAAGGAAAAACATGATAGTTATCCTCCTATAACTTAAAGTTTAAACAAAAAGAGAGCACCTTTGATTTGTTCCTAAGAATAACTGCCACCAATGGTTGGAACTTACAGGAAATGTAATTTCAACAAACAATACAAATTGAACTTTCTAATTATCAGAGCCATGCAACAGTAACATTGTTGTCACAAGTACTCTGTTTAAGGCAAACTCCAGCAATGAGTGTGAGATTTGATGTGAAACTTCAATCTTGAATAAAATATTGACAATGTGTAAAGGACTAAATTATCTGATCCCAGTGGTGAATAAATTACTTTCGTTATATAATGGTATTTAATGTATAAACCTAAGATAATATTATATACATATACAACCAAACGAATTTACAAATTAACTATAAAAATTTCAAATTAACAATCTTAATATAACAGATAGTGGGATTTTTTATGGAAACTATTGTTTGCAAAATGATTATGGAATATAGTGTTGACTACTCTTATAGGACTGATTCTTTGAAATTCAGCACGTCTATACTGCTGTATTCCACATGGCAATTTATTTTTCTAGCCTCTTTTTTCTATTCAAATAACTATGAACTCTTCATTAGTATAACCACCATAATGTATTCTGGCTTTATCTTGGCTACAACACATCTTTCTGTTTTAAACCTGACTTTGTCCTTTTCTCATTAGCTTGTAACAATTAAAGTAACTGATTGTTTCCAAAACAGTTGCAAACACAACACAGATAAAAGCATGAAAATCAAATGTCAGTACTTAGTTATAAGATATTGACTCACAGAACCCAAGATAGATTTAACTTTTTAAAGATTATCAAGAGAAAAAAAAACATTAAAAATGTATTATAGAGGGATCTCAGAAAACTTGGCTGTAATTGTATTAAATATGTTAATACGTCAAAGAAAACTAATGTGGCAACAAGGAGCAAGATTTTGGTAAGTAATGGAAGGATGGAAAGAATTATTATAGAAACCAAAACTGTCAGTGCCTTTTGTACCATAGGTCAGGGAAGTGTTGGTTGGTAGACTTCAGTATCAGAATTCAATTAACAAGGCCATCTCTGTAAGAGAAAAGGAAGCCTTAAGCATCTTATTTTGAAAGGAGAGGAATGATTTTTTTCCTTCCCATGTGATTTTCACGAATCATGAATATAACATACACTTACAATTATGGGATACAATTTGCATTGCAAGAGTCCACAGTGGCCTGTCTGCAGAAAAATAGCTTATAGAAATAGGTGTTTTCTTGGTGTGGTAGGCTATTCCAATGATTATCATATGATCCATTATTTAATTTTCCCTTGGAGTTGCAGTTTTGGCTTTGTGCTTCTTTTGCCTTCTTGTTTCAATTTCTAATTTAATTTTTCTAGTAACCAATTTTAATGATGGCTTAGAAATGAGTTGATTGTCCCTCCCTTCCTTCCTTCCTTCCTTCCTTCCTTCCTTCCTTCCTTCCTTCCTTCATTTCTTTCCTTTCCCTGAATCAAAGTTTTGCTCTGTTGCCCAGGCTGGAGTGCAGTGGTGCAATCACAGCTTACTGCAGCCTCAACCTCCTGGGCTCAAGCAATCCTCCCACCTTAGCCTCCTGAACAGCTCGGATTACAGCACGCACCACCGTGCCTGGCTACTTTTTAAATTTTTTTTTTTAGAGATAGGGTCTTACTATGTTGCCCAGGCTGATCTTGAACTCCTGGGCTCAAGCAATCCTGCCTCCTCAACCTCCCAAAATTTTAGTATTACAGATGTGAGCCACCATGCCCGACCTCCATTTCTTCAATTGCCCAGGACTGACATAATGATAATCAGGTTTATTTTTGCCAGTTTCTATGACCCAATTTATTCTCTTTGCTTGGAAATTTTTTTAAATGCAGTGATAACTTTACAAAGTAACCATCTATTACTGAGCTCCCATCAAGAATAAATGAGCATGATGCTGTGAGATTAAATCTATCTCATAATTCATTTTTTTCTAATTAAAAAAATGCCTTTGTAAGTTTTCTAATAACTGTGTTTTAGAACTCAATCACATGCTAGAACAGACAACAGTGCTAAGGTACTTGAAAAATCCTAACTAATAATTCAAAAGTCTTGGCCATTTCTCAGCTGACAATGTGAAAAAAGATGGGCTTAGTGAATATCCATGAATGATCCTAATGCAGGAACCCCCAAGGCCTGGGTCAGGGGGTCCATTCAGAAAGGTAATTTATATAGCTGCAAAAGGGAAAGAATAAAAGCATAAGTTATTCTGAAAAATAATAAAATTATACTTGCATATGTGTTCCTTTGTAATATCTCTGTTACATAACAACAAAGCTCACCAGTCTTGGGCATTTCTTTATAGCAGTGTGGAAACGGACTAATAATCTGGGTTTCTTATTGTGTAAGCAATAATTATGTTTACAAATTAAGCCACTTTCATTTTTTAAAAATCTTTCTGTTACATACAGCTGGAAGCATGTAATTCCTAACACGGTGTTAAAAGATGTTTCATGTTCTGGCTCATGTGGCACTGTTCAAGCTCTCTAGACTTAGTGTAATCAAGAACTCTAGGCCCTATCAAGTTCAGACCTTTTAAAAACTGTGCTAGGCTCTGGGAAAGTCTCCATTTTTCTTCCTGACTCCTACCAAAGGAACTTCTATTAGACTTATGCATTGCAAGCCTAAGATTACTCCTTCAAGGAAGCCTCTTCTGATGCCACCTTCCTCCCACAACACTAGTTAAACCAAGTCACTCAAAAATCTATTCCTCCTCGTATTCTTCTTTCACAGCACTGCCAAGAGTGTCTGTCATAGTGGTTTGGTTGATTGCTGTCTGACCCACTAGACTGTGAGCCCTGTGAGGAAATAGTTTGTGTCAATTTTATTTACTACTTATTATGGATTGAATGTTTGTGCTCTCCAAAATTTACATGTTAAAATTAAATCCCCGATATTAAGATATTTGGAGACAGGGCCTTTAGGAGGTAATTAGATCTTGAGGGTGGAGCTGTCATGAACTGGTTTAGTATCCTTATGAAAGTTGGCCAGAGAGCTCTCTTGCATTCTTGCCTTGTGAGGATACAATGAGAAGTCAGCAGTCTGCAACCCTGAAGAAGGCCTTCACCTGAACCCAACCATGCTGGCACCCTGATCTCAGATATCTAGCTGCTAGAAATGTGAGAAATAAATGCTTGTAGTTTAAGCACCGCCCCCCCACTATGGTAATTTGTTATAGCAGCCTGAGCAGACTAATATACCACTTACCATATTGTCTACTTTAGTTCCTGGTGTAGAACACATGTTGAAAATAAGGAAAGTAGGAAATAAAATAGCACTTGAAAAACAACTATCTTTCATGTTAGGTGATTTTCTATGTATTATTATTTCAACAAATTCGTGAAGTAAATGTTATTACCCTATTTTATAGAAAGTAATTGTCACGTAGGTTGGATGATTTGTATATGAATAGTAGCTAATCATAGTGGCAAAACAGTTATATATGACTTCAGAAGGCATGACATTTTTATCAAACTATGAGGGAATGTTTCAGACTAATCCTGAACTTTTTATCATAGAAAATAAATGATTAATTCCAGTATTTTTTTAGTGTCCTTCGAGTCATCAAGCACTGCCATTGGTCCCTCTGCCTCTTTATAGATGATATTCTTAGGCAAGCATCTTGACTCATTGCAGATTAGCCCCATGCAGAGAGGATATTTGGGTTCACTCAGCATCTTGCAGGTCATTTATTTATTCAACAAATATTTACTAAGTACCTAAAATATGATGCCAACTACAGCAGCAGTGTACTAGACATTGGCTTCTTCAATCTCACTGGGGAGAAAATAGCTTCCCCTTCTGTGTGGAGTGCTGCTGTTATCCCTCTGTGTGTGTTTTCTATGTCCTCATGCAACCTATCCTATCAGATCATAGGTTAGAAATAATTTTATTTAATTTTTCCTGTAAATATTGTGGGATGACAATGACTTTATAAACATTTCTAAGAACTCACAGTTATCAGGAAACCCATTGCAATGAGTGTATCTTCAGCCTGCATTAAGTTTGATCTGCAGTTCTGGTCTGTGTTCGCTCTTATGCTTTTACAAGCTTCACAGGACAGAGGTGCTGCTACTATTTGTATGGTACTTCTTATTGCCTGGATCTGTGTGCAGTTGTACTTGTGCATGAAAATGCAATCATTGAAACGCTACTGACCAACACTCAGACTTGTGAGTCTATAGGCAGCAATTAGTGGCACAAATAATTCTCCAATCCCCGGCATCATTCTAAGTTACTTTGCCACCTGTGCAGATTCCATAAGTGCCCAGGGAAACAGTGACAGAGGCCCGAAGAAGAAGGAAAGATTTTTACTGTATCTTAGGAATTTACCTTTAATAATAATAAAAAAGAACAAAATGCTTATGTAAACACTAAAAGACTTAACCCTGGAATGAAAAAAAAAAGAAAAAGAAAAAGGGAGAAAAAGAAGAATTGTTCTCTTAAGAATCTGCTTGGATTTAAGCTGTGCATTAGTTTAAGAATTCTGAAAGTTAACACTCCTCTCAAGAAGAAAGGAGTGCTTGTTGGGCTGGAGGTAAGATTTGGGAGGAGAACAGAGAAAGACTCAAATGAAGAGAATGTATGTAACAAATAAAACACTGGGGCTTCCATCTTCTCAGAGAAGCCACTCAAACCAAGCTGAAGGAGTGGAACTCTGTCTCTCTTTCTGTCTAAAGATGAAAGAAAAGTGTTCTATACCAGTGCTCTTCACAGCAATTAAGAGGAAATGGAGGCTTTCCAGGAACTCATAATACGTAGGATTGGAGCAAAGTTTTAGTTGTTTTGAAATTATTACTTTTTACGTGTCTCTCAGTGTTTGTTTGAGGATATCATTTCTGAATAATATCCTCTCTCTTATGCTATATTCAGATTGTGTCTCTATATTCACCTATGGTGGTATAGTTGATTCTTATTCCTTGTGGTAGGTATGTTCTATAAAGTCACAGTAAACACTGAATTAGCAAATACTGAACTGCTGCTAGGGGCATATAGGATTACATTCCTGCTAGTCTCTGGTAATAACATTTTCATTAATAAATACATAAACGTGTTTTCTGTGTTTTCATATAAAGGCAATTTATTTAATATATATTGTTTATTTATTAACATTGAATTCATGCACTATAACTCATACCTGAATGAAGCCTGTGTGCCAGTTTTTCTCCATAAGGCACATCACAGCTTTCTGGCACTTAGGAACACCAGAGGGCGCTTCTATCACCGCGTTTAGAGGATGTTTTAAATGAAATCACCCATGAAAAGCATAGAAATGCAAATATATATGGCTGGGCACAGTGGCTCACACCTGTAATCCCAGCACTTTGGGAGGCCGAGGAGGGCGGATCACGAGGTCAGGAGATCGAGACCATCCTGGCTAACACGGTGAACCCTAGTCTCTACTAAAAATACAAAAAATTAGCCAGGCGTGGTGGCAGGTGCCTATAGTCCCAGCTACTTGGGAGGCTGAGGCAGGAGAATGGTGTGAACCCGGGAGGCGGAGCTTCCAGTGAGCCGAGATCGTGCCACTGCACTCCAGCCTGGGCGACAGAGTGAAACTCTGTCTCAAAAAAAAAAAAACCAAGAAAAAAAGAAATGCAAATATATGACACTGAATAAACTTCCCGAAATATACTTATTTATAGTATGAGAGTCGAAACAACAAGGCAGAATCTCACCTTGTTTGGCCTCAGCTGGGAACATGCACATCAGACTTAAATTTTTCCCTCTGCCTCTGTGCACATGTCCATAAATGGCCACAAGTATTGATTTTGGCGTTACAAATAGATTTTAGTGAGCAGTTGAATTCACAATTATGGAATCTGTGAATACTGAGAATCGACTATATTTATTCTTAGAAAGAAACGAAGAGCTCTCTAGACCAGTGTGCTTATGATTCACTAGGGAATCTGACCAAAATGAAGATTCTGATTCAGTAGGTGTGGACTTATTCAGGAGACCTGAGAGTTTGTTACTAATGAGTGAGCCTAAAACTGCCTTGAGTAGTGTTAATCTCTATTTCCCATTCCTTTTCATTTAGAGACACAGAAATTGAATCCTGTAGAGATTAAAGTAAATTGTCAGGGTCATGCTGATAACAATAGAGTTGAAACTTGACTACAGTTTTCCAGAAGACTTCATAGAGGAGATGGACCTCTGTGATGCTAACAGGCACCAAGTTAAGTTAATGGTTAGGGCATCCTAGGAAGCTGTGACCTGCTTTGGCTGTTCTCTGCTTTTTCTTTCTCCATTCCTTTTCCAAATCTCTTTGAGTTTCTTGAAGGCTACCTCTAAGATATGGCAGGTCTTAAGACTTCTTTAAAAGAAACAGAGTTCTTTTCAACAACTCCATGTGGCAAAGAAAAAAAACATAAAAGAAGCAGTTTTCTGATAGGATTTCTAATAAGCTCAGATAAGAGTTCATTCCATTCTTTCCATAATGCCTACATTCTACTACATAGCCCAATGAGTTTGACCCCTCCCCTGTTCAAAACCCTTCAATGGCTAATCACACGTGATGGAATAGAAATTAAGTCTCCTTGCTGGGACCTCTTCATCTTCCACATTCTCTCTTTAGCCCCCTTTTGGGGTATTGTTTTCTACCACTTCTCAGCCTGGACTCTCTGCTTGTGTTCTAGCCCACTGCAGTTAGCCATGCAACTCGTATTTCACCACTTATCTGTTGCTTATGTTCCATAGTCTCCCTAAAAAAAAATTCTTTTCCTCTTAGTGCCACTTACGTCAAGAATCATTCTCATTCCTTTCAGCTCTCCTGGATCTTCAGTCACAAATTTTCAAAACTACTAGATATCTTTAAAAATCCTACATTTATTGGCATGGATATGTGTGTGCATTTGTTATCTTGTATAAGTAGCCTGGAGACAAAATTAATTTGTCTTTGTATTTTCCACAGCATAATAACGTGCACATTTATTATTCTACCTGCATTCATTAACTCTTTCAACAAATATTTAGTTGTTCAAATCTGCCAAGGGCCAGCCATAGAACTGGAAAGAAAATATTTAATAGACACATATAAAAATAGCCTCTGCTATTTCTGAATTACAGCTTCATAGGGAAGGCAGAAAGCTAAAGAAGTATAGTCTATCCTCACTATTCATGGTTTCTGTATTTGTGAATTTGCCTATTCTCTAAAGTTTATCTGTAATCCAAAAACCAATACTCACAGTGCTTTCGGGTCATTCACAAATATGTGCAGAGCAGCGAAAAGTTTTGAGTAGTCTGACATGCATATTCTTAGCTGAGGTCAAACAGGGTGATACTCTATCTTCTTGTTTCAGCCCTCATACTCTAAGTGTCCTTTCACTTTAAGTGTACTTTCAGCAGTCAATGTAGTGCCACTTTTTTTCTTTGCATTTTTGTACTTTGTGTTGGTGATTTCACTGTTTAAAATAACCTTCAAATGTACTACTGAAATGTTCTCTGGCATTCCTAAGGGTAAGACGGCTGTGATGTGCCTTACAAAGAAAATACTTGTGTTTGATAACCTTCATTCAGGCGTGAGTTATATTACTGTTGGCCATGAGATTGATGTTAATAAATCAACAATATATACTAAGTAAGGTGCATGTAAACAGAAACATACATGAAATAAGGTCACATATTCATTGTTTAATGAAAATGTTGTGACCAGAGGCTTGCAGGAATTTGACTGTGTATTTCTCCTGGGAGCAGTGGTTCAGTATTCACTAATTCAGTATTCACAACTACTTTTCAGAACATAACTACCACAAATAACCAAAGCCATCTATAATTAGTTATGGTATGTGTAGAAGGTGATATAATATTCCATGGGAGCACATCAGAATGGTACTTTACATTTGTTGGGGGCAGGTGCAACAAGGAAGGTTTTACAAATGAAGAAAGGATGAAGCAGTGATCTGAAGATTAGTAGAAGTTAGCTAGATGACTGGAGAGAAACATAAATGGGGAGGAAGAAAGAAAAGCATTCAAGGCAGAAGAAATAGCCTGGATACACCAACAGAGGATGACTCAAAAGAAACACAACACGGTGAAAAGGGAATGTATTAGTTAGCTAGGACTGCCACAACAAAGTACCATAAACTGAGTGCCATAGCAATAGACATGTATTGCCACATTACTCTGGAGGCTGGAAGTCTAAGATCAAGCTATTATCAGGTCAATTCCTTCTGGATACTATGAAGAAGAATCTGTTTCATGTCTTTCCCTTAGCTTCTCGTGGTTTGCTGGCAATCTTATGTGTTCCCAAGTTTACAAATGAATCATCCCGATCTCTGCCTTCATCTGCACATGGTGTTCGCCCTGTGTATCCTTGGGTCCAAATTTTCTCTCTTTATAAGGAAACCAGCCATATTGGATTAGGCATCCACCCGACTTCAGTATGACCTTATCCTAACTAATTACATCTGCAGTGATCCTATTTCCAAATAAGGTCACATTATGAGGTAACTGTGATTAGGACTTCACCATAAAAATTTGGAAGGGGACATAATTCAAAGAGGGAGGAAACCCACAAAAGAGGGTGGAAAGTTGGGGCCGGGGGCGGTGGCTCATGCTTGTAATCCCAGCACTTTGGGAGGCCGAGGCAGGCGGATCACGAGGTCAGGAGATCGAGACCACGGTGAAACCCCGTCTCTACTAAAAAATACAAAAAATTAGCTGGGCGTGGTGGCGGGCGCCTGTAGTCCCAGCTACTCGGAGAGGCAGAGGCAAGAGAATGGCGTGAACCCGGGAGGCGGAGCTTGCAGCGAGCCGAGATTGCGCCACTGCACTCCAGCCTGGGCGACAGAGCGAGAATCCGTCTCAAAAAAAAAAAAAAAAAAAAAAAATTGGGTGGAAAGTTAAGAGGAGCTAGTGGTTAGGAAATAACTCTAAAAATTTTGGACTTCAGCTTGTAACTGAAAACTTCATTTTAAAAGGGAAAAAAGAATTGCTTGTTTATTTATTTATTTATTTATTTTTCTTTTGCTTTTTCAGAATTATTATTTTTTTACTTTATTCCTTTTTTCCCACCTCCTACTTACCTCTTCAGGAAGGCAATTATAAGGTTTACCTTCTCTCCACCCAACGCTCCCTCCATGTCAAGCTTGTGTACATGTTTACTTAGAAGTTCCAAAGACCAAGTCTTGAGACAAACCAGGTGCCCCTGGAACTCTCTCTCACCAGGAGATTGTCTCAGTTTACAACCTAGCTCTGCCCATGATACGGCAAGACAGACCACTCCATGGATAAGGCAACCTAAGCAAGTCACGTAGACCTGGCACCTCCTCATCCTTCCCCTGAATGCCATTTACACCAAGCCCCCCTTTAAAAGCCCCTGCCTTCTGCCCCAGAAGCTGAAGTGGTACCCTCAAAGCAGGAGCCTGTACTACTTCTCCTTGGCTAGCTCTGGAATTAAAGTCACCTTCTTTCTACCAGATCTCACACTTGTTAATTGGACTCTGCAAGCAGCCAGTAACCAGACCTGTGTTAGGTTATAGCCCTAAAGGTAATGTAAATAAAAATATGCTTCAGCGGGGAACTATACATTGCCTAGTGACTCTTTTGGCTTATATGATTCTAGTCTTTTGCAGTCTTTGAGCTATTTTGTCACTTTGTAAAATTGTAGACAACTAATAACAACACAAAATAATTCCTATAGACAATTCCAATTGATGTTTTTCCACTACCTTTGGAAAAACCAGTTTTGCCTTAATTTGTATATTATTTTAATATTCCTGATCTAAAAATATCAAGAATAGTCTTTGAATTCTCTTTTTGACTTTTATGACATCTAACTGGTTCCGGTTCCCTTTTTGATTAATGAGTAGAATAAAATTGTTAACATGTATGCATTTTTATATCTGTATGAAAGTTGTCATTTTATCTTTTTGCAAGAATTATCTTTTGTAGCAACATGAAGTCTTCAATGAGTGATATATCAATATATGAACAATTGCATAAATAAGTCAGGTTCCATAGTAGGTGAACTCTCAAGAGGCAAGACAGTTTAGTTCTGGTTAACAAACAAACTAAGAATGACGATTCTGAACTTTATCTGAGCCATGTGTTTCTGGAAAACAGGGATGGTTAAGAAGACTCTCACTCTTTGTGATCTGGGAAAATGGCCACCATGAACAACCCTTCCCCTATGACTTACATAAAACTTGCTAATGAACCTCTTTTTAACTGTCACAAGACCAGACACAGACCCTTCACATTCCCATTGTTTGTCTCATAAATGATTAAACTGTTTGTCTTCCCCAAATCAGCGAGACACAGAGATAAATATTTTCCCTCTATGCTGACTGAGACTCTTCCTGATTATAAAATTATTCCAACTGTAAAATCTCCCCATCTATAACTTGTTTATTCCTCCCTATATAAGTCTAAGGTGAAACCATTCTGCCAAGAAACTCTGGTCTTCAGACCTGAGGTGTTCTCCTTATTGCAATAGCCTAAATAAAATCAGTTTTCTGGCCCCGCAAAGTGGTGTGTGCCTGTAATCTCAGCTACAAGGCAAGGGAATGCTTGGAGAACAGGAGTTCAAGAGCAGTCTGGGCAATATAGTGAGACCTCATCTCAAGAATGAATGAATAAATAAATAAACAAATAAATAAGTAACAGTTCCAGGCACACTTAAAAAAATCTAGTTGACAACAAAATGTAGCTAAAAAATAAATAAATAAAAAGTTTTTGGAAAAGATCAATTTTCTTAGTTGTTTGGGTCCCATATTCCAAGTTTCTCCAGACAGATCTGAAGAGAAGTCTAGGATGTAGTTGACAATTTGTGGGTTCAGTGAAATTATTTCCTCTTCATCCTTTGTTTCAGTTTCAACATAGTCTATTTGCTTTCCCTTTTCCTTTTTTCTAGTCGTAGTTTCATTCTGGAGTTTTTACATCTATTGATTAAACATATTATCATTTGGGCCCTCTGCAAAGGGATTGACTTCTGTCTGCACTATAACCCTCTGATAAAAATAAAAGATGTCTTAGTGGATTTAACTATTTATAAGTTAAACTAAAATAATTTAAAACTATATGAAGAAAGAAATATTTTGAAGGCAAAATTATACAGCATGCTATTTTTGTCTTTAATGGTTCTCGATGCATAGTTATTTAGTATGGTACAAATACATGTCGAATGCATTTTAGTATTTACAATCCCAGCCAACTTTAGTATTACTGTATTGGAAGTATTTTTCCGTGCAATGCACAGAAGCCGTGGATTCTCCTTTTTCTTTCTTTCTCTTTCTTTCCTTCTTTCATTTTTTCCTTCCTTCCTTCCTTCCTTCCTTCCTTCCTTCCTTCCTTCCTTCCTTCCCTCCTTCCCTTTCCTTTCCTTTCCTTTCCTTTTTTTGAGATAGGGTCTCCCTCTGTCACCCAGGCTGGGGTGCAGTGAGTGGCACAGTCATGGCTCGTTTAGCCTCGACCTCCCAGACTCAAGCAATCCTCCCACCTCAGGCTCCCAAGTAGCTAGGACTACAGGCTACAGCCTGTAAGCTAACTTTTCAATTTTTTGTAGAGACGGGGGTCTGCATATGTTGCTGAGGCTGGCCTCAGTCTCTTTTGCTCAAGCGATCCTCCCACCTTGGCCTCCCAAAGTACTGGGGTTATAGGTGTGAGTCATTTCACCTGGACAGATTTCCCTTCTCTATAGGAGATGCCATTCTAAATTGCTGGTTTTTCCAATAATGATTTGAATAATCCTGTCATGATCTAGAATCTTTCTTTGATTTGTTGATTATTTTTTTCAGCCTCACAAATGATCTTAGATCAAAAGGAAAAGGCCCCCACCATTTTATGTATCATTTGAATCTGGGACTTGCATGTTATATGGGAGAGATGACCAGAACTACAAAACCATTGGTACTTTTTTATGTAGTATGCTGCTTTTTTTTTTCCTATTCCACATATGTATTTGCTTTTTCAGCCCACATTGATCAACATGGAATATGACATATGTTTTTATATATTTACTAAAGTTTCCAGAACAGTGCCTGACAGATATTGACACTCAAAAGCAAACTTATTGATGCTAAATTGTTTATCTTTTGATTAATTGCTTCAGGTGGGTGATAGTATTTGCAAATTTCTGTTTTATTAATATGCCAATCTTTTAAATACTGAGACAAATAGTTAAATAAATAAACTTGGGTCTTCCCATAGAAGCAACTTGGATAGAAATTTCTTCAAGTGTCAGCCAATAAGTTCTGTTTTCCTCGTGTCCCAGGAGAGTGATGATTTAGGAAAAAAAAAACCAAAAAGCAAGAATCTCCATTCCTGTTTTACCTTACGTAAGAAGGCTGGGTATGGACAGGTGGTGATGAAGCTTGATTTTGTAAGTCCAGTAGATTGTTAGGATATTAGACAGAGATTCAGAGTAAAGGTGGAGAAAGAGAAATATCAACACATGTAATGTTGATCTCTGTGATGCCTAATTTTATGCTTAAGAAGGCTGGCAGGGCCATTGATGTGATTTGAATCTCAGAGTGAATTCATAAACTTTTTTTTGTCTTTCTCTTTCCTTCCCTATACCCCATCAATCAGAGATTATATCTGTAGAGAGGCAGTCTACATCATTATGAAGCTGGGCTGCTTCCTTATGTAAATCAGTGTTTTTCACAGAGAGAGAGAGAGAGAGACCTGGAAGGGGAGATAGATGCCTGGGGCAGGGTCATTTTCTGACCCCAGGCAATCATCCTTCACCGAGAGCAGTCCCAGACCAAGCGCTAGCTAAACAAACATATCTGCCCCATCTGCTGCTAACTTGTCTTCTGCCTTTTGAAGAAAAGGCTTTCTCCTATGCCTGCCTAATGAGTACTGCCTACCACTCTCTCGAGCTGGCTTTTACAGCCTCAAGAACCCTCTGCAGACACATTGAGCTCTTCTCTCTACTTTGCACTTCAAGAATGTAGGAAGCTTCAGGGGAAATAAGGATTCAGGATTTTTTTCTACATCCATTTTGATGAGCATTTGCCTTCCCTACAGGATGTGCTGAAATACTTTGAAAACTCGCATGCTTCTTTCAGGGAATGGCACAGTCAGGCAGAAGGCATGTGGTCTGCTAGGCCAAAGGTGGAATGCAAGGAGATTCTTAGCAATATTGAGCCATGAGCACACCGATCTGCTTCCTCTCCTCTTCCTTCATCCAGCCCTGCTAGGTAAATGAGATTGACCAAGGCTACAGAGAGAGAGAGAATAGATGCTGAAAAACTCAAATGATTGTGTTGTCCTCAGCCTCGGTTGCTATGCCTCTCTCTGCTTTCCCTAACTCTTTCCTCAGGCCCGCCAAGGCATTCTACTTGGAGATTCAATTACTCCCCAATATCTGAGTTAATCCAGAATGAACAGGAAATTCAATGTTGCAGCCCCAGCAATGACCCTTTTCACACTCCTCACTCCCGCACCCACCCAAACCCACATACATACACCTTCTCCAATCCAGCGGAGAAACTACACTGATCTAGTGGTCTCTTGCATTCATGCTTCAGTATATGATTTGGCTGGCTCCAGATATTATATCTGGATGGAGAGAAAAATAGTGGCCCGGAGTCCATTCCTTAATAAATAAGGGCAGATCTTGCTTCTTAGGTGGGTGAGTAGGGAAGTAGAGGTATTGGACTCTGGTGGCTGGAGCTTGGAAAGAGCCATTTTGTTGTTGTTGTTGTTGTTGTTGTTTTTCTGGTTTACTTCTCCAAGAAAGAAAGAGCTAAGGGTTTGAAGCTGGGACACATTATGACTCCTAGATCCTAAGCATATTAACCCCTTCCTTTATAGAAAAAATAGTAGAAAGTGTGCTTTATAACCACATTAGTAAAACATAAATATAATTCAGGTTAGATCGTATATTTTCTTTTTCTGATTTTAAAAGAAAAAAAAATACTTTGCTGCTCTCCTGAAAGTATCATGGGTCCTGGGCTCTGTGTCTTCCATGCCCAGTGGATAAATTGGCCCTCACTTGAAGGGGGATGAAGGAGAAATGGTTAGAAGCAGGAGTGGGAGTCACATGTGTGTCTAATCTACCACATGGCCCTGAAGTAGGTAGTGTATAAGAGGAAAAAAGAAACAGCTTCCATTTGGAAGGTAGAGTATGACCATCAGGGCATAGATATTTCTAAGGCGCACACAGGTAAGGAACTATTCAGAAATGAGGCTGAAACTACCATGCTGATCTCAGAATGCAGTTACAGAAGGCTCAGTGAAAGGAATGGGAGTGAGTCAGGGAGGAAATTGAATGAGATTAGGGGCTGTATGACAAATGGGAATGATAATTTAGGTAATGATGGATGACCCGGATTTCTGGTGGTAAAAGGTATAGGGGAGGAAAAATATCTTTTTCTCTACCCATCTTAGCTTTGTATCTGAGGTCTCCATAACAAGATATATTAACAAGAGACAAGCATACAACTTTATTTAATATAAGTTCTACATGAAATGGGAAACTTCATAAAGAAATAAAGATCCAAAGAAATGGTTCAGATTCTTTTCTGTGACCCTTTGTCTTCGGAGATAAGGATGCTCCTTTCTTACAGGCATAAAGGGGGTACCTTTCATGTGAGGGTCTTATGACCTTCAAAGGGAAGCCAGAAGATCGTTTCTAGATTTTTCTTTTTTTTTTTTTCTGAGACAAGGTCTTGCTCTGTCACCCAGGCTGTAGTGCAGTGGTGTGCTCGTGGCTCGCTGCAATCTCTGCCTCTCAGGCTCAGGTGATCCTCTTACCTCAGTCTCCTGAGTAGTTGCAACTACAGGCATGTGCCACCATGCCCAGCTAATTAAAAAAAAAACTGTAGAGACAGGATTTTGCCATGTTGCCTAGGTTGGTCTCAAACTCCTGGGCTCAAGCAATCTGCCTGCCTTGACCTCCCAAAGTGCTGGGGTTACAGGTGTGAGCCACCACACCCAGCCACTTTCTAGATTTTTATGACCTGCTTTAAGGGGGAAAAGCAGGGAAAGATGAGGGAGAACTTCCTGCCTCTGCTGTTTTCTCAAATGTCAGCGTGCCATATTTTGGCGTAATGTGTCCTGAATCCCACCAGGGGCAAACATGAATGTGAGGCTTGGTGTGCTTGGCTTAGTCATGAGCATGATTTAGAAGTAGGCGGACAGTCCATGAAAGCTCTACTCTGAGAATTCAGCTTCCTGAAATGCTAAATTTAGCCTCAGAAGGATTGTTACCTCCTGCCGTGATGATCTATGTAATGACTAACAGGGTGCAGAATGTATTCAAAGCAATTTTATGCTTTATCTTATTTAATTCTCACATCAACCTGTATTACAGATTTAAAACCAGAGAAATAAAGAGGTGGATTCCTCCCTAAGGATACTCATCAACAATGCTCCTCTTTCTCTCTCAATGTGTATACACACACATATACATTTACGTACATGTGTATATATGTGTGCCTATATGTATGTGGGTGTATTAGCAGTTCTTGCTATAGTTTTCAGTGCAACTTGAAAAGTAAGGCTCCCTGAATATTAGTTTATGGTTCATTAATATATTAGAGTAATGCTTCCATTCTTCAGACAGTGTGTCCTTTAAGTATTTGTGCCTCCCATAATGTAAGTGCCCTGGATTCTAGCTTCCTTAGAGGGCAGGAACAAGGTCTAAGGCAACTTTTCAGAATCTAAGTCCTAACTTGTTTTGATAATAGTGAAAGGAAAGATTATTTTAGCTTCCTCTATTAAAAATATCAGTTATCTGTAGTCACAACTTGTTATCACAATGGGGAGAGATCAAGAGACTTTCCCATATTCAGTCAACAAATGTGGGAGACATTATTGATTGTCAGGAGCCTGGCTCCTGGGGCTAGGCCTGCCTCAAATAGCTAGTGATCCTGGGCAAGTTACTTAATTTTTTAAAATTCTTCTGTTTATTATCCATGTAAAATTATTTAACATAAATTTTGGGAGTCAGTTGCTCAACAAGTGTTGGCAATTGTAATTATTGTTGAATACTTGTCACATGCCAGGCACTCTGCAAGGTCTTAGGGATTGGAGGAAACTCTCGAGGAGCTCATAACCAAGTGGTGAGACAGTGAGACAAAGAATTACTACCACCACAAGCCCCTTCAAAGACAGTTGTACACTCTGAGATAGAGATATGCACAGTGGCCTTTTTAAACTACAGTTTGAATACCAAAAGGAGCCCTAACTCTTGATTACATGGTGGCATTTCGTTTAACTTTGTGTATGCATGTGGGGACTGCCATAATTGTTCTAAGGACATCTGCTTTTTTAACTTCAGCTGTGATTTCCTGCCCAGTCCCACACTGACTGGGAAGGCAAGTGGAATAAAACTGGTGCCTGGGTTTGGCGCGGTGGCTCACGCCTGTAATCCCAGCACTTTGGGAGGCCATGGTGGGCGGATCACAAGGTCAGGAGTTTGAGACCAACCTGGCCAACACAGTGAAACCCCTTCTCTACTAAAAATACAAAAAATTAGCTGGGCATGGTGGCAGGCGCCTATAATTCCAGCTACTTGGGAGGCTGAGGCAGGAGAATCACTTGAACCTGGGAGGCAGAAGTTGTAGTGAGCTGAGAACACGCCACTGCACTCCAACCCGGGCAACAGTGCAAGACTCTGTCTCAAAAAAAAAAACCAACAAAAAAAAACCCAAAACAACAAAACTGGTGTCTGCCTTCTATAGTCCACTCTAGATGAACAAAGCTGCAGAGAGGAGGAAGTGACACCTCAGAAACTTCAAGTTCGTACTCTGTTTCTCATTCTATCCACCCTCCCCTTTCCATTCTTCCCAATGTCAGCTCTCCTCCTGTGAGTGTGACAGATTACTTGGTCATGAGATATCGAGGTGAACAGTAACACAAGGAAGTGTTTTCTATGTGGGTTTTCTGTGTATGTGTCCCTTCCTTCCTTCCTTCCTTCCTTCCTTCCTTCCTTCCTTCCTTCCTTCCTTCCTTTCCTTCCTTCCTTCATTTTCTTCCTGTTTTTTGTAAGTTTATTTTTGCTACATGAGCAACAAGAACCCCAAACTTACTGTTTCTCAGGATCAGCAGTAAAAGAGCCCTGCGCTGCTCATAATGTTTGGAGTTTTTCTCTCTCTGGGATTATAGGCCTTTTCACAATGCTGATGCACCATTTTTAGCTATGTTAGTTCTGTAATGTTAGTTCTGAATGTTTTCATAATATTCCCCTGGTAGTTAGAAGCAGGGAAAGATTTATTTTAAAGGAGAAAAAAAAGGATTATTATTTCAGCCCCAGAGTCACAAGTTAAGAAAGGAAACTTGGAAAGTGTAAATGCAATACTCTCAGCTCAAACTCCAAACCACCTCCAGTTTTGCCCAGCTCTATTTATTTATCATTTCAATTACAGAAGAGATCTGTTGCTACAAAGAGCCATATTGTGTCTATTTTCTAAAGGAAGAAAAGGCAATTTAAGGCAATTTAATCCTTAAACTCTTTTATACGAATGTTTTTTCTACTATTGAACATTTTAGGAACTAGAAAACTTTACCTACAGCCAGTTTCTTTTTATCTTCAAATCATCTGAATTCAAACAATTTGTTTTTCATCTTTTGTGATACTTCGTGTACCACTTTCTATGGAAGCTTAATTATTATTCTTTACAATGATAAACAGGTTCACTTATTTTTAAAACTCTGTGGTTCTTATAAGCCAAGGATGTTTAAAGATTCCACTGATTTACATGCTACCTATGGCTGTTCTCAAACAAATTTTGTATTTGGCAATGTTTTTCCTACAGACTCTTAAAGAATTCACATGGCATATATTTTCTCATAATACCATAAAGATTTTAAACTGCAAAAACAATAAAAAATAGCAATCGTGTTTAGGTATATTTTAAATATGTTGTTGGCTATTCAGAGTAAAATGCAATCTTCGCATTTCAGTGGGAAAATTAGACATGTCAGGTAAGAATCATTTACCACTAATTCAGAGTAATTATTGAGCCTAGTGAAAAAAAATCACAAGCTCAATTAAAACATCTAATAATAAAGATATAAATATGCTCTGGAAACACAGAGCTCTTTCAATATAACTGTGTATATATTCATATGTTTTTATAGTGTATTGCAAAGTTTAAAACTAGAAAGTTGGCTATTTCTCCAAGTTTACTGAACAGACCAAAATACTGGCATTAACTTTATGAAATAGGATCACCCTTAGAAATAAAGTTGGAAGGCAAGAAAACTATTCTAAGAAAATAATCACAATTATATAAACATTTGTTCAAAAACTATACTTTTTGCAGCACTATTTATAGTAGTAAAAAAATAAAAATAAGGAAACAATATAAATGTTTAATAACAAGAGTTTGTCTAAATAAATTAAGATTTGTCTTTAATCTGCTGCCAATAGAATTAATTTTCCTAATAAGTTTAATCTCATAAGAAAATGGTCAGGACAGTGTTAGATGACAAAAGCAAGATTTAAAACTGTACACATTATATGATTAACGCATCTAGGTAGACCAAAAAAAATACTGAAAGGGAATATTCCAAAATATTGACAGTAATAAGATCAAAGATATTTTTATTTTCTTCTTTAAAATTTTCTACATTTTAAAGTTTGGTAAGCATGTATCACTTCTCTAATAAAAATTAAAATTAGCTATTTAAAAGTTAAGGAAAAAAGATTTTAAAGTCAGATTTGAGGGCAAGCCCAGCACTAGATTAATGAGTATTTATTCTTTTTTTTTTTTTTTTTTTTATTATACTTTAGGGTTTTAGGGTACATGTGCACAATGTGCAGGTTTGTTACATATGTATCCATGTGCCATGTTGATTTCCTGCACCCATTAACTCGTCATTTAGCATTAGGTGTATCTCCTAATGCTGTCCCTCCCCCCTCCCCCCACCCCACAACAGTCCCCGGAGCGTGATGTTCCCCTTCCTGTGTCCATGAGTTCTCATTGTTCAATTCCCACCTATGAGTGAGAACATGCAGTGTTTGGTTTTTTGTCCTTGCGATAGCTTACTGAGAATGATGGTTTCCAGTTTCATCTATGTCCCTACAAAGGACACGAACTCATCATTTTTTATGGCTGCATAGTATTCCATGGTGTATATGTGCCACATTTTCTTAATCCAGTCTATCGTTGTTGGACATTTGGGTTGGTTCCAACTCTTTGCTATTGTGAATAGTGCCGCAATAAACATACGTGTGCATGTGTCTTTATAGCAGCATGATTTATAGTCCTTTGGGTATATACCCAGTAATGGGATGGCTGGGTCAAATGGTATTTCTAGTTCTAGATCCCTGAGGAATCGCCACACTGACTTCCACAATGGTTGAACTAGTTTACAGTCCCACCAACAGTGTAAAAGTGTTCCTATTTCTCCACATCCTCTCCAGCACCTGTTGTTTCCTGATTTTTTAATGATGGCCATTCTAACTGGTGTGAGATGGTATCTCACTGTGGTTTTGATTTGCATTTCTCTGATGGCATAAATGTTTTTGCGAAAGATTAGAGTTGAGTGAACCCTAAATAAGATCACACACCCCCTCTGATTACAGGTACTAGCTAAAAAGGGTAAAAGCCTCTGGGCTAGAGAGAAAGGGTACACTGTATTGCTTAATGATCCCTATTGTTCTTTTTATTAAAAAAAAAAGAAACACATTTAGCCAGGTGGAAAGCCATTTCCTTGCTACTTATTTGCATGCTTATTTTTTCAAATGTTTGCTTCCCTTAGTCAGTTTTTTTCTTTCTTTTGGATCTTTGTTTTACAAGAAAGCATTTTGTGTTTTCTTTACCAATAAGCATTGATTGAACATCTACTGTATTCTGTTTTAGGCACTGCAAAAGGTTCAGGTGACACAAAAGGGAAAAAGATAAAGTACCTTCCCTGTAGGATTTCAGAGTTCAGTGAGGAGACTAGCATCGATATGACCATGTGGTAAGAGATGTCATAGACGTTGTGCCAAATGGAGTCATCATTTGGTTTGGTTCTTATGGGAGAACATATATTTATTTGAAAATGATGGTGCTAAACCTATCATTAGGTGATAGTAGCAAAACAAAATAGTTCATGTGTGGAAACATTTCTATTTGCTGATGGGTGGTGACAGACATTACTCCATAATGGAAAGATTATTCAGATTGGTAAATAATTAAGGATTGGCTTCATGAACCGACCAGCTTCCTTTAAGGTGGCTTTGTGCAGGTCACAGGATGACCTCCCAGCAGCCCTATGTGTACCATGTCATCCAGCCTCGTGGCCTATAGTTGATTGAGTTGGTGGCGGACATCTGAACTGAGCAGAACCCAGTAATTAGCTCTCTGGGGATTTGATATTGGAATCTAGAAATGACCATTCTGTGCCCGGAACTGATGGCATTCGGCAACCTCAGAACAGCTGCACCCAAATTCAAACTCATTGGTGTCCACATTGATATTATGTGACATCCTCAATGTGGAACACCACAGAGGGAGCTCCAGAGGGAACATAACCACAGAGGCCAGGATCCTTCTCTTGGAGCCCAGCTTGATGGTGGAACCAGTGCTACTCAGCTAAGTACATTGTTCCACAGAGTGGCGTGAGAGCTGGGGAGATGCACTTCTGCCAACCTTCTGCCTTAGGCCTCCAGTGTGAACCAAGAGATGCCTTCTGGTGTTGCTCGAAAGCCTGTTTGTTAAATATTTTTAAAATCAATATCTGTATGAGGAAACAAAGGTTCAGACTGGCTAAGTCCTTTGCCCAAGGACTCAAAACCGAGAGAGGTGGAATTACCCTTTCACAGCAGTCTCCTCACCATCAGGCTGGGGGCCTCTCTGCCTCATCAAACTATCATTCCTTGAAGGATTGAATTCAAAGTGGATATAAATTCTGAATGAAAAAAATATGAGAAAATGTATTATTCATAGCTTGAAAAGTTAAACAGCAAACTCTTGTGGCTTAAATGTTTAAAGATAGGGGAAATTCCCATTATTGACCAGATAGAAGGCATCAATGTTTCATTTACTAATGTTATGAGGTCTATGTGTATTTATCTTTAAAATTTGAGGAACTGACTTGATCAGCTCCATTACAAAATATTCTTTTTTCATGTGCCGTATGCCTTAACCTGAATAAGAAATAGATAGACCACACAATTTTCAGGTCCCATAATACCCAAAAAGAAACAATCATTAGTGTTGATATGATTTAACTGAATTTTTCTTTTCTTTCTTTCTTTCTTTTTTTTTTTTTTTTTTTTGAGACAGAGTCTCACTCTGTTTCCCAGGCTGGAGTGCAGTGGCACGATCTCGGCTCACTGTAGCCAATGCCTCCTGGGTTCAAGTGATTCTCCTGCCTCAGCCTCCTGAGTAGCTGGGACTACAGGCACGCGCCACCATGATCAGCTAATTTTTGTATTTTTAGTACAGATGAGGTTTCATCATGTTGGCCAGGCTGGTCTCGCTCTCCTGACCTCGTGATCCTCCCACCTTGGCCTCCCAAAGTGCTGGGATTACAGGCATGGGCCACAATGCCCGGCCCTGAATTTTTTCTTCATATTTACCTTTGCTTATAAACGGTAATTAATTTTACTAGGACACATATTTACCTGCGTCTGTCTCTTGATCTATCTGTCCGCGATCTATTTTGGTGTTGACCTGTTCTGCCCAATACTATCAGCGTAATATTCCTAAAATATCTTTTATCATATTATTTACCTTCTCCTTATTTGATTACATAAGGTATCATATTTTAACTCACCCACTATCTGTAGTGGACAACTACTGGTGACCAGTTCAGCCCACAAGGATGTCCCTCCTTTGGGAGACCCTTGATTCACAGGGTGACCTCCCAGCAGCCCTATGTGTACCATGTCATCCAGCCTCCTGGCCTATAGTTGATTGAGTTGGTGGCGGACATCTGAACTGAGCAGAACCCAGTAATTAGCTCTCTGGGGATTTGATATTAGAATCTAGAAATGACCATTCTATGCCCAGAACTGCAACACGTAAACAAAAGCTGAGAAAACCAGTCTGCAGAATGAGAGAGAGAGGGAGAGGAATGAAAAAGACACGTCAAAGAAGTAAAGGTAATGCTCAGAGAACGTGTTTCTGCCAGCTTTCCCAGATCTGATTCTCAACATTTTCTGAGTCTTGAAAATGTCTCTGCATTTGGATTCCTTTAAGTACTCCCACATCATTTAAATAATTTCTGCTGTTTGGCTTACGTTTACTCAATTGGTTTCTGTTACTTGCAGTTAAGGTGTCTTACATAATGCATTGGATTTCAAAGACTCTGTAAGATCTGGGCCTATACTATACTACATGACAAGCCATTGTCTCCAATATTTTTTAAAGTATTCTTTACATTTGTTATTCTCTTCTTTTACTCACATAAACCCACATTTCTCATTTTACTCAAGTTGCATATCCCAGTCCAGAATGTTTTTCCTTTTTTTCCAAATAATAATCATTCTTGACATAGCTCAAGCTGAACATCCTTTGAGACAGATTTGCTCCATCTTTAGACTCATAACATATATTAGTCAGGATTGGTAAGGTGTGTTAACAAATTACTTTGAAATGTGAGTCATCAAACAAATCTTTATTTCTTGTTCATGCCACATTTCTAATAGGGTCATCTGGGGTCTTTTACAGTCATTCAGGGATCAATTCATGAATTCCAACTGGAAAAAAAATCCATTCTATCTGGAACACACAGTAACCTCAATTATTGAGATTAGATTGTTTCCTTCTAAATAATTTGTGGAATATACTATCCCAGTTATTTAGAAAAAAGACTTTAGGTATACCCAACATATGGCCTATCTGTGAACCCAGAAATAAGTGAGTAGAAACCAGGGGATTCCAAACTATGTTATGACATTCTAGCACTTGCCAAACAAATTACTTCCTGCCCAAGTAGATGCAAAGGCTTTTACATTTTGTTCGTAATGTTCTAACACTGAAATGTTGGGAAGACAGAAAAAGGACAACAAGCGGCAGCCAATTTTGGTGAAAAGTTTCCATACAGATATGTTTCTCCTTCCTTTAGAAAAAATAGAAGCCAACACTCTGTCAATATTCAGTGTTCAAAGACGAAAACTGCTACATGAATTAAAAATATTCCTATTTGGTCAACATGATGTAGTCAGAGAGAGATGCTAATTTATTTAAGTTGTATCTTTAAGTAAGATTAAGAAGCTAATACTGTGATAATTTATCCCCTACACATCTGCTTATGTTTTAGAAGGAAGTAAATCAAGGTGAGAACCCTGCTCCTGTTTCCTTTTGCCACTATACCACCTAAAATTTTCCTCACTCCCACCTCACTGTCTTTAGTGAAATGATATTAATGAGAAAGGAAATGAGATGGAGAAGGGGTTCTTATCACAGAATAGGGTTTCTGGGAGTGGCATTATATGAAGATAAAGTCCTGGTACCCATCCCAACTCCTCTAGCTCTTCCTGGGACTGTAGTCAAGATGAGGACTCTTTTCTTTCTTTAACCCTGAGTCCATCATAAACCATCTATCCAAAAAGGAAGAATGATTCTACGCAAGAACTCAAGAGCCTTCCATCTCTCAGTTAAGCTGAGATGAAGAAGAGTTATGGGATACTAGAGTAACTGACCTTTATTTTCATTTTCTCTCTATAAAATGTCCCTTTATTCTTCTTTAAAAGCAATTGATACTAAAGAATTTGTTTGGTTAAAACATGAGGGAGGGTTAGTGAGAAGTGAAACAATCTTTCTGTGAATCTATGAAAAGCCTTCACAGAAGTCATTTTGTAATAGCAGCAGAAGTGACTGTTGACAGCCCAGGAAGACATGACACCCAAAACCAGTGCAGAGCATAGTTGTGTATTACAAGGAATGGGTAGTCATAATGCTGACCCTGTTTCATGAAGAAAAGGTGGGTATTTTCACTTCACTGTTTTCTGCCTCAGAAGTTGGGGAAATACAGGTTTTTTTTTTTTTTTTTTTTTTTTTTGAGACAGAGTTTCGCTCTTGTCTTCCAGGCTAGAGTGCAATGGCGCGATGTCAGGATCTCGGCTCACTGCAACCTCCGCCTACCAGGTTCAAGCAATTCTCCTGCCTCAGCCTCCTGAGTAGCTGGGATTACAGGCACCTGCCACCATGCCTGGCTAATTTTTGTATTTTCAGTAGAGATGGGGTTTCGCCATGTTTGTCAGGCTGGTCTCGAACTCCTGACCTCAGGTGATCCACCCGCCTCAGCCTCTCAAAGTGCTGGGATAACAGGTGTGAGCCACAGCACCCGCCAGAAATACACCATTTTTTTTAGGCATTTCTCATCAAGTAGGATTAAGAAGAATACAATGCGGGGCTTGGCTGCAGATAAATTTCAGTTATTTTGTAATGTCTACCTATGTGGAGCAACTCCTTCCTTAATAAGGACAAGTGAACATAACAACACTGAATTTTAATTACTACAGAAGGGTTTCCTCAAATCTGATGAGAAGCAGAATATATTTTGTATTTAGAAATAAAGCCCAAGAGGGAAACAGAAGAAAAATCAATATCTGGTAACAAAAGTCTTAGGTTCACTGTTGAACAAACTATGAAAAATCTCAGAAAATTGTATAAACCAACCACGTGACTTCAGATTTTAAAAAAAGTCTAAAGACATTATGACAGGTTTTAACACACTTTCTTCTGGAACCCTCCTACAGTAATGATCCCACATATCTTCTTGGAGCTTTCCAAGGAAATTCTAATAATTAAATTATTCTTTAAAAAACCTAGCTCCAGACTTCCCCATTAAATTTTTAAAAAACAGCTCATTGAGATATAAATCACATAGCATAACATTTACTCTTTTTAAAGCATATAATTCAGTGCATTTTAATATTCAGAGTTGTGCAACCATCACAACTATTTAATTTTAATACATTTCTATCAGCTCAAAAAGAAACCCCATCCCCATCAGCAGTCACTTTCTATTCTCTCCTTCCCCTATTCCGCAAAAATCACTACTTTCTTTTTCAATGGTTTTGCCTATTCTGAACATTTCATATAAATGGAATCATACAATATGTGATTGTCTTAAGCCATTTGGGCTGCTATAATAAAATACCATAACCCGGGTGGCTTATAAACAACAGAAATTTATTTCTCACAGTTGTGATGCTGGGAAGTCCAAGATCACGGCAATAGCAGATAAGGTGTCTGGCAAGGGCCTGATTTCTGGTTAATAAATGGCAACCTCTAGCTGTGTCCTTGCATGGTGGGTGAGGCAAGGGGCCTCTTTTGGGCCTCTTTTATAAGGACACTAATTCCATTTACTAGGGCTGTGTACTCTTGACCTAATCACCTCACAGAGGCTCCCACCTTCTAATACCATCACCTTGGTAGTTTTGGGGGACATAAACATTCAGACCATAGCAGTTGCCTTTTGTGTTTGGCTTCTCTCTCTCTCTTTCTTTCTTTCTTTGACCAAGTCTTGCTCTGTTGCCCAGGCTGGAATGCAATGGCACGATCTTGGCTCACTGTAACCTCTACCTCCTGAGTTCAAGTGATTCTCCCGCCTCAACCTCCCAAGTAGCTGGGGCTACAGGTGTGCACCACCATGCCTGGCTAATTTTTGTATTTTTAGTAGAGGCAGGGTTACATCATGTTGGTCAGGCTGGTCTTGAACTCCTGACTTCAAATGATCCCCCCACCTCGACCTCACAAAGTGCTGGGATTACAGGCTTGAGCCATCATGCCCGGCCAGGTTTCTTTCATTCAACATAATGTTTTCAAGTTTTATTCATGTTGTAACATATATCAGTACTTTGTTTCTCTTTGTGACTGGGTAATACTTCACTATATGGATGCAATGCATTTCCGCATCCATTCAAAAGTTGATTGACATATGGGTTGTTCCTACTATCCGGCTATTATGAATAATATTGCTATGAACATTTATGTACAAGTGTTTTCATGGAGATATGTTTTCAATTCTTTTAAGTATACACCAGGAAGTGGAATTGCTGGGTCATATGGTAATGCTATGGTTAACTTTTTGAAGAGCTGCCAAACTGTTTTTTATAGTGGCTGTGCCAATTTACAATACAATTAGCAATGTATGAGATTTTAAATTTCTCCACATCCTTGACAATGCTTGTTATTTCCTTTTTTTTTTAAATTATAGACATGCTAATGGCATCTCATTGTGGTTTTAATTTGCATTTCCCTAATGACTAATGATGTTGAGCATCTTTTAATGCTCATTTGTATATCATTTGTATGTTTGTATATGAAGGCATGTCCACTCAAATTCTTTCTCCGTTTTTAAAATTGGGTATTTGTCTTTTTATTATTGAATTGTAAGAATTATTTATGTATTTCTGATACAAGTCATTAGACATATGATTTGCAAATATTTTCTCCCATTCCAGAGGTTGTATTTTCACTTTCTTGATGGTGTGCATTAAAACTCAAAGTTTTAATTTTAATGATCCATTTGTATTTTGTCCCTTTTGCTTTTATTTTGTCTCATATCTAAGAAAACATTGCCTAAGATAACAAAGATTTACTTCTATTTTTTTTTTCTGAGCATTTTATAGTTTTAGCACTGACATTTAGTCTATGATCTATTTTGAGTTAATTTTTGGGTGTAACTGAGGTACCAGTCCAACTTCATCCTTTTGCATATGGATATCCAGTTGTCCCAGTATCATTTGTTGAAAATGATTCTTTCCCCACTGAACAGTCTTGGCAACCTTGTTGAAAATCAATTGACCATGAATGTAAGGGTTTATTTCTGAACTCTCAATTCTACTACATTGATCTATATGTGTAGCCTTATGCCAGTACCACACTGTCTTGATTGTGGGAGCTTTGTAGTATTCCTACTTAAATTTAAATTGATTTCTTCTTTCTATGACAGAGAGAACAACTTTACTAGCCTGCCTCATCATTATAAGTCCTTCTTATCACAGAATTATGGAATCTCTCAGCTGGAAGGGAGATTGGTGATTAGCTGGTCCAGTCACTTAATTTTACAGATGGTGACTCTAAGCCCCAGAGATTTGTCTACATGATGTGATTATATGGGCCTTTCTGCATACATAGTACCAAGTTAAAGAAATCTTATCCGTTTGTCCTATTTGCTTCAAATATTTTGAAAGACATCAAATATTATAGACTGTGTATTGCTACCTGATTCTCTTCTTCTCATTCCAATCCCGGGAAAAACTACCATTCTGAATCTAATATGTATAATTTCATGTTTTTATACTTTTCCAGAGCCAACACAAAATAGCATAATTTTTAAAAATCACTCATCAACGTGTTTTCTCATTTCAACATTGTTTTAAAGATTTATGTTGATACCTATAGCTTTGATTCATTTATTTTAAATGTTCTATCATATCCCATTTAATGAATGTATAACTTTTGTATATCCATTCTCCTGTTGAAAGACATTTAGGTTTTTTCATTTTTTTTTCCATCGTAAGCAATGTTTGTACGTGTGTCCTTGTGTTCAGATGTGACCGCATCTCCAGTGGAGAAATGCCACTGCAAAGCAGCAGAGGACCTGCTTTTTTTTGTTTTTTAACTAGATGTTGCAAATTGCTCTCCAAAGTGGTTATCATAGCTCCTGCTTTTCATATCCTCATTTGTATTTGATATTGTCACACTTTACATTTTTTGCCAATTTGATATGTGTGTAATGGCATCTTATTTAATTCACATTCCCCTGATCACTAGTAAAATTGAATTGTTTTTTCTATATGTTTATTGGGCATTTTCCCCCTTCCATTACGTGCTTAAAAATGTATTTTGGAACAGTATGGGTTTCCCTTTTTCTACAGCATGAAATTATTGCTTTTTATTTAGCCTGTAGCTAAATATGATTTCCCAAAGACGAGTCTATTCCTACTGCCACTACTGTTCTCCTGCTGCCATCACTGATAGCTCCTCTACTGCTTATTTTCTGAATGGCTCTTCTGTGAAGGAAATACTTATTACTCTAATTCTCATAAGAAACATGCAGAGACATATTATAATTTCCATTTTAAAGATAAGAAAACTGAGTTTGAGAGGGACTAAGTGATGTACGTAAATTTATACAGCTAGAAAGTAGAAGAGTTTTATTCAAGTTTAAATTCATTTTTCTAAAAGCACTTTTTCTCTCTGCCTCTCTATTTTTCTTCTGTCCAGTTTTTCTCCTTAGTTATTGTCTCTAAATATATTGCATTGTTTCCATTGATTTTGTACTTTTTAAAGCTGCTTTTCTATTTGTCAGGGATATTTCAAATTTTCTTGCAGTCCTCTAATAATTACTTTGTGATATATTGACATTTTTTACTGCAGTATTTTTTTTAATTGGTCATTTTTTTTTTGTTTTTTTTTTTTTTTTTTTGAGATGTAGTCTCGCTCTCTCACCCAGGCTGGAGTGCAGTGGCGCAATCTCAGCTCACTGCAAGCTCCGCCTCCCGGGTTCACGCCATTCTCCTGCCTCAGCCTCTCCGAGTAGCTGGGACTACAGGCGCCCGCCACCACGCCCGGCTAATTTTTTGTATTTTTAGTAGAGACAGGGTTTCACCGTGGTCTCGATCTCCCGACCTCATGATCCGCCCGCCTCGGCCTCCCAAACTGCTGGGATTACAAGCGTGAGCCACCGCGCCCGGCCAGGTCATTGTTTTTATACAAATAGATTGATTAAATTGATAGCAACGATGAGCCATTTGAGCCACCATTTAAAATTGTCAAGTTAAGAGTGAGTCATTTTTAAATAACTCTAATTCAGATCATCCGAAGTAACAGTGATGGGGACAATGGCTTGTTTCCTTGAGTGTTAATATTCGTGATAACTTCTAACACTTTATTAAAAGTACGTAATATTTCTCCTTCGTGTAATCTATGCTTTAGCATAGGAGGAAGCTAAACCAGTATAAAATGCTATGTTCTTCTGTAAACCATATCGATGCTTGCACAATATTTTATGCACAAAATAATTGCTACTTGATTAGTGACTTCTGTTATTTCAGGTACTGATGGCAATCTGGCCTAACCTGTCTTTATGAATTAATCCTATTCAACAAGCATAGATCTAGTCCCAATTGTATAACATGTACCATGCTTGGCTCTGGGAATAATAACCCAATATCTCTTACTAATTGAGTATCTACTATATGCTAGGCACTGGGGTAGGAACTTCACATGCATCTTCTCCAGACCCTTTACAGGGTTATTAGCTCATTTCTACAAATGAGGAAGTTGAGGTTTACGAAATTGGGCAATATGCCCAAGGCTATAGAACTTATAAGCATTGGACACTTCATCAGTCACACACATTACTTAGTTGATTTTTATAGCAAGCAGTTGTTAGGCAAAATTCTTGTGTTTGATTACCTATGTTAGAGTCTTGAAAGAAAGGAAGAAGATAAAATAAGTACCAACGGGGAAGAAGAAGGAAAATGTTTAGGTCTAACTTGAGGCATCTGAGTGTGGGCTCCTGGGAAAGTAGTCAGCCCAGCATCCTCAGGAAGCTGGGGACTTGGAAGCTGGGGACGAGAAAGGTAAGTTTATTTAAAATTGTACGCGTGACAAGGCCTGCTATTACCTTTAGATGCTGTGAGTAGGTAAAGTAGAGAACAAAGGCCTGGCTCCTGAAATAAAAATGAATAACTTTATTTATTTATTTATACTATTAATTCACCAGTGATTTTGTTTATAATAACTGATCTTCACAAAGAGCTGTGTAGTGGTCCATAAACAATTACTTTCAGGCTTACTTGTTTAGAAGCTGACCTACATTGCTTTGCAATGGTTTCTGAATATAGTACAAATGGATTTTATCATTACCAGCATCACTATTTTTATTAAATGTGAAATATGACAAAGAGGATTAATGCTTGTCAACAAGCCTACTTAGCACTTCATAGTTTTCCTTTTCAAATGTGCTTTTGCAAATATTAACCAGACAAATGATTCTACTGTGATGTGAATAGAAGCCACACAGCTGTAACTCTATACTCTCTGAATATGTTTCCTGCAATGTCAATTAATTTTGCTTCCTGAAGCATATTCTTTCATGTATAGTTTCATCCATGCTATGTGTTCTGCCTGGAATGATTAGAGGCCTGCAAAAGTGGATAAAAATAACAAATTAAAACAGAAAAAAAAACAACAAAACATAATAGCTTTTCAGGAGTTAGGCCCAAACTCAGAATCTGTTTTCTTTCCATTTTCTATGTTTTAGTTTATAGTGTAAATTAATCGCCTTTCTCACACCCCTTGATAAGAATGGTCTTTTGCACTCTATTAACCCCAGGTTCTAGAAAAAGGCAATTTCCTAACAGGCGAATTAACACTAGATAACATTACCTCAAATGCCAAGTCATTTAATGTGTAATTGAAAAAAAATTTTGGAGGGAGTATTGCAATGTCTTAATTTTTTTTTAACATTATAAAGTGTCTTTACAAACTAACTGTAGGCTCCCAACCTCGTGAGAGTGATTTGCCTATTAACAAAGCTCAAGAACAACTTCCACTACTAGTACACGAAGAAATAGCCCAAATTTCCAATTACTTTTGCCGCTGACAATTCACTGGACTGTTAAGACACATTCTTCACCATTGTGTGGATGTGGTGAAGCCAGGCAGCCGTGTATGCTTCTCTTTTTGATTATGCAGTAATTAGACTGTTCCACTAATGGAAGAAGGGAAAAAGGTTTCTAGAGAAAATGACATCCGGTGGAGCTAGCTTTGAAAAACTCACTGGCACAAAAGAAGGAAGAGTAACCTCTTTGTCATGAACACTGTGAAAGGTTTTATGTGTTAACTAAGCGGCATTAAAAATGAAAAGTTGGAATCTCAAATTAGCTCAGGCATAATTGTGTGTTTGCTTGCAAATAGTAAAGCAAATAGGTGTTTTAGACAAGCTCATTAGTCAATAATAAGGCCTTTCAGAGATATACACAAGAGACTTTCTGGATGTGGACGAGTATCTCTAAGAGTTCTGGATTCTGTGTCTCAGCGCCGTGAATTCATTAAAGATCCCTTGACAGTGTTCGGAGAGTGGGAGTTTGCCCTTTTGTCCTTGAACCGGCTTCACCTGAGAGCTCAGCTCTTTCTGTAGGTTATTAATGTATTAGTCACCCTATAAAAGTTCCCTTGATTTATTTTTCTGGTGGAGAATTTAATTCCTATGCCTCTTAAAATTAAAAACTCAGTTCAGTCTCACCGCTCTATCAGTCCTGCCCAAGCCCCCACAGTCTTCTTTTCCCTTTTCTCCTTTTCTTCCCAATCATTTTTCTTTTTCCTCACTCAACTTTGTATTTTTAGTATTTTGTGTGAATGTGACATTTTCCTTTTTACCTATAGAATTTTCCCATTCTCTTTCCCCTGTATGAATTGAAAACGGCAAATCTTTATTCAGTGCACTGCAAATGACCGGCAATCTATTGCAGGTACGAATATAACCAAATGTCTCCCTTTTTGGTCTTATAAATTCTTAGGAGCTTAAATGCCCTTTGCAGTTTCTCCTTTTTTTTTCTTTTTCTTTTTGTTAACAGACACAGTAAAAAGAGTTCAGAGAGGAAAAATGTTAAAATTATCAGTTAAATGAATTGCTCTGATGAAACATAATTTTTATTTATCTGGGATTTCATATTACTGGTTTGTAACTGAGTTATACCTAAGTAAATACCTGGATGATGGTTCTCTGGTTCTGTTTCTTTTTTATTTGACAATTAAAAAACACTTTTTTAGCAGATTTCTATGATGACTATATTTTTCAAACAAAAATTCAGTATCCAGAATTTGACAAAAGATTTTTGTGCCAATTCTGCCTTTGAGAAGCATATTGTTAGATTTAGATTAGATTTAGATTAGATCCCAGTCTTGAATGCTGTGATCTTTCCTTGTTTATGAGAAGACAGAACACCAGAAGTGAGGATACATGAAGGTTTTCACCATGGGACTGTGGCATGAGCAAAATAGAAGGGTTTTATCGTGCAATTTTTAACATACTGGTTGTATCTTCATTTTTTCCCTTGCAAGAGAGCATAATTCGAAAGCAAATGGGAGAAAATAATATAATTCATGGTAGAACCTCAAATAATACTGGTTTATTAAAAATCACATTTTAAAGTACTTTCTCTATTAATATCTAATTGCGTCACACGCTATGACTGATCTGAAAGTACTTCACAGCTGTTATGAACAAATGAGTATGTCATGACACCTTGGTTGAGAACGAGTGATTTAAGTTATACTCTCCTGTGTCAAGGAACATAATGTAGTTTGAAATTATTTGTGATTCTCTACCTATTATTGCCAATGGAGAAAGGGGGGAAAGGATGAAATGACAATTTAAAAGCGCTCATTTCAAAAATAAGGTTTTTCATTTTGCCAGTCTTGAATACCTCTGCTATCAACGTTATGACTGTCATTAACATCATTAGCTTGACCACTGCCATCATTAGACCCTGAAAATCTGGGAATTACAAAAAAGGACACTATGAATTTTGGCTCCTGAGGGCCTGACATTGTTGTTGTTAGTATTAAAACAAAGCACAAAAAAACCTTTTCAACAAATACTTGGAAAATATATTTTTAAATTGATTAATTTACTCTTAAATAAATGCTCTCAGACTTCTATTATGTATTTTATACTGCATATTCCATTCATTATTAAGACATGTAACATGCAAATTAAGGTTGGAAAAAGCAGACATTCAATGACATACACAAAAATGGAGCTGCTCCTCTTTATGCAATATTGGTGTGAGTTAAATTTTTGTAAATAAAAGAAAGTTTTAATTGAAACATGCTTTTACATGAACTTTGACTGCTCAATTTTAAATTAACCTTGCAGCAAGTTATCTATTAAATAGAATACATTTTTTTCAACAATGGAAATAATTGCTTTCCAACCTTTTAAAAATATGTCTTAGAATTTTTTTATTCATATTTTCTTATATTGGATTTTCTTAAAGTTTGATACCCATTCAATGTGTAATCCTTTTGCCTCATCGTATAAACAGCTTATATGTAACAAAGCCTGTGCTTTAGCACAGTTCTGATTTCAATTCCCAAAACTGTTGAGGAATCTTGTAACATTTGTGACCTAGTATAAGAGCATATATTTACATATTTATTTAGAAACTCAGATGCAGCACTGACTTTTGAAAAATTGTCCTGTTTATAGAATGTTGGCATCATTACTTCAAGCAAGACCCCTTTTATCTCTGTACCCAACTCCTATAATCCTATTTTCCTTCCACAGCCACTTTATTCTAAGATATACCTTTTTGTTTGTATATGTTTTTATTAGATGTGTTTTATTTGTCTGTATTTTTAATGTCTATAAATGGTGTGAACACACTATTTTGGTTTACTATTATTATTACTTTTGTACTTAGCATTCTCTTTTGAAGATCCGCTCATGTTGCACTGAAAATTCACTGGATATTTAGAAGCTAGGAAGCAGCTGGCAAGCAAACAGCCTTGATTCCAATATAGAATAAGAGAAGTCTTTTTTACTGTTGGAATACATAAGAAGGTATGGTTCGGAAACCCAGACTGATATTGAAACACCCCAAAGTAGCATTATAGCATATCATTAAATATTAAAATATGAGATGCATGGTAATATTTGGTAACATTTCAAATGAGAGGGAAATCAGTAAAGGATGGAGAGGTAAAAGAAAGCTAGAAATTAAAGGACCCAAGATTTGAAAATGCAGCAGGAAAAGAGATTTAGGAGTTGAAATTGGTGGGCAGAGGAGTGGCAATGTAGCAATGCAAGTAAAGACATGAACTTGGAGGCTCCGTGATACATGATAGCAAGAAATAATTTAAATAATTTTTATAGACCTATAACAAGGTTGGAAAAGTGGTTTTGCTATGTTGTGTTTGCTACAGGCTCCCTCTGTCTTCTTCTTGTTTTCATATTTACTTCTTTCTACCTCAAATTTTATCTGCTTCTCTGCTGTCATAGACAGCTTCTCTTACATGGTTGGAGAAGATGGTAGCAAAAGCTCCAGGCTTTATTTTCCATACAAATAGTGATCCAAGAAGAGGAGGCTCTTTCTCACCCAGATTGTTTGTATGTATATTCATGGATATATTGTTCCTGATTCTTCTTGGACGCCTATCATTGGACCAATCACTGAGAACACGGGAATGGAGTACCACAATTAATCAGGCCTCTACCAATATCCCAGTGACCAACAAATCCACATGAGACATGCAGCTGGAGAAAGAGGGCAGTTCCTCCAAGGAAGGCAGGAGCTAGGCAGATAGGAGCAGCAGATGTCCATTAGTTTCCCATGTGACCAGCACAACAATTCGAAGAGGCAGGCAGCACAGGAATTCCCATTCTCATTAATAGATGAGGACACAGTACATGAACCAAAGTCAAATAATTTGTAAGTAATTGAACAAGAACTTGGTCAAAATCTACTGAGGGTTTTAGAGTAGTGAAACCTAGCAGTTATATTTTATTTTTGGACAAAATTTCCATTTGTTCTTTTGGTTTGTTTTTTCCCCCGTATTCTTTTTTTTTTTTTAACTGTGAATCATATGACAACTCTTTAAGAATAAAATTCAGAAAATCAGTGCCAAATGCTTTAAGCACACATGAATATACTCACACACTCTCATTTGCACTCACACAGTTTTGTTATGTTTATTGAGAGCTTATTGTGTTCAAGTCACCTTCTACATGCCTTATCTATATCATCTCATTTATCATTTCATTTAACCCTAATACAATAACTCTAAGGTCTAGGCTGTATTTTTATTTAGTTTGCAATGTCACAGACAAATTAAATAATCTTCCAAGTCCATATGGATAGTAGGTGGTACAACCCAAATCCATATACAACCCAGTAGCCCAAACAGATTTTCTTACACACCAAGCCATACAGCTGAATAATGCATGCACATATAGGAAAAATAAGTACACATACCTTTTATATGGGCATATTTTAAATAATTCATTTGTGATTGCTAATGACAGACAATCTGTAAACAAATTAAGCCACATGTTTATTCTATTGGAACTTATAAAGCTTCTTAATTTGATATTCTACTGTTGATTAGAATAAATGGGCACCCATAGGTCTGAACCAAGGTAAATTTAACTGCCAATAGATAATCAGCTTCATTCTTTCTGGGTACATAAAGCCTAAATTAGCGGTGAGGGATAATTTCAGATGTTAAATACAGTCTGATAATTCAGAAGCACATTGTCCCGTGTACCATTCTGTACTTTTATTGTAATCTAAACACCTCTGCCAGAACTGAAATCTTACTAAATGTATTTTTTATGTTGCGTTCTGAATATAATTGATCTTGAGTTCTGATATAAAAGACCAGCACTCAGCAGCTGGAAAATAACATTTTGATGGTAGCCCAGACTTGGGAAAAAACCCCCACCACAAAGCCTGTCAATATTCAGCTGACAAAGACTACTCATGCTTGTTTCAGAAGATTTTCAATCTGTCTGCAACTAGCTGCCAAAACTTTTGGATGAATAGGGAAGAATGCAGTCAATCACCCAGATGTTCCTCCTGCAGGAGGCCACACACCCAGCTATTTGGAAACAACCAGGTGCCTGGAACACGAAGACAGCACATCTGGAATGAATGTGTATGTGTGTGTGCATGTGTGTGTATGCGCGTGTGTGAACTTTTTAAGGAGATATTTTGATGTCACATTGAAACAATTATTACTGCTCTTGAAGTACCCAACTCTGAGATAAAGTATGCATGATTGTAGTTTAGAGGAACACTTAAGTGTAGTTTACATTATGTGTTGATCGTGTGACAAAGTGTTGATAATTCTATCTCAGGATATCCATGAATGCTGATTATCTAAAGCCCAACCCTATTTGGATATTGAATATTGAACACTTCATGGTTAATTTAACACTATATGCACCTCGGTTTTTCTTAACTCCCGCTGTCTCCGTCCCAACTTCTAAAACTTTATCAAGGTTATCTAGTTCTGAGTGAATTCAAATGACTGATAAAGATAAGAAAACACTTAGTTTCTCTCTAGTAACAGTAAATGTGAATTAAAATAACAAGATACATTGTGGGGATTTTAAACAGAAGGCAGATATGGGCAAAATGCTTTTTAAAGGCTTAGCTCAAGATGTAAAACAGATCTGAGATTTTTAAAAACATGAACAAAATATGGTAATTCGGTACAAGGAATTATTATAAAAGTACTGTTGTAGTAAAATACTGAAAGCTGGTATTGCAGTCCTAATCTTAGATGCACTGGGGTATCAGAGTCCCAGTCTTGGATGCACAGAGGTAATGGCAGGTTGTGAAGACAGAAAACAGCACCAGGGAATAAGAAAGGTGAACTGTTACCAAACTGTGGAATAAAGAGAGGTGGGTAGAGGGTGTTTTTTTGGTGTGGGGAATAGGATGAAATGTGCTCACTCCATAATCTAGAGGCTGGTAATACGGCTGTGGTGAAGAGGGCACTTGACTAGGAGTCAGGGTGACTGGAGTCAGCTAATGTACCATAGACCCATTGGAAAATTTTCTCTACAAAATGACTGAGATCTGTTAATAGGTTTCAGCAGTCTTTCTACCCTACCCCACACCTCTGACCTGTATTTGCATTGGGACTTAAAGTGTTTTGTCTTATAGCTGGCACTAGAATTCCACTTAAAAATGATGTAGTTATTTAGGAAAGTACCTCAGTAAGATTCAGGTAGAAAGGTGAGATCTTACTGAATCTACAGAAACATAAGCCACAAGTGAGATAGTTGCATTAGTGAGATAGTTGCATTACTCTGAGTTAGAAAGAAACAGAAATTAGGACAGAAGAGGAGAGATAGGAGAAGAAAGGAGACAGGAGCCTGTTAGAAGATGCAGGGCTAAGAATTCACAGGTGAAGTGGAAAAGACTCCCTGTGGAGTGGGGTAAAACAGATTTAAGAGAAAGGCTACTTGAAAGGCTACCATTCATTTTGCCCTTGTTCGCAATTTTGTAATGTAAGATTCCCTTCTTTTTCCCCCCAAATATCAAGAATATCTGATAGGTGTTTAGAGGGAACTGTGAAAGGGGCTTAGTTTTTTACTTGAGTTGATGTGGTATAGAACGCAGAGTGTGTGTACCTGAGGTGAGAAGTAAGACCTCTAAGCAAGAGGACATCAGGATTATATATCCCACTCACTGTCATATTCCCTAGAATTTGGAGAAAAACTGGTGAAGTGGATTTCCAAAGGACATAGAATAGAATATGGGTTATTTAGATAAGTTCTACATAAAGATTTGCAAGGTCAGGGAGCCATGAGCTGACATCGAGGCTATACTAGAGGTCTGGACCCCTACTCTCTTCCTGTTATAATAAAAATGTTTCTTCTTCTTTAAGGAATAGATGTAATGCAACAGCTGAGCACTATGATAAATCGTCTGAAACTAGAGTGGGCCATCTGGCTGTCATGAATAGTCTTAAATAAATCGAACCCAAAGTAAGAAATATAAAGAGACAGTAGGTTCCATCTTAGTTGAGCTTAAAAAAATGAACAAGGTTTGGCCGGACGCGGTGGCTCACGCCTGTAATCCCAGCACTTTGGGAGACCGAGGCGGGCGGATCGCGAGGTCAGGAGACGGAGACCATCCTGGCTAACACGGTGAAACCCCGTCTCTACTGAAAATAGAAAAATAAAATTAGCCGGGCGTGGCACCTGTAGTCCCAGCTACTCGGGAGAACTGAGGCAGGAGAATGGCGTGAACCTGGGAGGCGGAGCTTGTAGTGAGCCAGGATCGCGCCACTGCACTCCAGCCTGGGCGACAGAGCGAGATTCCATCTCAAAAAGAAAAAAAAAAAAATGAGCAAAGTTTAAAAATCATACTCTGGTTTTCAGAGCCTTCTATATTGCCATGTGGAATATGGACCAGTTGTCGATGATTATGACATCATGACTAGTTCTGGACAATGAAAGCAAAAATAGGATTATAAAAGAACTCACAGAATTCAGAACGCCAGAGAGATCCTGCAGATAATCAATTTCTCTGTTCCCATCCATTTGTAGTTAGAGACTCGGCCTTTATTTATCACTAATAGAAACTTAGTGATGTTACAACACTATCTCTTGATGATTTCTTTTTCTTATACATCTGAATCCAAAGGTATCTGTGTATTTATTCATTCATTCTCAAGCATTTATTGAGTATTCACTACATGTCAGACACTGATACAGCACTGAGAATGCACGGAAAAATAAGATCTGGTCCCTATCCTCAGGAGCACATACTCTGATGAAAAGATAGCAGGCAAACATTGCTAATGGAATTACAAGTCATGACACTTGGCCATGGTTTCAGTGTGAACATAGTAAAGAGAGGTTATCTTTAGCTTTGCCTGGGGAAGAAGGAGAGGACTTCAAAGAAGGGGTTACTTGTGAAAAAAAGCATAATATGACTAGAACCAGAAACTTGGGGTACCTTCTAGGAAATAAAATAGGTTTATTGAGCTGAAATCAAGCATAGAAATATGAAAGGTCTAATTTTATGGGTAGATATTATATTTCTCATCATTATTCTAACCACAGAACAAAACTAATCAGTGTGGATGAAGACACATCCACCTATAGACGAAGACATGTATCTACGTATTTATATCTACCATAAATATGTGGCATATTACATAAGTTAATGTAAGCTAAGCTGTTGTAAAAAATAGACCCCAAATTTATTGGGTTAAGGAACAGTTTAGTTCTTGTTTATGTGATTCCAGAGTAGGTTTTCCAGGGCAGAAGGTAACTCTTCTCTGCACAGAGATTCAGGGAACCTGGCTATTTCTGTCTATGACTCTGTCATATCCAAGGGTTTCTTGTCAACAAAATAGTTAAGACCGAGTGATCATATCCAGGTTCGGGACTAGGAGGCTGAAGTAGACATGCTGCTGCCTTAAAGCTTCTGGCTTTGGTTTGAATGTGTCCTCCCCAAGTTCAAATGCTAAAACTTAGTTGTCAATGTGGTGGTATTAAGGAGTGGGGCCTTTAAAATGTGGTTAAGTTATGAGGGTGGAGTGCTCATAAATGGGATTGGAACCCTTATGAAAGGGCTTGAGGGAGTGGGCTTTTTCCCTTCTATCTTTTCTGCCATGTGAGGGCACAGTGTTTGTCCCCTCTGGAGGGTGCAGCAACAAGGTGCCATCTTGGGAGCAGACAGCAGCCCTCGCCAGACACTAACCCTGCAAGTACCTTGGTATTAGACTACCCAGCCTCCAGAATTGTGAGAAATAGATTCTGTTGTTTATGAATTACCCAGTTTTCAGTATTTTGTTATAGCAGCACAAATGGACTAAGACTCCCCGCTAAAGTAGTATACATCCTGTTTACTTATATTACATTCAATTGGCCAAAATCAGCCTCATAGTTGCATTTAACTATGAAGGAGGTGGGAAAGGTAATTTGGTCATGTGCCCAGGAAGGAAACAGTAGATTTTGATTTCCAGCACGCATTCTTTGTTGCAGAAATAAAATTAAAATTGATGAAAATTAAACAGTCTAGATCATTCTAAATGGATGTAAACTTACATAAAATTTATCAGGATGGTATATAAATTCCTTCATTTAGGCTAAAAAATTACTTGCAGATACAGAGAATAGTAAAGGCAAATTAACAATGTTCATGTGGGAAAAAGATGTGGAAGTTTTGCTTGAAGACTAACTCAACATGTGCCCACGGTTTAATGTGGTTCCTGAAAAACAAACCAACACACAAACAAAAAGTGAATATAATTATAGGCTGCATCAATACAAGTGTACGGGAAGAAAATGAATTATGTTCTAGAAAGATTTAATTCGAGATCCTTTAACAGTGTTCTGGTTCTATTTTTAAGAGGCACACGAGTAAGCAGAAAGGGTTTAGGATGACAGGGTAACAGAGATATAGAAACTATGTCATGTGAGGACAAGTAGTGTAGAAACCATGTTCTGTCCTAGAGAAGAGGTATCATGATGATGGAAGGGTGTGTGTGTGTGTGTGTGTGTGTGTGTATGTGTGAATTGAAGTAGGAAAAGGTATGGATTAAAGTGGTCTTTAAAATTCAAAGAAACTTAAACTTTAAATGCTTGAAGGTTAGCCGTATGGAAGAAAGAGTAGATTCATTCTCTTCTGCATCACAGAACCAAGGAAGGAACATTTTGGCTTAATATGATGAAGAGCTGCATAATTGAAGCTATCCAAGAATGGTGGAATGGGCTGCTCAGAGAATTATTGAGATTCACATCACTGGAAGTGCTTGATCAGAAGCTGAATGACCTCATGTCATGACTGCTGTAGAGAAAATTTGCTCTTAGAGTGGACTGGATGATGTCTAAAATGTTTTCTAATTCTAGGGGAATTGTTTTTACTCCCAACATTTCTGACACCAAATATGTGTTTTTTCTTCACACCAACAATAAATTTTCCAACTCTCTGGACACCACCTGGATGTCCAATGACTAAATTTAATTATGACATTAGTGGAGTTAGTGTCAGACTCCACAGGTTAAGGGCTCTGTCTCACAAGACTGCTTCCACTTCAGAAGCCCACTGCAAGTCCTGGACCTCCTCTACTTCTGACTAGTTGGCTATAACAGGAGCTCCCATGAATCCCTCCTTGGGTTTGACAATTTCCTTGTGAGCTAGAATGGCTCACAAAACTTAGTCAAACAGTTTTCTTACTCTTACTGGTTTATTATAAAGGCTCCAAGTGGAGCAGCCAAATGGAGGAGATACATAGGACAAGGTAGGTGGGAAGAGGTATGCCACCCCGACAGCATCCTGGAAGCTCTCAGGTAACCTAATACTCCCCATAGGTTAGGAGTATTAATGAAGGTTTTATTACATGGGTATGATTGATTAAATCATTGGCCATTTGTGATTAACTCAGTCTCCAGTCTCTCTCCCCTGCATTGATGTTATTGGGGTGGAACTGAAAGTTCCAACCCTCTAATCATGCATTGGTCTTTTTGGCAATCAGGCCCATCCAGGAGCTATCTAGAGGCCCCCAGCTATAGTCATCTCATTAGTATACACAAAGATGCTCATGACTCCAGACATTCCAAGGGTCTTAGACGCTATTGTCTCAGGAACTAGGGACTAATGCCAAATATTAAAACAAAAGCTGTTCCTGTCACCCCTGTCACTCAAGAAAATAAAAAAGATTTTAAGAGCTCTGTGCCAGGAACCCAGGATGAAGACCAAATAACATATATTTTAGTACATAACAGTATCACACTAGGTTTCACTAAATTTGACATTATTTCTATGGCTCTTCTAGATGATTCAGGCCAAAATAAAATTCCTGTTGAAGTATATGAATAAAAGCTACCACTCTCAACTTGGCCAAGAGGCATAGACAGTGGGGCCAACATCATGGACACTCCCTTCCCCACTGGAAAAGCACTTTTATAGTTGTTTAACTAGCAATTATTTTCATGAACACCATTTTGCTTGAAATCAAATACTGAAAGACAAACTATGATTATTCAGACTTGAGAATTTGGCAGACATTTTGAAAATTAACAATGTAAGTCTGCCACTTCAAGAGGGCAATGAACAGTATTTATTGTTCATGAAAACATTTGTGCTTTTAAGCAAAAATTAGCAGTGTGGACCACTTGTATTTGCCACATAACCATGGCAGCTTCCCAGTACTTAGAAGAATTTTCTGATGAGGCCAGTAGTGATATTAACAAATGCGATTTTTTTTGGATATTATATAATGAAATGTGTCAACATTTGAACGATCTGTATAACATAGTGAGCCATTATTTTCCAAATGAGCAATTCCAAATGAGCATTGATGTTATAAAAATTATGCATGAATAAAAGATCCAAAGTACACAATAAACCAGTAGATTTTTTATATAATGAAGTACAAAAATTATTGACATGGTTTCAGATTTCACCCCCAAATAACTTCAAAGAAATTTATATTTGCTGAGTTTTGGTGTAGCATCAAAGAAGAATATCCACAATTATATGAAATTACTACTAAAATTTAAGTCCCTTTTGACAACATATCTTTGAGGCCAGAGTTTCTTCATGTTCTGTACTCAAACCACACATTGCAATAGATTGAATGCAGAAATAGATTTAAGAATCTAGTCGTTTTCTTTCTTTTTTTTAGTTGAATGAAAATTAGAAGTTTATAGAAAATGAGAAAAAAATTATTACAAGCAAGCAGATAAAAAAATCAAAACAGGAATTAGACATGGGTCTTGGTTTGATATCTTGGGTATTAAACGAAAACTGTCTGAAGTCATTAGTGACTCTAGCTGTTTTCTAATCAGGCAGATATTTTTTAAAAATTGTGAAAGAAAACTCCAAACAATGCCATTCATCTCCCTAAATTATTTTGTTTTGAAAAATAAAGTTACTTTTCATATAAACATGTAAATATGTAATGGATTTATTATTTTTAAAAACTAATAAATATTTTAAACTTTCATTTTATTTTGTAATATAGTAGATATTTTTTAAAAATCCTCTTGATTTACACTATGCAATTTAATATTTTCAATAACTATGGATGTAGGCATTATCATATTTTATTTTTCATAAAAGAAAAAAATAGAAAAGTTAGAGGACCCACTTGAGATCATATAGTGAACTGTAAAATTATAACTCCAATTTAGATTCTTTAGCTCTAGATTAACCTTATGCTTTTTTATAAGCAAAGGCCAAATCAATCCAGACAGAATAGTGGCTGAAGAGGCAACTGTGGTGGCTGCACTAAGGAGGAACATAAGGAAATTATTGTACTGAACTTGCAAAACTCGTGTGGTGTCATTAGAAAACAACGTGATTTATTTTGTCACTGCCTATTCAAACATATGCTGCAAGACTAACATTTGCCTTTACCTTTAAGCTAAAACTGAGGCATGGTTCCAGCTTAGTAATGAGTATGTCTAGTATAACACTAAAAATGTAAAACTTCTCTTGAAATTACAGCATCCTCACCTCCCTACCCCAAGATTAGGCCTTGCAAATTGAAAGAGAGCTGTGTGTCTTTCCCCTCACCACCACCTAGTGAGTGCCACTGCTTTTTGATCACCTTCCATAATGTGAGTTGTAACAGTGGAGCTGGGAATTGGGGAGGGGATAAAGGAGAGTCAGTGGCAGCAAGAAAGTTCTTACTTGACTGGTGGTATCACTGTGATCTGAGTTTCCTATACCAAAGGCTGATTCTTTCTCTCCTGGAGGTGCTTCTGTGGTTCTGTAGAACTCCACTGGCTTCCCTTCCTCCAGTCTAAGTATTTCTGAACCTTAGGCACCTCAAAATGGGTAACTGTATTTCCTTTTCAGCTGGTCACTTGACTTCCAGGTATCCCATGGTACACGTTTTGTTTCCTTTTGCTTGAGTCCTTCTCTGTGCTCATCTTTCCATTGCCCTCAAGATGAGGATCCAAGACAAACCCACACTATCTCTCTAAAGCTCTTGGTTCTTCGATTCCACAGGCAGCATTGAATTTATGACCTGCCATTGGTGGGAGTACAGTAACTTCACAAACTGTAGTGCTTTATCCACCTGTTTTTATCCAGGGTGAGTCAGACAACAGTTCATGGCATCCTTCAGATTTTAGGAGAAACATATGCAGCTTTTTTTTTGACACGGAGTCTCGCTCTGCCACCCGGGTTGGAGTGCAGTGGCACAGTCTCAGCTCACTGCAACCTCTGCCTCACAGGTTCAAGCGATTCTCCTGCCTCAGCCTCCTGAGTAGCTGGGATTACAGGCACCCATGACCATGCCCGGCTAATTTCTTGTATTTTTAGTAGAGACGGGGTTTCACCATGTTAGCCAGGATGGTCTCGGTCTCCTGACTTCGTGATCCACCCGCCTCGGTGTCCCAAAATGCTGGGATTACAGGCGTGAAACACCGTGCCCTGCCTACATATGAAGCTCTTTAAGAGGTCTCACTGCATTACCTCTTTCTAGACTTCAGTTTAAGGGCAGGCATGCCTTACTCCTTTTGGTGTGTTTATTGGTGGGAGAGTGTTAGTTATATTCAAAGCACAGCACCTCACCTAATCTCCAGCTCCTGATGAAAGTGATGGTTTAATAACTACAAATCCAGTTTCAGTCAGCTCCTTTACGGTTCCATGGAGGAACTCTCACCTCACTGTGAAATGTAGCATTTATTCAATCTTGAGGTAGATTGCTAAAATGGTCCTCCCCACTTTCTTTTAAAGCTTATCCTTTTATCCAAATGCTGTGCAACGAGACTTTTACTTCATCCTATCAGAAGGTGGAGGGTTTGTTTTTAATTTTATTTATTTATTTGTTTATTTATTGAGAAAGAGTCTCACTGTAGCCCAGCATGGAGTGCAGTGGTGCAATTTCAGCTCGCTGCAACCTTCACCTCCCAGGCTCAAGCAATCCTCTAGACTCAGCCTCACGAGTAGCTGGGACCCCAGGCACGCACCACCATGACTGGCTAATTTTTTGTATTTTTGGTAGAAACAGGGTTTCACCAAGTTGCCCAGGCTGGTCTCAAACTCCTAAGCTCAAACGATCCACCCGCCTTGGCCTCCCAAAATGCTGGGATTACAGGCATGAACCACCGTGCCTAGCCCAGAAGGTGGAGTTTATTTCATCATAATCAGAACTGATCTTGTGATTTGCTTTTGTCATCTAATTGCAGTGGAGTGCTAGTTCCAAGCTTAGGCCTCAAGAAGTCTTGTATGGTTTTGCGTTCTCTGGATACTTTGCACCACCATGTGAACAATCACAGTCTAGTACGCTGGAGGCCAAGAGACTGCAAGAAGAGAGCAGTTGTCCCAGCTGTGGCTATCTTAGACCAGTCTACAACCAGCTTAACATATGGGACATACATATGGGAGAGCTGGACCAAGAATAGCAGAGCTGCCCATCTGATCCACAGCTAAGGCGTCAGTAAGCCTAGCTAAGACTGGAGACTGAAACTACCCAGCTACCGTACAGGCTTGTGAGTTATAATAAAAGCGTGTAGTTTAAAGCTTCTATGTTTTGGGGTGATTTATTATGCAGCAAAAACTAATTAATACAAGTCTCAATGACAACTAAGACTAAAATACTTCCACTTTGACATCCTGTTACAGTAATATAGAGCTTGAATGATGAATAAGGTTGAATAAGTGAGGAAGGGAAGGAAGAATATTACAGACTGGGAAGAAGGGGCAATGATAAGAAAATGAAGAGAGGCTGATATTCAGGAGTCAGTGAATAGGTGAATGTGTAGATAATACTTTTTTTTTTTTTTTTTTTTTTTGAGGTGGAGTCTCACTCTGTAGCCCAGGCTGGAATGTAGTGGGGAGATCTCAGCTCACTGCAAGCTCCGCCTCCCAGGTTCACGCTATTCTCCTGCCTCAGCCTCCTGAGTAGCTGGAACTACAGGCGACCGCCACCATGCCCGGCTAATTTTTTGTATTTTTAGTAGAGACGGGGTTTCACCATGTTAGCCAGGATATTCTCGATCTCCTGACCTCATGATCTGCCTGCTTCGGCCTCCCAATGTGCTGGGATTACAGGCGTGAGCCACTGCACCCGGCCGATAATACTTGTATTATATTAGGGCACAGAAGAAGAAGGTGAGGTTAGGTTCGACTGGAGAGACTTTGATTTTGGGATGGGAGATTCTGCTATCATTCTGAATGTAACCGAGAACCACTGAAAGTGATGACTGTGGTTTTCTACATCCCCAATGTTCACATTTCTCTTTTATTTCAGCCATCATGCAACCCTAGAATGTTTGCTAAAATAGAAGATAGAAGCAAGAGAACAACTCAATTTTATTTCACAGAGTAGTGACTATCCATAAAGAAGGCTTTCTTTCTCAATGTGTTTCCTTGTGCATAAACCCCAGCCTACGTTTTATGGTTTGAAGCACACTGACAGAAGAGGAGCCAAGATACTTCTATCCTGACCAAAGAGAGACAGATGGAAGAAATAATTTCCTCAGAAAAAATGCTAATACACAAAAATCATCCTGTTTTAATAAAAAAGATAAAAACATGTTTGGTTATTTATGAAAGGCTTTAAGTGTTTTCTTCTTTCTTAAAGTGACATGTTAATTTATTGCTAACCACTAGATGGCACTTGTGTACAGGATTTGAAATTGATTGCGGTGAAACTAAGAGTACCTGTGGTGTGGTCAGAATAGAATCTGAGGTTTTGCTGTTATGCAGCCCACTTCCTCCCCGATACGAAGTCAGGAGGGGTGTAGGAGAGAAGGCCTAAATCTCTTCTGCGCCTTTTTGACTTATAAAGAAAAACGAAGATGGCAGAAGTGTTTCTGATTAGATCGAGAAAAAGGATGATGCATTCTTGCCCGATGAATCAGGAGAGATGATGTTCTGTCGTTCTTTAGATATAGACCTGAAATACTAACTTTAAATTTATGGTTGCTAGTATGAGCCATGGTTCTCTATTTACCCAGTTAGTGCATTTGGGGGAAGCATGAATTGTGTCTTCCAATTGGTTACTTTATCACACTGACAATTTTGGAAGATATAATAACTCTTACCCTTTTGGGTGAAAAAATGGATCTCACAAGTCTGCTTATCAGATCACCATAGTTTGATTCATCTTTATGAGAGTTGGCTGCCTGGTTGTTCATTGCTGCCTCCAACTCATCTGGACATTTTCAGATGATGCAAAGGTTGATAGCAACTGTGAACATCATCCACAACTGTAGTGTTGAGAATAATGTAGGAAAAATCTTAAGAAAAAAGATCAGCAAACAATCAGGCAAGCAGGCAAACAAACCAAAATTCCGTAATTCAGTACATTCCAGCACAAGTCTAGAGGAACTGCAATCTTGCCTAATTGTGCCCCTCATTTCTCTGGCCCTGGGACTATTATCAACATATAGAACTACCCAGCAAACTGTAACTGTTTTTCTGGGAGGTAAGATGCTGGCAATCTTCCAGGTCCAGCTTTGTCAACCCCATTAGCTTGTCACCACTGTGCTGATCCTGATCTCTTTCAGGGCTCATCTAATCTGGCCTTTCAGTAGCCTCAGCTTTCTCCTGTTTAGCCTAAGCTGCTGTAAGCACACGTTTTGAAGTACCACTAGATCTGATATAAAAGGGACATCTGTCCTAAAGAAGATTAGGGTGGGGTCAAGAAATCCCAATAGGGCAACAAGAAAACAGCAGATTGGGTCACAGGAGTAAAGAAAAATCAGAAACAGAAAGGCATGTGCTGGGGAAGTACAAGACCAGAGATAGAAGCCCTCTGTGATGTCTCTGGCCTTCAGGATGGCATCTCTTGGTCTCCTTGGTCACTTGGAGCTTGTATGCTCTTTTCCAAATCTTTTTATGAAATCCTACCTCAGGAAGAGGATTGATAAATTAATTCCAACTGAAGATTGTCATTTCATAGGAAACAAAGCATGAGTTTGATAAAGCAATGGAATCAAATTCTGATGGTAAGAATGCAAGTTTTGACAAGCAGTGTCAGTGATACCTCCCTCTCATTTGTGAAGCTACCGTTTAGTCTATTTATGTTTGTGTTTTAAAAAAATTAATCTTTACCACATAAATTAATGTATGACCAGAAACCTAGTTAGCTTCCTGCATTCAACAGCACCAAATATGTTAAAGTTGTATAGGAAATAAATGGTGGCAAATTATTGGTAGAGTGCTGGAGTTGGAATTTGGGGAGGGCCACACATAAGAACACAAAAAAGCAAATAAGTCAGTAAGTATGCATAAGAAGCTAGAGGGTCATTTGGAGGTAGAAACAGCAAAGGGGCTTAGAGTCTGGCTGAACTGAAGGAGCATGAAAGGTTCCTAAGCACCATGAAGGAAAGAGGTAACCCTTCATGGAAGGGTGAGGCAAAGAGCCACAAGTTCAAAAGGCAGTCTGCTTCCAGAGCTGGCAAGGTCAGAGTGAGACAGAGCTCCACTGATGGCAGCCACTGTCAGACACCATGTACTGGCTTAAGAGTAAGGGTTCAATTGCTCTCTGCTGTTAGTTGTCCTCCCTCATACAGTGGCCCTGAACTTGGAGGCATTAACCAATGCCAGAAGGAAGTCTGAAAATTTGGATATTTTAGAGTGTTTGTGCTGCTATAACAGAATACCATAGACTAAATAGCTTATAAACAACAGAAATTTATTTCTTGTAGTTCTGAAGGCTAGGAAGTCTAAGATCAATGTGCTGGTAGATTTGATATCTAGGGAGGGCCTGTCTCCTGTTTCACAGATGGCCTCTTCCCATCATTTCCTCACATGGTGGAAGGAGCAAGGGATTTCTCTGGGGCCTCTTTTATAAAGGCACTAATCTAATTTATGAGAGCTCAGTCTTTATGACCTAATCACCTCCCACAGGCCCCGCCTTTAAATACCCTCATATTGGGGATTCGATTTTAACATAAGAATTTTGGGGGACATGAACATTAGGATCATAGCATTCCAACCTTGGCCCTCCAAAATTCAAGTCCTTCCTGCATATAAAATATATTATTTTCATCCAAAGAGCTGAAAAAGTCTTAAATTGTTCCAGCATCAAATCAAATCCGAAGTCCAAAGTTTCATGTAAATATCATCTAAATCAGATATGTGTGAGACTCAAGGTATGATTCATCTTGAGACAAATTGCTTTTCAGCTGTGAACCTGTGAAATCAGACATGTATGTGCTTCCAAAATACAAAGATGGGACAAACATAGATTAGACATTGCCATTTCCAAGAGAAGAAATAGGAAAGAAAGAAGAGTTAACAGATCCTGAGCAAATCTGAAACCTAATGGAGCAAACAACATTGAACCTTAAGGTTTGAGAATAATCCTCTGGCTTGATGTTCTTCCCTCTAGGTGTACCGGGGTGAGGGACCGGGCCTTCTGACCCACTGGATGGGGGGGTTCCACCCAGGGGTCCCACCCCTACAGTGGCTCTGTACCTGGGCTCTACCCTTGTGGTAGGTCTCTTCAGTGATCTCACCTCCATGGTTACTCCATGCCTATGTCCCATGCCCTTAGCTGGCCTAGTCTGGAATCAGGTGTAGGTTGCTCTATGATTTCTCTGAACATTTCTCTAAGGAGGGATTTCTGTGGTGGTCTTGTGCTTGCTGGGGCTTTTACACTCTGGGTCTGTGATGAGAGGGACAGCCCTGATTATTTCTCAGTTGCCTTTGGGATCATTCTTCTGTTGTCTTTGACAAGAGCTCCTGACTTCTGTTTAGGTGGCTGGCTCGCCCTATCAGATGATCTTTGGCTACGCTCTTCATGTTTTCTCTGGAACAGCCTTTCTCGTTCATTTCAATATGGATAAGCTGAGAATTTTCCATATCTTTAAGTCCTGTTTCCTTTCCTTCAACAATTTCATCTTTAAATCATTTCTGACTTCTCTCATTTTACTACAAATAGTGATGAGGAACTAGACAACTCCCCCAACACTTTGCTTAGATATTTCCTAAGCCAAAGATCCAGTTTCATCCCTTGCAAGTTTTACCTCTCACAAAACACTAGGACACAAACACAATTCACAAAGATGAGCTTGCCTCTATTGTCTAAAAACATGCTCTTATTTTTGTCTGAGACTTCATCAGAATGGCCTTTATATTTCTACCAACAGTGTGTTTAGGATCTCTAAACACTCTGTTTAGAGAATTCTTAGGTATTCTCTAAAAAGATTGAAGCTTCTGTACAGCTCTCCTTTTTTTTTTTTTTTTTTTTTTTGTGAGCTCAGAATTGCACTTAGCAGTTGCTTCAAGTCAATATTGACTTTTTCTAGCATGCACCTCAAAACTCTCCAGCCTCTACTGAGTTCCAAAGCTGCTTCTACTTTTTTAAGTATTTATTATAGCAATACCCCCACGTATTGGTTCCAATTGTCTGTCTTAGTTCAGTGGGGCTGCTATAACAGAATGCCATAGACTCGATAGGACAGAAATTTACTTTTTAGCATTCTGGAGGGTGGAAGGTCCAAGAGCAAGGTGCTGGAAGATTTGATGTGTGGTGAGAGCCCGCCTCCTGTTTTATAGTCAGCCTCTTCTCATTGTGTTTTCCATATGGCCGAAGGGATGAGAGCTCTCTCTTGGACCTCCTTTATAATGGTACTAATCCCACCCATGACGGTTCTGTCTTTATGACCTAATCATGTCTCAGGACTTGCTTCTGACTACCCTCACATTGGGGATGAGGTTTAACATACGAATTTTTAGGGACACAAATATTCAGATCATAGCATTGATCCATGCTACTACTGTTGGAAGCAAACCAAAGATGACCAGAAGATTCCTAAGTATAGTGAAGTGGATTTTGATCATCGGTGAGAAATGGTCGTCTTCAGGCTCAGTGGCTTCCTGTACTGGGCTTTTTTTCCTACCCAGCTATTACTCTTTTTCCTTCTGCTATGAATATGCTCCTTCCTTCAAGGAAATGACATTTTTCTACTCCATGTGGTTCTTTTGGGTCTGCCTCTCGGTCTTCAAGTTATAGGTTAGGCATGTTACCAGGTCTCATCAAACATAGTATCTGGCATATAATTTATTTATGATCTAAAACCAGCCAGAGTTCTTCCCTGGGTTTTATGTATGGAAAAATGCTGTGTTTTTTTTTTTTTTGTCTGGAATAGCAAAATTGGGGTGATTCAAGCCTATAACTTTTGGTAGCCTTGCTCCTTCCTCTCCTTACTACATGGAGAAAGATTATCTGAAATCATAGAAAATGAGGCCAACATGCAGAAAGAGGCAAAGATGTGAATTGAGCAGAGAAAGAGATAATAAAATAACTCATCTGTTTTGAGCTGGGTCTCTGTCACTGGCATCTATGAGAATCTTGACTAGTATATTCCCCAAACAGTCCAACTGAGTTTCCTAATTTGGCACATGCGTTGCTTCTAGGAATTAACTAAATCATTTCCATCTCTAGCTTAGCTTGCCATCTGATTCCATTAGGGATGATAGTATTTTTGGAAGAAAATATAACTATAATTCAAATTTTGATTATCCTAACTCATGATCTTTTTATGACCTGAAGCACAAGTATTAGCTATCCCTGAAAGAGGTATTATTTAGGACAGAATCAGATAATATTTACAACAATTTACCACATTTTTTAATAGGGGAAATTATAGTGAATGGAATTTTTACCAGCTCATGGCTTTTTTCTTAAATACTGCAATGACTGGTAGGGTACTGCTCTGGCCAATATTCTTCTCTTATATTTTCTATTAACAAGGACAGAAAGTGAAATGGAAGAAAGATTTCTTAGAGTTCTAAGCTAGCTGAGGCCTGACAGCAATGAGATCAGGGGAAGGAAAAACAAACATCAGCATAACCTAGAGTGTAACTTACTGCTTTTAGGTCCCATAGACTATTCCTCTTGCCCTCCACACTCTCCTGCCAAAGAAGAAAAGTCAGGAACCTTAGTCCAACTCCCTTATTTTATAGATGAGGAGCCCCAAGAGGTTAATTAAATGACCTAACCAATGTCACAAAGCAAGTTCCTGAGGAACCCAGATTCCTAGTCCTCTTTTGATATGTTAAATTACATGTAAATACTTGTTCTAAGAGAAATTACTTTATGCTATCACTTAAAATGGTTATTTTCTTCCATTAAAGAGTCCCAGATAGTAGATGAAGAAAGGAGCTAAGCAACCTCTATAAAAACATAAAAGCGAATAGATGTATATTTGCAGTTTGTCTTTTTTTCTAAGCACCATCACACCATATCTTGATTTTTTCTGTCCCATGGGCCTGCCTTAGTTTATCAACTCTGTGCTGCTACTATTGTTGTTTGCATTTGCTGGAATAGCCTCCTTACTCCTCAGTCTGGCTCAAAACACATCTCTTGCTGGAAGGAACATAATTAGTAAATGATAAACTCAGGTTACAAAGTAGGTCTGTCTAAGCTCTAATGAAATATTATTTCTCTCTCGTTACTTCCCATGTGGCCTCAGGCAATAATGCAACTGCAAGATAAATGACCATTAATCTGGAGAAAAGTCTCTTGAAGCAAGTCTCAGGGCTCCATAAAGGACCTTGTCCAGCTACTTATTAAAGACTTGTGTGAGGACAGTGAAAGAATGCTGATCAAATTGTAAGTGGCACAAAGCTAGGCTGCATATCTAATATGTCAGAGGTCAGAATCAAGGCTCAAAAAGGTCTTTAGATGCTGGAGTAATGGCCCAAATCCAATAAAAACAAAATTTACAGGGAATAATGTGAGGTCTTGAACTTCAGACTGAAAACTCAACTGGGGGAGATGTAGCTTAATAGTAGATCTGTGAAGAAAAATCTCAGGCGGTGGGGGGGCCTTAACTGAGTATAAACTTGATATGAATCCATAGTAATAGGATTGTTCAAAAACAGACATCAGTTTTGGGTTGCATTCATGGATGTTTTGCATCCAGGATGAGAGTAGTGATCAGTCTCGTTCTTTGTGCTTATTAGACAATACCTGAAGCTTTACATTCTATTTTGGGGGCTACACTTGAAGAAGGACAGAAATGTATGAGGACATGCTCATGATGGGACAAAAACATTTGGAATCATTCATTCACTTATTCACTTACTCATTCAGTAGATCTTTACTGGGTGCCCACCATGCTCCAGGTACTTCCCTTGCCACCCAAGGCACAATTACTGAACAAGGCAGACAAATAAGGGAACTCAGGAAATTTAGCCTGTAGAAGATAAAACTTGGTAAATATGTGCTTTCTATTTTCCAATATTTGAATGGCATAGCATCCTTCTGTGTGATCACAGAGCTAGTGCTAATGTATGTACATTAATATAGAGTAGTGTCTGGGCCATGACTTTCCACCAATTAAAAGTATCCAAGGATGGAATGGGCTTTTGCAACTAGGGTGCACAGCATCAATGGATTGACTTCTTACAGCCCGTTGGAGGGAGTCAAATATAGTAAAATCCTGTGATAATGAGCCCCGTGATAATAGGGATTCTCATATAACATACTTGACAACTGGCTCCTTTATCCATTCCCTTATTCAAAAGGAGCTGGCTAAGTTTATTATATTCTCAGGAGTGGGGGGAATGGAGGAGCTCGCTAGAATATGAACAGGGGAGTGAGGTTAAGTAGGGAAATAGTAGGCCGCCCCATCTGGGGAAGCAGGTCTGTATTCTCCTGGCCCAATCTTTCCTAACCAGGCCTATGAAGCAGGTGCTGCCTAATTAAACAATTCGTAGAATTGCCACAGCAATCTTAGAAGTCCCAGCCAGCCCTAAAGCCCTGATGGGCCCCATCAATATTAATCTGAAACAGATAACCACCATCAGGTGGCACTAAACCATAACTGGGATCTGGAGAGATCCAGATTGAACTAGCGAATGAAATGCCACACTTGTCATTTTATCAATTTTACAATGATGCACCTAGGCATTTTATGTGATTGAAATTTTTGAAACCACTTTTCAAATTATGGAAGGATTTTACTGTACCAAAAGGATTGCTGGACTACTTTACCACTGAGCTTCCAACCAGCTCTCTGCTTATCTAGCTATAACTATCCTAATTCTGTCCTGATGTACTCATCCATCCTGACCCCACTACAAATGTTATGTTGTCTAGTCTGACTTCTCTAGTCAGAAATAACTTTTCTTTCCATGTACTTCTTATGGATTTGTTTCGTATTTATCCTCAAACAGTTATTAGATTGCATTATAATTCCCTATCCCAAATACGTTCATCAGTAAATATTTGCCAAACATCTGCTCTTGGGTAAGCACAAGAAGTAATTGCACCTGATCTTAAGGGATTTTTAGGAGAATTGGGCAGATCAGTTCAGACCAGCACAGGCCCTCTCACACAGCACTGATTGGGGGGATTCTGTTGAGTGCTGAATGGTGCAGCACTGAGAGGTGCATAGCTTAGAGATGAGAGAGGTCTGTGGGAACCAAGAAGAAAGGAAGACTCCCAGGGAAGCCAGGACGCCTTGCTCTTCAAGTTACTCTACTGAGGGACTTCTGGGTTTTTCACAGCATTCTTTTTTTACTTGATCTAATTTCTACCAGGTTAATGCTGTGCTGAACTGGTATTAGATGAGAATATATGTATGTATATTTATATATATGTATATAATTTAAAAAAATTTCACGTTATGGGCTCTTTTTTTTAGGGTTTATGTCATAAAATCATCGAGTGTTACATCTTAGCAACAATAGCGCCATTAAAAATCAAAACTCACCTGCAGTCTAAAAGTATTATTATCTTGATAGCTAGAGAAAAGTGCCAGAAAATCATTGTCAATATAATTGCCTTTAAACACAGAAATTTAAAACAGGATCATTTCCCCAAACACTGTTTACTTTTTCTTTCTTTCTTTTTTAAATTCAGGGTGTTGGCTTTACCTTTGTGTGTTATCTCATTAACTATGTGCTTCCAAGTCAGCCATTTTATCTCTCTGAGTCTCAGAGTTATCATATATTAAAATACCTCCCTAAATTTCAGAGGTGTCAACAGGATCATCTGTAATGCTTAATATACAATTAATGCTTAATGTAAAATTACAGAATAAATGCCTGTGTGGATATTTTCTATGCCAGGCATATGCTGCCTCAGTTTCCCATATTCTCCGTGCTTATTTCCTTGGTTCCTGCCTGCCATTGACCTTGCTTGATGAAGTTTAATTGCTGTTTTCCAAGATCAATTGCTGTTGGCAAATCTCTCCAAATACCTCATGTTTTTTCCATCAATAAATAAGGGATTAAAATTATTTTATTGAGTGCAGAGCAGTCTATTGGTCTTTAGGAAGGTTTTAGATGATCTAAAGAAGACAGTCCTTGCCCTCTGAAAGTCAATAGTCTTAAGGATGTATTAACCAAGACACAAATTTTCTATAAATACATATGTGTTCCATCCACTTAGAATTTATTCTAGCAAGGCACAAAAGGAGAGGTTGTGGGAGCCCCTGGCTCTTCTTGGAGTCAAGGAGTTAAGAGGATTCCCTAAATACCCTGACTCTTCTCAAGAACGGCTTTAGATTTGCTATCTATGCATTCATATCAATCACTTTTGAGCTACTTTAAAATTTCTAGCTGGTATTCCAACTTGAAATTCAAGTATTTATTATATTTTACTATACTATGTGCTTCACATGTGTTAATTCATTTTTATCCCTGGAACAACCTTGAAAGGAATGATATTCTGATAACCTCCATTTTACAGATGATCACATTGAGGCTTTTTGAAAGTTTTATTGCCTTAGGGCACACTTAGAGTAAGTGAAAGAGCTAAGATTTTAATTCAGGTATTCTGATTGCAGAATTTGTCTGCATGACAACAATGCTAAACGGCCTTAATAACAACTTCATTCATTTTAAAACCGCTTCTTTCAATTTTTAAATGTCTTCCACTCCCTCTCCCAGTTCTGACATACTGCAATGTCATACATACTTCCCCTCACACCACTGCAAACCTTTTGTGAAAAAAGGTTTGAGGTGCGATGGAAACACATTGGTTTAAGAACGAGAAGGCCCTCTAATTTTGGCTCCACCAACATATGTCTGGATAAACATGGGAATCTCACTTCTCTGATTCTGTTTTCACCTCTGAAAAATAGTGATAAATTATGTCTTCTGTGTGGGTTGAGAAAGTAATGACATACATGAAACTGTATGGTAAACTGTAATGTGCAAAACTCATATTAGATATAATGAAAATATTATTGATTTCAATCATATCTTGTTAGTCTTTGCACTTTCTTTGGATCTTTGTAGATAGAGAGAAAGGAACTACCATTTTCTTAAAAATCTTAGATAATGTTTTCTGGATCTTTCCAAACAACATGAAGAATGTTGGAAGTTCCTAGATACTGCACAGTCATATTTGTATAGCAAGGAAAGGTGAGGTCATTTGGGTTGCCTTATAAATGGTAGTTGGGTGCTGCACAAGCAGTGCTGGAAGCCAGAATTAATTGGCTCTTAAGAGATGAGGCTGAGGCAGGAGAATGGCGTGAACCTGGGAGGCGGAGATTGTAGTGAGCCGAGATGGCGCCACTGCACTCCAGCCTGGGCGACAAATCAAGACTCCATCTCAAAAAAAAAAAAAAGAGATGCAGTTCAGTAGTTCAGTTATCATCCAACAAAACCATTTCTCCTTTCTAAATGTATGTTATGGTGCTAAGCAGCAACGAGAGAACAAATCTAGGGAGAGTTCCAAAGAGTGTTCTGCTTGAAAAATGTAGACTCCTGTCACCATCCAGACCTTCAGGAGTGAAGGGCGACAGGCTAGTCAGAGACGACACCGGTGGCAGTCAAGAGATCTTTATTGGAGAGGTAGAGGTCAGGTCGCGCGGTGGAGAGAGAGAAGAGAAGAGAGAGAGGAGAAGAGAGGAGAAGAGAAGAGAGAGAGCTTCTGGTGTGCTGGGTTTTATATCCCTTGGTCCTACGTGGGGCGGGCCCAAGGGAAGGCGGGAGATGCTTCTTTCTGATTGGCCCTCCTTTGGCGGGTTCAGACAGTGCCGGGTCAAGGAGGGGAGAAGAACCTGGAACCGGCGCCATTAAGGTACCCCTGTTACCTAACATTCCTCCCGTTTTTGTTTCTTAAGAAGTGGGGAAATGGGCGTTGTAGTTCGTCTGACTACTTCCTGCTGAGCGGGGGCGTCGTGGGGGAGGGGTATGGGAGGACTGTGGGGGTTGCGTACGGGGCACAGCAGGAGTATAACGCCAAGCAGTAGGGCGCTGTAGGTGAACACCTCCTCAGTTGTGAAGTCCGTGAATATTCCTTGTAGCCAGCCAAAGGGTAGGGAGGGGTCTGTGATGAGCCAGCAGTCTTTGCGGAGATCGTCTAGGATCTGGTGGAACTGAGACATGGCGCTCAGAGTCTGTCTCTGGAGTCAGCCGCTTCTTCGCTGGTTGCTAGGAGTTGATAGTGTCTAAGGAGAAGCTGGTTAAAGGTTTGGTTAGAGATGGATGAGACTTGCTGTCTCATGAATTTGAGAAGGCACGGAAGGAGAGCACAAGAGGACCCACGAGACGGCCTAGAAATGGGAGGATCCAGGCTAGGAGGGGGTCTTTAGGGTGTCCCACAATGATGGGGACGAGTTGGCCCCTATTAGTTTCTTCCAAGAGATCTTTATTGGAGAGATAGATGCAAGTACCGCCTTTTTCAGCGGTGAGTAAATCTAGAGCTCGGCGGTTTGAAGTGTTATCCCTGCTAGGGATGTGATTTGACGTTGTAAAGCGGCTAAGGACTGGGAATCTTGAGATCGGAAAACTGAGACACGCTGTAACCTAGGGAGGCAGCCCCTAGTCCTGAGCCTAATAGGGAGGTGGTGAGGTATAGCCCGAGAATGAATGGTAGGAAAGCTACTCTCTAGTGTCGGTGAATCTGTGAGGGGTCTAGGTCAGGGTGGTCAAAGTGGTATGCTGATGAGCCTTCAGAGAAGGGTAATAGGGTGAGTTGGGGAAAGAGAGTGATGGGAACACAGGGGCCACCAGTGGAAGAGTTGATAGACTTGTGTAGGGAGCCATTGCACCAGCCTTCGGGGGCTGGGAAGTTTGGAGGAGCGGTGGTGTAGGTGCAGTTGGTGGGGGGCGGGCAGGCACTGCTGGGAGGGGCGTCTGGTTGATCTGGGCCGGTGGCCGGAAGGCGGAGCGGGAGGTGGTGGTATGGGGGCGCTGGTCGGCTGGGTCGAAGTCAGGGGCAGAGGGAGGGGTTGGCAGTTTAAGAGCGGCAAGGAGCTGTTGGGGTTCGCAAGGGAGGCAGGGGTTAGGTGTGTCCCGTAGGAGGAAGAAGCCGTGAATATATGGGATCTCTACCCGTTTTCCTGTTCGCATGCAATAGTTGTCGAGATCCCGAAGAAGATCAGGATCGAGACAGCCATAAGGAGGCCATTTGTTTTGGTTGTCTAGGGGATAGGTGGGCCAGTTTTTAGTGCAAAATTTAATTAGGTGTTTTGGTTTGATGTCTGAGGCGAGGCCAAGGGCCGAAAAATTATTTAAAAGACATTGTAGGGGGGAGTCGGCCGGCAGGGATGCAGAGCCTCGCATAATGAGAGGAAGGAATAGACGGCGACGAGCTAGGCAGGGCGCCCCCTGCTGGCTGCTTGCCGCGGAGTGAGTCAGAGCCTCCGGATCGATCGTCACCGAAACGGAAGGACTGAGGAGCCTCTGAGAGGCGGGAGGCCGTGGGTCACCTGGTACCAGGATTTTAACAAGCGAAGGAGAGGGGCCCAGGCTGGAGACGAGAGGAGGAGAGGGAGAAAACTCTGTTCCCTGCAGGCCGAGGCGGAAGTGAATGATAGGGGCCTGCCACTGCCGTAAGGGCATCGGGCAAAATGTGTCCATCACGGGACACATGATTACATGCCCAAGAACCCAGTGACCCGCGATGCAAACACCTCCCACCAGTCTCCACCTCCAACACTGGGGACTGTAATTCAACATGAGGTTTGGGCAAGGACAAGTGTTCAAACTACCTCAGAGGGACAGAGCTCCATTTGAGGGATTTTTCCAGCAGTCATGCCCCATCTTCATGTCTTTGTTCACATTGTATTCCTCTCCTTATCACTTACCTCCACATACACAAATAATATTTGTCCTAAAACACAGCCCCATTGCTACTTATTATCATGATTTCTCCGTAGGCAGAAATTTCTTTCTTTTCCTTGAACTTCCACAACACAATACTTAACTGTCTTATAGTGTTTAAATAGCACTTACATTTTATTAAAATATATTTTGATGTTTTCTTGTTGATATTTAAATAAAAAAATTCAGATTTACAGAGAATTGAAAATATAGTACGAATTATTCTCATATAACATTCACACAGCTTTCCCAAATGTTAAATCTTGCATAAACATAGTACAATTAGCAAAACTACAAAGTTAACATCTTATTAGCTTTTAATGCCTATTGTTTTTATATTAGGCTTCCCCCAGGGTGGCTGGGTTTTCAAGTCTTGAATACTTTCTGTCCAGGACTGAAGATAGTTCCCTAGTTTCTTCCCTGCCTCTAGGGCCTCTTCCAGTTTTGTGTTCTTTTGTGCTCCTCCACATCCGCTGTGGTTACATGTGCCAGGGCAGAGACCAGACATTGTAATACAGACTGTGATGCTTTGACTGGGAGACCCATACTATAGGTGCTATAATCTTGGTGCCCCGTCTTGAAGTCCGGTGTTTTGTTTACTGCATACTCAGTCTTTTTTTTTTTTTTTTGAGTCAAGGTTTCACTCTGTGGCCCAGGCTAGAGTGCAGCAGCATGATCTCAGCTCACTGCAACCTCGGACTCTTGGGCTCAAATGATCATGCCACCTCAGCCTTCACAGTAACTGGGTCTACAGGCGTGCACCACCATATCCAGATAATTTTTTGTATTTTTTATTAGAGAGGGGTTTTTGCCATGTTGCCCAGGCTGGTCTGGAACCCCTGGGCTCAAGTGATCAGCTCGCCTTGGCCTCCCAAACTGCTGGGATTATAGGCACGAGACACTGCACTCAGCCCTTACTCAATTTTGATAAAATATGACATGTAGAAGAAAATAATAACTGAGGATAAAAAATAAGTCTTAGTAGTTACTCTTGTAACATTTTATCCACTGCGGAAATGAACTGGAGTGCATAACATGAGGAAAAGTAAGCTAAAAAATAGATTGGGTACTCTTTCTTCCCATCTCCTAGAATGCTATTATTTTACATCAGGTGCATCATGGGTAGGTATTGTGAGGTCAAAGGAGTCAGAAGCCAAGACCAAGAGTTAAGATTATGTTTCTTTTCTGTTTTCATAAATATTTATCACATGTCTCCTGTGCTGGATACTGTGTGATGTTAGTGATACAATGGTTAGTAAAAGGAGAAGTGGTTTCTGTCTTCATGGAGTTTATCATCCACTAGAAAAGATGTGGGAAAAAGCCTTCACAATATGTACTATTCTAAATACAGTATATATATGTTTACTCGTTTAATCTCATATATATGTTAACTCATTTAACAACCCTGTGAGGTAGTAACCCCATTTTATGAACGAGGTACAGAGTGGTTAAGTAACTTGGCCAGCAGCAGAACTGGGATTTGAACTTGGTAGTTTGGCTCCAGGCTTTGTGCTATTAACCATTTTACCATACTGCCTCTTGTGCAAATTTGACTTGAAGGAAAGGGTACAGCATGAAAGAGGAACATACAATAAACTTGCTTTCCAGGGGAAAATAGGTTTCGGACCAAATGACCTTAGGGCTGAGATGGTGTTAAGTAGGGAAGTGGGGGTTTGTGGGTGGGGCATGGGGGAACAGGACTGGAAGAGAAGATTTTTGTGAACAAAGAGAACAATGTGTGTAAAGGCCTTGAGTAAAGAATAAACAAGGTAAGTTCGGGTAAATAAAAGAGGTCCTAGGAGTGCTGGAGATCACATTATGAGGAGAATAAGATGAAGCTGGAGATGGCTACCACACAGGGATTTTCAAGTCACAATCAAGATTTTTTTATTTTATCCTGTGAACAATTAGAAACTATCTAAGGCAAACATTCCTAAACTTTCTTGGTTCATAGCACCCCTAGGCCAACAGAAATAGCTAAAAGTTCCATTAATTAAAAAGTTAGCTAAATATTTATGATCTAACAATTTAAATGTTCTTTGAAAAAATATTATACATAAATGGACAGAAAACAGTATTTTTTTTATTTCAATCTTAAATAACTACAATTGCTTACTAATTATACATATTTGCCTGTTAGGCACTGCACAGTTTCTCAAACCTTGGAATCAGATTGGATACCTCCACCTTTATTTTTTGTTCCACAATGATTATTAAGTGGAATTGCCTTTCTTATCACAGCAGTCACTGAAAGCCCAAGCTTCACACACAAAAAAAATATCGAAAGAAATGTTGTGCAATCTAATGTTGAAACTGTGCAGTGTCTGACTGATGGGGAGTATTATTGTTTTCCTCAAAAATTAAAAATATTCCAGAGAACTCCCATGAGTCTAAATGGAGACTCAGGGCACCTTAGTGTATATTTTGAGAACTGTTATTGAAGTAGGAGATTCATATGAACACAGCGTGTTTTGTTTTTATTGTTTTTGTTATTTATTTATTAATTTATTTATTTAGAGCTGGAGTCTCCCTCTGTCTCCCAGGCTGGAGTGCGGTGGTGCAATCTCGGCTCACTGCAACCTCCGCTTCCTGGGTTCAGGTGATTTTCCTGCCTCAGCCTCCCGAGTAGTTGGGATTACAGGCATTATGCCACGACGCCCAGCCAATTTTTGTATTTTTTATTAGAGATGGGGTTTCACCACTTGGCTAAGCTGGTTTCGAACTCCTGACCCCAAATGATCCACACGCCTTGGTCTCCCAAAGTGCTAGGATTATAGGTGTGAGCCACCATGCCCAGCCAGACACTGGCTGTACTGTTTTCCAGAGGCTATACTGGCCTATGGATTGGACAGAAGCAGAAATGGAATTGGGGGAGACAAATTCAGAAGCTGCTGCAGTAGAGAAGGTAAAATGATTGTGGCTTATAGTGACTAGAAATGAAAACGGATGGGTGAAATTGAGTAATATTATGTAAGAGAAAAGCCATCAAAGCACAAGATTTGGAGCCAGAGGAAGGACAGGGAAAATAAAAAATAGGGGCCCAAAATTATTTATTTAGGATATACTACTTTTGAAGTATAGTATTATGTTGGTAATGATCTCTTCTTTGTTCAGGTGCAGGGATTCATTCCTTAGCACTCTGACATTTCACACAAAGAATTTGCTAATCCTTTGTGTTTAAAATTGTCTGTAATTCTTGGTTTCCCCAGACCCCTGCTATGGAGTAAATCAGGATTCATGTGATATGCAGAGAGGACGCTGGGTCCTGTCCAATCCCATGGTGGCTGTATGTGTGATGCTCTGTGCTAGAGGAATGAGACACATTTTCTTCTTTTCTTTTTTTTTTTTCGTCTCCAGACTCACAAGCAACTCAGTTAAGGTTGTAGAAAAGGCCAGAGAGTCCGAAGGTGGCAGAGCCTCTACTCCTGACTGGCCCCGTGTTGTTGAACCTCAGATCTGAGTTGGTACTCTCCTCCTGCTTCCTGGCTGAGCTGTTGCCAAAATATCTCAGCCTCAGTTCACAGGGGCCGCAGATGGCTATCTGGTCCACTGACAGTTGCCACTTTGTCTTTGAGTGTGGCAGTTTTTCAGCCAGCAGTGCTCAATTTGTACTCTAATTCCAGCCCTTTTGATGCATAAAAGTTGATTTTGGTCTTCAGGGTAACTGTGCCTTCTATCAAGTCTCCTCAGAAGGAAGGGAATCTCTTTCTGTGTCCTTGGGTGATGCAGAGGTGGCCTTTCAATAATTCTGACTGACCCAGGCCCCAGGCAAGGCCATGCTCTGTGAGGGCTAGGGCCAGGTGGCAGCCTTCCTGGGCATTCATGCCTGTGGTTAGGAACATTCTCTTCTCTTTTGTGAAAATCCCTCCTCTTTTGTGAAAATGCCGTAGTCCTGAGGTCCAGTGACCTAATTATGAGCCCCAAATTCCCCTCATGCCTCTTAGGGCCTGTTGCAGTGTCTTTTGGGTCCCAATGGGTCGATGGTGATTATGCTGTTCCATCCTGAAAGTTTAAGGAAAAGTACAAGTTCATTTTGCCTCTCCTAGAAGACAGATTTTCCAAGCCTTGTGCCAGATACACTCCCCAGTGTACCTATTTCTCTGTTTATTCACGCTTAGGGACTTATTTTCTTTGGAGATTTGAGGCTAGAAGTTGGAACATCACAAGCATAACTATCTTCTGGATAAATTGAATGAAACATTTAGAGATTGATAGTGCTTATCCCCAAATGCCAAATCACCCTGAATGAGATAGCCTTCTAAATTTATCTTAAATCCACAGTGCTAACATGAACTGGATCTATATCCTAATTTATGGGAGGATGTTAGTGTGAGGAAGTCTCACAACAGACACACACATACATACGAAAACTTTCCTGTAAATGTACAGCTGTGTGTGTATGATATCTTGTCTTTTCAACATCAGTGTAGAGACAGCAATCTAATTGTGCAGTGTGGCTTTGCAAAAGTCCACTTGTGGTCAAACATTGCCCCTTTGAGAGAACATTGGCTCTGAAGCATAAGAAATTCGAAATGGTATTTGCAGGATGAAAGCAACCAACAGATCAGCATTTGTGAGGTGCAGGCAAGACGACTTCAAGCTGCAAAGCTGGGCCTTGACAGACGGATTTAGCACCATTAGCAGTGGCTTGTTGAAAAACAAAAATGACTTCAAAACTCCTTCCTCTGAACCAGAATGTTACATTCATCCCTTCGTTAAAACATCCGTTATTTGCTGACTTGTTTTCTGTCGCCCCCCACCCCCCAGCCTCTCACTCTTTTGTGTCGGAGCTAATGTTCCCAGCGTCTACACTGCGTAGGCCCTGATTATTTGTGAGACAGAGTGAGTTAATGCAGATTTGCAAGCTGTTCCCATTTGTTAAATGTCAGAAAAACACATGCAAGTCACTGGCTTTAGCACTTAGCTGCCAGCTGGCTCTTCTGGAGGCAGGGGACAAATGACAGTCTATCACACAGCATGCTTTCAAAGAAAGAGGAGACCTACTCCAGAACCACAGCATCAGAGCGGCTTTTAACAACATAAGCAAAATAAGAAGCCAACATCAGTTTTTTTCTTCCCTTATTTCTCCCCCTGTTGTTGAATGAATGGCAGCACAACATTTGGGAGCTTTTTAAAGCCTTGGGAATATCGATTCCACTGCCCACCATCTGAGAGAGTGATGGGATAATGGGAGCTTGCCAGAAATGCTGCACGCTCTCTGGTGAGTGATGACAGAGATACCCTTCAAGCCTTGGAGGAGAGGGTGCATGGCTCCCCACCTCTGTCCTTCAGGTAGTTTTAGTTCCCACCTTCCCACTGCCAACCTCTCTACAGGTGTCTGGATTAAGGTGGGATTTCTGCCTCCCCTCCCTATTGGAATAATGCTGCAGTCCTTGTCTGGGCCCTAGAATCTCCCATTAGAATTTCCCATTCAAAGCCCCTCAGCACACCCTCTTAAGAAGGTAACAACACATGGGAAGAAAACAATACATGAACTTCCCTTTGATTCATTCATGCATTCATCCATCGGTTATTTACTAAGTATCTAGTGTATGTCAGGTACTGTGGGGGGCTGAAAAGAGGTAGGAGGTATAAATTGTTCTTGCATGCAAGGCCCTAATAGAGTTGGTGATGGAAAACTAATCACAACTGAAAGTACAAATGGGTACAAATGGTGACAGAGGAGAATAAAAAAAGTTGTAATTCTCTCATATCAGAGGAAGACTTCATGAAATGAGTGGATAATGGGCTGAGCTTGGAAGGATATGAATGATTTTAATAGCCAGAAAGAAACATAGAGGTCATCTGACTTTGGAATGATGCAGAAAGAGGGGCACGAGGCTGAAAAGATGGGAATAGGTGTTGGCGGTGACCATACCAGCCTGATTAGGACAGAAAATCAGATAGGGGAGTTGTGGAGAAAACAAAAAACTTGGTTGAAGCCAAGTTAAGGAATATAGCCTTTCAATGGAAGTTTGGAATCAGAGTGCCATTTTCAGAATGGGGTCAAAGACTATTTTTATCCACTTATCCACTTACCTGTGTAAGATCCCATTCAATGCTCAGGTATACAGATATGATTTGGATATTTGTCCCCACCAAATGTCATGTTGAAATGTAGTCTCCAATGTTGGAGATGGAGCCTGGTAGGATTATGGGAGAGGAACTCTCATGAATGGCTTAGCACCTTCCTTTTAGTGCTGTCCTCGAGAAAGTGAGTGAGTTCTCATGAGATCTGGTTGTTTAAAAGTGCGTGGCATCCTCCCTCCCTCTCTCTCTTGCTCCCAGCCTCACCATGCGATGAACCTGCTCACACTTCACCTTCTGCCATGAGTAAAAGCTACTTGAGGCCTCCCCAGAAGCTGAGCAGATGCTGGTGCCATGCTTCCTGTAAAGCCTACAGAATTGTGAGCCAATTAAATGTCTTTTCTTTATCTATAACCCAGTCTCAAGTATTCCTTTATAACAATACAAGAATGGCCTAACATATATACCTAAATGATGTATGCATCCAGCTAAACCAGGTTTTCTCCATGGCAAGCCCAAGAGGGTATATTACAGAGAACAACTGCTTGGTTAAACTGGGACTCAGTTTCTTTGCATATCAAACAAAGTTCTTAATGGAAACCTGGCTTCCTGCTAAAGTTGCCCTTGTGCTAACAGAGAGGTTTGTCTTCTGATATTTTGTAAGCATTTTTAAAATTCCCCCTTGCTGCTTCCAGATCTTACTCTTCCACTATCATGAAAAAAATCCCTCTTATTTTAGGTTCATGCAACTGGTGGCTACCCCTCACCACCCTTTTTTATTTAGGATTATGGTTACTGCCTTCCCATATTAATCTCTCTAAGGTCCTAGATGACCTCAGTATTCACGTAGACATCCTAAGTAAGAAGTGGCAAAAACATGCCATATGTTTCTACTCTTACTACCTCAGTGCAGATATCACTCATTGACGATGACATTCTTTTCCATTAAGCCTAGATGGATTCTTAGAATCCTTGTCAACACAGCACTTCATGAGACAAAATATATTTGACCTTCCTGTACCAGTCTTAAAACTTAAAGCAATATTTGTTCTTCTAATTCGAGCTCATAATTTCAAGATCACACTCTGGTTTTTTTGTGTGTGTTTCTTTTAATCAACTAACATCTTAAACTGGCTCTGTGGCCTTTGACACTTCTTCTATCTTTCCTAGCATAGTGGACTTCCAGATTCTCTCATTTTATTCCAGGCTGCTATTTGGCATCATTTCACCTTATTTGTTAGCCTACTTATCTCCATGGTTCTCATCTCTGTCAGGTAAGGCCTAGTCTCTGCCTCCACAAACCTCTGCTCTCCTATGAAGGACCACTTTCATGTCCATGAAACCCCAGTCCCAAATCTACCCCTCTTATAGCAGATGACCTAAAATTTTACTTTCTGAGAAATTTATGCCTTTATCCAGTCTATTCTCCTTTCCAGGGGAACAGATGAAGAAACTCTCCAGAGCCTCTTACGATCCATCCCCCTGACCTTTCCCCTATGATATTGTCATTTTCAGCCTTTCTCCTCATTTTTGACTTCTTCCTCCTTATTGGTTGTTTTTCTTTATTCTGTCAATATGTTTAAACCTATTCTATCTTAAAAAACAAAAAAAAAATCCTCAAAACAACCTCTCTGTACTCCACACCTCTCTGTAGAAATGGTCTTTTCTTTCTCTCTTTGGATAAGAGCCAAACTTCTTGAGCTTACACACTCAGGCTCCAATTCACTGCCTTCTGCTTTCCATCCCCACTCTACACTTCCACTCTCCTGGCAGAGAGTATGAAGGGTATTTGCAACTCAATCTAGCATACCTTTTAGGCTTCATCTTACATGATATCTGAGAAGCGTTCACCTTATTGAATATGCCTGAGGAAAAATGGCCAGATTTTATCAATGTCCTTATAAAGCTTCACTGATGTTAATGAGCTTGGGCAGTTGTAGTCATGAGTGACTTGCAAAATATATTTCCGTGTGAAAGTAAGCTTAGTTAATTATAAGTTTTTAAAAAGTCTACTTTTGGGGCTGGCTTTGAGATGTGATATCAATTACACACTAGATGTTTGTGTTCATCACATAGTAGATGCTCGATAAATATTGGCTGACTAAATAAATGAAGTCAGCAGAGAATCTAAGTAATGCTCAACTCATTGGACTCCTGCTTCATCATCTCAACTCTGGTGGTTTCCAGAGACTGAATATTAAGTGTGGGGTGGTGAGTGTGGAACCTGGCACCACTAAAAGAAAGAACATGAAATCCAGGCTGATGGTTTCTGGAACTGCATCTGACTGTTGGTGGACAAGTAGAAATCAAGCAGTCAAAAGGGGTTATGAGGGCACTCAGAAGAGGAAAAATATTATGGGCAGAAGGTATGGCTCACGTGGTACCACTGGACTTATATGGCGCAAATATCAGATTCCATTCTGAACTTTTTCTTCCTGCTCAATCTTTGCAGGTTTTTCTTCATCTACATGCTTTTTAAACATCATGGTAATAAACACAGTAACATTGATGGAATACTTATTCTATGAATTGCATGCATTATTCAATTTAATCATCATAACATTAATCTGTTGAACAAATACTAAGCATCTACCACATATCTGCCATTGGTTTTGATTCTATGATACACAAAAGGAAAGCTGCAGTCCCTGTTCAGCAAGCTCATAGTCTAGAACTCAGGCACACAAAGACATATGTCATTGTGATTCAGATAATTTGATGCCTAGAACATAGTAGGTACTCAATGTTTGTCAATTAAATAATTAATGTTCAACTATTTAGAAGTTATAAGACTGGCTTCCTTTCCTCATCTTAATCTCTACCCTCACTGAATGCTCATTTCTCTCTGGCTATGATATATTTGTGTATAAACTCCAAAGACATAGATGAAAATGACATAGAAAGAGGCTTAACCTCTTTCTCTTAGTCAGTCGTAGTCGAATTTTTGCCCTTCCCTAACTAGCATTTAGAAGGTGGCTCAAATGGTTCGATTTTTGTGATATTTTCACCAATTGCTGCTAACATACAGAAAACGCTCCACTTCCATGAGGTGTCTCACTCAGTAAAAGCTACAGGTTATTTAGCAGTTCTTATAGAACTGAAAGGAGCACAGTTTGACCAGGAGTCACTGGAAAGGGAGACATCGAAACAAAACAGTATAAACGGCCTTGGTGATCTCAGACGGTCGGCATTCCCTATCTCTACCTATGCCTAGATATTTACATATCTAAATTCATACCCCTATCCAAATCCACATTTAAATATATCTAAATATATTCCTGATAACATTGCTTACAAAATTTGTCTTCATAAATTACTGCAAACTCCTTACCACTACTCCCCAAAAATCAGTATTATTAGATAATTCCCTTGACATTTGATATATGTTTTCCATCCTGTACATGAGTACAAAAGAACTTTTCAGATACAGCTCAAGAAAGCACTGCAAGGTTTTCTCTTGTGTATCATGCATGCAAAAGCACACTTGGCCAAGACAAAGTTAGGGTATGGGATGTAAGAAGTAGACAAACAAAAGCTCAGGATGGTGTGAGGGAGAAAAAAGAGTATCTAATTCAATAATTTCCCATTGATAAGAGACCAGGAAAGGAGAATAATAGCAATCTATATATAGAATTGATTCTATTGGTCTTCCTAACAGGATTATGTCATCATGAAAAATGCTGGGTGGATGGCCCTGGATGCTGAAGTCTGTAGATGAGTCAGGGTGCATGTGGAATGTTGGTACCCTGGTGCACCCTGACTCATGTACATAACAGGATTATGTCTTGTGCTTGTGTCCAGTCCAGGATCCTCTCTAGGTGAACAGAGAGTCTATAATGAAGCTTTTGTGAGTGAAACTGATTTGTGATTGTGTGTAATGATGATGAAAATTATGTTTGTTCAGAGCTTTATTCTTATTAACAAACATTGTGTCTCTTTTAGATTATCAATTACATTCCACATTTATTAAGACTATTCTTATTATTCTGCCTAACTGCCTACTTCTTATCCTGTATGTAGCCACCACTTTACCCAAAATTGATAGTCTCTGCCCCTTGAAACTGGCTTATACTCTTGTATATCATCTTACCTAGAATGCTCTCATTTTCCTTTCTATCTTCCTAAATTCTTAAAAGCATAGATCAAATTTCCATCTTTTCTGAAAGTCTTCCCTTGAACTCCTATCCCGAATTCTCCTGACTTTCATTGTCTGTATATCTCACTTGGCAGGTGTCTCCATGTATTAATTAGTTCTCTTTCAGTTATAAGTGATAGAAACCCACCTCAAACTATAAATTGTGTGGGGGAAGTCCCAGACCAGAGAAATTTAAAATGTGGATGTAGCCTCAGGGGCAGCTGATCTTAGTTGTTCAGTGATATTGTCGGGGTTTGTCATCTCTCTACTTCTCTCACCCTGGTTTCTTTCTGAGACAGCCTCTCTCTGTGTGTTGGGCAAGTTGCCACTGGCAGCCTCTGGCCCTCATTTTCCTAGTTTAGCACTTCTTGATGAGAATGAGGAATCTTCTGAGAGACCTCTAGCATAAAAGTCCTGGGGAGAACCCTAATTTGCCAAACTTAGTTCATTGATCATTTCTGCACCAATTATTGTGGCCAAGAATATGAGCTACTGGGGAGTCAGTGCCATCTAAATCACAGAGACTGTTCCCTGCAGGAACAAAAGAATGAGAAAGGTAGGTAAAAACAAATAACATTCATAATACCTAGTAGTATAAAGTTCTGATGTATTGAATAGTTTTCCCTCTATTCAAGAATGCAGACCTTTAAGGTTTGGGACTCAAATTCCTTTGCTGCTTTGACTATCCCTTACACATGTTGGTGTTCAAAAATATACTGAAATGATTTCAGAGTAATCATGTAATATATCTGCAGGTGGTTAGTTTGGTTGGTTAGGATATGATTTTGTTTTGTTTTCTTTAGAAAGACAGAGTCTTGCTCTGTCTTCCAGGCTGGAGTGCAGAGGTACAATAATAGCTCACCGCAACCTTGAACTCCTGGGCTGAAATGATCCTCCTGCCTCAGCCTCTGGAGTAGCTAGGATTGCAGGTTTACACCACGCCACACCACACCACACCACACCACACACACAAATTTTTTTTTGAAAAAAAAAAATTTATAGAGACAGGGTCTCATTATGTTGTCCAGGCTAGTCTCAATCTCCTGACCTCAAGCGATCCTCTCTCCTTAGCTTCTCAGAGTGTTGGGATTGCATGTGTGAGCCACTGCACCCAGTCAGGATATGGTTTAAAGAGACCAAACTGTTGAATGTTACCCTCACAAGGGCCACCTACTTGCACATTCTTTCAGGGCCATGGGTTACTCCTCAGACCTCAGACAGCTGTCTTACAAATACAGCCATTGGTCTGGGGTCAGAGGTGGGGGTGCTAAGGAAAGCCTGGAAATGGATCATGGATCACTACAAATCTAATCCTTTTGTTGGAAAAGGAATTCTGTGTGCACATTCTGATGGTGTATTATATTCATCAAGAGAAGAACATGATTAATAGCAGAACATAATATATGACTCTAGGATGGCTGGGTAAAAAAAGCCAATTTTCTCTTCAGCATTTGGACCCCCTTGGAAGTGAGTTGTATTGTAAATTCAAGAGTCTTGTATAAATCTGGTAAATTTCTATTGGAATAGATGACCTATTTAGTCTATTACATCTCTAGTTTCTACAATTCTGAGATTCCTTGGGGCGTGTGCAGAATGGAGCAATCGAAGAACAGCAAATTTCACAGTATGGTCCGCCATCTGTATAGGAACAGCAAGAAAACTGATGGGATTTCTCTCTCTGGCAGATATTTATTTCTCAAGTGCTTTTAAAACAGGAAGTCTGCAAAATTCTTCACAAGTGGTTAAAACATGAAGATTGATTTACAAATGTATATTTACAAGGAAGAACTATTTTACAATGTGTCTAAAATTTCCATTAAAAACCTAACCAAATATTTCTAGCTTCCCCCCAGACTCCTTTGCTCTACAATTTTAATAAATCAAGGAACATTTGTAAGTGCTAAATGTTAAACAGTTACTCACAGTTAATTTTTAATCAACTAACAACAGTTATGTGTTAATTGAATGCCATTAACAAACCATAACTTGATGCATTAGCTCTTTTGTTATGCAAAGAAACTTTTCCCTAAAGCTTTTATATATTGCCTGACTTCCTTCTAAATAGAACATCAATATCTATAGACTATGAATTTAACAAATGTGTTTCTTGACATTTAGGTGTGTGTATGTGTATGTGTGTCCCTGCACCCATGTAAAACAAATCAGAATGTACTAAAGTACTGAAAATGAAAGAGAAATCCAAATACAGTCCTGATGCAGAGTTAGATATGCAAAAGCCAAAACAGAAGCCAATTTGACATTTTGGAATTTTAATCTTGACTCTTATTTTTACTTTGAATTTCTGAACGAGTTACTTAATAATTCTTTGGCTTTTATTTTCAAGAAAACAGGGCTGGATTGATTTTGATAGGGGATATTTCTTCATCGTAGACTGAAATAGAAAATTAACACCATTCCTACAACTCAAAAGACTAATAAAAATTAACATATATCAGCATTCTAATATATTATTTATTTATTTATTTATTTATTTTTGAGATAGAGTCTTGCTCTGTTGCCCAGGGTGGAGTGCAGTGGCACGATCTTCGCTCACTGCAGCCTCGACCTCCCAGGCTCAAGTAATCCTTCCACCTGAGCCTCCCAAGCAGCTGGGACTATAGGCACGTGCCATCACACCCAGCTAATTTTTGTATTTTTTGTAGAGACAGGGTTTCGCCACATTGCTAAAGCTGGTCTCCAACTCCTGACCTCAAACGATATGTACACCTCAGTCTCCCAAAGTGTTAGGATTACAGACGTGAGCCACTGTGCCCAGTTCTAATATATTTTTAAAATTGTAGCATAGCTTTGTGGTTAAAAGAAGATGCAACTTGGGTTACAGTGTGACAAATTGTCATTGCTCCAATAGAATGGGCTGGAGGCCTTAAGAACAAGATCCAATGGGAGTTGAAAAAAATGGCCGCTGCAATATCAGCCATATTGTCCATGTATTGTTTAAGAGCTGTTCTGCAAATACAGTCATTGGCAGGTGCAGGCCAAAATGTACTGCTGAAAGGTACTAAACTATAAAGCCTTTTTCTTTCTTTATTTAAAATTTGTTTGCCCACACACATATTCTGTTATCCCCTCAGACTTACTTATAAAACACAAGTTCAAAGATAACATTAATAATAAGAAGAACATTAAACTAAGTATAAGCTCTTTTTTAGAGGAGGATCCTGTGTAATTGCCTAGAAAAACTGCCTTGACTGTGGCACTGGTCTCTCGTTGGTTCTAAAGAAGTATGGGAAGCAGACAGATAATAGTATTCATTAGAAAGAATTGAGATGGAGTTAATTAAGGCAACAGGAGAAATTTACATCAAAACTAAATATATTGTTAGCTTGATCTTGTAGGATATCCTTATGATAATCTTGAAATTGCCTCAGTTATTACCAATCTATTTTTTTTTTTTTTTTTTTTTTACTTATCCACAGTGGTCGTTGACTAGCCTTAAGGTCTTCTAAAACATTTCAGAGCCACAGGTAATGTCCCTGAAGCATGAGTAAGGAAAATATAATGCATTGTACATTGTATTTATGCTGTAATTAGAAGATATGTTGTTTCTATCAAAAAACATGCAATCTTATTAGTATTATGACATATGAGGGGGTTGTAACCAATCAGATGTATAGAAAAATATTCCATAGTTGTGTTTTCTGAAAGCAGTCACAGCATTTTGTGTATCTAAACATTGTTGAATTCTGACTTCTAGAAGGGTTAAGGTGAGCTCCCAACCTATGCACTAACTTATCCACTACTTAAGACGTAATAGGCCAGGCACAATGGCTCACTCCTGTAATCCTAGCACTTTGGGGAGCCGAGGCAGGCGGATCACATGAGGTCAGGAGTTCGAGACCAGCCTGGCCAACGTGGTGAAACCCCATTTCTACTAAAAATACAGAAAAAATTAGCCAGGCATGGTGGCACATGCCTGTAATCTCAGCTACTCAGGAGGCTGAGGCAGGAGAATTGCTTGAACCCGGGAGGCAGAGGTTGCAGTGAGCCAAGACCACGCTATTGTACTCCAGTGGGGGCGACCATCTCAAAAAAACAAAAACCAACCAAACAAAAAAAAGGTAATAAATACACAGCGAGAATTTCTATGCTAGGAGCCAGATGCATATCACATGTATACTAGGTCTTAATTTTCAATTTTAGGTAGATCTTTACTTTCCCAGAATATAAGGTCTTTTCAGGACAGACAAATTTAATTATATGTCATGCTCTGGCACTGGATGGCTTCCACCAGGCATGCTGGCCACATTTACATAATAATGATGATAATTAATGTTTGTGAAGCTTTGTGTAGGATTATTTTTTAGCTTTATCTTATTTGGCTCTCATAACCTTAATAAGTCAGTAGTAAAAATTCTCCCAGTTTATGGGTGAAAAAACAAGCTAAGGGAAGTTACATGACTTTTCCAAGTTATTCTCATGTTAAAGGATGAAGCCTGGCCTTGAATTTGGATCTAATTCACTCTGCCACTTTAGAGAAATAGGCCAAGGGTTTAAAAGCATTTCAAGATTTTCTGGAATTTCTTCATGCCTAAAAGTGGAAGAAGGTCAAGATTGCCAAGGCCATTGGGCAGACCTTGTACAAGAACTACCTCCTGAGTTATTGTTTTCTCTACTCCAGTCTGTAGGACTGCTTACATTCTCAGAAACACACATTATATATCTTCTCTGTGTCCTTCTATAATGCACCATCCCTGATCTTCCAACTATTGAGGTCTACTTCAGGTTCAGGTTTAGTGACACATTCACAATGAAGACTTTCTATAGTAGAAGTAATAACCCACTCTCTCCTCATCACAAACACATACCCTTATGGCTTAGGTTTTGCTTATACTTCCAGGCTGGACCTGATTTTCTGTCCTAGTAGGGTTATTTCTGTACATAGGCCATTTTCCCTTTCAGGCTGTGAGGGCATCATGGCTTGCTTCACACCTAATGCACACCATTGATCATATTAGGGTTCAGTGAATGTCGATTGGCCATACTTCTAAACCATAGCCATTGTATTTCTTCTGTTGCTATGTTTCTGTTAATTTTATCTCTTTAAAATTTTAACTCCTTTGCCATCTTCTTAAGAAAAGAAACACATTAAATTATTTTCTGTATCCCTTACAGAATGTAACACAGAGTAGGTGTGTGTATTAGTCTGTTTTCATGCTGCTGATAAAGACATACCCAAGACTGGGTAATTTACACAGGAAAAAGGCTTATTGGACATACAGTTCCACATGGCTGGGGAGACCTCACAATCATGGCAGAAGGCAAGGAGGAGCAGGTCACAACTCACGTGGATGGCAGCAGGCAAAGGGAGAGCTTGTGCAGAGAAACTACCGTTTTTAAAACCATCAGATCTCGTGATACCCATTCACTATCATGAGAACAGTGCAGGAAGGACCCACCTGCATGATTCAATCATCTTCCACCAGGTCCCTCCCACAGTATGTGGGAATTATGGGAGCTACAAGATGAGATTTGGGTGAAGACGGAGAGCCAAACCACATCAGTGTACAATAAATTCTTGCTGGATGAGTCATTAGGCTTATGTTAGCCTATGCTTTTCTTAGGAATCATTCAAAGTTAATCATAGCTCAAATTATGAAATAGGTCATTCTTTCTTTCTTTCATTTATCTATTGATTTTCCTCAGAAATTCAGCTACTTGCTCTCCTCAAATTGTAATCTGGCTCAATTAGAATCCACCTTTAAGCAACCTTTATGCCTTCCCTCCGTGGTCAGCACCCATGGCTTCAGACTCTACTCTTCCATTCAAGGGCTCTGTGCCCCATTCAATCCCTCAGCGTCTTGCTATGTTAATGTATTAATGACTACTGTTTGATTCATGTGTTAGCCTTCCTAGAAGTAGCCACTGTACTGGGATATTCTGAAGATACAATGCTTTAAATTTTAGTGTTTTGGGAATAATTTTCTAATGCTGAGAACTTTAGACATCATGATGGGCAAATGATAGGGAGAGTTCAAGGCACACGAGTGCTTTTTTAGTTCTCATAAATTGTACATCACAAGCATCTGCTGAAGTACAAATGTGGCATTGTATCCATTTCAGCCTTTTAAGGAAAAATAGAAAGGGGTGTAGAAGGAGAGACTCCTTGTAGCTATATTTATCATGGAAAATGGGGTTTTTATATCTAATCTAAATCCTTTGTGTACATAGACTGCTTTTTTCCTAAGTTAGTTGACACCTGTGGAACGTCTCTTCTGGGAGGCAAGAAGAGGGCGTAGCAAAAGACAAAGCTGTAAGAGAAGGGACCTGGCTGTGTGATCCGGGATTATTGCTTGCTCCAGTTGTCTCAGCTGTAAAGTATATGATCTGTCTAAGGTTTCTGAGAGTCCCTGGCATTAAAATTTTAGCTAATCAGAGAAACATATAAAGTGGTAGTCAGGGAGGTTCCTGAGTTTTGGTAAATCTTGTCTCTTGGAACCTCAGCTTCATCATAAGGTGGAGTGGTGGTGGTGGGGGGTGCAGGGAGGGTGGACTGCTTGATCTCTAAGGACTCTTCCAGCAATAAACATCTTTATTTGAAGGCAGTTATTAATTGCACTTTAGCTTTTCTTGGCTTTATAATTTGGGGAATAATTTTAGAGAAATCCTAGCACTTTGGGAGGCCGAGGTGGGTGGATTGCCTGAGCTCAGGCGTTTGAGATCAGCCTGAGCAACATGGTGAAACCCCATCTCTCCTAAAATACAAAAAATTAGCCAGGCATGGTGGTGGGCACCTGTAGTCCAAGCTACTCGGGAGGCTGAGGTAGGAGAATTGCTTGAACCCAAGAGGCGGAGGTTGCAGTGAGCTGAGGTCGCACCACTGCACTCCAGCCTGGGCGACAGAGTGAGACTCTGTCTCCAAAAAAAAAAAAAAAAAAAAAAAATCTCCAACTATTTGCTTGTTTATGAAAATATTTCTAATTGGGTACTTTTCAAGCTACTAATTACTAAACTAAAGATGAAATATCTATGCCTCTCAAATTTGACAATGTCTCTTTAAATTGCTTTTTTCTTCCTCACAGCTAGATCCACATCTGTAAATGTCTAAGTCATGCTGCCAGCCAGTCTTGCCTACAGCTACTTGATTCTGAGAGAGCCTTCTATAAAACTGATTATAGCATTTCCCTGCCACACAGTGAAAAAACAATGTAGTTTGATATGATAAAACATTGATTGAATACAGGGGATATGAAAGTGTCTGCCATCAGATTGGAGGGGCAAAGAGTGGCTTTCTTCTTTCTCTGGGGTGAGGTAGGTATGAGAATTGCATAGATATTCATTGAGATAAGCTTGTTGGTCTTTCCTGTGAAATCACTTGTTATCAGAGCTTTGCCCCCTTTCAGCTCTCAGTGAATATTTCCAGCCCCCTAGAACTGTGTGTGTTTTGTGATAGGGGAGACTGAGAAAATGAAAGAGGATTAGTGTTTGCTAATATCCACTCATTCATTCACTGATTATTTCCTTTTATGTTAATTGATAGACTGATATCTTTCTAAGTGTCTGGCACCTAATAGGTACTGAATTAAACTATTGAATAAATAAAAATACAGGTTTCCAATTCAATAAAGCCAAATATAAAACAAAATAAGTATTTTATTTTGGGGTGAAATGATGATGTATTGACAGAGGTTGGGGTTTTGTGAATGGAAGAGGCAAGGGGCCTGGTCACTCTGCTCAGGGAGATTATAATCTCATTGATTAAACAGTTTTGTACAAGGTTTAATAACAATGCGAGAAATAATTAAAATGACAATTAGAAAGCTGTTTTAAGACAATGTATCGTGTGTGTTGATTGAGTGGGTTTCTAAGCTTTTCCTGAGAGAGGGAGCTGCCTGTAGCACTTTAAAAGAGGGGCCAGGTGGGAGGATGGAGGCCTTTAAGTGAGGAGGGAACAGGACATGCAAAAAGGGATATATTTAAATACAAATATTTATTGAGTAGCTACTACAGTCCAAACACTCTATTAGGTTCTGGGCATACAACAATAAGATGTAAATAATGGGTACACTCAATTTAAATTAGGGGTTCTCAAACTTTTTTTTTTTTTTTGAGACAGAGTCTCGCTGTGTTGCTCAGGCCTGAGTGCAAGTGGCATGATCTATGTTCACTGCAATCTCTGCCTCCTGGGTTCAAGCAATTCTTCTGCCTCAGCCTCCCGAGTAGGTGGGATTACAGGGGTTTGCCACCACACCCAGCTAATTGTTTATATTTTTGGTAGAAATGCGGTTTCACCATGTTGGTCAGGCTGGTCTTGAACTCTTGACCTCAAGTGATCCACCCGCCTAGGCTTCTCAAAGTGCTGGGATTACAGATGTGAGCCACCGTGCCTGGCCTACGATTCTCGAACTTTTATGGGCTTAAAATTCACCTGGGATACTTGTGACAATACAGATTCCTAGGACCTATCCAAAGAATCACTTTCAACAAGTCTGGAGTGGGACATCGAAAGCTGAATTTTGATAATCACCCAAAATGATTGAATATAGATTCTCTGGGGACTGTTTTGGGAGACACTGACCTATGATAGTACTCAAAGCATGTTCTCCAGACCAGCAGGGTCATCTGGAAACCTGTTAGAAATGCAAATTCTCAGGATCCACCTTAAACCTACTGAATCAGAGCCTATGGGATGGGCCCAAGAATTTGTGATTCTAATGCTCAGTAAAGTTTGATGACTAAGTCTGGGGGATGTGGTGGGTCTGGAGATAAATTGTGCCTCCTTCACAATTCTTCTGGGCATATCAATGAATCAACATTTATTCTTTGAATATGTGTTTGTATTATTTACTTCAATCTGAAGGCACAGGGTGATGTCAAAAACCAACAATCAAACTTTGTGTGAAATTAAAATACAGATAACTGGCATAGATGAAAGAAATAAGTTTAAATAGACAGCTTTCTAATGCCAAGTGTGTGTTCATCTGTTGGTAAAGTAGCAGATCAGATGTTAATTACAGCAGAAGAGTGCTCAGCTAGCAAGGGACAGTCATATTTCCTTCAATCGTCTTCAATATTTGTACATTTCCCAACATTTGTGTGTTTTTTCCTCGCTTATGCTGTTAGGGGACTGTGTGATATGGGGCTGGCACCAGGCAAGCGAGAATGCCTGGAATTGATGGCCTTTACTAGCACTGTTACCCTTTGCAACTAACATAATTTCTCTCAGCCCAGATTTTCTCTTTAATGTATAAATAATGTGTGCCTATTTACCTCGAAGGGTAGTTGTAAAGATGATAATAGAAATAGCTAACATTTATTGAGGATTTTCTCTGTGCCAGATACTGTGTTAAGTGCTTTACATGAATTATCACTTTTAATCTTCCCTAGAACCCTATTATCATTGTTGTTCAAATTAAGAAATTGAGGCTTGGTGAGATTAAGCAAATCACCGGAGGTCACACAGCTGGAATGTGGTAGAGCCAGGATTTAATTTAGAATGTCTGATTCAGAACTCAAGCATCTCACTGCCATGCTGGACTATAAAGTTTGAAATGAGATAACATATAAACTGTAAAGTGCAATTTACATTGAGAAGAAGAAAGGTGTCCACGCACTTCACTTTGTTTATTCACGGGATCATCTAATATATTGTGCATGTAATAAGGGCTCACCAAACACCTGTTGATAAATGACAATGATGTGTTCTTTAACTTTTTTCCCTAATCCAAAGGTCTCGTCTGATTGTGTTTTCAATGTTATATAACAAGCTCTACATAGGACTGAAACTGAGAAACTTAGAATAGTTCCTAGGGTAATATAGGGACCGGGGATGTTTTCTGAAGCTTCTATCAGTTCTTGGGTTCTAGTAGCTGCTCCACATCTCTGGAGCAGATGGGATATTAGGGTGTTTGGTTCTATCTCCTTATCATAATTGGAGCTCTGTGGGTTATTCTTTTAACATCTAGGCTTTTATATCTGTAGAATAATCCGTAAATTGGTTAAGCAAGAAACAGTGGTTTTCTGCATTTATCCAGAACTATGTTAAGCCTTGTGGGATGTGAAAAAAAGTTTATGTCTTAAACTATAGAATTACTCAAGGACTTTATAATTGAGCAGGTGGGTTGAAGGATGAGGTACAGGAAATGAAACAACAATGAATCACATAGCCTATAACTGTAGCTCATATTGACAGAATAAAGACTTATGGAAACACAATTACCAGATACACTGAAAAGAATTATAGAAAAGAGTCTATGGAGGAGCAGCTTAATAAATGTTTGTTAAATGAATGAATGGATAGATGGATGGACAGTTTACAATGGGAAGATTTGAACTCTAGCCCTTACTACTATGGATAGGATTTAGAAGAAGTTACTGATGGTTTTGGGGCCTCATTTTTTTTTTTTTTGTTTGCAAAATGGGTAAAATAATGCTGACCTTAGTACATTTTAGAGTGTATGACGATAATGAAATAAAATAAAATAATGGATGTAAACATACTTTGTAACTGGAGAATAATATATAATTTTAAATTGTTGCTTTCATTTTTGAATGTCTGCAGCATTCAAAAATATTTTAAAATTATTGTTTTGAAATATGCTGGTTGTGAATAAAGGTAAATATAAAACACAAAAATAAGAGGAAGTTGAGCGCTGGTGGTTGGATACAGGCCAATGGGCTTCCTGGCTGAGGTTGGACTTGAAGAAGAAGCCATTGTTCCCTAAATAGAGGCAGATTCCTGCTGCCTCGTTAGCAGAATTAGGGAAGGCAAGTTCAAACCTGTCTCCACATTGAAACAGGATGCATTTATATACAATCTCAGAATCAAGAGCCTGTATGTTTTATCGAAGAACAGTTCTTGAATGTCATATACAGATATGAAGTGGATTGAAACAATAAGTACCTCATGCCAACTACCCATTGTAATTTTGGAAAGAAAAAAAAAAGCAAAACAGAAGGATACATTGATTTCTACATTTGTTTAAAAAAAAATCATTATATAAGTGATTTGTGAATTTCGATTCTTCTTTTTAAAAATGAAAATTAGAATAAGAAAAAGCTTACTTTCATCTTTGATTCCAGTTTCAATTCTAGTCCTTTGTCTTCCTTAACAGAGAGAATCACATTTGTGAGTTTGATGTGTGTATATCCTCAGCTAGTTTTGAAAAATCGTTTGTTTTATAAGTCTTTAACATTCATATAACTAGTACACAATTCATATTGTTCTATTATTTTGTTCACTTTGATTTGCTTTTGATTTCTAGTCTGCAGAGATATACGTATTTAGCTAACTCCCCTTAACTAGACAATGACCTATTAAAAATATATTTTCAGACCATACCAGACTTTGTCCTCCCAATGGGCTCATCGCATTTAAGAAAAAAACACAGCACAGCTCCAGGACACACTGCCTCCCATTTCCAGTAGGACAGGCAGAACCTGACCAAAAAGGCAAAGAACTGCTGAGGACGGTTCATAATCAATATCGTGAAACACAATTCAAACAATGGCCTGCTTCTGAAAGCCACTGTTCAGTTGACCTGAAAATAATCTCTTTTCCCTCTCCAAGACTGTGTTCTGTTCTCCACTCCATCGTCCCCCTCCCCAGAGTCTTTGTGTGCAGAATCCGAACGAGTTGGATTTGAGCTCTAACAGCTCTCCCAAGAGTGTTATTATTTTTCCCCCTTTAAACTGAAGGGTGCTAATTAATGTAGGAAAAGTTATATGCCAAGTTTGCTTTGCCTGTGGTTTCCTTAGATTAAAGGCTACTGGCAACTCCAGCTCTGTCAGAAGGGCTGGTGCTGTATTCTTATCCCCTGAAGGAGGCTTCAGCTCTGCTGACTCAAGAAGACTTCAGCTTTTGATTTCGAGTTATTGGATATTGACCCATCACTCACAGCAGAGTTACGGGCCTGCTTCCCTGGATCCAGACAACTGGGTCCAGGCTTTGCTTATAGCACCTCCCAGCCCTCCCTCTCAGTTTCTGTTGAACCTAAGCCTGTAAAAGTCATTTTCATTTTGTAAGGGACAGGCAGTTGTCAGTTCTTCCAGGGGAGCTCAGGATGAGGCTTCCAGTGACACCAACATTCTGCAGTATTTTATTGCAGCTCTTCAACTTCAACCTCTCCCTCCTTCCCTATCCCAGTCTCTTCTAATACACCATCTTCCCTTGCCTTAGAAATTATCAGTGAACCAGCTTTTTATTGGGTCCAAACTGGAAGTATAACCAGTTTCAAACTACTCCCATGTCTGGCAGATCAAGTGCGAAGTACTAAAAAAAGTTGTTTGGGTACAATTTCCTCTTTGTCAGAGACTGCTTCCAAAAACAAAGTTGACCAGATCAGGTAATAAGACTGACAGAGAGTGATAATTTGGATAATCTTATTGGTGAGGAAAATCCCTATTTAACCTTAAACTTTAGTTTCACCACTAGTCCAGTTACTTCTCTTTAATTCTGATGATGGCAAGATCCCAGTTTAAGATGAGATTCCTACATGCCCATGCCTACCCGACAGCTGGATTTGAGGACATGTCGGAAGACATTTGCATGAAAGCTAAATGGGCTCTTGGGAGGAAATTTATGTGAGGAGAAAAAGGAACTAGGCACAACGACTTTGACCCAGTGGCAAAGCTGCCGAGGGCCACAAATAAAAGACAGAAAAGGTGGTTCCTCTTAAACCTCTCTAACACAGAAAGCACAAGAAACCTGGATTTGAAACCCCACTAACTGACTTTGACACAAGAAAAGAGTAGAGGCCTAGAAGCCTTCCTTCCGTTTCCATGCCAAGCACTTTGTCTCTTGAAATAGTCCATTGTAGTAGTAAAAGTGTCTAGTGAGAGATGCAGGAAACGAAAGCAGCAGATACACTGACTCCTGAACAAAGGCAGTGCCTTGTTCATAGGCAAAATCCCCTTAGTAGAATCAAAGATATGGAGCAGAACCTTAACTAGGAGACTGGAAACTTATGCCCAAGGAAGTCTAGCAGCAAGGGTTGAGTATGTAACTGGAAATGCTTGGTTATTACTTTTCTGGAGTCCAGATAAGCTGGAACTGGGGAGGGGTGGAGTATACGGGAGGGGAGAGTGGAAAAGGGTCAAGTGGCCATCAGCTGAGGGTGACAGGAAAGGTCAAGGCTAACTGGCACACCATAGATACTTGAAGTCTCAAATCAAGAAAATGTGAGGAGATTTGCAGCATTTAGTGAGCATCTGTTACATGCTTCATGTGTTTACACTCAGGGCTTTGGCCTAATTATAATACAATAATATTTCCAATCTCTTATTCATTTTATGTATAGACCAAGCCACTAGGAATCTTTTTGTCCCAGCTCTGGGAACAGATCTATTTTTTTTTTTTTTTTTTTTTTTTGAGACAGAGTCTTGCTCTGTCGCCCAGGCTGGAGTGCAGTGGCGCGATCTCAGCTCACTGCAAGCTCCGCCTCCCAGGTTCACGCCATTCTCCTGCCTCAGTCTCCCGAGTAGCTGGGACTACAGGCGCCCGCCACCACGCTGCCTAATTTTTTGTATTTTTAGTAGAGACGGGGTTTCACCATGTTAGCCAGGATGGTCTCGATCTCCTGACCTCGTGATCTGCCCACCTCGGCCTCCCAAAGTGCTGGGATTACAGGCCTGAGCCACCGCGCTCGGCCAGAGCAGATTTATTTTTAAGACACAACACTGTGTCAGCTTTTCCACCATCAGAGCATTATGACTAATATCTACCTGTGATTGAAAGGTACAGACATATTTTTAGACAGGCCTACTTAATTATGGATAATATTTTAATATACTATGTCTAGAATTTAAAGATAATAAGAGTAAGCATCAGCATAATAATAACACCATATTTTTTGGCAATACTTTTACTTTCTTCTGGATTGTAAAATTTCTATTTTAAAAGAAGGCAGGATGGAGGTTTTTCTTTTGCTCATTTTGTAGATGAACTCACAGAAAATTTGAATGACTTGCCAGAAGGTACTTAGTTAGTGTTACAACCAGACTCAATTTCTTCCCAAGAAAAGGAAGGCGTGATCAAGTTTCTCTTCTTTATGGACCACACACTTGACATGTGACTTCACTTGGCCTTCACGACAGTGCTGCAAGGTAAGCTTTATTATTATTATCCTTTACAGATGAGGAAATTGAATATCAGTGAATGGGCAATTCATGATTAACCATCTATTTAGGGTTCAAGAATGAGTTGAACTTGGATCAATCTTTCTAGCTTGAAAGCTGTGTTCTTTCTACTATTCCACGCTTCTTCCATTCTGCTGGTCCCATTGCTGAGAGAGGAAACACTTAAGTATTTCAACTCTGAAACTGTAGAGAATTCCCTTGAAGGGACTGGGATGCTGGTGATGCATAACTGGAATTCAGTGGAGTCACATCTATAAGGAGTACTGCTAGGTTTAAGTTGGTAGGAGAAGCTGGTGGGAAAAGGGGTATAAAACATGGTTTGTGGACAAATTCAAGAGCTGAGGGGATGTGGGGGGCACTCTTGAGGTGTTGACCTCAGACCATGCCTGATGGGGACAGAATGGTTGTTAGCACTAAGCACTTACCCAGTTGTACAATTTGGAGACTGGAAAAGTTCCCTTCTGATCTCGGATAGGCTTAAGCCCCGAAGCATGAATTGTGAATATCTTTTGCTCAGCATCCATTAAATAAATGTTATTTTTCTCCCTGGCAGAAAACACAAATTTCTCTGTTCAGAGCCATGGTTTAGCAGAAGGAACAGAATTTTACAACATCCCTCTTTACGATAATGGCTCTCACCTTCCAAGGAAATGAGCTTGGAGGAAAGGGGCACCATTGAGTGCCCAGTGACAAGTCAGCCAGGCTTGCCACTGCTGCTAATTATCTGGCAGGGAGGAAAGGCTGTGTGTCCCTGGAATACGGAGAAGGGTTTGTGAACTTTGGAGAATGGGCAAGGCACTTTAGTGTCTGTGTCATACAAACTGGAGAATGGCCCCCATAGGGTCATGTCTGACCTTTACCTCTTCTCCACTACTGAGCAGACATTTTTGCCAATTATGATCCAAAACACGCTGTAAAGTATCCTTGGCCATTGACAGTTTGCAAGGGAGAAGCAATGCCTCTGGAATAATACCATACCCAGGACAAAGAGGAAGGGTAAACAAAACATTACTTTGTGTTGCAAATAGATGGCTTTGTTAAATACTGGAGAAATCCCCTCTGTGTCCACCTTACACAGCTCTGATAAAAATGCATTTGCAATACACTCAGTGTCAAGAAATCACATCTTACTGGGCCAAGGAGGTTAAGAGCATCTCCCCAACTACAGAATAAAACTCATTAAAATAGTCTTTCCAGCAAGAGAAAGCCCTGTTTGCTACCCTCCCCATACCCTTCTCTTTTTTCATTTAAACTAATGTTTTGCAGAGCTAGACACATGATCAAAATAGCACGATCCACATTTGTATTAAAAATAATAAGCGCAGCAAAAATGGGAGGAAAAATTAATGGTAAACAGCATCAGAAAACACAGCAGAGGCAGAAGTCAACTTAACAGAACATACTTGACTGGCAGGTAACACATTAAAATGCTATTTTGGCAGACAGAATTGATAGCAGACTTGCTCAAAGAAAATCCGCTCCAAAAAGATGACAAATACAACCCTAATCCCTTTTTCCTGCCACATGCTGCAGATGAGTGAAACCCAGGGGGAAAATTCTTATTACAGCAAATAGGTGTGAGTCCAAAGGAAAAATTAAGTCAAGTTGACAATTTACAAATTTCCTTTCAGGCATGAAAGGGGACTGGAAACCAGGTTTTTTTTTTTTTTTTAATCTCAAGTCTGGTATTTGGTACCTTTTAATATGGCTGACTGAGAATAAAGGTCTAAGAAAAGGCTCATTACCAGCCGAGGAATCATCTCTCGAAAATAAAGCCAGAAATAAAATAACTTCTGTCAGGCAAGCAACATTAGAAAATCTAATATTGGGATGAGACACTTTTCCTGCTGTCTGATGGTTATTGACAGATTGGCAGCTTGCGTTTATCTATGGGACCGCTGATAAAAGTCAGAGGGGAAAAGCACAGCATCTCTCCACAGTTAACTACAGGACTGTCAGGGTCGTTAGATAACCTCAGGAACATTCCTCTTCAGTTGAGGGGGTTTCTAAGGGTCCCCGTGTAGTCTCTGATATTCACATGAGCTTCTGTTATACCCGCATAGCAGCCATTTTTGCCCATTTAAATGGAAGAAATCCCCGATGTGTTAGTGTACTGAATCAGTGGATTATTACCAGTGTGGTGGGGTCCAAGCCCCAAGGTTGGCCATCTAGAATATGGTGACAGGAAAGAAGTACAGAAAAAAGATAAATATTCTTAGGCTGATTTTGAGAAATAAGGGTGAGCATGGATCCAAAGTGAAGTGAATTTGAATCACACAGGCTATGACTTTGGTTGATAAGGAAGAAGCCTGGAGACTGAAGTTCTAGTCCCATTCACTGATTTTTTTTTAGTCCCATTCATTGATATTTTTAGGTCCCCTCCCCTCCCCTCCCCTCCTCTTCTCTTCTCTTCTCTCTCTTCTTTTCTTTTTTCTCTTTGAGACAGAGTCTCACTCTGTCACCCAGGCTGGAGTGTAGTGGCATGATCTTGGTTCACTGTAACTTCTGCCTTCTAGGTTCAAGCAATTCTTCTGCCTCAGCCTCCCAAATAGCTGGGATTACATGTGCTCACCACCATGCCTGGCTAATTTTTGTATTTTTTAGTAGAGATGAGGTTTTACCATATTGGCCAGGCTGGTCTTGAACTCCTGACCTCAGGTGATCCACCCACCTAGGCCTACCAAAGTGCTGGGATTACAGGCATGAGCCATTGCACCCGGCCAGGCACCGGCCCTCTCTTTTCAATATTAACTTTCTTTGCAATGCAGACAAGTCACTTTTAACTAGGGTAAAGGCTTATTCCTGTGTGCCCTGGAGGGTCCTGCTTTATATCTAAAGTAACTATCAATAATTTTCTTCTCACTTTCAAAAGTATCCTGTTTTGGTTAAATATTATATGGTCACTATACTTATAAATTATCTGGGGCCAGTGTCCATATTTGAAAATAGAGAGAATGTTGTAGAAAATGCTACCCTCAACATACACAAGCATTTCTTGTGTTCCACTGTGTTAAGTATGCTTTTAATCCATTAGTGCAGTTATTGAGAATCAGCAAATAAGCTGTGGTGAATTCGGATGTTGCCCCTATTAAGGATGTTTTCTTTTAATGGAGAACTTTTGAAAATGAGCTTTTAATAATTTAGAACCATATTTTTAATGGTAAAATTACAGGCAACCTCAGCTTATATCAGGGTTTTTGTCTTCTTTGAGAACCACTAAACACTGGGCTGGTAACCTTCAGTGGATAGTTTAGGAGACCCTAAAAACCATTTCAGGGCAGGCTACACACAAAAAACTTGGGAAATTAAAACAAAAACGTAATTGTGGGTCCTAGCCCTCAAGGTTTTAGTGATGTCCTTAATTTAGATTTTTCAGAAGCTCATTAGGTGTTTCTGATATTGAGCTGGCTTCAGGGACATCGACCTATCCCATTATTTTCATTTTACATGTGAAGAGACTGAGGTCCAGAAAGCGGCTGCAATAGCAATGACTATTTGTTCTTTGTTGTTTACCAAGTAATATCAACAAAAAGTATTTCCTTTAATTTTTATCAGTGTCCCATGGTGTTTGAAATATTAGGGACTAATATGAGGCAAAATAAAAGCATGTGCCTGAAATCTCATAGCTAGTTAGCAGCAGGATCAGAATTAATATTCATGTCTCCTGATTCCTATTTTGGATCCATTTCTCTTACCCGTAGCTACTTAGGAAATTTAGGAAAAGCCTAAGTTTTTTTGACTAAAGTGCTCAGCTCACTTTCTTTCCGTATTTCCCAGAGATAACTATTTAGGAGGTTGTTGTTTTCTTCCTGATTTTGATCTTTTTTGGATGAACATTTAATTCTGCTCTCCCCCACTCCCTGTGTGTGTAGTGGGCTGCCTGGCAGAGATGGCAGGAGATGTTTTCATGCGCAATCAAGGACAGAGATGCATTGGCTGCCAGCCTCAGGCAGGGACACAGACTTGTCTCCCACCAGCAGAGCGATGATGCGTTTCCCCAAAATGTTCCAAGAATGGCCTGGAATATGACTAGACAAGGTCCATGCGGCTCCATGAATGGCTTCACACTGCACCGGCCAGAAAACAAACACAACAGTAATTCTTGGATTAGCATGAAAACACTTCCAAAGGGGGCTCAAAGACAGCCTTGTGTCCCTTTCATAAAAGGGAAGAGATGAGGTGTGACAAATAGCCTGTTGGATGTCTTTCTGTGCCAGGCAGAGGTCATCTTGGAAGGGCAACACAAACACAATCAGTTTAACAGAGAAGAAACAGACTTGAAGCTAAAGGACAAAGAACATTTCAGAAGAGACAGGGTGGTGTCTGAAGAAGGCAATTTCAATTAAAATAGGAAGGAGAGTTAGCATGACTCACGTATTAAAAAAAATACAGTATCTTTTGCACTGAAACCCTATGCATGTAACACAAACAACATGGAGTTTGTAGTCAGGAGGTGCAAGTATTCCAACACTAGCCAAGGTCCTCTAAAGTTCTAGGCTTCAGCTTCTGCATTTATAAAATAAAGCTAGTAATATCTACTTTTCCTGGTTGCTGTGAGGATTAAATGAAGTTAGAGGTCGAAGTCAAGAGGAGATGGATTAGTGAAGAGAACCTGTACTGGGATACAGATGATTTGGCCCAGAATCCTTGTTTCTCAGTGACTAGGTGATAACGGCCAAGTGATTTTACCTGAGTGGCCCTAAAATTTTTCATACATTTTTGGATGTGTCCATTGAACCAGAATTTGACAAATTAAATTTTCAGCAAAATTGACATGTATAATACAAATAGATGTGGAGCAGCCCTGTTTAAAGCAGAGGTGGGTTGAGAGGCGGTGTCCAATATTCTCTGTACCTCTCTTCTTCTCCCATCTCTTCTTCCTGCCATGACAATGCGTGAGACAGCTCTTCCATTTCCATAGGACTCAGCAGCTGTTCACCTCTGCTGCCTTTTTTGGTCTTTCCAGCATGAATTGGAAGACAATTCTTTCAAAATCTCTCACTCAATCTTCTGAAACTTCAATGGAGTGGCCGATCTTCTTCATCTTAGATGAAGATTTTTTATAAACAAACATAAGAAGACGATCTATGTGAATGAATATCTGGATGATAGAGTTAAATGCCTCTGATGGAGTTAGTGCTGCTTCCCAGAGCACGGGCCTTTAAAAAGTGTCACCGGATTCATAGTCACAATATCATTATTATAGTCTACAATGCTTATTTACTTATTTATGTTTTCAGTAGAAGGGGAAAGTAAGAATCTTAGTGTAAATTTCATAGGTAAGGAGTCACTTTGAATTTCAGGTGACCTAAGTGGATATATAAACAATGAATCCCAGTCTAAAATCAATAGTGTCACACAAAAAATAAATGTGATCATCTGACTTTCATTTTCATAACATGATTTATTATACATTACACACACACACACACACACACACATTACCATATAGAGTCCTCTATCCTCATAATGTCTTATTACTTCAAAAGCATTTCCTTTGTGATCTGCTTTAGGATCTACCTATTTCTTTATGGAGATTAGATAAACCTTCAAAACTCTGAAGACAGAAAATAATTATATATTTGGAGCCATTTCAAGAAAAATGAACAAAGGGACCCCTATACTTTGCATTTTATAAAGTATATATGTCTTAATGCTGTGCCATGTGTCCTGACTTTATCATGCTCTCACTGTGTAATCCTGGATAATCCCCTTGAACCTGGAGTTTAGTTTTCCTTATCTGTAAAATAGGGATACACAACGCCTTGTGAGTATCAAATGGGACAGTATTTACTGTGTTTTGAAAAGCTAAAAATGATAGTAAAATATGGCCTTTATGATTACGAAATTAAAAAGAATGATTATTGTTATTATTTGGCCAGTATTTTAAAAAACAAAGACATGAAAAGAGACCCATTCTTCTTTTCATTAACAACCAGAGCCCCATAAACCTGCAACCACTAACAAAGACAGTCATTGGCCTTCAGCACATATGGGTTTCATTTAAGCTTAGAGGGTTTACTTGTAGTGGTTTGGAATGTAATCACAACATCCTGTTTTTTATTAGAGTTCTGAGACCTTTTTTGTTAATTCCTGGTAGAATCAGGGGGACATTGAGTAGTAAATTGGAGCTGTATTCTGCAGTTATTGTCCTGTGACCTCTGGTGAGAAGTCTTGGTCTTCCACACTCTTGGGCTATCCCAAGTCTCATGGGGGATATAAAAATAGAAACTATGCTTAGGGTCAGCTCCCCACAAATAAGTATATTTGGGGTTGCCAATTCCAATCAAACCTTCAACTTGCCTACTGTTTTGTCAATCATGTTTTTCATTGGGAGAAAAGCTGATATGGTTTGGCTGTGTTCTCACCCAAATCTCATCTTGAATTATAGCTCCCATAATCCTCACGTGTCATGGGAGGGACCTAGTGGGAGGTAATTGAGTCATGGGGTTGATTTCCCCCATGCTGTTCTCATGATAGTGAATGAGTTCTCATGAGATCTGATGGTTTTATAAGTGTCTGGCATTTCCCCTGCTGGCAGACATTCTCTCTCTTGCCTTCCACCAATGATTGTAAGTTTCCTGAGGCTTTCCCAGCTATGCAGAACTGTGAGTCAATTAAACATCTTTTCTTTATAAATTACCCAGTCTCAGGTATGTCCTTATAGCAACATGAGATTGGACTAATACAAAAGCAATCTGATAAATTGATTTACCTTGAAGCATTTGCAACTAAATGCAGCTTCTCATGAATCCTAAAGAAAGATGCATGAGCTCTTGTTGAAGCCAAATCCACCCAAACCACATAGTTGAGAATGGGGGCAGGGTAATATCTTAAAAGGAATTTGGGTTGCTACTAGGAAGAGAAATGGCTGCAGGGGAGCCTAAAAAAATAAAATAAAAACAAATACTCTTTCTGATATGTTTAATTATAAAAGCTCTTAAAGTTTCTTTTTGGCTTTCTTGTTTCTGGTGATAATTTCAGCTGGATTTTTTGTCATTGCTCCTGAGAAGCAGTATTAGGGGACATGTTCTCTTGTCACAGATCATGGATAAACTGAATGACCTTGAGCAATGTCATTTTATCTCTCTGGTTTCAGCTTCCTTCTTTCCTTTTTATTTTAGTTTGTAGATTTAAAGTGTACAACTTGATGTTTTGATACATATACATTGTGAACTAATCACAGCAATCAAGATAACAAGCATATCTATCACCTCACATAGTTAGCTTTTTCTTTTCTTTTTGTTGAGTAAACTTGGAATCTTCTTTTTTAGAAAATTTCAAGTACATAGCACAGTATTATTACCCATAGCCACCATGCTGTGCATTATATCTCCAGAGCTTATTCATATGGTTTTCCCTTTTTATGAAATGAGTTTGGATACAGAGGTTTTTCAAGGTGACTTCCAGTTTTAAATATTATAATTATTTTCTATCCATTCAGTTCTTTAGACGGTGAGCAGCTTAATTATGATATGTAGGTTACTACTGAAAATAACAGGGAGATAGGAACACCGCAATGAAAGTTGACCACTGTGTGTGTCCTTCATCTTGTTTCTTTTCACCTCCAACATGGAAGGGCAGGAGTGATGTATTTTCTGTGTGCTGCACAGATGAATATCTGGCACCTGATTCTTGATCATTATAAGTGATGCTCAGATCAGGATAGCTGAGGTGAGCATAGATGATAACTGGGAGAGGAACGTTATTGCTCTAGCAGGACTCCTAACTCTTGTAATTATTGTAAAATGAAAAAAAAAACTACTTCATTCTGGAAATGTAAATGGAAAGAATTGACTTCTTTTCTTCTTGAATGGCATAGATTGCAGCCTCAACCAGAGGAAAGAGGAGGAAGACTTGACCTCTGAGAGTCCTGTCTCAGTTCCTCTGTTCTCCAAAATGCTGGCCCTGAAGGAAAATGTCACCCGTCTTCTCGAATGCCCTGTTGCACACTGAGTAATGTTGCCCCTCTGCCCCCAGTGGAGCATTTTAATGATAACGCTGTCTTCAGGGACAGATTGTGACATGTCTTTTAAAAGAAGATGAAATCTATTAAGACAGTGAGGACAGAAAAGAAAAGCTATGTCCCTGGGAAGAGTGCTCTAGAGGAGAGCCCTATTTGCTCCTTTTGTGCCCCTCTCCTTCTACTTCTTCCTCTCTTTGTTGGAACAGCATATCCTTCAACTGCTCTACTTTGTGTCTGGATTATTATGGTTGTTGGTGTATAAAATTGCTGCTTGGTGTATATAATTTATAAGCTCTAAAAATGATAAATAGTCTCAAGTAAGAAGAGTGATTTGTGTTAAAGTTCTCAGGGTACTTTTGTACAGGAATTTAATTTCTTGAGGGAAATTGTCTATAACTTCCTCTGGAATATTAGTTAACTAGTTCAGAGCTGGGATTTATTTTGTGTTGTCTGTTTTTTGTTTTTGTTTTTGTTGGTAAATTTTTCTATTTTGGGTCTGGATAGGTTTTACCTGAGCAAATGAGATTATATAACAAAGTTTGATGTGCTGGGAAGCTTAGGGAAACAGACTAGAGCCTAGTTAATTTATTTTTCTTAATTTTATTTCAAACTAATTGTTGGGATTCTCTAAGTCGAGGTTATTTTTGTGCTGCAGCCCAGTGGTTCTAAATCAGGGGAAATTTTGCCAGCCAGGAGACACTTGGCAATGCCTGGAGATATTTTTGCTACTGGCATCTAGTGGGTAGAGGCCATGGATGCTGCTATAAAGCCTCTGATGCACAGAAGAGCCCCCCACAACAAAGAATTGTTAGGCCTAAAATTCTGCTTGTGTCAGGGTTGATAAGCATTTCTTCAACTCAGTAGTAGGCTCCAGGGAACATAATTCAATATATTTTTACCAAGGAATTTCTATAGAATGGCACCATTTTTTTCTCAACTTGAATTCTCATCACCAAGAATGGGAAATGAGGACCAAGAAGATGCTGGAGTTGAGCTAAACGTAAATGGGTCCTACAGTACGTAGAGTTCAGTGTTTAAAAAAATGACCATAACATGTTTTACTACCTTTTTTTTGTATTTCCCTAATATTTAAATTCAATTTTAGATTGCAATAAAAAGTCTGACTAATTGAAGGAACCAGTGAAATGGATTTTTACTTATTAGCAGCATTACCACCATAGCCTTCTTGAAAAAATTTCTTAACAAAAGATGGTCAGGCATTGAAAATGTAACCCTAAACTTGCACTGTATGTGTATGACTATGAAGATTCAGATCAAAGGTTAGGCAAGAAGTGTTTAGGGGTGGGAGTGGGACCTCAGATGCAAAGATCTCCCTGCCAATACCCTTTGTACTTTGCTGAGCACTAAGCCCGGTAGTTATTGTTGAGATTAGCGGATTCATGAAAAGTGTAATAAGCTAAGTGAACACTAGTATAGTATTCAGTTATGCAATAGGAATAGCTTTGAACTCCCTAGCCTTAGCTTAGTTTTCAAAACTCTCTAGTGCCTGATCTCAGTTTGCTTCTTACTAATTCTCCTTCTCAGATCTTATGCTGTAGACAAACTTTTGTCCCTATTGCTTCATAAACTCAACTTGCATGTTCACAGTAGTTATATACCTACAGTTTTGTTCATGCCAATTCCTTCTCCTACTAGTCATTGACATTTCAGCTGTCCTTCTAGAGTGAGGTAAAATTTCATCTCCTGCCCATGCGCGGTGGCTCACACCTGTAATCCCAGCACTTTGGGAGTCCGAGGCGGGCAGATCACGAGGTCAGGAGATCGAGACCATCCTGGCTAACATGGTGAAAGCCCGTCTGTACTAAAAATACAAAAAATTAGCCGGACATGGTGGTGGGCGCCTGTAGTCCCAGCTAATTGGGAGGCTGATGCAGGAGAATGGCATGAACCTGGGAGGCAGAGCTTGCAGTGAGCCAAGATAGTGCCACTGCACTCCAGCCTGGGCCACAGAGAGAGACTCCGTCTCAAAAAAAAAAAAAAAAAAAAAAAAAAATTCATCGCCTTTGTGAACCAACCAGCCAGAAATACTCCTTCCCTTCCCTTTGCTTCCCTTCCCTTCCCTTTTCCTTCCTTCCTTCCTTCCTTCCTTCCTTCCTTCCTTCCTTCCTTCCTTCTTAACTTCCTTCCTTCCTTGTAAATGATAGCATTTATTAACTGTGGGTAGTTAGCACATACTTTTAACTTTTTTTCTGTATTTAAAAAACTAGGAACACAATGAATTAGGGAATGCTAAGTTCCGACATCACACTGACAAAACTTGTGTAACTCAAAACAAGTAACTTAACCTCTCTGATCCTCAATTTTTTCAAGTCTGTAAGATTGGCAGAATAATACTTATTCTACTCTCAAAAAATAGTTTCTTTTTTTTTTTTTGAGTCTGGTCTCACTATGTTGCCCAGGCTAGACTGAGGTTGCACTGTCATAGCTCACTGCAGCCTCGAACTCCTGGCCTCAAGTGATCCTCCCACCTTGGCCTCCTAAAGTTTTAGGATTATAGGAATGAGCCATCATACGCAGCCTCAAAAAAAAAAAAAAAGTTTTGGATTAAATAAGATAATGAACACAAAAAACCTTTTCAAAAATATAAAAACTGCATAAATGTAAGGCATTATTATTGTCATCAATTTACAAAGCTACAGTGAATTCCACAGAGTGCTAATGCTGTATATATTCTGTAAAGCACTTAGTGTAGTCAGCACTTAATAAATGAGAGCTCACACAAGAGAATTGTTTCCACAGTTAAGACAGACTGGTATGAAGGGCAGTTAGAAACGGGAGGCTGAGTAAGAGGTTACTACCTATATTGGTAGAGAAGCTATTAAAAGCAAAATGTGATTTTTAGCATCCCCAGAACCATGATAGAAATGAATAAAATTTTGTGTGCTTTATCATTTGTGACCCAGAAAAGAGAACCCTGAAGCCATGAAAAGTCTTAAAATAAATTATTTGCATGCAAAAGGAGGCAACATATTCCACTGATTTGACAATTTCAGTTTCTCCATTACGGGTACAAATAGAAGATGGGGTCACCTAAGCAAAATGCTCCCTTATTTGTTAAAGCCTTTCCTGACTACAAATTAATAAGCCTGAATTTATTTTCATGGCTCATAAACTGGTTCAATGTCCAAGCTTCCCTTCTTGATTGGTGGGGGAAGAGTAGTTTTGGGAGATGAGTCTGAGGGTGAGGTCTCAAAACTGGGCAGAGCTGGCTTTCAGAGGCTGAGCATGGAGCTAAATGAATATGGAACAAGTATTACAGGGGACAGAAATGGGAGAAACAAGAAAGGAATCAGCTGATGATAGCTAATAGCTAGTGGGTGGTAGTGAGTTACCTAGAGAATTAACAATTTAGCTAGTAAATATCCTCCAAGTTAAAGTGCAGGTTGTTGGGGGGATCTTTTATAAATCACCTGTATCTCACTTTTCCCTGGTAGATGGGAGGAAGCTGTTCAGCATTTCCAGCCTGTAAGGACAATACATGAACAAGAGAAGAATGTATTGCCTTAGAAGTAATGTAGTTACAGTTTGCAATGTAAACAGAGTATAAAAATACATAATATAGTGAATGGGAAGAGTTTAGACTCCATGCTACACTGCTTTTGTTCAGTTCCCGCTTGGCCATCGATTAGTTGATGTGGCTTTGAAAAAATTATTCAGTGTCTCCTGGCTCAGTTTCCTTATCTTAAAATAGGAAGAACAGTCCCTACCTTACAGTGTTGTTGTAAGGATGAAATCAGGTTAAAAACTGCAGTGCACGTTGAACAACGCCTGTCAAAAAGAGTTCTCAGTAATTGCTAACCTTTGTTACTAGATGGTCAACAAATTGAAGCAGGCAACTATTTGTCTTGTATCTTTCTCTCCTCTGCTTCCCCAGCTATGTCTAGCTGTTTAAGGAAATATTTAGAACTGAAGAATTGTAAAGGGTTTTGAGAACAACTAATGCCTTGCTACTCAAAGTGTTCTCCATTGGCCAGTAGCATTGTGCCTGGGATGCCTTTAGAAATGCAGAATTTCAGCCTTATCTAGCCAGACCTATTGAATCAGAATCTGCATTTTAACAAAGTCTCTGGTGATTTTTGTGCATATTAAAGTTTGTGAAGCACCACTCCAGAGCAATGACACAATCAAGGTTTTATGAAAGAAGAAAGAGAAAGAAGAAAGAAAGAAAGAAAGAAAGAAAGAAAGAAAGAAAGGAAAAACGAAAGAAAGGAAAAACGAAAGAAAGAAAAGAAAGAAAAAAGAAAGAAAGAGAAAAAGAAAGAAAGAAAGAAGAAAGAAAGAAAGAAAGAAAGAAAGAAAGAAAGAAAGAAAAAGAGAAAGAGTGAATGAGAAACCATACACTATTGGGAAATTTTGAAATTGCTTGGACTTAATATACTGAATTGAAACCCAAAAGTAAAATATTTTCAGAACTGAATGAATACACATTTGAAAGAAAGTAATGTTATGTGATAGTGACTTATCACAAGAAAAAGAGCCTCAATTTATTGGGCATGTAACTGTGTGTCAGTCACTGTGTCAAGTGCTTTATTTTCGAGGACTCATGCAATTCTTAATAACCACAGTATGAAGTAGTTGCTCTCATTCCCACTTTACAGATGGTAATATTGGGGCTCAGAAGAGTCAAGTGACTTTTTCAGGGTTGCGCTAGCTAGTTGTCAATATCAGAAGTGCTGCTTTTCCCAGATAAGAAGTGGACAATACTAAGATTGTATTCTTCATTTCCTATGTGGAGAATTCACAGGAGAGACCCTAATGTTAGACCCTGGGTGAAAAGATCAAAGAAAACTAGAGCTCTCCCCGGTGATGCTTTGAAAAACATCTATTTACCCCAGGTTTTAGGTTTGGGGTTGCATGTAACCAGTGTCCATAGGCTTTGGATGTCTTTATAAAGCCTTTGAGACCAGGACACAGCTTTTAAATAACATTGCATCAACATAAGGGCCATATTTTACATTAGCTAGTGAGATCAAGATGAAGCTTGTGCTCTGAACTCTACCTTCTCTAAATTCCTTTCTTGACCCTCTGTTCTGATTGGTTCTTTCTCTTGAGCATTTTCGGGTGTTTATTGCTTAGTTGACATATACATCGCATCATATGGTTAGTTACATGGAGAACTCAGATGTAAGCTTTGATCTTGTTTCTTCTTAAGATCTAGGTTGGCCTAAACTCCTGTTTCATACATTGTGTTAAAGTCTAATGCCCTCCCTGAGATTTTCAAAACTTTTGACATTTCCAAGAATGAATTATGTTATCAAGGTCAGTATCTGGCTGCAACCTCCTTTGAATTCCAGATTTTCAATTCTGTGTTTTCTCTCTGTTTATTTCCACTACATCATTGAGCCAGTAAATATGGATTTCATCCCCTTTCTCTGATTTCCATAATAATACCAGGTTTTGGATTTTGAAGACATTCCTGGTAACTGCTTTATTCCTGAGACTTGATTTTCTCATTTTCTTTAAAAAGTAATGACAATTGTTATTAGTTTAACTATTCTTTCCAGCTTGCTAGATTTATGTTCTTTGGATGGGTAAGAGGAAGATTTCAGCAGTTAGATCTTTTGGTGATAGAGTTTCCTAGAACTGGGGACTAGAGGTGGAGGTTCTGGCTTGGGGATAATTAAGAGCTCCAAGAAAAACAAAGACAGTATGAAATAGTAGAAATACAATGATCCGAACTGGGAGGATAGAGAACCAAAGAAGATCACAGGCAAGTTTTGAATCAGGTTATGGAGCTGAGAATGCTGAAATGAGACAAATGAGGAAATGCAACTTAGATGACCTAGTTGGGAGGGAAAAGTGGATATTATGGAAGCCAAGCAATTTTGAGGATACTCATTGTTTTTCATTATTTTTGTGTGTTTGCCGTCGTTTTATGTTATGAACAGGACAAAGAAGATTTATGTCCTAGCTTAAAAGGTACAGGATAGGCTATACACTTGCCACTCTTCCTTTTGAAGAGTATACATTTTAAAAACGTTTGTTGAAAGAAAACTGTGTATTAGAAGCTATATGAGGCTCTTGCCCTCTTTTAAACTTTTAAAAAAACACCAACTTATGCATACTTATTGTAAGAAAATCAAACAGCTATAAATAGACAAATTGTTTGTGTGTGAGAGGGAGGGAGGATGGGAGAAGAATGAGAGAAATATAGAGAATAAAAAGTTCTTTATCTCAGTATCCTCCTACTCCAATCAAATTCTCTTATGAAGAGCTTCCACTGTTAACAACAATGTCACTATTTCGAAGACTCAGAATATCCATTTATTTGGTACCAAGAGAGGACATATTTCTTTTCTCTTTTCTGACCACTGGAGGGAACTTGTCTTTTGTTCTCCCATGAAATAGTTTCCTCAAAGGTCCCTTTATTCATGACCTGTGTTTTCAGACCACAGATGTACTCGGATTCAAATCTATGAAGAGTTCTCAATATATGAAAAGTGAGCATGGTCTTCTACTGTGCTATTTTGTTTGTTGTGGCATCGCAGCCTTCCATATGGGTGGAACTAGGCTATTTCATGCTGTATTGTTCACAAAGGGAAATATTGAGGTCGTGAGAAGTTGTTTTACAGGTCAGGCAAGCCATAGTGTATAAGCACTACTCTATTGATGCCTTATTATGAGACACTGACATAGAATAAAAAGAAATGATTCTTTTAATGAAGACAAAATGCATGGTTCATTGAAGGAAGCAGAAATGTCACTTGCTACTTTGAAAATTGGACCATTTGACTGAACATTTGTGTTGCTTTATTTGCTGCCTATTGAAAGATATTCCAAATTCCTGAGCTGAATTTGTGGGGATAACCATAGAAAAAGAAAGAAAGAAAGAAAAAAAAAATATATATATGTAAATTTTAAGACACAAATTTACTTCTAGAAGTCTTTGTAATTTTAAAAATTGTCAAGCAGGCCCAATTACTGGTGGGGGAGCAAAGTCATAATTTGAGGTTAAGCGAGAGAAATAGAGGGACTAACTGAGGCAGAGTGCAAGGCCAAGGCCATAAGATCTCCACCATCCTCAGGCACTACTTTCTGTTTTTTTTGTTTTGTTTTGTTTTTGTTTTTCTTGTTAAAGCCTAATCGGGAAGCTTTGGACTTCAGTATTCTTATATGCAATCCAGAAACTTTGGGTAAAAATAATTGTGCTTTCTTTCCTCAATTTTTCCTAGAGATAGAAGAAATGCACTTAATAAAACGAGTGAATTAGGTTTACTAGGTGCTAAGCTTCTTGAGGATAAGTACTTGGGCTGTATTTGTTTTTTGAATTCCCCACGATGACTAGCGTAATGATTGGCACTAGCAGACACTCAATAATGTATACTTTGTGTCTGTTTTCATTTGTTATTGCTAAATGTAAATAGAATAGACTGACAGTCTGATTTGGATTGATATGGACTGAGAGCTGAGATTGTATAGGTGGGTGTTTCTTTTAGGCTGAGGAATGAACCAAATGACCATTCAAACTCTCTTCTCATTTAAGAAATCCACTATTCAATCTAAATACTTATGATAAACTGTGTAATAGGAGGAAGCAATAATAAAATGACCCTTTTGCAATTGCTTCTGAGACAACCAAATTAACACTTTGTCACAGACCCATTTATTTTAATTGTTCTCTCTTAGGTAATATCAAAAAGTTAACATGGATAGAGGAAACAGAAGAAAAAAAAATTTGTTCCTCATTAAATGTTAGAAAAGTCCAAGATAAACCTGTTTAAAATTGATCTGATAAGCCCGAGAACAGTGATGCACTGATGTGTTTTCCTCGGCTAATGGTCTTCAGCTAATATTTATCCATTGCTTTGAGTAACCATTAATCTCTTGTGTTGAGAAACTCCGCAAATGCAATTTCTAGGGCATTTGACCTTTCCATGTTTGCTGTCTCTTGAGTTTGGGTGACTTTGTTTTGGTGTATACTCAATTTCATTTAGTTTTCTTGGGTCCCAATTGCAAAGATAATAGCACCAAGTCCTTTTAAAATTAGTCTTCTCATTTCACAACAGAGCAATATGTTTCTGAGGTGTAATGAAGTTAAATTCATTTTGCCTTCCCACACTTACATTCTTATCCATTACTACTTTCTCTTCCCTGCACTGCATTCTCTGCTATTTTTCTCCTGTGTAATTTGACATCAGGAATGGCCACGAAGGAAACAACTGAGCAGTGTAAATGCCTTTCTAATGATCTCCAAGCTTCACTTCAAGTCTAATAATATTAATGTCCTTGGATCAATCTTTAGTGTTTTTTTTTCTGTTGTTGTTGTTCTTGAAAATTTTTCATAAGCTTTCTTAAATATGAGGCCAACTTAAGTTCACCTTTTAACCTAAGGGCATCGAATTCAACCTTCCCCTCCTCCCTCTTTTTCTTCCCCCTCTTCTCTTTTTTCTCCATCTCTCTCCTTTCCCCCCAAGTCCAGGGTTGACAAGTAAGGCTTTTGAAAAAAATGACTATGGTTCTGAACAAAGCCTGTTGTTGCAGGTAATTGTTGAAATATCAAGGGTATTGCGTCCTCCATTACTTAAACTCTCATTTGTGGTTTTCATGGTTTTGAGGAATGTTTATGGCTGACAGTCCTTTCTTTACAGCTCTATCCTTCAAGCTCTGACTGATACTGCTGAGAATGACCGCTTGAGTGACTGATAAAATGTCAAGATGCCATTATTTCCAAGAGAGTATTTGGGAGCAATAGATCTGTTTCAATTTATCTCATCCACCTGAATTTCAGTCTTCAGATTTAACTTTGTTGGCTGCTACAACCAAATTGTCTCTGGGGTTTTGAGAGAACAGCCATCATGGAATGCAGACAGGATTATAATAATGGTCACGCCATGACATTTGTGTTGTATTTCACTGTGCACATTGGCGCAATATTTTGGACTTAATTAATACTCTCCAGGAACCTCAGTTTATGGATGGCAATAACCATATTTTAGATCATGGGAAATACCACAACAAAAATTCAATTCATAAGGCAGATGGCAAAGCCTAGTTTGAAGAACAACAAAACAGGAAGATTTACAATGAGTTTCAGAACTCTTCAACTGGAATCCAGCCGCTGCCAAAGCTCTGTTATTTCACTGGAGGGTAACAATCTGTGAGGGTCATTAGTGTCTTCATAAAAACTGAGATTAAAAAGTAGTCAAATGAAATGAATAAATAGTCGAGTCTTTGTGCAATGGAAGTGGAGTTACTTAAAATGCAAGGTTTCCAAATGCTTGAAAAAATCATTCTGTAGTCATTTGATTTTCAACCTAGAATTTACTAAGTTAACAATTTTTAACAGAATGGTAAGGGTTTTGTTACAGTCTCAAGTATGTAACACACAGGAAGACATTCCAGAAGCAGGTGTAGTCTCTCTGTGTGTCTCTCTGTCTCTGCCTCTCTCTTTCATCTTTTCCAATTTCAGAAAAGAATTCAATGTGGACACAGTTATGGGAGAAAAGGAAGGTTAATGAACAGAATGTTAATAACACCAGTGCCCAGTTGCTTTGGAATTTTTGATTTTGGTACTGCCACAGCACCATATAAAAGTAAAGTATGGTTCATATAGGTTTTAATCTAGTGAGGCACAAAGTTTATCAATAATTCAGGGTTTTTGGGCTCGTCAGGTTTTTTGAGACTGCTTTAGAGAAGGTTACTATGGCTGACATCTGACCATCCATGGACTTAGCAAGCACTTTGTCTCTGCATAAGTGTTCAAGAAAATGGTACAGTGAAATACATTTTTACAAATTAGAATAAATATGAGGCTTGCAACATCATAGGATGTTAACTTTTCAAGATGAACTTTTATGAACGCTTGTGTACGCATGTATGTGTGTTTGTGTGTATGGAACTTGTATCAGTTATTCACATTAATTTATTTCTATTCTAAAAATTATGGTTCTGTATAGTTATGAAGAAGAACTGAATGAAGTCAACTGTCGTTGCGAACTTTACCCTTAATACAATTTTGTACTTCAGTTGGAAATTCCTAAAACAGATTATTTGTGTAAACATCAGTAGAAAAACAATATTGATCCCAGTTCGTCTTCCTCTGCTGTATGTATAAGAAATAAGGTTAGTGGATGCTGCAGGGGGAGAGGAATAGAGCAATGATTTCAATTTGCCAGTTTCTAAGGTGCAAGATCTTAGAAGGTTCTGAAAAATGGTGACATTAAGCATACCACAAACCTTCCTCTATTCTGGCCTATCCTACTTGTAACCACTGCCCCTGACCACTTGGCCAAGATAATACAAGCACTTTGTGGAGAGTCCGAAATTTAGATGTTACTCCTCCTTTTGTAAATCTGCTGTTCTAATGTGGGCACTCTAGACCAGAGATTCCCCTTGATGTGTCCTTGATATGCTGAAGTAGTGTGAATAGGTGTTTGTGCCAAGATATTTATCCCTATAACCTCCTCGGTGGCCAAGCCTTTATAGATTGTCCCAATGTGCCATTAAAATATGGTACTTTCTATGTTGTCATGACATGAACATGGTTGGAGAGTACTGCTTTAGATCTCAGTTTCCTATGAAACAAAAGGATTGGGTGAGCTGATTTCCAAGGTACACTCCATCTCTGTATTCTATGAGCATATATCAGCCTGCAGTTAAAACATCCAGAACTCTCTGTTCCTTTAGCCGTATTTCCCTCAGCCACAGAAACTCATAAAAATGGAATTAAAAAACATGGAAAAATGTAGTAGAGTATATTTCATATACTGGAAATCTACTACCTGATTTTTATTAGACTCTGTGCACAAGAGGCAATCCTTGTTTTTGTGGTAGAGAGGGGACTAAGGAACTAGAACACGATCTATTATTTTAAAATATTGTCACAATAAAAGTCCTGTGATGTATTTTTGTGATCCATTCAGTTCTCTGCTTCCTCGATCTGATTTGTTTTCTTTGACCATCCCGAGTGGTTAGCTACATGAGCTCTCAAATTCTAGCAGAGAAGGTCCTAAGAGAAGAAAAATAATTATTTGCCCATTTCATTAGTCACCAAGAAAGAGTAAGGAGAAAGAGAAAGACAATGGAACTGAGTCTTACAAGTTCCATAATATTCTCTTTCTAAGAAATCAAATCTAATTATTTGTGGGAAAGTATATACAATAATTTTCTTCTAGATTCAGGCCAGTGGTACTGAAGAAAACCTTTTGTGTCTTTATTTTGCTTTTAGTTGCCTTTCAAGATTCCATGCCAGGTTTGAAATCATTTTCTGAAATCTTCAAGATCCAGCTTATTCTCTCAGAGAAGATATAACCCTTTATAGATCTCATAGACAAAGACAATAAAATGATATCACTTTAACTCTACAAAAGTTCATTTTGGCACACAATTACTTCTGAAGCCTTCCTTGACTGATTAACATAAAGTTGGTAATTCATTGCTTGATATACAGCTCCAACAATTTTTTACTCTATGTTCCTTAGTATATCTTTTTCTAAGGTAAATAAGTTAATGTTTATGAGATGGCTTTGTATAATATATGACACCTTATAAACATTAATATTGCATAGACTTTATCATTTAGAGTATAAATACAATAATTCATATTAATTTGTTCACTATTCCCCTCCCATTGTGACATTATGCCTTTTTCCTTTAATTTTTAATTTTCTCATAGAGACAGGGTTTTGCTGTGTTGCATAGACTGATCATGAACTTATCGCCTCAAAGGATTTGCCCAACTCAGCCTCCCAAAGTGCGGGGATTATAAGCATGAGTCACCATACCTGGCCACTTTTTTAATTTAAATGCTACATTGTATTTGTTACATGCGTCTTTGTTTACAAATACCTTAAAAGCAAGGATAAGGTCAAGACTCTTTTGCAAACTGCCTGGTCAAGTATTTCTATGTTTTGTGATCTCACTGTGTGCAAGAGAAAGGAGTACAAAAAAAGATTGCTATCCTTATTACTCACAGAAAGCTTACAATTTCATTGAGGAAACAAGATCAACATACATGAATCCATCATAGAAAAATATGAGAAAGAATTAATAAAGTAATAAAGTACCCTAGATATTTGGTATTATGGGAGCTCAGGAAGTGAGAGGTGGCTGTGAACTTGGGTGGTAAAGTTGGTGCTGAGCTGGTCCTTGGCAGAGGAAGAGGATTTGTATTTACTGACAGAGAAAATATGCATTAATAAACACTTTCCTTAAAAATGCCGTGACAAAATAGTATTACATCAAACTAAAATGCTCCTATACAGCAAAGGAAACAATCAACATAGTAAAGAGACAAACAACAAAATGGAGAAAAATATTTGCAAATCATAACACTTGATAAGGGGTTAATATCCAATGTATCTATGAAACTCTTACAACTCAATAGCAAGCAAACAAATAATCCATTTTAAAATGGGAAAGGACCAGAATCAACATTTTTCAAAAGCAGACATACAAAAGGCCAACAAGTATATGAAAAGATGCTTAACATCACTAATCATCAGTGAAAACCACAATGAAATATCAACTAACACCTATCAAAATAAATAACAAGAATAACAAGTGTGGACAAAGATGGGGAGAAAAGGGAATCCTTGTTTATTGTTGATGGGAATGCAAATTAGTGTAGCCATTACGGAAAACAGAATAGATGTGCCTCAAAAATTTCAAAATTGAACTACCACATGATCCAGCAATCTCACTACTGGGTATAAAAAGGAAATCAAACCGGGCGCGGTGGCTCACGCTTGTAATCCCAGCACTTTGGGAGGCCGAGGCGGGCGAATCACGAGGTCAGGAGATCGAGACCACGGTGAAACCCCGTCTCTACTAAAAATACAAAAAAAATTAGCCGGGCGTAGTGGCGGGCTCCTGTAGTCCCAGCTACTCGGAGAGGCTGAGGCAGGAGAATGGCGTGAACCCGGGAGGCGGAGCTTGCAGTGAGCGGAGAGTGCGCCACTGCACTCCAGCCTGGGCGACAGAGCGAGACTCCGTCTCAAAAAAAAAAAAAAAAGGAAATCAAATCAGTGTGTTGAAGAAATGTCTGCGCTCCCATGTTCATTGCAGCATTATTTGCAATATTGCTGCAATAATAAAAAGTTAAGCTCATAGGCTGGGCACAGTGGCTCACGCCTGTAATCCTAGCACTTTGGGAGGCCAAGACAGGTGGATCACTTGAGGTCCGGAGTTCGAGACCAGCCCGGCTAACACGGTGAAACCCCATCTCTATTAAAAATACAAAAATTAGTCAGGTTTAAACGCCTACACCTGTAATCCCAGCTTCTTGGGAAGCTGAGGCACGAGAATCACTTGAACCCGGGAGGCAGATGTGGCGATGAGTCAAGATTGCATCACTGCACTCCAGCTTGGGCAACAGAGTAAGACTCTGTCTCAAAAATAAAAAAATTTAAGTTCACAGAAGCAGAATAGAATGGTGGATATCAAGGGCTAGCACTGGGCTTGGGTGGAGGAACATAGCTGGAGAGATGTTGGCCAAAACATAAATTTTCAATTAGATAAGAGGAATATGTCTAAGAGATGTATTTTATAACATGGTGATCATAGTTAGTAACAATATATTATATTTTCAAAAATCATTAAGAGAATAGATTTCATGTGTTCTCACCACAAAAAATAAGTATGTGAGGCAATGTACGTAGTGATTAGCTTGATTTGATCATTTCATAATGTATAGATATTTCAAAACATCATGTTATACATATTTATTTTTTATTTTTCAAATAAACAAATTAATTAGAAAACACGATGACACAGTTTGGCCCCCAAAATTTCACTCTTCACATCAGAATCATGTGTTTTGAAATTGATATACATTCATAGTTTTTTTGTTTTAGGGAAGAATATTATTATAGTACACATAAGTATGCTATGTGATAGTATATGTCATTCAGTCATTGTCACTAGAATGTGAAGTAAACATCAGTTAAATTCAATAGCACTTTTAAATACCCACTATTTATTTCACAGTTTACAAGAAATATAAAGATGAGTAGTACTTGGTCACTTAAACAGTAAATAATCTAGGAGGTGAGAAATATAATTTTCCCGCTATATAATTCATCCATGTAACCAAAAACCACCTGTACCCCTAAAGATATTGAAATTAAAATTAAAAATGTATATATAATTTAAAATTTTAATGTTAAAATTGTTTTTAAATTAAAATTTATTCACTTTATTTTTAAATTACATTTGAAAGTATTATTTTAAAATTACATTTGAAAATATTATTTTTAAATTACATTTGAAAATATTATTTTAAAATTACATTTGAAAATATTATTTTTAAGTTACATTTGAAAATATTATTTTTAAGTTACATTTGAAAATATTTTAAGTTACATTTGAAATTATTATTTTTAAATTACATTTGAAAATGTTTTTAAATTACATTTGAAAATATTATTTTAAAATTACATTTGAAAATATTATTTTTAAATTACATTTGAAAATATTATTTTTAAATTATATTTGAAATTATTATTTTAAAATTACATTTGAAATTATTATTTTTAAATTTAGAATATAATTATGGAAAAAGTGAGGAATCAGTTAACCTGAACTTTATTTTAAATTTTGCCTCATTGCCAGGAGCAGTGGCTTATGCCTGTAATCCCAGCACTTGGGAGGGGTGAGTTTGAGCCAGGAGTTTGAGAGCAGCCTGGGGAACATGGCAAGACTCTGTCTCTATAAAAAATTAGCTAGCTGTGGTGGTGGGTGCCTGTACTCCCAGCTACTCGAGAGGCTGAGGTGAGAGGATTGCTTGAGTCTGAGAGTTTTGGGCTGCAGTGAGCCCTGATTGCGCCACTGCACTTGAGCCTGGGGGACAGAGCAAGACTTCATCTCAAACAAACAAACAAACAAACAAACAAATCCAAATTGTTGCCAGAGTATGAGGAAATGTTCTTATTTTCCCAGAGTTTTAATTTTTTCTCTTACAATGCATGAGTTGGGTTTGATTAACTCTCTTACACACTAGCATAGTCACCGCTCTAGAACAGGCTTGTGCCATCTCTGGAATGGCCTATTGCCATGGATGACTAATTTAACTCTCTCTTCTCTCATACTTGCCCTCTTCAACTTCACTCTTCATATACATGCTAAGAAATAAATTATAGAACTAATCTGATCATGGCATTCTTCTAGCAGTTCTTGAAGATCTCCTTAGGGTGTCTTTTTGGGGAAAAAAATCCCAGTTCTTTAACATGGTGTAGGAGGCTCTCTATCATTGTATGCCCTTCTTCTCTGGTCTTCTGACCACTCTGATTCCTGTTTTGCACCCGAATAGTGCTGAAATATTTGCAGTTTCCCAGAAGCACTGCATTGCCCCTACCTCTAGGAAATTTCACTTGCACCTGTGGTCCTTTTTATAGGGAATGCTCTGCCCCTTCTTGCTGGGCTTACTTATTCCCTGCAGGATTTCCCTACTTCTCTTCCTGGCCTCCCTTCTCAAAGTTTCTTAATGTGAGGCTGTCTGTATGTACCACAGTCACTGAAACTCCATCTTGTGTATCTGTGTCACTCTTAGGAATTTCTTTGATATCATGCACTGTATTGTATTCATTTTTGCTTAGCACTTAGGAGGCACTCCGTAAATACTTTGAAATGAATGAATCCATGAATAAAGAATTTTATATCCTGTCAGTGAAAACCCATAGAAGAGAAATATGAACAAGTTATTATGGGCCTAGACAGGAGAGAGAGGTTACTGCTGGCTAGGGGAATTGAGTTAGTTAACTTTTGATGAGTGGGTGAGATTTCAAAAGATAGAAATAAGGAGGAATATAGTTCTAAGCAGTTGGAACTGGCATGAGAAGAAGCACAGAGCCAGACAATTTGGCTGGTTTCAAATTATCTCCAAACTTAGTGGCTTAAAAACAATTTAGAATGATCTGTCATGGTTCTGTGAGTTGATGTGGCTCTGCTGGGGTGTCTTACACAGTTGCACTCAGAATAGCTGGAGCTACATCACCTGAAAGCTCAGTGGAGCAGGATGTCTGAGAGGGTGAACATTTCACTCATGTCGGGGGCCTCAGTATTCCTCCAAGTGCTTATCTCTCATAGGCTTCTTACAAGGGCTCCAAGAGGCAGGAGATGGAAGATGCCTGGCCAGTTAAAGGTTATACCAGGAAGGGGCACAGCATTACTTTGCCCTATTCTATGAATCAAAGCTACCATAGAGGCCACCAGGTTTAGAGAGTAGAGGAATAGACCCTGCCTCTTGTTGGGGAGGGTCAAAATCAAACTGTGAAAGGACAAAAAGATGGGGGACATTGCTGCAGCTGTCTTGGAAAATACACCCTACCGTAGGCTTTTTCTTGGGAACAATAAGGAGTTTGTGTATGTTACAGAAAGGGCAATATGGGCTCTTCCACAGTACAGAAGGTTGACCTGAGCCCAGAGAGCTTTGAGTGCACAATCTCATTGGAGTTTTACTAAAAGGTGTAACGTTCTATCAGTAGGCAGTTCATGGGGTTTTTCATCCTGCTGAAATATTGCTGTCTTTGGATTCCATGAAACTTTTTGTTTTAGTAAGAGTTTGTTCTACATTGACCTATTCTGCTGAAATTGAGTACTGTGTGATGGGATATCAAGATGTATTTTTATCAGAGTCATTCATCTTAAGACAAAATGGAAACTGAGCAAACTTATCAAACAGGCATATCTTCTGTAATGTTTGATAGATTTCACTGAAATTTAGTACACAGGTAGGGGTTATAGAAATAACAGATTGCATTGGGTGATGGTTACAGTTTACTGAACTGCTAGGATAGCTGTCTCTGAGTATCTTCCAAAAAATGGCTTGCAGTAATTGATACCCTGGGAGAAGCTAATGCATTGGCAGAGGGGCTAGAATTTTAAGAAAGCTATATAGTGATTTGGTCAATGACATAGCCAGACTATATAAATTTAAATGCAACTGCCATTTTATTGAAAAGTTCCTTTTTTTTTTTTCTCTTGCCAAAGTTTCTGAATAATTATATCTCTACTTTAGGATACTTGGATAGGTACAGCCTCTGGGTCCAAGAAATCTTAGGAAGCTTTTCAAAAAGCCACAGCACAGTCAGTAACAACCCATCTGTCTCTTAATTTTAGAGTATTTTTTTAAAAAGAAAAATTGCTTTCGATTTTTATGCCCACCTCTAAGCTGTAATGCAAATTACTCAGCAGGCTGCCCTGACAGGTGATAAACAAATGTCGTCACTTGCTAATTTCCTAATCAGATGCCTAATTTATCTATACAATTAACAGCAGAAAATGTTACTACTATGTTTAACTTCATTGTCATGTCAATGGCCATATAGACTTTCTAAGAAATAACCCTAGTAAAATCATTAATGCAGTCATACTCTGGATGCATTTCTTAAAAAGATTTTGTTCACTACATGAGACTGTTTTTCCTCTGCTCTTAGTACCAAAATATCACACTTCTCCTGTGCCTCTGGCTTGATTTTTATCTTCCAAACACTGAAAGATTTGATTGCTAGCATCTTTTTTGCAGTTCTCTGAAAGCATAGAGAAAAATTTGTGTTTCTACTCCAAATAAATGCACCGTATTATACTATATATACTTTTGAATTCTACTTTAAATCCTTCTAGGGACAAACAGGTACAGAAACAAATAATTATCCATATAACTAATCTCAATTTGATTTTTTCTAGATTTCATTTACTGTAACAATTGCTTGACTCTACATATGGACATCAACCTCCTAAGAATACTGGAAAATTACAAATTTATAATCTCTCTCCTTGAGATTGAACTTGAGATACAAGTTCATTAATCTTTAAGGTGAGATAAAACATGTTTGGTTTGCCTTCACCCTGAATAATGGGTGGTGGTTGTGATGGGTTACGAAACATCACATTATTTGAAAAATCATGTGTTCGTGTGGTTAGGGCTCCTGGCTTCTCTGCATGGGGACTTTTCTTCCAAATTGACTTCAGTTGGTAAATATTATAGAGAGCAAAATTCTGGCAGGAGCTCTGAATTACTTTTCTGTTCATTGACAGGATGTCTACACTAACCTCACATTTTTTATGGATAGTCTCTCATATCTTCCCTGCTGAGGCTGTCAGGGAATCTGTGAGATGTGAGGCCAAGAGCAGTGTCCTCTACTAAATATGTGCCAAGAGAGGGGAGATGTTTTGATGGCACATATATTTAATTTTTGCACCACTGACTGATATAAGTGGGAAAAATGTTTAGATTAAAGAGAACAGGTAGTCTGAATGAAGCACCCAAACTTGGACAACAAAGTAGTATTCATTCCAGAGCATTCATGTCTTTATTTGTAAAATGTATAAAGTATTCTTGTTGTTTAGCCTATGGGTTTATGTGCATTGTAAGAAACAACAAATAACAATTTATGGTGGAAATAAACCATGTTTGTGGTTCACCACCACCCAAACAGTGATGACACCGACTCTCAATCTCTCTGACTTTGGATTCAAAACACAGTGACAAATGCTACCCAGCTGTCTGTCAGAAATAAATTTCTGGATTAAATCAACAAGGCTTCAACTCAATCCAGATAAAATTGTGGCAATGTTGGCAGCATAAAGGCATGCTCTGAGGAACTCACCAGAAATGCATCCTCATGAGAGATTCATCCAGAGAATCAAGAAAATTAAAGTGGATTTGGGTTTGTTTGCTGGGTGAACAGGGGCACACTTTGCCCCCTCACCACCTGAACCCTGTATTCCATAATAAACGTGCATTAGTTGTTGTAGAAATCCGTTGTGTGTGGGACATGAGTAAAACTTTGAATCAATCAATTACTCAAATGATGACTAAGCTGTAAATGCCAACCAAGGCAGAATAAATATCACAGGGGCAGATACAAATACATATAAGAAACTATTCTTCCTCTGGCCAGTTGAACATCCACTTGGGAAGATGAGCTATGGACATAAAACGGAAGCAAGTTATGGACAAGTAGTATTAGGAGGAAGTTTCACAGAAGTTTATTTTTTACATTTATTTATTTATTTATTTTATTTTATTTTATTTTTTTGAGACAGAGTCTGGCTCTGTTGCCCAGGCTGGAGTGCAGTAGCACAATCTCAGCTCACTGCAACCTCTGCCTCCCAGGTTCAAGTGATTCTCCTGCCTCAGCCTCCTGAGTAGCTGGGACTACAGCGCTTGCCACCACAGCCGGCTAATTTTTTGTATTTTTAGTAGAGACAGGGTTTCATCGTGTGAGCCAGGATGGTCTTGATCTCCTGACCTTGTGATCTGCCTGCCTCAGCCTCCAAAAGTGCTGGGATTACAGGCGTGAGGCACTGTGCCCAGCCCATGGAAGTTTAAAAGGAGGAGAGAAAAAGCTGGCAAGGCAATTTGGATTATGCTTCAGAGAAGAAAAAGTTGATCTTTCTGTACCCTTGTCATCTCTCCTTTGGTTCACTGATGCCCAGGGACTGTCTGCCTTTGAACATCTTGTGAAATAAGCAATATATAGCACCCTCAAAATTTGAGGCACTTTTAGTTGGATATTTTGTTATTTGCAGCTGAACATGTCCTGCCAAAAAGCCAGCTGGTCTAGATTTAATCCCGTGAGAGTTTTGATGTATTCTGGTTTGTGCAGCAGCATCCAAAACATTCCCTTGGGATACCGCAATTTTTCAAATACTTTGTGTTTTGATTCAGTTCAAGAATGTATTTACTAAATCATAAAATACACTTTTATTGAATTATATTCCATGGGACAGGCCTCAAGATGGGCACTAGGAACTTAAAGATTAGTGAGATGTGTTTCCCTTCTCAGCTCACTATCTATTGGGTGGGGTTTAGGGAGAGACACAGAAACAACTCACTATAATAAAATGTGCTAAGTTTCATGGAAATATAAATAAGGTACTATGAGGTAACAAAAAAAAGTGGCATGGAAGGAAGATGGTAAGAATGACCTCCCTTCAGAAAGTTTCTCCGGGATGTTTTAGGAAGCCTCTTTCATGATGAGAATTGTAGGCAGCATGGCAGGATGGAGCCATCATTTGACAGCCACCTTTTTCTCTCATTTAGAAATAATGCTTCATGAAGAGCACATGGAAGTATTCCCTATTCAACAAAAAAGAAAAATCTCTTCCAGAAGCAGAGAAGAGCCCTAAATGCAAACTTCTGAGCTACTGGAATCTGGTCCTGCCTCTGACTATATTAGTCTGTTCTCACACTGCTGTAAAGAAATACCAGAGACTGGGCAATTTATAAAGAAAAGAGGTTCAACTGGCTCATGGTTCTGCATGCTGTACAGGAAGCAATATGCATCTGCTTGACTTCTAGGGAGGCCTCAGGAAACTTACCATCATTGCACAAGGTGAAAGAGGAGCAGGCACATCCCATGGCCAGAGCAGAAAGAGAAAGGGAGAGAGGTGCTATACACTTTTAAACAACCAGTTCTCATGAGAACTACTGTTGTCATGAGAGTACCAAGGGGAAAATCCACTTCCATGATCCAATTATCTCCCACCAGGCCCTGCCTGCAACATTGGGGATGACAGTCAGCCATGAGATTTGGGCGGGGACAGAGACCCAAACCATATCACTGACATTTACTGACTCTTTCACTGTTAGGATCACATCTGTGCCTCAACTCTTTGATTTCATAACACCTACCTTTGGGTACAGATGTGAGGCTGGCCTGGAGAGAAGAGGGGATGCCAGAAAATGTGCTGCTAGTGATAGAAGGAGAGCAATTTAGTTGTGGGCATGAGGAGTAGGCTCAGGAAAACTAGAGGGGAAGAGATAAGCCAATCAAAAAAATCATAGAAAAGGCCAACAGATTGTGCTGTGTGCCAGGCATTTACCTAATTCCTTTACTTTTATTGTGCTCATTTGTAACAAATTTTATCCTCCTAATAATCTTTTGAGATAGATGCTATTAATATCCTTATATTACTGATGGGTAAACTAGGCCCAGGGATGTTAAATGTTTTACCCTGAGTCATGCAGTAAATATTCTAACTTAAGCATATAGGTTCTAGAGCCTGAACTTGTAATACTCTGTACTTCTGAGTCCTGGTTGATTAAAACCATGTTGGAGCTGAAATTGTGCTTGAGACAGAAAGTGAATTCCAATTGCAAAGTTAAGGATAGCAGGGAGTAGAGAAAACTATTGAACTGTTGTGGCATTCTTGTATATCTAGTCCATGTATTGCATACTTGAAGTTACAATGCTTTTCTAGGAAAGACCACATTTTAAATCTGTAACCAATGTGAAGATCAAGACAAAGTAACCACATGGAACTGTGATACACTTAGGCTGATGGAAAAAAATTGGCTATAAGGAGAAGGTAATTATCGTATTATCGGTCTCATTATACTATATCTTTTAAGCTTAGCAGTAAAATAAGCAAAATTGTACAGGTGAAAGGTGATGGTAACCTGAACTAAGTTATCAGCATTGGGAAAAAGAGAAGTGAATGGATTTGAGCTACTGAGGAAGGTGAAGTAACAGGATTTGGCGATTGGTTGGATGTAGGAGAGCAAAACGAGCAGGAAAAGACAGAATTGGAGATGACTAGTAGGTTCCTAGTTCAAGTAAGGGGGTAGATGGTCTGACCATTCAGAGAGATAAAGAAGAATATAAAAGGGGTACATGTCTGTGGAAGTAGAATAATGGGTTTGTTTTTGACATGTTGAATTTGAGTTGCCCCTGGGATGTTCAAATGGAGGTGTTCACTATATGGTATGGTGGTTCTGGAGCTCAGGAAAAAGATCAGCCTGGAAATCTTCAGCACATAGGAAATTCTGAAGTCATGGGAATAGATGAACTTACCCAGGAAGACAAAGGCAAAGGAAAACAGAACTCAGATAGACCTTGATATTGAAGGTGTGGGTACAAGAAAAGTCCCTGAAGGAATTGCTAGAGAGGTAGAAGAAAAACCAAATGACTGGAGTCTCCCAGAAGCCAAGGAAAGAGAACACAAGTGTTTCAGTGAGGGAGTGGGGACAGTGTCCATAGATGCAGGAGCCACATAATATGTGTGGAGTAAAAGATTCACTGGATTTACTGGCAGAGATCATCACTGGCCTTTGGGAAAACAGTTTCGGTGGAGCAGTGAGTTAAAGAAGGTATGGAAGGTGAAAGCTGAGAGGAAATGAAGACAGTAATTGTGGAAAACACTTTGAAGGGGCTGAGTTGTGAAGTAAGAGAGAGACAAGGAGGTATCTAGAAAAAACAGATTTGGGAATATTTAATGCTGATTAGAAAAGCCATTAGCAAGGGACTTTTGTTATTTATTTATTTATTTATGACTCCTAATTTAATTTAATTAATTTATTTAAGAGACAGGGTCTCACTTTGTCACCCAGGCTGGAGTGCAGTGGTGTGATCATGTCTCACAGCAGCCTCAAATTCTCAGCTCAAACAGTCCTCCCGCCTCAGCCTCCCGAGTAGCTGGGACTACAGGCATGTGCCACTGTTCCCGACTTTTTGTTTAAATTTTTTTCTTTTTCTTTCTTTTTTTTTTTTTTTTTTTTTTTTTTGTAGGAAAGGGGGTCTCATTATGTTTTCCAGGCTGGTCATGAACTCCCGGCCTCAAGCAATTCTCCTGTCTCAGCCTCCCAAAACACTGAAATTACAGGCGTGAGCCACTGTTTCCAGCACAAGTAGAACTTTTAAAGATAGAGAATGGATGGGGAGTATTCTGAGTAATAAAAAAAAATTATGAACTAAAAACTCAATAAGTTAAAAATCAAATTGTTTTTATATATGCCCCTGTATCCAGAAACCCTATTGAACTCCTGTCCAGGACTACTTCTTTGGGTGCCCTAGAGGCACTGATAGAAATGCTACATTAATGTGCTTTAGGGAATATAGTTTCTCTCTCTGAAGAAGATCAGAGGACCAACACAGCCCCCAACATACTCATGGTCCTTTCTATGGGAGTGAAAGAGGTTGTTGGAGAACCTTCTAGCATACTCTGTAAAGATGAGCCCAGCTAGAGAATAAATCAGTAGGAGCAAGGGTGGTTTATTAGCAATGCTGACTAAAACAATAAGCAAGGAAGGGGAACATGTAACACTCTGAAGTTTAATGAGTCTGGTCTGCCAAACCTTCAGCCTGTGAGGTGAAGTGTAAATCATGTTTCTCTGGCAACAAGAAGATACCCTAGTGGCCAATGTATATGAAAATGGCTTGAGGCGAAAACAAACAGAAAGAAAACCACTGGCCCTGGAATAGGACCCAAGCCCTTGAGCACCTGTGGTATATCTGTCTTGAAAGGAAGGATGCTAATCCACCTGTACTGCTTTTCTCTTATTCATTTATTCATTTCTTAAAGCTAACATTGAATTTGGCCCCATCTGTATGCCAAGCACTTTGCTGGGTTCTGGAGAGTCAAAATTGAATAAAGTCGTATGTTTACTTTCATGGGGGTCACGGTTTCCAAAGAAAGTCAGATGTACAAACAAACAGTCTTTGTGCCATGTGTAAAGTGCTGTCTCTATTAAAGATACAAAGAAGGAACTAGTGTGCCTAATCCTTCCTGGACTCAGGAAAAACTTCGGAGAAGGGACATATCATCTTTCCCTTATTTTAAAACTATATGAAACAAATCTATACAGTCATGGCTTTTTCATGAAGGCACTTTCTCCAGATTTTTAAAATGGATCTTTTATCTTGATGAGGAGCTCCTTATCTCATTTATACTTGTTGAACACATTAACATGAATGTGTTATCAAAGGATCATGGAGTTTGATAGCTGGATGAGACTGCAGCAATCATTCTAACCACTCCATTGTTTATTGAAAAGGCTGATTTTTCAAGCTGCTATCAGTCATTTAAATAACCCATTATTAAACTACCCTAAATAGTTATTTTCACCTTTTTTGTAGTGTATGCATTTTTATTTGCATGGTTACTGAAGCAAAAATGCAATAAAATATTTTTCTGCCACTATGTAACATTGACTTCGATTTTTTTTCCATGTTATTATAAGGTTTTTGTAATTTTTATTTTAATGGCTGCATGATAGTCTATTATCTTGATTCACCTTAAGTTACTAAATCATTTCTGTAATTTTGGACATGTACAACCATTTCACTATATAGATGAAGGAACTGAGTCCAGGAAAGGTACTTCATGCTTTGGGTCTTTGTGAATCCATTCATTATGTTATATCATCACTTTCTTTCTTTTTCTTTTTCTTTTTTTTTTAAGACAGAGTCTCACTCTATTACTCAGGCTGCAGTGCAGTGGCACGATCTTGGCTCACTGCAACCTCTGCCTCCTGGGCTCAAGCGATCCTCCTGTCTCGGCCTCCTGAGTAGCTGGGACTACCAGCACGCCCATCTAATTTTTTTTGTATTTTTTGCAGAGATAAGGTTTTGCCATGTTGGCCAGGCTGGTCTTGAACTCCCAAGCTCTAGCAATTCACTTGCTTTGGCCTCCCAAAGTGTTGGGATTACAGGCATGAACCACTGCGCCAGTCCTATGTCATCACTTTCTTATGGAAAATGAGAGTTTTAAAACTGGTAGAAAATTACTGGCAAAATGTTTTGTGCAATTGGTTTCCTTAATTCTGGTACACCATTTGATATTTTTAACATGTCAGTTTATAGGGCAAAACAGATACCTGGTGAAAATTGAGGAAGTTGGTCAACAGAGAGGGAACATGGGTGACTCCTTCCTGTGATCCAACAGTCACTTCTTTTTCCATGCTGGACAGATTTCATGGAGATCCTGTATTCTCACGTATGCATGTGAATGGACAGCATGAACTTACTTCATGTGTCAAGTATTTTACATCAGTGGCAGGTTTTTGAAGAGCTGAGGCACATGCGTGTGACACTGATATAGATGGAATCTGTTAGAACAGGTCCATCTTTTAGAAGCTGTTTGAGGAGGGCATGGTTTAGAGGAAGAGAACACTACCCAGAAGGAAAAGGGGGTCTTGGGAACTTAGGTATGGAGTTACTCACTGGAGATAGAGGAGGCCCCATCAGACCTCTCAAATGTTACAATGTTAGTGCTGGAAGGGAGATGAAAGACTATTTTCAATTTGCTAAATATCTGTTTAGACAGCAGAAGTTGAACCAAAAGTCAGATCTCATGACGTCAAATTGAATGCACATTGTCTCTCATGAAATACTCATGTCAGAGACAAACTTCCTCATTCAGTGACTGAGAACTTTTATATGCAATTTCAATGTCTTTTAAAAAAATCTCTGTTCACCCTATTTTTATTTCCGGATTCTAGAATAATGTATTTGGCTCTGCTCCTTCTCCATATACTGAAGACAGAGTAACATGTAGCTGATGAGTCCATGTTTAGAGTCTTCAGCTTTGCTTCAATATGTCTTGAAATATATGTTTTCAAATGTAGACAAGTTAAATAGACTAGAAGTAGTTCATTTAGTAGTCATTCAGTAACACCTCTCTAAGCCCTTCTGGAAGTGGTGAATCAGTTGGATTAGGGTTGAAGGAATATGTGGAATGCAGAAGGGCAAGAAATGGGAAAACATAGGAAAACTTCCCCTCCTTTGGGCACTTCCAAAGGGTATGTGCAAGTAGAACAATACAATCATAGAAGTCTACTTTTAGGATCACTATTGGAAAGCATATTATTTAACATTTTCATTTTATAGATTAGAACATTGAAACTTAGACTTGTACAAAAGCGTTTATCATTGGCAACTCAAGTCCATGCTTTTTTTATACTTTTAATCTACTGCTTTTTGTTAATCAATGAAATAATTACTGAGCTACTACTGTTACCATAATAGAGGATGAGTATCATTGTAGACAATGAAAGAAGTAGGGGATATATTACTAACTTTAAGACTTTGACAATTTGGGCTTTATAGAAACAGACATAGTAAAGGCTCAAGAGCTCAATTGTGACATTAATAAGTCTTAGAGAGGTTCATCAAAGGCCAATTTGGAAGAAGTGGACCTTGTGGAAGTGGGACCTGAGCTAGTCTTAGAGAAGGCATGAGGTTTGAACTGGCAGGTAGTAGTTGATGCTAATACTTATTTCAGGCAATAGGTATTAGCATTGCCACAGGAAGAATCTGTGACTGCAGCGAACATTCACTTCATTTTTTACAATAGTTTTAATATTCTCATTTTAATCCATGTGAATAACTTTGGGTGAGTTATTTAGCCACTCTTGTCCTCTGTTTCTTTAGCAGCAAGGAGGGAATAACAAAGCAAGGCTGCATTACAGGGAAACCGGGAGGCATTATGAATTTGAAGCATTATAAAGAGTTTTATTCACATAAAGGGGAAGGAGAGTATGCTCCACAAAATTCTACAGCCAGAATTTCAAAGCATCATTGTTGCCTAATGATGGTTTTCAGCTTTGCCCTCGGTGGATATATAGTTAGAGTTTTGAAACTGAAAAATATCTTTGTTATGTTTTGCCTGGATCAAAGCACACATAAAGCCTGATCGAATGGAAAAAAAGGTAGAAGATACAGGCAAGTGCCACAGCATGGCAACTAGCAGCCCTCAGGTTTCTGCTTATGTCCTAACCAGTTAAAGTGTTCTGAAACCTTTGTAAGCAGGGACTGAAAATCCAAGAAAATTATTTTATATATATATATATATATATATATATATATATATATATATATATATAAAATCTAGAATGGGTGCTCACACCCTACTGCAGATCAGAGTTGCTACAGATAGAAAGACCAACATTTTGTGTTTTCCTCTACAGGGTATGAGGCCATGCCCCAACAGCAGAGATATTTGTTAGAAGAAAAGTGAAACTGCACAAAGTTAGAAAACTATGAGAGGGTGAAGACAGAAAATCTGTATAAATAAGAACTAGCTTGTGCAACAAAATCCACATTTTTCATTCTTGGGTACACAATGAGCTCCTTAATATGACGAGGTTTTATGAACAGATAGAAGCGTCTTCCAAGGAACTTATCAACTGCTTGCATATAAATGAGTTTTTAAAAGGGAACCAGAGAATCCTTTCTCAAAATGAGTCTGATCGGTGTTTCTATTAACATTGGGAGGAGGGACATCTTCTTTTTCTCCTCAGCTATAGTTTCTAATGGCACCCTCACATACTGAAGAGATGTCTTTTATCATGATTCCGGATATAAATCAAAGCAGGGGCTGTTACCATTAATGCTGTAAATTCCAACCGAACCTGGAAGAGTCATATGGGGAATGAGAATTCCTGACACAAACTTTCAGCATTATTGGCATCTTATCTTCTGTGAAGAACTAATTAATGTCTAGTTCTTATCTTTGATTTTTGAAGCCTCTTTACCTTTCTCAACAATTCTCTCAAGAATTTATTTTTTCCTGCTTAGAAGGCAATTCTTTGGTGTCCTGAAGTCTCTTTGCTACATGTGGGATATGTGTAATAAGACAGATGGAAAAGTAGAAAATTCAGTTTAAAAAAGATATATGGCTTTTCAGCTTCAAAATTAAAAACAAAAACAAAAACAACACCTAATTTGTTTAGCTATTTTTTTCTCACTGGAATGATTATTTATACAATAAAACTCGACTGCCTTGTAGGATTCTGAATGTAAGAAATTATTTCTTCAGTTTTCATTTCACATCTCCTGTCTCCTTTCTCCAATATTTAACATAAAGTCTGGTGATCAGAAAATGCACAATACACATAGCTTGACTGAATGATTATTTATTTAGCAAATTGGTTTATCAACATGCCATAGACATTTTCTTGATGCTTCAGAGTAGTTGAGGGTTTCCAATGGAGACATGGGGAGGCTTTCAGGGACCGTGGTATAGCCATCTTCATCTTCCTTACATTGCTTAACCTCATACTCTGCACATGCTTCCTAAAGAAATGTGCTCCACTTTGGTTTATTGAATAAAAAACAGTTTCTGTGGTTGAGCAATAGCTCTTCCATAAAATTCTGTTATGAGAACTTGTACCACCAGATTGAATTAACAAAATTCTTGCTAGATGATCTGGCCTTTCACTATTGAGTATCTAGTATAATAATAAAAGGTTATTTCCTTCAGGGTGTATTTTCTCTCTAGCGAGATGCTCATTGTAACATGAAAGACAAGCTCCTTAGAGCGAAAAAGTTCTCCCTTATGTGGATGGAGGAAAAAATGGAAACCACTTACCTGGTCAACATTATTTCATAGGGTGCTGAGGAATAAATCAGGCCTGGCATGACCTTCATTGAAATTTCCGATTTATTTACAGAGGTTTGTGCTGATGGCTTTATCTACTGGAGGCCCTGTTTCCCCTTGGTGACTCATAAGTAATGTGGTCCACGCAAACCCGTGTAAATAGAGCTAATATTTCAAGGGAGGTCATGCTATATACTCTTCCCCTGAGAATAAATGATGGCTGACTGCCGGACTGATATGAAATTTATCTTTGTGAGGGAGAAGAAGGATTGTGTGGCCTAGAGGGCAATATCCAGGGCTTGTGAATCCTAAGAAGGGCCGAGGTACATCAGAATCCAAGTGTGTTTGTGTTGTGTGTTTCTGCCTATAGGCAACGATTAACAAAACAAAACAACAAAATAACTCACTCAGGTCAAGTCTTAAATAGTCTACAAAGTCATCATTGATTTTTCTCAATTTACTTGTGTATTTGTTTTTTCCTTTGAACACTAAATCTAGTGGTCTCAGAAGAAGAATTTGTACTCACTAGTAAATAGATCTTTAACCAAGATTGTGTTAATCAGTTTACCTATTCTTTTCCCTCGGCCAACTTTTAGTTTCTCCCCACATTCTTGTTTCCCCCTGCCTTGTAATATACTTTCTTTAGATCTCTTACACTTAAGTGGTTCCTCTTACCCAATTCCACCTTGTCTTTTTGAAGAGCAGCCCTTCTCATTCATTGCCTAGTCTTCTCCAACAGTCACCCACCTACATGTTTTCAGGGTGAATGTAAAGGCTTTCAGAAAATAAAAACCATGTCTCTTTGTAAAATGTATAAAATACAAAATCCTGTGCTCTAGGATTTCTGATCTCTGCTTTATAATGTGACAGTATTAAACTTTGTAAATGTTATTAAGATATCTAGAAAGAAGCCAGGTAATAGTATTATCATTAATTAAGACATACATATCAAGCACATTTTGTGTGGCCTCAGTATGTTGCTGCTTGCTTCATGAGATAATAGTTTTGCCCTGGCCAGGCATGGTGGCTCCTGCCCACAATCCCAGCATTTTGAGAGGCCGAGGTAGGAGGATTGCTTGTGCCCAGGGGTTTGAGACCAGCCTGGGTAACATAGTGAGACCTCATCTTTACAAAAAAGTTAAAAAATCAGTTGGGCATGGTGGCATGTGCCTGTGGTCCCAGCTACTAGGGAGGCTGAGGTGGGAGGATTTGCTTGAGCCCAGGCGGTTGAGGCTGCAGTGAGCCATGATTGCACCACTGCACTCTAGGCTGGGTGACAGAGCAAGAAACCCTGTCTCAAAAAAAGAAAAGAAAAAAATAATCTTGCCCTCAAGTAGTTTACAATATATTTAAGGAAATGAGACTAATATTCTGAAAAAAAAAATCTCTTGAAGAACACAAATCTATACGAAATTAGCTGTATGATCCAGACTTCTGTGACATTCTAATATGTATGTGGTTATGCCACTCTCTTTAAGTTGTCCTGGGGAAAAGTTCAGTCTTCTTTACATGATCCACAAGAGCTTCCTATCCTGTCCCCAGCTCACCCAACCATATCTCCTTCATGCCCGAGAAACTCTATGTTCCAGCTTTACTAGACACAAACAAACCACTGTTATGTTTATTTTGGCATGGGGTAGCTAAAGATAAATAACCTGTGTAAGATGATAAAGCATATTAGTTACATTCATTTGACATGTAAAGTACTTTCCAAACTTATCCCCCTATTATGTTTATCTCAGCTTGGAATGACTTCTACCACCATCTCCAACTGGCAAATATCAGTATCTTAAATCCTCCCGGAGCTAAATGAGTTATGCCTGCCCTGTGCTCACACAGCCCCTGCTTCTGCTCGCTTGCATTTTAAGTTACCTCTTTGTCTCACTACCCCACTAGACCATGAGCTTTTTGAGGGCAAATACTGCATTTTATTCACTGTGGAATCCCTAGTGCCCAGCTCCAGAATGTTTGGTGGGTGTCTTATGAGTGAATTCGTTCTCAGAAACTGGCAGTGTGACCTTCTACATGATTAGAGAATGCAGCCACATCCTGAGACTTGAGAGCCACTATTAGAACCCTCGTACCAAAATATCCCCCCTGCCATTCTGCTGCTGTAGCAAGAGAGATCATGCTCCCTGGGGCTTAGATTACTGTGGTCTTGAGGCTGTGACCTGGGGCAAATCACCCTTACCTTTATTATAACACTTTGCATCATCATCGACATCATTGTCTTCAGCCAGAGCAGAAACAAGGCACATTTACTGAATGTCCGTGGGATCTTGTGCCAGGGATTGTGAGTACAGAGAGCCACAAAACCAGTCTCTGCCCTGGAGAATCAAGTTTAGTAATAGAAAATAGATGTTGTATAATAGAAAGAGCTTTCCATAGATTACTGCTATCTCAAGAACACTTTAGAAAAGAAGGGTACTTTGGACAAATAAGGTGCTGTATCTGCTTTCTGGAGGTTTATAATGTATAATAACCTGATAGAAGCTTTTTGAAGTTCTGTGATAAAGACACCTTTTTAACTTTTTCACTGAGATGGAATTACATACAGAAAAATATACAGTTTGGCGAGTTTTGACCAATGGATACTCTCTTGTAGCCAAAACCCCAAACAAAATATAGAATATTTCTATCACTCTCAAAAGCTTTCTCACAGTCCTTGCCAGTCAATCCTCTTCCCCCTCACTTCCCTTCTCACGGGCAACCACAAATTTGATTTCTATCCCCATAAATAGTTTTGCCTGTTCCTCACACTTACTAGGCAATCCTTTTTGTTTTTTTTTAAAGTACTATTTGTTTTATTGTGGAATATGATTTGAAAAATGCTGGGTTATCACTTTATAACTTTCAATGAATTTTCATATTAATTATCTGATTTAACTCAAAATAATAAGATAAGAACGCTTTAAGTGCCAAATGCGTGATTTATACAGTGGTTTCCATAGGAATTTAGATGAAAACATGCCACACAAGGTTGGTTTGAATTGGAAAAGCTTCCCAGTGGTTGCCAACCAAACATCAACTTGACCTTTGCGATGGGTAGTACATAGTCAAGTGGGAAGAAAAGGAGAGGGAGTTCCAATATGTAGGAAAGGGGTGGGCTAAGATTTAATGATGGTGATGTGTATTATATATCAGAAGAGCAACATCGAGAATGAGAGCAGTGAGAATGAAGCTACATTTCAGACCCCACAGGTCCTACTCCCCAGTCTTGCGTGCACCACAGTATGCCTGGAGAGGCACAGCTTTCCTGACCTCTGGTGAGATATTTTTCCTGCACAGTCCGGGAAGTTGTGTTTCTTAACACTACTGAGGTTATATGAACTCCTTGTAGGAACTGAGCTCACCTCGTGTTTGAATTCGATTTTGCTTCTTACACCTGGGAATAGTACATAGCTATCAACAAAGCTTTTTAAATATTCATTTTTCTTTCAGTAAATTGTATTGGAAAGCAGACTTGCTTACAGTTTTGTGCTTACATTTTTTATACAGAAAGTGATTTGCAAGGATTTCTTATGTCTTGAAACTCAAAGGAAATTCAGATCTTATTAGGGTGGTTTCTTTTCAGACCATTTTCTTTCTTCTCTGGTCATAGGGCTGTCCTCCCAGAGGTGTACTTATCTCATCTCCCAGCTCTGACCTGTCCCTTGCTCAGATCTCTTTAGTCATTCAGAGAAGAATGGTGTTAGGGGCAAAGGACTATGAACTGAGAAAATGCACATCCTCACTGATGACCAACAGGTAGATTTCTTGGCTGACTGCCCCCTACTTCCCAGAAAATTCCTCTCTAAACAGGTAGGTAGGATTTTTGGTAATTAATTGATCCAATGGGGTCACATCAGTTATGCTGAATCACCAACTCTGCCAATTTTTGGATATGATTTGAGGCATTAGGCCTACTTATAACTGCATTCCATTTAAAAAATTAGTAGTAAAAAAGACCAGCAGTACAAACACAGAGACGCACCACACACAGATATAATGCATTGTGTAAGCAATATGAAAGAGGTGCTGTCTTAAAATGAATAGCAAGCAAGAAAGAAACAAATACTATGTAGGATTAGTTATTGATAAACCAAAAACCAGTGCAGGCATCTTTGGCAACTTTCTGCCTTTCTTCCTTTTACAGTCCACTCATCCAAACCTTTGTGTCCTCTTTTTACTTCTACAAATTTTCTGTACCTATATTACCTTCTCATGTCATAGGGAGCAGCAGAAAGGAGACTGATGCCCCATCCTTTATTCATCTAATACTAGACATTAGAAATATACAAAATCATAAAATAGTAGAAACCATCCATATTACGTTTCTCTCCAACCTAATTTCACAGACAAGGGAACAGGCATACAAAAGTAATTGCCTTTTCAAGCCAAGTATAGAAGAATGAAACTGGATCCCTATCTCTCACCTTACACAAAAGCCAACTCAAGATGGATCAAAGACTTAAATCTAAGACCTGAAACCATAAAAATTCTAGAAAATAACATTGGAAAAAAACCTTTCTGGTCATTGGCTTAGGCAAAGAATTCATGACGAAGACCCCAAAAGCAAATGCGACAAAAACAGCAATAAATACATAATGGCAAATTAAATTAAATAGCTTCTGCACAGCAAAATAAATAATCAGCAGAGTAAATAGACAACCCATAGAGTGGGAGAAAATATTCACAAACTATGCATTTAACAAAGGACTAGTATCCAGAATTTACAAGGAACTCAAACAGATAAGCAAAACAAACAAACAAAACAAAATAATACCATCAAAAACTGGGCAAAGGACATGAATAGACATGTCTCAAAAAAAGATGTAGAAACAGTCAACAAATATATGAAAAAATGCTCAACACCACTAATCATCAGGGAAATGCAAATTAAACCACAATGAAATACCACCTTACTCCTGCAAGAATGACCGTAATTAAAAAGTCAGAAGACAATAGATGTTGGCTTTGATGTGCTGAAAAGAGAACACTTTTACACTGCTGGTGGGAATGTAAATTAGTAGAACCACTATGGAAAACAGTATAGACATTCCTTAAAGAACTAAAAGGGGAACTACCATTTGATCCAGCAATCCCATTACTGGGTATTTACCCACATGAAAAGAAGTCATTATGAAAAAGACACATGCACATTGTAATTGCAAAAATATGGAACCAACCTAAGTGCCCACTGATTAATGAATGGATAAAGAAAATGTGGTATATAGACACCATGGAATACTACTCAGCCATAAAAAGGAACAAAATAATGTCTTTTGCAGCAACTTAGATGGAGCTGGAGGCCATTATTCTAAGTGAAGTAACTCAGGAATGGAAAACCAAATATCTATGTTCTCACTTATGCATGGGAGCAAGGCTATGAGGTTGCAAAGGCATAAAAGTGATGCTGTGGACTTTGGGGACTCAGCAGGTAAATGTTGGGAGGGGTTGAAGGATAAAAGACTACATATTGGGTACAGTGTACATTACTCAGGTGACAGGTGCAATAAAATCTCAGAAATCACCACTAAGGAATTTATTCAAGTAACTGAAAACCACCGGTATCCCAAAACTATTGAATTTTTTTGAAAAAGTAATTGTCTTTTCAAGTTCACAGTGAATTAGCTGTGGGACCAGGAATAACACTCTACTTCCTAGCTTCCTCTTGATATCCCTTTGCTCTGCGGCTTGGTGATGCACGAAATGGAGAGGAACAAGCTGTGCGCATGCTTTTCTACCTTGGGGGACCTATTGTTCCCTCACTTTAGAACTCCATCCCCATTCCCTCTAACCAGCAGACTCCTCCTCATCCCCTATGTCAAAGGAAAAATATGACTTCTTCATGGAAAGTCTTCTCTCAGTTCCAGTCTGCCACCACTATCTTCAGTAGGAGCTTCTTTTCCTTCCCACACATTATCTTTCTAATTACCTGTTAACTGCTTGTCCTCCTCTCCTGTCTGTGAGCTGGTACAGTGCCAGATGCATAGTTTATGCTCAATGAATATTTGTTGGTTGAGTGAATAAATATGGATTGAGACCTTAGGCTTGTATATTTCAGATATATTCACAAAGGCACAGTACATTTAGCATATAGGTGTATTTTTTTAACACATGGTTTTGTTGTGTTGTAGGCAACTCCAGCTCCTAAAGAAAAAATCATATTTAGTGGAGTATGTTGCTAATTCACATAAAGGGCTGAGAACCAGGCTTGGAAGAGGGTAGAAATGGAGCCAGTTCTGGAGGAGCAAGATATGTAATGATTGCAACAGTCTTATGTCAGAGAAAGCTGGGTCAAAGGCTGTGTCAATAATCAGTAAATTACTACTATTTAAAGGCTCTCTGCCACCATAGAACAAATTTTGTGTGTTAGGTCAGAACCCAATCAACATTGGTTGAGTCTGCTCCTTGGCCAACGAAGAAAGAGCAAATTCCTCAAAAGAAGATCCTATTAGGAAAGAGGAATGAATGGTGAGTGACTGAGATGGAAAGCACGATAAGGCACATGTCCGTTCCATATATATACTGACGAACTGCTTTGAATCCTTCTATGTTTTCATCCTCTGGGGTAGGTGCCCTCCAGAATTTTGGGTACTTCTCATATAGTGGTGCCATATTCAGCTGAGATGCCAGCCTTCTCCATGCGTCTGTGAGTTTCCACTGCCTGGTGTAGAGTTGGTATATGATAAATGTGTGTTCAATAAATGAAAGAGTGAATAATAAATTGGAGAAGTGGCAATCAGCAGAGACACTATCAGAGAGGATGGCAGAAGCAGAGATGCCATAAGGTAGATATGGACAATAATAAGCATTCTACTTCAAATTCATATTCAGTTTTCAAGTATTTCTTACAACAACCTTGCAAATAGACAAGACAGTAATGTTCTGTATTTTACTGATGATGAAATTAGACTTAGTGAGAGTAAATTATTCTGGGTCACAAAACTAATTATTTGCAAAGCTGGGATCAGAATATAGGTCACCCATCTCCACTCTAGTGCTGGATATAATGGTTGAGTAATTTGTTTTCAAGTGTTTGGTTATGGATGATAAGTCAGAGATGAGTACAGTGTTTTGTAAGGGAACAAATAATGTCTGAGGAAATTTGAAAATAAAGACCGGTATTAAAAGTGAAGCTAATAAGAAGTACCATGTTTATCTGTGTATAAGGTGTGAGAGTGGAGGGGGTATTTGCATGTGTATGTGTGTTTAAAATGGAACATTTAGATAGAGATTCTCTTAGAAATAGAATTCTGAGCCAGATAATAAAGAAAGAAGAATATCATGGAGTCTTTTAAAAGGTCTGTTTCTCATTGTTACTATCCCATGTATCTCTCTGAGCATTAAGGGTTGTTTTTAAATTATTATGTTTAAGGAAGTATTATTGAAATGGGGATCCTTTTGTTGTTTATATTGTATAATATACTCCCCTAGCAACAACAACAAAAACCAACAACAAATTCTGGAGAAATAATTTATAGAAAGAGAGGAATTATTAAACACACATTTAAGATATTTTAGATTGAGTAGTCATGTGGTACCCAATTATTGCTATGGCATGAAAAGCCCCTTAAAGAATACTTGTGAATACCATGAATATGGACACAAAGCCTCTGGTGAATTACTAATAAGCCCACAGCACAGTTCAAGATCCGATGACTCTTTTGGATCAGGGACAATATGGATTACCTAGCAGTCCATCCAGATGGGCCACCTAGACAGCATCTGCTATTGTGGAAGGGTAATGATGTGCAGAGCCCTCTCAACTCCCAGTTTTGGCAGGCAGAGCAGAAAGTATTCTAGTTTGGCAGTTTATTTTCAAGCCAACTTATTCTCTACTTGTCATCTTTAAACATTATTTAAAAATTCATATTAAGGTTCCCGGAAAGGATTAATCTAAGATAGAGAAGGAAATAGGGTGTTTGAGTAGCTGACACCTTTTGCTCATCCCTAATCTCCATTTGCAACTCCAACACACATGTTCACTTTGGTGAATGAACTAATGTACGTCAGAGAGAAAGGAGAAATGCTAGAAAGAAGTGAGAGCAATGACTGTGGTTGGTCCTAATTCTCGTTTTGTTAAAGCTTGAAGTGAGCAGATTCTCAGTAAAGATATTCCTGAAAGCAAACAGGTCAAGAAAAAGGCAAGAAATAAAGAAAGCCAGAGGCAAACAGAGACCTCAGCAAGAGAAGGACATGACCCACAGACATCAGCCCATGATGGAAAACAAACCCCAAAGAAAGCTTGAGCCAGAACAGCAAAGAAAATGATCAAACTCCAGTCCCATTGGAACTTTGAGAAACTCACCTCCCAAAGACTGTGCTGTTGGCAGGGGCAAGGGGGTGGTGGATAGAAGGAGAGAGAGAATATATGTCAGGATTTATTGTTGGCAGCATTTTGATAATAAGAACGATAGTTTTATTCATAGCTTCAGCTTAAAAAAAAATGTTCCATCATTTTGGCAGTTTGGAGGTTTGGCAATTGGTGTAAAAAAGAAAAAAAAATCAACATTTAAAACTGGTGAGTTTTACCTTCTTCCTCCGTTTCTCCGAGCTCCAGTTTTTCTAAGGCAGTAAGGTCACCTATTCCCTGAAATTCTTGCAGATAGTCTAAAGAGAAAAGTATTCCCGAGATATTTCTGAGAAGTATGTTTTACCTTTTTATAGAGAGCAAAAATTAGTATTCAGATTCCTTGTTACAAGTTCCATTTTGATCTTTTTTTAATTGCCAGTGAAAAAGTAATGAAGAGCAATTCTGATTTAGCCACAAAAATCCTACAAATGATAAAAAAGACCAAGATGACAGGTGCACTGAAAATGGTCATATTTTTTCCTCTCACTTTGAGTTGAACTATAGCTAATAATGATACTGACTCATCCTTTGAACTTCTCTTGGTGTCTTTCATGTGAAGAGTTCAAAGCCCTTTATGAATAATAAATAATTAGGTCTTGCAAAAGTCCTTAAAGTAGGAGTGTGAGAATGACACTGTACCCATTTTACAGTTGAATGATGGAGCTCCAGGCCAGGAGCTGGCCATGAAACACAATCTTCTCTGTGGTCCCTGCTCTTGACTTATTTATCTCACTTTTGGGGTCTCTCAAACTCCCACACACTCCTAGAAGAAGTCAGCACCCTTCGTTGATCTTCCATTTTCTATTTCCGTCTATCGCTTGTTTTTGCTTGCTTCTAGGCTCATGTAATCAGAGTCTCTGCCGCTTTGTGAGAATTACTATGTCTCTGGTTTACCTTGCACCTGACAAAATAGAATAGGGCTTCTATTCCCTTTTAAAAAACAGTTAAGGAAGAAGTGTTTCTTGGTTCCCTAGTATGCCTGCGGCAGCGGCCTGAGCACAGCAAGAGCTCCAGAAAGAGCAAAAGACATAGATCCTTCCTTAGAAAAGCTGTAGGGAGATGAGGAGACAGATCTGACACACAGGGTATAGCAAAGAACACCAGCAAATCCTGTATCAAATAATTCATCCTGTGTTACCAAACACTAGGAATACAATAATTCAGAAGAAAAGGCTGAAAAGTCAGACACTTCCAGGAGGTTGGGTTTTGTTGAGGTTTTGAAGATCGGGTGAGGAAAAGATTTAGGAGACCGTAGTGTTTCAGGTCCAGGGCAAAAGGCACCCTGGGGAGGAGGCACCTAGCGTGTTAGGGGATAATAACACATAAAGTTAGAGAACATCTCTCCAGAGCATGAAGCACAGGCCCTTGCACGTATTAGAACTGAAGGAAATGGGGTGTGTGATTGATATGTACTGGGAGTACAGGGTAGAGAGCTCAGCACAGCTTATTTACAGGGATAGGAAACTCAACCTAGAAACATGTGAAGAAGAGATTTTCTTCCTGTCAAGCAAATTCATGATAGTTTTCATTTAATGAAATTCTTTTTTTCTCAAAAATTGTAATTCACTTTTAATTACGTTATGATTTTTCATTACTTTTTTACAAAATGGTAAATATAGTCTTTAAAAGATGTAAAAAATTATTTTTTTCACGTAGATAAGCAATTTAACATATAAGGTAACACTACAAAGCAGTGTAACAGATTTTCTGTCACTTGTAAACGGGATTAGAACGCAATCCCCAGAATTCCAGAACTGTTGTGGAGATATGGTAATTTTAATTTACAAGCAGGATAAACTGCATTCAACAAGGAGGCAAGGGTGTTGGGTTTTAGTCACCATCTTGCATGTTATGATCTTGAACAAGTCTGTCAACTCCTGGATATCAGAAGCCCCACTAGAGAATGAAAGCTGTTAAATCAGGTCACTTTGAATATTCTTTCCAGCTCTGTTGTTTTATAATGCCATAAAATCAGAGTAACATGCTCCAGGCTGTTTGGGGTCAGGGATTTTAGAACCTGTGTTCAACGTATATTACTTTTTAAATGTCTACTTTTTGAAGTCTTATTCAAATATATATATATATATTCGAATATATATATATACACATTCAAATACATATATATATTTGAATGTGCTTGTAACAGCTTCTTCATCATTAGCAATAAAAGTTTCTCAAGGATGTATTTTCCATTTCTTGCTTTGTTTTCCAGCTTTCTTTTTAAATTTCCTCAAGATTTCTTCTGGAGTTGTGGAGGCCAAAAGCTTCACTACCATTTCATGCGATGTACCACCCTTATCCAAAACCACATCACTCTTCGTGAGTTCTAAGACCTTGGACAGATAAGCTATAAAGCTCAGCATTATCCTCCCCCACTGATGGAGGTGCTGCAATAGCCACATTTACCGCCTCTGCTGTCAAATCCGTTACAGTATTTTGTTCGGAGCCAGGTTTGGCATGGATGGCTATGGTGACACAACCTATAGGAACAACTGCCACAGGACCTAAGGGAGGAAGTGGTCTCTCTGGTTTCTTGATCTGGCTTTTACCCTCAGTCATCGCATCAGCTTTCTTATGCATCTTGGTGCCGAGAGAGAGCCGAGTGGAGTCCTGAGTACTCAGTGCTGCCCTGAGCTGCTTCAGCCCACTGCCAAGCCCCAGCATCCCCGCCTGGGGATGCCTTAATGAAATTCTTTATTCTCATTTTATTTTAACTTCACTCTTCTGCGGGGGATCTTGAAGTATGTTCCACGTTTCTGGAGGCAGAGGCTCTGCTATATGTCAGTATCCAGATCATAGGGCAGTCTAGAGGGTGCATGTGTAAAGGAATATTAGGAGCAAGGGAATGTTCCCTGTCTGGGGCTCTGCTCAGTTCTGGCTTCTGGGAGGAGCTGAGCTTGGTTGTGGGTTGACAGAGAGCAGGAAAGAGGTCTTGAGAGGAAAGGAATGAGGACACGCAATGTGGCAACAGGAGGTAGTTGTGGGAAGGAAGGTTAACAGAACCACCTTTACAGCATGGTGAATGTGAGAACAGTAAGCAATGAACTGGAAGACATCCGAGGAGGGCTGGGGACCCAGCTAGAGAGTTTAAAGCAGGCAGAACCTGCGGGGGGAAGGGGAAGGCCAGTCAGCAATATCCTCATACGTTACACTGACCAGCACTTTGCCGTTCTCAGAAACTTTTTCTATCTACGTTAATTCATTTGATCCTTATGACATGCTTGGGTTTTATTACCCATTTTACAAAGGAGAAATGTGAAAAATGGAGAGTTTAGGGTTTTCCCAAAGATAATATTGTTATCTAATGGCAATTTAGGTCTAGAATCTGAGACTTACGTCTCTTAACTCAAGGCCTTTCCCACTAGCATCAAGCAGCATGGGGCGGGGGATGATGCTGGACCAGTTGTGCAGAGACGACATTTCTCTTTCTGACTCTGGGAACAAGCAGCCGCCAAGAACCCACCAGGCGTAGCTTGTAGTCTAGGCTCTGTTGGCTGGTGTCTCTGGCTAAGCTAGAATTTTAATAATGTTTCCCTGTTAGACAGGAAACTTAGTGCAGGGCCATGCACACAGTAGGTGTTCCATAAATATTTGTTGACGCTGTGGATGCAGTACAACTGGCTCACAGCAGGCCCATCACACCTAATCGCTTCAGAAAGGACTGGGAGGAGATGGAAAATAAAAATCTCATCAATAATAGAATATATTGTTTTTCCTTCTCTGCCCAGGGAGACTTTGGTTTCTCCGTTGTATTTCCAGTATTTTAAGATGGGAATAATTTTCACAGTGGCAGGTACAGCTGGTGAGATGCTGTTTTAATACGAAGGAAAATGCTAGAAAAGAATTTTAGAATATTAAGAAGGGATTTGGTTTCTGACAGAAATATTAGCTGTAAAGGCCGGTATGAAGATTTTAGAGAAATTTAATTAAAATTTAATCTTCTTTCTAATTAAAGTTTCCTTTAATTAAACTTAAAATTAAATTTGTTTTAATTGGAGGAATTTAAAGAGTATTACCTTTTGAGTGTCAATCATTTTGAAAGAAAAAAGTTATGCTGCTTTGTCTAGTTTAAAATGAGGGTTGGTGTCAAATTTCTAGAAAAGTAATAAAAATGTTGTATTTAAATATAAATTAGCACTCCTTGCTGTTTGACTCCCCATTTGCCTGGTTCAGAAACATTTGTCTTAAATTGCAGTTTTCCTCTGTGTGGGAGACCTACAGTGAAGGTCAGGCTCAGACCACCAAGGGCTTGAATGTGAGAGTTCAGCCTTTCTTTCTCCCTTATTCAGGTTCCTCTGGAAGCTGTCTCCCTCCTTGCTGAAATTCTCTAAGCCTTCCTCATGCCTTTCTTGGAGAGCCTTCTCAATCTATCAATGTTTGGCAATGGTTGCCTCTTGCCTTTCTCTGGGAGTTGGGGGAGGGGGTTCAAGCCCCCTCATGCCCTTTCCTTCCTCAAAGCCCTTTTCTGTGTGGTGAATTAGAATCCTTTCAAGCCCCATATGTTCCTTCCCTCAAACGCTGAGGCCGAAAAGTGAGTTAATTTTTCCTCCCAGGATGAGAACTCCCTCTTATGTGTTCCCCATTTCCAACAGTATTATCTCATTTCCTTACACCAGCCAAACACAGAAGTGTTTTTTCATTCCCTATAGCCTCTTCAGCTACCAGATCCTTCAGAGCAGCCAGTACAACTATGGCTTCAGCTTAGTTCCTTATCCTGTCCCTAGACGGATGAAAGCAATGGTTGCTAGTAGGGTCTGGCTGCGGCCCATCTCTCCCTGATGTAGTTGCACACTATTGCCAAGTCATTAGTCTAAAATTCCTGGCCATTTTCTTCTGAATAACCCAAATATCTAAACCTGGCATTCAAGGCCTCCAATGGTGTGTCTTCAACTTACTTCTTCCACGTTCATGTCCCACAACTTTGCTAACACACTTAATCTGCTCCAGCCAGTAGTCTAGTTTACTTACTGCTCCTTAAACATACACCAAACGTTTTGGCTTCCAAGTTTATTTCTGCACCTTTCTTGCAGCCTAGAATGCTTTCTTTTTCCCTTATCTTCAAGACCCTCATGAAACTCCAAATCAGCACAAAGTTACCCCTTATCAATCTGGCCTGGCATGAGGGCTTGTTCTCCTGCAGCTAAGAACACTTATTCGGCAATATGAATACAGACACATTTATTCTGCATATTTTTTCATTCTCATGCTGCTAATAAAAACATACCCGAGACTGGGTAACTTATAAAGAAAAAGAGGTTTAATGGACTCACAGTTCCACATAACTGGGGAGGCCTCACAACCATGGCAAAAGGTGAAGGAGGAGCAAAGGCATGTCTTACATGGCAGCAGGCAAGAGAGGGTGTGCAGGTGAACTGCCCTTTATAAAGCCATCAGATCTCATGAGACTTTTTCACTATCACGAGAATAACATGGAAAAAATCTGCCCCCATGATTCGATTAATTCCTACCAAGTCCCTTCCACAGCATGTGGAGATTATGTGAACTACAATTCAGGATGAGATCTGGGTGGGGACACAGCCAAACCATATCATTTTGCTTACTAATGTTTACATCCTTTATTCTGATTTATCCTATATTTGACAATTTCTAAAGCCTGAAATGTATATATTTCCACTTGACCTCCAACGCCAGCTGTGATATATGCCACAAAAGTGTTATTATTCATACCTCCTATCTCAACAATTAGAGCCTCTGAAGTGTTTTGATTCGCTCAAGATCTCACAGGTTGAATAATGGAGTAAGGATCAGAACTCAGGTTCTCTCCCTTGTTATTTCACCAGGTTCACTTTACCATTTTCTCCATCTGTGGAAGCAGGACAGCAAGGAAATTGGCTCAGGGGAGTGAGGCCACTCCAAGTCCCAGGACTTCTATATCTCAAGAAAAGTAGCTCATCCACTGCAGGATTCATCATGACCTCAGGGCAATCACCAACAGAGACTGCCTGGTTGGGTGGATTTATTTTCCTCTAACATGGAGCATGCCTTATTCCACAAGGTATTATGGCTGGCTTCCTGAATGCTCAGCCTGTCCATGACTATGAAAATGGTAGAAGAGCATGTTCTGTAATTCTCAACACTCAGTATAGGGTCCCTGCCAACTATATAGGAACTGTTTAGTTTTTCAGGTTTTAAGTTTCCTGAAAAACTCTGGTTTCTGGCTACTCTATTCAAATAATATAAATGCTTTAGAAAAGAGAAGGACAAAGATCTTTCAGAAACTCAGATTTGAAAACTGTTGGGACTTGCTGAGCTAGTTAAAAAGATAATCTTTTACTGTTTTATTCAAAGTAAGTATGGTACAAATAAATATCTTCAGAGGAGGGTAAATGACCAGCTCCCTGACAGCTTTTAATTACTAATGCAGAGATACACTCTCAAGGGCATCTCTCTCCTCTCTCTCTTCCTTCCCTCCTTCCCTCCCTCCCTCTCTTCCTTCCTTCCTTCCCTCCCTCCCTCCCTCCTTCCCTCCCTCCCTCCCTTACTCCCTTCCTTCCTTCCTTCCTTCCTTCCTTCCTTCCTTCCTTCCTTCCTTCCTTCTTCCCTCCCTCCCTCCCTCCCTCCCTCCCTTTCTTCCTTCCTTCATCCCTCCCTCCCTCCCTTCCTCCCTTCTTCCCTCTTCCTTTCTCCTTCATTCCTGTTCCTTTTTTTGAAAAAGAACAGAAGTGCCTGCATTAAAAGACACAGAATGCTACAAGACAAAGTAGTTGTTAAAGCAATAGATGAAGCAGACTAGGTTTTTATGACACAACATTAGAATTCAAAACTGAAGCTCTTACCTAATGATATGGTTTGGCTGGGTCCCCACCCAAATCTCATCTTGAATTCCATTGTGGGAGGGACTCGTTGGGAGGTGATTGAATCATAAGGGCAGGTGCTTCCTTTGCTGTTCTTGTGATAGTAAGTAAGTCTCACAAGATCCGATGGTTATTATAAGGGGGAGTTTCTGTGCACAAGCTCTCTTCTCTTGTCTGTTGCGATTTGAAACGTGCCTTTCACCTTCCGCCATGATTGTGAGGCCTTCCCAGACACATGGAACTGTAAGTCCACTAAATGGGTATGTCTTTATCAGCAGCATGAAAATGGAGTAATACAATAAATTGGTACCAGGAGTGCAGTGCTGCTGAAAAGATACCCCAAAATGTGGAAGCAACTTTGGAACTGGGTAACAGGCAGAGGTTGGAGTTTGGGGGGCTCAGAAGAAGACAGGAAAATGTAGGAATGCTTGGAAATCTCTAGAGATTTCTGGAATGGCTTTGACCAAAATGCTGATAATAATATGGACAATGAAATCCAGGGTGAGGTGGTCTCAGATAGACATGGGAAACTTGTTAGGAACTGGAGCAAAGGTGACTCTTGTTATGTTTTAGCAAAGATGCTGGTGGCATTTTGCCCCTGCCCTGGAGATTTGTGGAACTTTGAACTTAAGGGAGATGATTTAGGGTATCTGGCAGAAGAAATTTCTAAGCAGCAAAGCCTTCAAGAGATGACTTGGGTGCTGTTAAAAGAATTTAGTTTTAAAAGGGAAGGAAAGCAGGAAAGTTCAGAAAATTTGCAGCCTGATAATGTGATAGAAAAAAAAAATCCCATTTTCTGAGGAGAAATTCAAGCTGGCTGCATAAATTTGCATAAGTGATGAGGAGCCAAATGTTAATTCCCAAGACAATGGGGAAAATGTCTCCAGGGCATGTCAGAGGTCTTCATGGTAGCCCCTTCCATCACAGGCCCACTGGCCTAGGAGGAAAATGTGGTTTAGTGGGCCATGCTCAGGGTCTACATGCTGTATGCAGTGTAGGGACTTGGTGTCCTGTGTCCCAGCCACTCCAGCCATGGCTGAAAAGGGCCAACATAGAGCTCAGGTCATGGCTTCAGAGGGTGCAAGCCCTAAGGCTTGGCAACTTCTATGTAGTGTTGAGCTTGCGAGTGCACAGAAGTCAAGAATTGAGGTTTGGGAACTTCCACCTAGATTTCAGAGGATGCATAGAAATGCCTGGATGTTCAGGCAGAATTCTGATGCAGGGGCAGGGCTCTCATGGAGAACCTCTGCTAGGGCAGTGCAGAAGGGAAATGTGGGGTTGGAGCCCCCATACAGAGTCCCTGCTGGGGCACTGCCTACTGGAGCTGTGAGAAGAGGGCCACTGTCCTCCAGAATCCAGAATGGTAGATCCACTAACAGTTTGCACTGTGCTCCTGGAAAAGCCACAGGCACTTAATGCCAGCCTGTGAAAGCAGCTGGGAGAGAGGCTGTACCCTGAAAAGCCACAGGGGCAGAGCTGTCCAAGACCATGAGAACTCACCCCTTGCATCAGTGTAACCTGGATGTAAGACATGGAATCAAAGGAGATCATTTTGGAGCTTTAAGATTTGACTGCCTTGCTGGATTTTGGACTTGCATGGGGCCTGTATCCCCTTTGTTTTGGACAATTTCTCCCATTTGGAACAGCTGTATTTACCCAATGCCTGCACCCTCACTGTATCTAGGAAGTAACTAACTTGCTTTTGATTTTAGAGGTTCATAGGTGGAAGGGACTTGCCTTGTCTCAGATAAGACTTTGGACTGTGGACTTTTGCGTTAATGCTGAAATGAGTTAAGACTTTGGGTGACTTCTGGAAAGGCATGATTTGTTTTGAAATATGAGGACATGTGATTTGGGAAGGGCCAGGGGTGGAGTGATGTGGTTTGGCTGTGTCCCCATCTAAATCTCATCTTGAATTTCCACATGTTGTGGGAGGGACCTTGTGGGAGGTAATTGAATCATGGGGCAGGTCTTTCCCATGCTGTTCTCATGATAATAAGTAAAACTCATGAGATCTGATAGTTATTATAAGGAGGAGTTTCCCTGCACAAGCTCTCTTCTCTTGTCTGCTGCCATGTGAGACGTGCCGTTCACCTTCCACCATGATTGTGAGGCCTCCCCAGCCACATGGAACTGTAAATTCATTAAATGGGTATGTCTTTATCAGCAGCATGAAAATGGACTAATACACCTACCTTTGGATACTTTGAACCAACAAGATACTTGCTGTAGTTGTGAAGCCTAGAGTAGGATAATGAGAGCAAAGATGCTGATGTGAAGATCTCCCCATCCCCTAGCGCCCCCCACCACCCCAGCCAACGTAGGGGTATCACCCAAGGTAGCACCAGGGCCTATGTGGGCAGGATTTTTACTCTAATACTGAGAAAGAATCCTTAAAATGTTAAGAAGCTACTGTGCTCAAATCTTCCTTCAAAGGAAAATGCCCTCAAGCAGTTCTTGTACAGTTGCTGGGGCTCCAGTACTGAGTGTCGAGAAAGACAGAACATGCTCTTCTACCATTGTCTTGACCATGGACAGGCTGGGCATACAGGAGGCCAGCCATCATACCTTGTGGAATAAGGCATGCGCCATATTAGAGCATGTTAAATCAACCTAGCCAGACAAGCTCTGTTGGTGGTTCCCCTGAGGTCATGATGAGTCCTGCAGTGGATGAGCTACTTTTCTTGAGGCATAGAAGTCCTGGGACTCAGAATGGCTCCACTACTCCTGAGCCAGTTTCCTTACTGTCCTGCTTCCCTTTGTGACCTTATAATAAGTGATTATTACAGAGGGCATCTGGGAATGTCTTTTGTTTGCAATTTTAAAAGTCTAGTATCCTGATTATACCACATATCTCTCAAAGTCTTTCAATGTTCTCCAGTGCCTTTCAAATTATAAATCATCAGGCATGTTTTTGAAGACTGGTTGTCATTTACCCACCCTTCTCAACATCCCCCTGTTAATTCCCTTGATCAGGAGTTAGTAAACTCTGTAAATGGCCAAGTAATAAACAATTTAGGTTTCGAAGCACCCACAGTTTATGTCATAACTACTCAATTCTCTGAAATCAGCCACGAACAATAGAAAATGAATGATTGTGGCTATGTTCCCATAAAAGCTTATTACTGAATACTGAAATTTCATATAAGTTTACAAATTTTATATAATTTTCACATCATGAAATGTCATTCTTTTCTTTTTTGATTTTTTTTCCAGTCACTTAAAAATATAAAATTCATTCTTTAATCACAGGCTGTGCAAAAACAGGTGTTAAGCCAGATCTGGCCCATGGCCCAGTTTACCAGCCTCTGCTCCACATAGATATTGTCCTCTTGTCCCACTGAGCCACTTCCATACCCTGGGGATACCTCTTGTTTTCTCACTGCCACATTGTTTTGGATTTTTTTTTTTTTTTTTACATGGTGGTCAGTTAGGTGCTGCCACAAGTGGAGACAGAGGAGAGGCTCAGGAAAGCAAAGTTTATTATATGTACAGGTCCTCAAGACAGGAGGCATGGCATGACACATGGGAAAGACAACAGAGTAGACAGGAGGCAGAAAACAGATCCAGGGAGCCCTCAGGCCACAGCCTTCATTGGGGTTCCCAGGGAAAGGCAACACAGGGCAAGAGAAGCACAGGACTGGCAGTTTGAAGAATTTTGGTGGGCTTTGGGCTGTGGAGGTAGTCCATAGTTTTTTGGTGCTTTGTTATCTCTAAGAGTTGGCTAGCTCTTGGATGGGCAGGCTCTTCTTCAGCCAGAAACGTTTCATAAAATGTCAACATATTACAACACATAGGAAATTAAAAAATACACACACAATACACACATCTATGAGGACATTGGTCTATCAAACTGGAAAATCTTATCCTTCATCCAGTTTTGTCAATATTCTGCCTAATATCCAAAATCTAGATCAAATATAAAATTGAGACTGGATTCCCTATTTTCTATTCTCTAGCCATATTGGAAATAGAAAGTTGTTAGCACTTTGAAATTAGACTACTTGAGTCTGAATCCTGGCTTCACTGCTTAGTAACTCTGACATCTTGGGCAAACTAATCTTATTAAGTGTCATCTGTAAAATTGAGATAATAAGAGTACTCAATTTACAGCTCATAGAACTATTGTAAGGATGAAATATTAGAAGCAGGTAAAGAGCTTAGCACAGTACCTGACCAAGATGAAGTAATCTGTCCATGTTAGCAGTTATCAACCCTATGTCCTGGGCTCTCTGTTGAATGGTATACTATCCCTCTGCAGGTTAGAGAAGGAAGGAGAACAAACAATGCAATATACTTTGTTTTAGCAAATGTCTTCATTCTTATTTGTATATTTTAATTTCTTCTGGTTGGTTTAGAAATAACTTAAAAGAACAAATGTATTTTTTTCTCCCTTGTCTACGCTCACCCCCACAAAGGAAATGTAATTTTCTTTCTTTTCTATTATTTTTAAAAATTTTAATTTGTTATATGTGGTGATAGAATTAAGGTAGTTTCTCCCTTTAACAAAAATTTATGCTCTCAGAGTCTTATCCTACCAGCACATCTTGGTCTGGGTACTGGAGCCATCAACTTACATCATTTTAGTTCCAGGAATAATGTTGGTTTATTAATTCTTTCTGTAGAGTATAGAAGCAGGGCCTAGAAACTCTGCAGAAAGAATTTATTTCCTTTCACTTTTCTTTTGATAAAGTGTAAAGAACATCAGGTAATTAGGGGTAGGAGGTTAAGATTTTTTTAAAATTTAAACTTATTTTAAACCACATCAGGTACAAGTTGGAAACCAATTAAAACTTTTTGAATTCAAGTGTAATTTTTTCATAATCAAAGATATTTGCCTTCCATGGTGACTGCATTTATCATTTCATTCATTCAGGACATTTAATGAACACTTAAAGATCACCTTAGCTTGGTTGTCTGGCAGAAAGAAGACACATGAGAGCAGTTCTAGCGTTCAAGTGGCTTTCGGGCCAGATAGTGCAGAGCCATACAAAGGAAGAACTAAAACAGCTGGCAGAGTGAGTGCCCGGGGTTAGGCACACACCACTGTGCCGTGGGAAAGAGTGGCTAATAGTGGTGATGCAATGGGAAAAGGATCAAGGGCAGCCAGGTTGGGCTGAGAAGAGGTGAAGGTGTATCCCCAGCTAATGGATCAGCAGGAGTGTGAAGGTGAATGGCAACTGCAAGAAAAAAGAAAAACAATGGTTTTGTGTGATAAGAACAAATCATGTATAGAGGACTATAATGACAGATGGGACTGATAAATTTACATCCACTGTTGAAAATCTCATTGTATCCTTTCAAAGACCTAGCTCTTTTGGAAGAAGACAAGGAAATCTAATTAAAGATAATAATTATCTTTCCAATTCAGGAAATTTTCAGAAAACCTTATTTGTAGAACCAGATATGGAAATATGAAAAATTCCTGATGTTTCGATGGTAAGTTGTGGAGATTGTCACCACTGCATGGCAATTTCTAAGAAAGAAGCCGACTTGTGGAAGGCACTGTCAAATCATTTCACCCTACTTCAAGTCAGAGAATCATAAAATAAAGAAATTTAGAATAGAAAAAAAACATATGAGTTGTCTAGTGTAATATTTCCAATATGAAGCTTCTGTAAAAGTGCCACAAAATGTCCCAGATTCCCCATGTAACAGTTGCATTCATTAATCTAACAGTTCATAATTACAGCCAGGTACTGTGGCTCATGCCTGTAAATTCAGCACTTTGGGAGGCCAAGATGGGAGGATCTTTTGAGTCCAGGAGTTCGAGACCAGCCTGGGCAACATGGTGAAATTTTCTCTACTAAAAATACAAAAATTAGCCAGGCATGGTGGCACACACTTGTAGTCTTAGCTACTGAGGCAGCTGAGGTGGGATAATCACCTGAGTCTGGGAGGTCAAGGCTGCAGTGAGCAGAGATTGCACCAGTGCACTCCAGCATGGACAACAGAGTGAGACCCTGTCTCAAAAAAAAAAAAAATCATAATTACGAAAAGCAACTGTGAATTCAGTGCCATTGCTAAATGCATCTGAATTGTGTTCATTTCCACATCCATATTATCTTGAAGAAAAATGATTGTAAAATGTATATACAAGATAGATTATTTATTCAGGCTATAGCCAATGCTAGTACCCAATAGACTTGTGACCTCCTTGCATGAATTGAAGAGGGGCGTGCCCTCCTTTGTCCTGGGCCTCAGGTCCTGTTGCCTCCACTGAGTCCCAAGCGTGGCTTGTTGCCTACTTAGCTGTTGGTAGAGTCAGAAAAAGACTCCTGAAAGATTCAGCTAAATTCAGTCTTCACTGGTCAAGCATTTTTCTATGTGTTTGTTGCTATGCCAAGACTGATGGGTGCAAAAGAGAGCCAGAGAACATGATGTCTGCCCTGAAGGTGACTGTGGCTTGGTTGTTGCTCAATGGAATACTCTTTCTGTAGTGTATTATTTGTAGTTTGCTCTGTAAGGATTCAATATTAGTTCATGATATGACTCAACAAAGGCAATGGTCAGAAACACTGGAAAATAAGCTTCATGTTTTTTTGAATTGATGATTTCGTTTGTAACTGGAACCTTCAAACACAACCTTTCAGTTTACACACTCCCCATTCCAACTTCTCTCATGCAGCCTGACCAGGGTTTCAGGGATGGCCTGGCTGGGGCTCACCACCAATTCCTGGAAGGAATGCTTGGACAGTAGCATTACTGCTGGTCCTCATCAAAGACCCCTTTGAGTGTTTCTACCTTGGAATTCAAAAACTACATGAGCAGTGTTGATTTGTTTTGGCAAGTTTGGATGAGGCTTTTCTGGATGCAGGGGCAGACATTAAATGAGATTCAAGGAAAAGCCGCTTCCAAACAATGATTGAATCAATAAATAATGCTGTTGTGAACATGGTATGGGACTAGATGCCTGAATGCAGAGGGTTTTCCTCTTGAATTTTCAGTCCCTTCATCTGAGTGGCGGTATACCAAATGACAAAGAGCCTGGGCACCAGATGGAGAACACTGAGGTGAAAATCACAGCTCTGCTTCTCACTAACTGTATGGCCTTGTTCTTTAATGTCTCTGCGCACCAGTTTCCTCATCTGTAACATGGATGTAGTTCATGTAATAATAGTGATTGCATCATGTACTAACTAATATATGTGAAGCACTTAGCCCAATGCTTCTTGTATAGCATTCAAAAAAGTTAGCTATTAGTAGGTGCTATAAAATTATGAAGTTTTTACTCTCTGACCTTCGGAGTTGAAACAGTGGCATTAGACGGGTTGAAATTCTGGCTCTGGTGCTGCCTAACTGGGTGATTCTATGTAACTTTTTTTCTTATTTCTCTAGGTTGGTCTTTTTTTTTTTTTTTTTAAATAAAATGGGGACAATAAAACCTATTACATTGTTCTAGAGATTCAATGAAATGATGACATAAATTTCTTAGCAGAGTATCTGATATACAGCACATGGACAATAGTGTGTATTGATTTTGATTTATAACAGCATTTGATGATTGTGATTTTATGGACATATTGTGATTGGCTACTATACAGAAATTTCAGTGCTAAAAGTTTTGAGGAATAAAGTATCCTCTGTCTTCAGAGAACTGACTAACTTGTGAAGGAGCTAAGAAATACAAATAACCAACAATATAAAAGTAAAATATTTGTTACTGAAAAGATGGTACAAGCCGAGGTATGATTAACTGTCAAATATCTTATGAGTTCAAATAAAGCAAAGAACCAGCAAAGACTTGTGATTCTGTGATAAACCAGACTTTATCTTAGAAATATATTTTTGGAAGATGGCAGCAAGAAACATTTCACCTCTCACAAGTATCAGGGATTCTTCCTCAAATGCACAGAAAATGAATAGTAGTTTTTCCCCTGGTTAAAGTCTAAGAATGACAGATGTCCAGACTGGGATGTCTGTCATTACCACGTGCTGATGAAATTGGGCCCTTCATATAGAACGTTTCTTTTAGTTTATTTTGGGCACTTTGTAGGGTTGGTTTTCAATGACTGCTACTACAATTCTGGCCATTTCCACATGGAAGTCATTCCACAGTTGAATTGACTCTTGGTTAGGAGCTCTTCTCTTGCAATAGGGCTTGTATTTTCTTTTTCTCAATCTCATTTCATCGTTCTAATACCTCCCTGGGTGACATAGAGCTATTTCCCACCTCTTCTGGCACTCGTGATCTTTCAATGTTTGCCCGTGCTCCCCTCTGCATCACTGCCACCCTGTCTCAATGGCTTAGCTCTGGTATTAGTATAAACTTTCCAAATTCAAATTCCAAACCACCAGGTTACTTTTTAAGACTGTGAGCTGACAGAAGTTGGGAGGGAACAAGAAATGGCTGTTGATATAGAATAGTAAATTGCAAGCCAGCAGAGGTGAATGATTCGTGTGTGTCCGGTGAACTACCTGCCAACTTGCCCGGCTGGTGAGGAGGGGAGATACGGCAGGAATCAGCAAGAGACCAATTAAAGTCTGACCTCTTAGCCAGCACGGGTTCTGGCTGCAGGTGTCTGGGCAAGGTAGGTGGCCTCTAACTACTTCTCAACCTATGCACCTGGTTTCGAAGCTTCTATTCCGAGGTTAGATGAAGACAGGGTGGAAGGGCATACTGGAAAGAAACCGTGGCTTAAGAGTAGTTCTCAATAACATGGCTCCTTTGGAAGCTGACCGTGAGGATGACTAAAACCTTCTGGGAAAAAGAGTGAGCAGAAGGGACTGAGAAGAGAAAGTGCAATGAGCAAATGGGGTATTGCCAATTTGTTTTAGAGAATGAGAGGAAAGAATCTTCAAGGACAAAAGGTAAGAAGCAAAAGGGAAAATGAATATACACTCTGCAAACACACCACGCCACACACACATACACACATACACACATAGGTGCATGCTCACTCTTACTCACCTTCTTCAGAGGGGTTCTCTGATGTTCTGTGCAGCAGGATTGACAGGTTCCTGTCTGCAGGCTCTCTTTGTCCTCCAGAATCTGTCAAACAGGCAGTTACGAAAAGGTGCTTTTTTGGGATGACAGTGTTAATGATTAAGGATTTTCTTGTTGAGTTTAGCTTTCCTGACAAACTGGTGTTATCATAATTAAATGCACAAACTTTCCTCCTACTCTTCAAATTATCATTACCTGAGGTTATTTTTTTCTGTTTGCTTCAGTTTCTCCTGACACCTCTCCTCCTAAACCCCTCCCTCCAGGCAAAAGTTCTGCAGGATTCAGGATTTCTTTTTCTTTTTCTTTTTTCCCTCTGAAAAACTACCTTGTTTCTTCCGTACTGCTGAACAGAAATGTGATTGTTATGTGTCTTCAACTTTATTGCACTAGAGATGTCACAGGCTGTCCTGGGCACTTAGAGTCAAAGGTGAGTATTGTGCAAGACTACTCCCAAGTTTTCTGAAATCACGTGCTTTGACTCTAAGAGCTTCAGTCTCAGAGTTATTTAGTCCTTCATTTTGAATCTATTGACTAGGCATGTTATAGCATATAGCATATAGCTATATTTGCATATATATAGCATATATGGGTATCATCATATAGGCATGATGATTCTTATTATAATTTAAAACAAGGACCTTATCTTCAGTTATTTCATTCTTCAGACTTATTTCCAAGTACTTTCCCTCATGCTCCTTTTGGTAGAATGAGGATGGATTCTGGGAAGACCAAACATTCTCGGCCCCCGGCCTTTGCTCATTGTAGTTTTCTGATTCCACTAAGTGCATCCCTATTCAACCCTGTCTCAAGTCCCAAATCAAGGTCCATCCATAGGTTCATCACTTCTAGAAAGCCTTCTATGACTCTCTGCCTAGTTTTATTCTGGAAGACTTTGTATCTTCCTATTTGTTTATTTATAATTGACTTTTTTTTTTAAGAGTAACTTTATCTTGAAAGGAAAAATCGAACAGAAGGTACAGGTAGTTCCCCTCCGTTGTTCCCACAAGTGCACCCCATTTAAAAAAATTATTCAGAACACCATCGCATTTTTTGAGCTTTCATCTGTGTGTGTGTGAGTTTTGTCTTCCTTCTAGGGAGGGTAGGAGTCCTGTCTTCTTGCAGAGTGCCCAAGGTGATACTAGTGCATAAGTAGTGCTTAAAAATGACATGTTGGTTGATAATGCCATTGCTTTTTCTTAGTGGTAGAAAAGGTGAAAAATTATAGTACACTGTTATTTTTCTTGTATCTTGCTTTCCGATGTTTCTATTGTTTTTATGACACACTGGAAATAAAGAATAAATGGCTAAGATGTCCACAATGCATAAAAACTCTATCCATATTTACTCTCAGGGCAGACTATAGCCCTCATCTTGGCTAATCATTTGAAATAAAGTACTGTTTGTCACAAGAGTACATATTGCACAAGAAATTATGTGTTTGGTTCTCTTCAGATTTGTCTCTCCTTTCCTAGTTTCTGGGAAAGGAACTTCAACTCATGTTAGAGGTATTCCTTTGTATACCAATGATTATGATAAATGAAATGAAAAAATTTCAAAAAGTCATCTTGATTTCTGCTTTCTCACTTGAATAGGCAGCTTAAATCTATTTAAGCACAGAATGGGAAAAAAACTCACCTAAGAACCTATGACTAAGGATATTGAAAGATAACTAATATAATTCCCTCACAAAAGTAGGATTAGAAATGAACTATTAAAAAATTTCTGAATCACATGCACCAAAAGGGGCAACATTTCTTCTGTACAGACAGCTCTTTTTTTTTTTTTTTTTTTTTTTTTTTTTTTAAGAGCAGGAGTTTGTGAAGTAAGTCCTTAAAATCACATCTGTTCACCTTATGTGATGAGAAGAACAGGCAACTTCTGAAACAGGGTAATTGAAATGGAAATACATTCAAATAAATGGACTCTGGAGTTCCACTTTGTTCTAAATAACCTCTACTGTAAATGATCAGCTTATTTGAAAGTATGATGGGTGGGCTATCGGGGCAATGCTGTATCTGATTTTTTTTCTAGTCATTAGTCTATCCTCCCTTTTCGTTCAACCTTTTGGAATAAGGTCTTACACTTAGGGCAGAACAGGGGATGGGGGAGCTGAGCCTTCAAAGGACACTCTGCATGTGTTTCTAATGGGTTTTCAAGTGCATCCTGCTCCTCCTGGATTATGTCTCTATCAGAATACCTAGATTTGAAATTTTCTGTATTATTGTGAGGTGGTCAGAAACCAAGGAACGCCATAAGTACTAATTTGTGTGTAAGAGGAAAATAAATTTGAATTTTTCCTTAATCAAGAAAGCCAAGTGCTCAGCACCCTGCAACACTAACAATTACAACTTGACTAACACAGGTGCGAATATAGCTGAGCATGGCTGAGCTGCATGGGAAGAAAGGGTAGGTTACAATGGTATGTATATATCTGTGTATGATCAGCTCAAATTTTCCTTTCTAACCCTCTGACACACTTTAAATCAGCTTCATTTTATTTACTTTGATCTGTACATTGGACCTGTCACCTGAATTGCCTCTTTTGCTCAGTTGAATGCCCTTTTATCCATTCTTTCAAACAGAAGGTAAAGAAAACTCCTTCTTCATTGAAAACATGATATGTTTTAGGCATCGTGCTTGGAGCTTTACAAACTTTTTCCTATTTTATCCTTTTAGCCACCCTAAAAATATGAAGTAGTTCATTCCCCATTTTATAGTTGGAAAATGTGAGGTTTAGAAAGGATTGAATAAATTGTTCAAGTTCCTACAGCTCATAAGTTGTAGAGTCAGGATCCCAATTCTCTATCAAAGTTCAGTCATGCTCTCCTTTTGCCCTAAATCCTATGTATATTTATTTATTCATGGATTTAGCTAGATTTTTTAGCTCCTGAACAAAAATACTTGCCTGCTCTTTCTCCTTTCCTGCTTTCTTCCCTTCCTCCTTCCCTCTTTCCTTTAAATTATATGCTGGTGGCACAAAATTGAAACAATCTAGAAATATATAGAGTCAGAGTTTCAAGTCTCTTTTACTTTCTTGCCCCATTTTTTTTCCTCCATCACTTGGGGTAACACTTTGCAACTTAGTGTGTCTTTCCAAACATCAGTCCATGCATGTAGACAAATACACACACACACACACACACACACACACACACACACACTGTCTTAGGCTGGGAAGTCCAAGATGCTAGCAGATTTTGTGTCTGGTGAGGGTTTGCTTTCTCATAGATGACACCTTCTATTTCCATTCTTACATGGTGGAAGGAATGAATGAATTCCTTTGAGCCTATTTTAAGGGTTCTAATCCTATTCATAAGAGCTCTGTTCTCAAGACCTAATCACCTGTTCAAAGGCTCTACCTCTTAATATCCTCACTTTGAGGGTTAGATTTAACATATGAATTTGACGGGGGGTACTATAGCACAACACATCTCTCTCTCTCATGGAATTATACCACATATATTTCTATGAGACTTTATATCTTTTACGTAAATCTGTTCTAGTTATTTGGCTACATAGGAAATTATCCCAGAACTTGGTGGCATAAAACAATTATTTGTGATGTTCATGAATTCTGTGGATCAGATATGTGGAAAGGCCACAAAGGAGATCTTCCTGTGCATGGGTGGGTCCCATCCATCACCCACAAATCTCCTTGTTGGATGGGATCTGCTTTATCTTTTGAATTTGTCCATTTGTGTTTATTTTGTGAATTGTTCACGAATACATTTTGGCCCTTATTTGAAAATTCCACATTGTGGAAGGTGTGTGTCTACTTCCCAATGTCTGGAGTTTGAAGGACTTGAAAGCTGGAAGCTGGAATCATCTGAAAGTTGGTTTACTCACGTGTCTGGAGAATGATTATGGCTGTGGGTTGGGGGATTTAGTTATTCTTCATGTGGCCTTCTTTATTTGGTCTCTCTGTGTGGGCTAGCTTGGGCTTCCTCACAGGATAAAGGTGGCTTCTCCAGATTGTTTACCCTGAAAAAAGAGAAAGCCACGTGGATGCCATATCTTCTTTCATAACCTAGCCTTAGAGGTCATATAGCATCACTCCCACCATAAACTATTGGTTAGAAGAGTCATGAATCCACTCAAATTCAAAGGGAGAGAACATAAACCCCATCTCTACGTAGGAGGAAAGTCAATTATATTGCGAGGAAAGCATGTGGAATGGAAGATATTTTTGCCTACATTTAGAGAAAACAAATCTGCTACAATAGCTTAGATGTATTTCCATATCAGTTCAGAGCTCTGTAAAGTGTTTGTAAATGGTTATATAGTATTCCATCTTACCCATATGCTGTAATTTATTTGACCTTCTGCCTATTAGTGAATATTTTGACGGTCCCCCTTTTTTGTCAGTATTAGAAATGCTGCAGCATATATCTTCGTTCATGTAATTTTGGGCATCTGTGTATTTCTGTAGACTTGCGTCCTAGAAATAGAATTCTGGGCCAAAAGCTATACATATCAGATAGTATAAAATTGCCTTCCATAAAAGCTGTACTAAACTGTGTTTCCACAGCGTATACAGGGCCTGTTTCTCTGTGTCTTCATAGGCAAAAATATTTTTGATTTTTGCGTATCCAATGTGCAAAACAGATTCTGGTAGTTGTTTTTAAATTTGCATTTCCCTGATTTCTGGAGTGATTGAGTCTTTTTCCTTGAATGTATATTCATTCAAGGAAATATTGTGTAGGAAAGATCTTCCTATGCATCAATCCCATCCATCGCCCACAAATCTCCTTGATGGATGGGTTCTGCTTTATCTTTTGAATTTGTCCATTTGTGTTTATTTTGTGAATTGCTCACTAATACCTTTTAGCCTTTATTGGGTTCCTTTTCCTTTTTATTATAGGCTGAAAGAGGTCTTAATATATCATAGATATTAATCCTTTATTATCTATGTTCTATTTGTCTCCAAGTGTGTTACTTGTCTTTTAACTTAGTTCATGATATCTTTTGTCTTACAGAAGTTTGTAAGTTGCGTCACATAGTCATATTATAAAGACACAGGTTGTGGTGTGCTTTATGCTTTCTGGGTTTGTTCTTGTATAGGAAGATCTTTCCTACCCAAATATTTTCTTGTATATTCTTCCAATGTTACTCATGGCTTTGTTTTAATATTTAAATATTTAATCTGTTGATATTACATAAAAATGGGGAAAGTAAATAATGAGAAAAGGCCTTGAGCTCATGCCTGCTGGCCCATGTTTTCTCTCCAGTTCTACATGCTTAAATGCTTCATACCTTGACCAGCTTCATGTCATCTAAATGCATGTTTTTAATTTTCCTCTCAGAAATTAAATCTAGTGGTTAGAATGGGAAATGCTTTTGCTGATGTCTTTAAAGGTTAGGGATGTTAGCATACTTATTTAGCATACGTGAATCTTTATCAGAAGCTGGCTGGAAGAGGACAGGTTTATCAGAGTAAGAAAGGTGCTCAGTAGCACTTCAGGAATACCTCTGCTCATTAACCACATGCTCCAGGTATGAGTTATCTTTTACCTGCTTTGTGCTAAAAATAGAATGCCCTAATTCCATTCTATAGTCCCATTTTACTGTTCTGAGTTATTCTTTCAGTTTTTCTATTGGCATCAATAGGCTCCTGAGAGAATTACAAAGAATCTTTAATAAGAGTGAATCTCTAATACTAGGATTTAAAAAATTGTTTCTAATCAGGGAAACAAGAAGCCAATTTAGTTGAATGTGAATGTCATTAAAAAAAAATCTCCTGAGGAATGTTACTGCTCTTGCATCCCAGGAAAGCTGGTGTCACTTTCATAAGCCATACTCATTCCACAGTAAAGCTTGGACTCCTCCAGAGACAAGGCAGGTGGTTGAGTGGTAATCATAGCTATGGATCTCCTAGTAAGTACTGTATGCCAGAGGTTTCACATATATGTTCAACTTTTTCAAGTAGTCATTAATATCCCAAATTTTCAGATTCAACAATTGAGGCTCAGAAGCATTAAGAATGTGTCCTAAATCATGTAACTAGAAAGTACCAGAGATAAGACATAAATTCAGGTTTGTCTAACTCCAAAGCCCACTACCTCCCATGCTGCGTTCCATACTTATACATTCAGAAATTGTTACCTGACATTAATAAACACAAAACCAACAAGCAATACCTACTGCACACACTGCATTTGAAGCTTTTTACATATACTAACTCAGTTAATCTTTATAACTCTATGAGATAGTTATCCACTTTCTGATGAAGAATCAGAAATTAAATAGCTAGACTAAATTTTCCTAGTTAGTAAGTGGTGAGGTTGGGATTCCAAAGATGCTATTGTCCAGAAATAGAAATGTGTTTAAAAGACTTTGGGTTAACTGGTGAATTATAACTCTGTAAACTATTTTTACAGGGATGTTGATCTTGAGGCAACACTGTTGTGCTGTGCAACTGTCACCGTGTTCCCTCCACATGCCCTGCAGGGCTACTTTTGGAGGCAGAGTTCTGGCCTGGATGGATCCACTTTGCCAACACATGCATTATTAAGTTCTAATCTTAGTAATAAACCTCCACAGAGGAGTCTGGCTAACTCACCTACAAATCTGCTTCATCTTGAGCAGCAGCATTCCCACCCCATCTGAAGTATCTAATTAACCCGCCAAGTCTTCTCACTGTGACCAGATGAACACAGGCTTGGCAGAGCAGAGAAGCACCTCCAGCCTGTTGAAATGCAGGAAAGAGGTTGGGCACCCTGGAAAGGCCTTGTTTGGAGGTCAGCAGAATTATTGGTGAGAAATTTCTCTAACAGACGGAGGGAATTTGGAATTCAAAAGTGTCTCCATTCCAAGAGCACACATGCATGTGTAAGGAGATAGTGTCCAGTCAGGGCTAGTGGCTTAGACACCCATTTATAGCCTCAGCAGGAGAAAGGCTTGGCCCTGAGGCAACACTACTGCTGTCAACTAAACTTGTAGAAGAAGCTGTGGAGGAGCCATTATATGATGTTGCTTCCAGGAAAATATATCCAACTATGGACATCTGGATCCAGAAAGAGTTCTGGAAAAAGTTCAGAAGAAGAGGGCTGAGTCTGAGAGTGACAGGAGCCATCATTCCGTGGCCTTAGCCCCATTATTAGAATCATAGTCTTTTAAAACTAGAATGACTGCAGCTCAGAATTATCCACTCAGCCCTCTCATTTCACTGATGAAAAATCAGGAGTTCCAAAAAAAAAAAAATGAATAGGCTGCCCGTGTTTGTGTAGGAATTAAGTGGTAAAACCAGACATAGGATCCATGAAACACTCAACAAATACTTGATAAACTAGCAGCTTTTATAAGTGCATACAGTAGGATTAACTCTGTTCTCCATAATTCTTCTGTTGTTTTAAAAATTAGAATCCTACTAATTATAACATAAAAATTATTGTTTAAAATCATTTTCCTGTGGTATAACAAGTTTGTGAAGTATTATATGATTTCTTAAAGATTAAATGATGTCTGGTGAAATATCTGGGTGAAAATGTATTGTCTATTTTTTTTGAGGATTTTTAATTCCTACAGAGCATAAAATAATTTGGTCAACTGGAAAGTCTGATTAACTAAAACATTTCACTCCAAACAAATTGTGCAAACAATGAGGAGTTTGTTAAATTCTGAAGCGCTGAGATTTCCTGTCAGATGGAGTATGAACAAGATGGAACAAACATGGAAACCTTGCAATATCCTCTTCCTTACACAAAAACTTCCTCAGATATAACCATTGGCATTAAAAAACACAATATGGCTTTATTGAATCTGCTATAAATTTGGTTCTAACAAGGGGCCAGACTTTCTTTGGGTCAATGAAGATAGAAGTCAACTTCTCTCTCACATGAAAGTCTAAGCTGATCTGGGAGTTTAGACTATCCACAAATCTGCAAGGTGCCTAGAATGATTGGGACAAGTCCCTGTGGCTGGGAAATGTTATTGGGAAAGGCTATTTGTCACTGTACACAAGGTATCTCTTTCATCCACATATTTCAATACAGTCATCTATATTCTTATTACTGCCATAGGAATGGGCTTTAACTTTCTTTTAATAGTATGACCCAGAAGTTGCCAATATCTATTGCATTAATGTCCCATTTCCCAGAATTTAGCCATGTGGTTGGGAAATGCAGTTCCAGCTAGATGGCCAATTGCCCAGCTGAAAAATCAACTATAATGTAAGAAGAAGAGAATGGATAATGATGAACCACTGGCAGTCTTCCCCATAAGGCTTTAAATAAATAAGAGTTACGAGTAATTTCTTTCTCTCCCTTTGTTACTGATAGGTTTTGCGAGCAGACCCTAATAGTTTTCTGTTAGCATGACGGAGATATTTATGCAACTGACACTTATTCTGGTTCCGTGGTATTGAGTTCAGAATGTACAATATGCAGGTCCCTAACTGCCTATCCATCAGCATCATACCAAAGCAGCTACCACTAATGGGGGATTTCAGTTTTACTATATAGCAGACTTTGTCATTGGTGAAAGTGTCTCTCTGGTTCACTCTCAGGCTCTGCTTTCTCTATCTCTGTCCTCAGGGTGCTCATGTCTAGTGAAGCCTTACTCTCTCCTTTAGAAACCTTGACTCATCTGAGCCTGCTCTTGATGTCAATTTGCACAGATTTTTATTCTTATTAAAGAGTGGGTGGGAGGAGACTCACACAGCATGACTTGGGTAAGGACATCTCCGAGTTCATATGTTCCTGGGGCTATCTCTTCCAGTTGTTCTCTGGAGCAAGCTTCTTCATAAATTCCTAGGGCAAGGCTCAGTCTGCATGGCTCCGTTCTGTATCCTCAGTGTTTAATCCAGGATATGCCATAAAGTAAATACACAGTAAATATTTGTTTATTGAATATGTGGTATTCAAATATAAGAAACATTATAGGGGCCACCCTGGAGCAGTATCAGTGCCATTTAATATAACTTTTTCTTTTTGAACAAGAGTTAGATGTCAAAGATCCTAACATTCCATTAACATAGATGTTGGATTTATTATAGATAGGTCTAAACTTTGCTAGAAGCCTGTTTATAGGAATATGAGTTTTCAGTGTTCTTTGAAGAGAATTGCAGACAATCCAGTGCTTTGTTGACTTCAACATTTAGGCAGTAATAACATTTGAACTCCTAGTTGATAAATCAGAATTATACAAATGCTGATATAATAGATTTTAATGGATGAGTTTTCATTGAAAAAATATTTTGGGATTAAACTCAGTTAAGCCAATTTAATGCCTTGGTCAATTTTCTGTATGTGCAATTAAACTGTTTACTCTTTTCATTTTTATCCAATTTTATTTTATGTAATTAAAATTATTTCATTCAGAAACAATTCTTCATGATAAAATGTAGAAACATGATTTGATTCATCAATCATCTATATAAAATGTTACAAGAATGCTTCTACCAGTCTTTATTTTCTTTCTTGATAGTTATTTATACTAGGTCCAATTGTCCTAAATCAGATTCTACAGATCAAAATTTGGGCAAGAAGATTAGATAATTGTGTCAATTTCAGTCAATAACACATTTTTTTTTCACAATGCAGTTTTAGCCATTGCCACTTTCATTTTGCAATGATTATTTCTTCGAAGTCTAAAATTCCTAAGTCAATTTTTGCAGTTTTGGAAGTTATTAACATGATGGGATTCTTCAATTTTTCTCTTAATTTTGTTGAGTGCTGTTTTAGCTTTTCTCAACTTATCTCTGTTGATTATTTCTTGCAGTACTTATTTATTTCTTGGAATAAAAAGCCATAATTGGTCAAAGGCCTTGTAGGGTGCAGTCAAATGATGGGGTTAAAATGACCATGCTCTGCTTCCCCCAGAAGTACCTCTTTAATGCTTTGGTGGAGAAACGGAGAGAGCCTTTCCTGCAGAAAGTTTATAGTAATTATCACTTTGTGAATGGAGAGAGCCTTTCCTGCAGAAAGTTTATAGTAATTATCACTTTGTGAATTTGTATTGAATTATCCCTGAAGACAGAACTAGGATGAGTATGACCCAGGAGACACTTTAATCTCAAAATAAAAAAACATGTCTATCAACTAAAATGGTCTCAGTTGAAATGGAGTAGGTGAACTGCTCCCTAGTATTCAAACAAATATGGGGGAAAATCTGTTAGAGATTCCATTAGATTTTCTAAACAATCTGTCATAAGTCCCTATCAACAATATTTTACTTATCAATTTATATTCTATCTCATACAATAATACGGTTTAATGGCAGATGTGAGTTTTCTCTTCTTTAGCCTTCATATTTCTAAATGGTAGAGAACTCATTGATTTAATCATCTTTGTCAATGTAAAGAACTAATTGGCTTAATCTATTTTATTTTTTGGTCTTTCATGATAGATCCTCCTTTTCTCTCTTGGTCCACTTTGTCTTACCCCAACCAAATTCTCAAGTCCGCTTCCTGAGTCTCTGAGAATGCTGCACCCTCTGACTACTTTCACTTGGGCTTCCTGGCTCCCCTGTGGTTCATCTTCAGGATTCTTCATCTTCCAGTGTCTCTAAGAAGCCAGTCCTGGTTCTCTGAAGGTGAGCTGTAGGTCTTCAGTGTCATTCAGATGTTTAGTAACAAGTGGCATTGGCTCATCTGGATGGCTGATGGATTTTCTAAAGTTTTATTATAGATGCATTGATGAAATACAGATGGACCAATATAACATGCTTTGTCAGAATGATACAAAGAATTTTGTGTGGCCTTTGAGGTATGTGGCAATCACACATACACACAAAATCCTCATCATACAGAATAAATTTTTGAAAATTTATAATAAAATTGAGAAACTCTGGCTAAAAGTATGGTCCAGAGAGAGGGTAGTTGAATCCTAGATTTCCTGATAGATCTCAAAGAACAAAAGTGAAGAGAAATTCCAGGCAGCACAGGATGTTTTTTCACTCCTGTCACAGATATTTACTGAGTACTTATGATGTGTCAGATGCTACACTAATTACTGGGGAGGCAGAAATGTACTAGACAGATGCAGTTGGGACTTTTATAATTCTAATTGGGAGAAACCTCGGCATTCCTCCTGTTTTCCGTCACCTATTTATAATACTCATTGTGCCTCTAGCTCTATCTTGCATGTAAAATATTATTTTGTCATGAAAGAGCAAATGGAGTTGCCTAGGGGAAGGGGAATGGACACAATGACCTCTGAATGCTCCTTCCAGCCTGAGAAAACCACGATGCTCTCCAGCCCTCTGTGATCTATGAATCCCGAAGAGCTGATTATCTTTCCCTGGTTTTCTCCAGGCTTATTCTGGAGTTGGGGCTGATCCCCTTGCAAAGCTCGCAACTGACAATCATTGAATAATGCTCCTTTGCTTTTAACCTGGGGTTGCTCACTTTAAAAAATGGATCTGGAAATTCATATGGGGGGATTATATGTGTATATTTTCCCTTGAAGGTGGTAACATATGGAGCAATAATTATAGAAGATTTTCTTCCATCATTACCGTATTTAACACTTTTTTTTCACATGGAATATTCATTTCTAACTTGGCCAAGACTCAATGTTTTCTTTTCAAATAAGTAAACCTTTGTTGAGTTTTCATGTACTGTATGATATAGGCTTAGCTAATAAGCTTCACCCAGCTCCCATATCATAACAAAATGTTGCTTAGAACAACTCAGTCTAGTGGCATTGATGATGAAGCTATTGGATTTAATGGCCTCATTTCAGATTTACCCTTTCAAACTACAGTTTTGGTGTCTGTGACACTAATCATTTTTCTTCTCTCCTATCCCTCTTTCTCCTCTTCCTCCTCTTCCTCTTAAACCTCCTCTCCTCTTCATTCTTCTTCTCTTCCTCTTCGTTCTTACTGCCTTTTCTTCTTTCTCCTCCCTTTTTGCTAAGTCGCATGGCAGGCAGTCATGACATCCTTGCTGATGATTGTCTTTAATCCATAAACCATGACAAACAATGTGAATTCCCTGATTCTTCAAACAGACTAAATTTGGGTCAACTCTATCTAAGAGCTACAGGGTTTGTCCTATCTCCACAAGTTTCTTACCCTCTCTCCTGATTTACTCCTAGTTCAGTTTCCACCAATTTGCAGAATCCTTTCCTTACTGCTCCAAATGGACTGGCATTGTCAAATTCTGCATCTCTGACTTCTCTGCTTTGCTAATCTGGCCCTTGCCATGTTCTGTACTGCACTGTTCATCAACTTTCACATGGGTAAGATTTAAGGTATCTAGGGAAGAAAGGGGGAAAAAAACTCATTGGTGTGATCCTCTACCACATGTCAGGCAGTGTCAGGAACTTCACATAGATTATCTTCTTTAATCCTAACAACAACTGAATGTGGTGGGTCTCATTAACCTATTTATTTATTTATTTATTTATTTATTTATTTATTTATTTGAGACAGAGTTTCACTCTTGTTGCCCAGGCTGGAGTGCAATGGCGCGATCTCAGCTCACTGCAACTTCTGCCTCCTGGGTTCAGGCGATTCTCCTGCCTCAGCCTCCTGAGTAGCTGGGATTACAGGTGTGCACCCCCACACCTGGCTAATTTTGTATTTTTAGTGCAGACAGGGTTTTGCCATGTTGGTCAGGCTGGTCTCGAACTCCTGACCTCAGGTGATCCACGTGCCTAGGTGTCCCAAAGTGCTGGGATTACAGTCGTGATCCACCATGCCTGGCCTCATTAACCCCTTTCTAAGTTGAGAAAACTGAAGTTCATAGGGTGTGAGACTATCTGGACTTGAAACACAGTCTATTGACTCCAAAACAATTGCTCTTGTTCCCAACAAGTTTGCATACTACTAGAGGAAAAAGATTATTCTTTTGACTGGTTTTTATCTAGCATAGCACTTTGCTTATAGCAAGTATCTAAACATCCTTGTTGACTGTTTCTGTGTTCTCCAATATCCCAGTGGTTTCAAAATTTGGTACCTATTTAAAGAAACATCAATTAATTAATGCATTTAATGATTTTTCTGCATAATTTTAAAATATTCACAGATACACATTTTTGAGGTGAATATACTGGCTATTCATAAAAATCAGCATATTCTATTATTGAGCATAAAAGCATTATCACTGTTTTTTCTAGGCTTTGGATTATCTCCCTAAATACGTACATTACATTTTCTTCCTCCAGTTCTTCATGCTTAACTTCAATGAGTTTAAGAAATCTGTATCATTGTTAGAGATTTCAGGGTGTGGTTTTTGTGTCTCATTTATAACTCTAAACTCTTCTTTCTGGAATTACTGAAAGAAAGAGCTACACACAAACAATCACAGTAAGAATAGAAGACAAAATATTATTTTGTGGGTATCTAGGCTCCTACACCCTTCTTTTTCCAGTGTAATACTCTAAGAAAAGCTAAATATGAATTGGGCCAATGAAGTCCTTTTTTCTTCCCCGCTTTTCTATGAATATCAAATGGTCAAACATCGTCAAGGTGATATTGTACCTAGGATATTTCCCAATTTTCTCCTTCCTTTCCCTGGTTGTAGAAGATACAGTGAAAGAAGTTAGAGAAGGACAGGAGGACTGTTTCTGGAAAGCAGGCCCTGAATATGACTGCATAGCACATGACCCATGTGGAAAGTCAAAAAGATAGGCAAGATACAGGATGGCTGGTTGGGCTGCAAAGGAACAAACCCAGTCCTGTAGGGTTTAGCACATGGAGCAGAAAGTAGGAATGCTGTCTCTACACCTGGACACTGAGGTGTAACACATGGTGACCTTGACCGCTAGTAAGACATTTCTAAAAAATGGCTTTATGTCTCTGACTCTTAAAAATCAGACTGAGAGCTTCTCTTTCCTTGTTAGAAATTAATGAGGATGATGGACAGAGGCCTGGGTGAAAGTTTCCTTGACAATAAGTACTCATTCCAAATGTTCTTCGCTCGCTGAAGACTCCACTCAGAAAGTGAGGATATCTGGTGTTTTCCTGTCAACTTGCAGATCAACCCGTATTTACTTATTTATATATATTTTTTCCTGTTTGAGAAGGAGAATGGAGAAAGCAGCAGCTATTTTCTGATCCTTAGGGTGCAGCAGCACAATGACCTGGAATCATGGGACTTTTCCTGTCCAGCAATGAGCAGGTCACCCCATCCTGTTGCTCTCATCCCAGTCTAAGCCATCCCAGTATGGCCCACTGGGCTCGCCTTTGTGCATTTGTCATTGTAATACTGTGTTATGGGTGGTAGAAGGATAGGCAATGCTTCCTAACAGTGCGTTAAACAGGAATCAGCCAACAGAGAAAATCAGCTAGACAAAAGTCAAGGAGAGAAAAAGTGGATTTTGGAACTGTGACTTCAAGAATTTGAAGCAGGTCTGAGATCCAGGACAGCCCGTCTAGTGCTTTCTCTTGTTTCTAGGCCTTGGTATTGGCCATGTGCCTTATGCTGTCTGTCCTTCTAGCTACCTTGAACTCCATGGTCTACACCCATCTAGTCTTGAGCCTTTCCTGAGCATCTCTTTTTTTTCTCTGCTGTTTCCTGCCTTTGTCAGGTTGGGTAAGGAAGCATCCTCCTGTGTCCTCCTGAGGTCCTGTTCTCATCTCTAGCATGTTAGTTGTTAACTACTTACTTAATTGCATTCCACCCCACTCTCCTGGCTGTGAGTATCCCCCAGGGCAGCTTCTGGAATGGGGAGTCAGGTTCACTGAGTACCTTCAACTTGCCAGACATTGTGTGCCAGAATGTGTCCTATTCATTATCTTAATACGTCTTTGCACCCTGCCCTGTAAGGAGGATTTTATTATTTTTATTTTAGGGATGGGCAAATGGTGACTTAGAGACATTAAGTAGCTTGCCTAAGGCCATTTATTAAGTGGTAAAGCAGGGATTTGAAACCAGCTTTCTCTGACACTCCAGCCCTTGCTTGTCTCCTGGTGTACCTCTTCAGATCCTCTGGTATAGTTCATGGCCAGTACTGACTCGTACATTCACCACTGGCATAATTAATGTTGCTGTCTCCATTTCACTTTGCCGACCTCCTATCAGGGGCGCCTCCAGCCGTGGCTGAACTTGTTGGCTTCTCCATTTTCCATTTCTGCTTCTAGGTCTCTTGTGCTGACTGGAAGATTTGCAACTTCAGTGACAGAGTGACTGATATCATCCCCACTCATTTCACTGTCAAGAGTTGGCCCTGTCAGCAGTTGGTGAATAATTTGCCGGTGATGGGCACTGGTCATAAATCGTTCCCCATTAGCTGTAGCGGTCAAATTCACCTCCCCAAGTCTTGGAGATTCAGATGGGCCACTTCCCGCTCTTATGCTTAAAAAAATTCACTATTTGGTCATTTGATTTTTCACTTTAGCAGGAGGCTGTCTGATTTCCTAGGAGTTTAAATATCTGTATTCTCAGAGGAAAATGTGGATCATTCATGACAGGGCACAAACTCCTTTCTATGCATATTGTGAATTGACCTTTGACAGATTAGAAAAGATAAGCAACTTTCTTTTTTTTTTTTTTTTTCTCTTAGGTATCCAGTTAGAGCAGTGACTCTTTTTTGGTTTTGTTTCTCTTGCTATTTTCTATTTCCTCTTCCTCACCATTCTCTTATCAAAAGGATTGACAACAACTTACTGAGTGTTTAATGGGTGCCAGCCTCCAGTCTAAGTTATTTACATGATTAACTCATGTAATCCGCGCTACAACTGTATACGGTATGATCTATTCAGGGCAGCAGATAATAGTCTTTCCTGGCATGTATTGCACCCCTCCAAGCTGCCATTAATGCAGAGGCAATGTGAGTAGCATCTCTGGATCTGTGCAGTGCCACTATTCTTGCGCTACTATCACTTCCATTATAAAGATGAGGAAATGGAGAATCAGAGAGATTAAGTAACTTGCCCAGCCTCACACTGCTGCAGGTAATACCTGCTGGCATTCAAACTCAGGTAGCCTGGCTCCAGATTCTGTGAGCTTCTCCCGTGATACTGCCTCTTTACTCTCTAGTTCATGTAATCTGGGAAAGACAAGATTTTGTTTCATTAGGCATTCTGGGTACTGAAAATCATAAAACTTTTTGTTGTAACAAATGTTCTTGAAAATTTTCTAAAATGAACCAGTTGACTCTCCTGCTCTAATGAGACGGATCCTTAGTGAACCGTGTTTTTATCTGTTTAAGTAAGGGTCCTGCAGGTCTACAAGTTCACACTGAAACTCCTCTTTCAGCTCAGAAGAATTTCCATGTAAATGGATAAAGTATAGATTAGAAGAGTCTCTCCATGAAGCAGGATCTACTTCAGATGTTCAACTTGAAAAATGAATTCCTCATCTCAGTGCATATGATCTACTGGGTCCACATCCACTAAAATTGTGAATGTTATCATTTTGACTGTTATATTAGGTTGTAGGTGACCACTGAATTAATTCAGAACTTTAATCCAAATTATCTTTCAATGTGAGTTATACAAGCATATATACTCTGATGATGAGATAGAAACATTTAAAACTATTTCTTAATCATAGCATCCCAGGGTCCTTACACATCATATATTTCAACCTAAATTAGAAATCACTTTAATTGGACTGTCTTCTTAATAATTCATTGCCTCTGCTTCAACCATGTGCAATTCATCCTTTCTACCAGCCTCTAAACTAACCATTCATAAAAACAACTTGTGCCCATTTTCATCAGTATTCACCTTAACACCAAAAGGCCCTAGTTCTGTAGAAGACATTAAAGCAAAAATGCAAGCAAGTATAGAAAAAGGTGGTACTCTTCCCAAAATGGAAGCCAAGTTAATCAATTATGTGAAGAATTCCTTCCGGATGACTGAACAGGAGGCTATTCAACATCTCTGGCAGTGAAGAAAGTCTCTTTAAGAAAATAGTTTAAACAGCTTGTTGAAATTTTCTATCTTATTTCATTTCTGTAACAGTTGATATCTGGCTGTTCTTTTTATAACGCAGAGTGAGAACTTTCCCTACCATGTTTGATAAATGTTGTCCAGGTTCCATTGCCAAAAATGTGTTGTTCAAAATGCCTGTTTAGTTTTTAAAGATGGAACTCCAGTCTTTGCTTGGTTTTAAGTATATATAAAACACTATGATGTGACATAGTAGTAGAGGTGGTCAAACATGGAAATGGGAGGAAACAAAAATATACATATAAAATAAATTCAGTTGTTTTAATAAGGAATAAAAATCAGTTTACTGATTCCATAAATTTCTTAAATAAAAATTCTACTTTAATATCTTTATTAAAGGGATCTCTCTATCCCTGAAGATCGCTGACTTCATTAAAAGGATATTGACTTAGATTAACTCCTGACTCTACCAATTAATATCACTCTTAACTCAGGAAAGAGGGGCCTCTGGCCTAGGCCTTGCACTTTAGAGGGCTTTATATATCACATACACACAAACATAATGCATTTATTTAAAAGAAGTGCCTGGGACTTAGTGCTGATGCACTATCACCTATAACTCTAAACATCCACTCGATGACTAACACCATTCAGGCCCCAGGGAATGTCTTTTCCACATCTCTTTTCCTAAATACTCAGAATACAAACAGCTGTATCTGAGTGCCATGAAGGCCTGGTGGTTGAACACTGTGGAAGCCTGAACTAGACAGTGCTTTGGAGTATGGGAAGGATTTCAGCAGAGAAAGCATGTAGTTAAGATGAAAGACAAATTAGTTAATGTCTCAAATCTTTTCTCTTAAATGGCATAGGGACAAGCAATTCCCACAATAAGGTTGGGTCCATTTCTTCTTGTTCTTCATGTTCCACTTCATGGTTCTGGAGGTATTCAGAAATTGCCATCGTGGCTGAGGAATTTTGTAACAACAAACAATTTTTATGATTTTCAAATTTGTATATATATGGTTTTAGCTAGATGTAAAACACTACTGATTCTTTACACTGACAATTAGATGGACGTTGAAAACTAGTACAGTGAATTTTTTTTTACCAAAAATGTTTAATATTATATTTTCAAATTATTATATAATTCAGCTTATAGTAATAAGTTCCAAATGTTTAATTTATTAATTATAACGTATATTTAATCTCTTACTTTTTAATATTATAGAAGAAAATAAACTTTAAAAAGATATATAAATAATTTGTCTTTGTTTTTTATATTGTATCTATTTACATTTTATCAAAATGCATACAAAATTTATATAATTTGAATACAATTATATTTTATTTTTAAATTATAGATCGTACATTTAATAAAACCCAGATTATATAAAAATATGGGAAGAGCATAATTTGTGATTTTATTAAGTAAAGAAAATAAATTTGGGGAATATTTATATAACTTATACATTATAAATTATAGATGTATTTTTAAACACCACAGTCTATCAGTAGAACATCCAGCCCTACAATAGCATTATTTAAAACAATTAATTTAGTCATCTTTTATATTTTGCCAAATTTTAGTCATAAAAAAGCATATAGTTTGAAAATGTTGTTTGAAGATATATTATCTGAGGTAGGAGGCTGGACATATTTAACTGTTTGTTACTTGGTTTATAAATTTTAGATATTAAGACATAAGGTATGTGCTCCTCCAGTTGTACTCTTGCCCTGAAATCTGCAAATGCGTAACCCTGGGATAGCAAATTAACCTCGGTAGGACTCAGTCTGCTCATTTATAAGATGAAGATTGTGATCTCTCTGGGCTATGGTGAGAATTGATAATGCTTGTCAAAGCACTTCATAAATTACGAGGCACCACCTCAATATGTAAGCTATTGTTATTTAACATCACTGTCTAAAAACACTTTTTGAACGCTGAATGAAAATCTATTTCCACATAACTCAGAATAACAGAAACTTCAAAGTGAAAGAAACCTTACAAATTCTATAGACCACTTTTATATTCTTCCTCCTACACTTTCTGAGACAGCCCATTTCATCCTTTGATAGCATAGTTTTTAGAGAGTTGAAATGTGTCTCTCTTTTCATGTTTGTAATCTGCCCTTATCAGAGGCATCATTACTGCTACACCTTTTTCTTTGGTTTGTACCTCTTGCTCACCTTTAAAACTGAGATAATTCTCAAAGACACAATAAATTGCAATTTAAGGACACTTCCACCTCTTGCAAGTCTTATTCCCTTAAAAAACCACTCACCAGGGTACCATATCTCTATTTTCCTGATATTAAATTTTCCCCTCCCAATAATTCATATCCAAGTGCTCTTCTCTTTCATGTCATGAATTCCAGGCTGACACAATCACTTTCTCTTCTGTTTTGGCTTATTTCTGAATTATTAGTTTATTATTTTCATTGGTCAGAATCAAGCCTATAATAATAACTTCCCTCTTTGCTTTCTCCTCCTCTGAGCAACCACATAATGAGCTAAAGGTGCATCAATAACTGTACATTTAACATAATTAGATCAATTCTTCTATTGATGAGAAGTGTGCATATATTAATGGCCTATATGAGAGAATTCTTGAAATGATGCATTAATTTTAATTTAGCATAACTGTGAAATTATCCTTTCCCCAATCTAGGAGATGTCCAGAAAGAAGAGAATTGAATGTATAATAGTAGGAGCAAGTGGTAGGAGGAGCCTCATGCTGAGTTAGGGAGATTTCTAAATACTTGCTTTCGTACAATTCCTGCCCAAATCATGAAAGATTGTTTTGTTTTTTTCTCCCCATGGAATATTGTAGCCAAAGATCTACACAGAATAAAGAAAAGTACAACTGTATTATGGAGCTAACACTGTGTGTATATAACATTAACTGTGAGGGCACCATGGCAGCAGTTTAGAGTGAAGTTATGGAGGCTCACACACTCCTCTTGCTGCCTCCTCTCCACATTATCAAGTGATGGATCATTTGAAGTCAAAAGGAAACCCTGTTGAGTTTCTATATCCAACTTAGGGTTGTACCAGAATTAATTATACCTTCTGCTACTTTGCAAGGGATTGTCAACAATAAATTCTAATAAACGGGAGTAGAAAGATTTTATTCATGCCATCCGAAAGACATTAGAACATAGTAGTGTTATTTAGCAATGCAGATGTTATATTATTGTGTTGTTTATATGAAAATAGATATGACACGGAGAGGTATATCAAATGAGCAGGAGAGAGACGAGCTGGGCTACTGTTTTGATTATGCACATTTATTCATAATGCAGAAGTCGCTCCGTGGAACCTCTTCTCCTAAGACGGATTGCCTATTTTTGGAAGCCTTATTCTATTTTTTAAAATATTTAGATGTGTCAATACCACCGTGGTACAATATTTATGAGTGCCTTGTTTAAATTGTACCTTAATTGGTTTAGTCTCCAGAGTTGTAAGACATGATGCTAATACCCGGTAGCCAAGTGAGCAGAGGAGATAATGATGTGGCGCTGTCTGTTGGCTGCTGAGGAACCGGTTTGCTGTACATGTTCTGAAAACAGTAATTGCACTGTGACTCTGATTTGTTGTTTTGGGCACAATATTGTTTTATCAGTAGATCACCTCATTTTCTATTATGATTGCTCTGCCAGGACCATACCTCTCTGCCCATACTTTATTTTATGTACTTAATAGCAGTATGCCGAAAGAAGATCTATGTTAACAAATTGATTAAAGAATTAAAACAATTAGTTACATGACCTGCATTCACACATGCTGTTCATGCACCTACACGCACATTCCCTGTCTCTCTTTCTTTTTCTGTCATCTCTCTCTCTCTCTTTCTCGTGTGTGTGTGTGTGTGTGTGCGTGTGTGTTTCTTGCTTGAAATATTTATGTCATTGTGGTCAAAGTGATTTAGGGAGAACTTTGAATTATCAATATCATGACCCACCTTTCTGTCCCACACTATTTATACACTGCACTGTCCCCCACCATTTTCATCCTCTGGTAGTTTCCGCGTGAAAGCTGAAACAGGATAGGAGAGCAGAGCATCGTTTTATTTGAACTCAGCTGGGAAAAGTGGATCCTCAACTCAAATTCTTCATTGCTCCAAGCCTGTCTGCACATGTCCATGAGTGACAGCAAAATTCCACCAGTACTGATTTCGGGGTTACAAATACAATTAAACAGTAAGCAAATTTGCAAATGTAGAATTCTTGAATAATGAGGCTATACCATTTGTCATATTACTTTGGATGCTCCAAACACTGAATACAGTCCTTTGCTGGTAATAATTGCTCTATAAAGTTTGTTGAATTAAAGAGTTAGAAGTCCCAGAATCAAACAGCAATAGCTGGATTTATTTCTCCTTCTTTTGTAGCATACCTTCCAGTATGTTGAAAGGCACATAGGGAAGATGTTGAGAGCATGAACTCTGGAGATAAGACGATCTGGATTCGAGTCCTCATTCCACAACAGATCCACCTCTATGATACTGGGCCTCAGTTGCCGACTTTATAAAGTGAGGGATAATAATAGTACTGACCTTAGGGAGTTACTACAAGAATTCTATGAGTTGATATTGGAAAGAACTTTGAAAATTCTTGGTGCATAGTGCTATATAGGTCTTTGATTAAAACAACACAACAACAACAACAGAAAAACCAATACCATGTTCTGAATACCTAGCATTGCAGCAAACTATTTTTAACATATTTTTGAAAAATAATATTTTTATAATTTGCCATTTCCTGATCCTCATTGGAGATAAAAACATCCGCATTGCTTTCTTAATGAGGAGATTAGGAAAGCACAATAAAAACTGTATTAGATGGTACAAATTTAAAGAAATGCAAAATTTTACTATAATTCCTTTGTAGTACGCCTGGCCCTCTTCAAATCTAGGATGCGGTCCCTTGGGTCTGTCCTAAACCACTCTGAAACTTGTACTTTGTGGTTCACCCAGCACATGGACAGGTAGCAATTTTGTTGTGACTTTCTCACACTTAATGTCTTTGAATGAACTGACAGAGCTCACTGCTGTACTGCCAGGAAATAACCGTTTAGGGTGGAACCGTATACATTTCTTGCCTTTTCCACCAATCAACAGGTTGTAACTTAAGATAGAAATGAGGCCCCTGAGTTCATGCTGGAAATGGGGAAAAAAAGTAAGAAATGATAGGTTGTCAGCTTCCCTGAAAAGGTGCAAGGCACCAGAACTGAAAAAAATTGCCTTGCAAAGAAAGCTTGGTAGCATTCAGATATTACCTACATCTGCTTTAATGATTCCATTTAAGCTGTCATTTTCTGCATTTACCTTGCAGCATTCAAAAGCAACTATACTTACACATTCACAACCAACGCATTGCCATCATCACAAAGAGAGGGAGGGAAAAAAAGAAAAGAAAATGGTATATGATGTATTTCAAAGAACAGTTTCCTTGTAGAAAATTAACAGTAATTTTGAGGCCACTCTTAAAGGGAAATAAAGTTTCTTCAGAGAGAAAGAAAAAAATGCTGACACTGAACAAAAGAGAAGTAGAAAGACAGAGAGATAGAGAGAAGAGAGACTGAACTCATTCTCTTGTAGTTTCATTCTCCACCTTTTGATATTTGCTGGGACACCTGGTCAATCCGTTCAGTGGTGACTGTAAGAAAGCCAGGGATGAAGTCACCTTGCTTTTATTTCCAGCATAATCAGTCCCAGTGGATAAAGAGGATTTCTTTATTTCCTGGGAATTCACTTGTCTACCTCTGAAACAGTGGCTGTGATTTCCAAGAAGTGTGAGGAAGGTCTCAAGGCTTTTTTAACCTTCCTTGGAAACCCCACAGTGACTTATAGTCCACGAATGCAAATCACTTTGAATACGGCAATTTTGTTATGACTCATCAACTATTCTGAGTCAAATGCCATGATCTCTTCTCTAAATAGGCTTCATTTCTGAAGTTCCAGCTTACACCCCACCACTGCTGCTTCTGATCTCTCCAGCATGAGGACTGTTTTCCTTTTTTAAGTGTCTCTGGTTTTGCTTAACCTAACTCTGGGTCTGCGGATTGAGTGTGGAACTAGAGCAACTGTTTGTTGGCTTGTTTCTTTATCTGTGTTTATTTTTAATATCTCGAACTAAAATTTAATTTTGTGAATTCCAGGTTATACCTGGGGCCACTCATGATTCTGGCACAGCATGTTGCAGGGAAAAGGTATTTGAAACAGTAATAGTCTGTCTGCTAATTTTTACTACAGGTGAACTCCAAATCCACATGATCTATGGGGTTTTGTCTATTTGTTTTCTTTGGACTTCTCCTCCTGCCCATTTACCTATTAGGGAATTCTATCTACTTTAAGTTTCCAAATGGTTTCAAATTCATTGTGTTAGTAATCCGGATGAACTTGAGCCAACTATTCAGATCAAAAAAACTTTGTTTCATGGAAAGAACACTGCTTAATGACTAAGCGAACTTGGCCCATCTGCCTGTGATTTTCCACTGTAAGCCTCCTTTTTTTTTTTTTGAGATGGAGTCTCACTCTGTCGCCCAGGTGGGAGTGCAATGGCCCACTCTTGGCTCACTACAACTTCTGCCTCCCAGGTTCAAGTGATTCTCCTGCCTCAGCCTCCCGAGTAGCTGGAATTACAGGTGTGCACCACCACACCCAGTTGTTTTTTGTATTTTTAGTAGAGATGGGGTTTCATCATGTTGGCCAGGCTGGTCTCGAACTCCTGATCTCAAGTGATCTGCTCACCTCGGCCTCCCAAAGTGCTGGGATTACAGGTGTGAGCCACTGCGCCTAGCCGTAAGCCTCTTCTTTTAAGGGGTAATAGTGAAGTTATCTTTATGGGACCAAAGAGAACCTATGCTTACACAAAGTGGGACTTCATAAGTCTCTTTTTAATAAATGAATGCACTAATGAATTAATAAACAAATTTAGCATCCTTGACCAATTCACTCAGGCACCTTTAGATCGCCTGAAATTATAAAGATGATGTTTACTATGCTTTTAATCTGAGTCCCTAATTCAATGGGTTTATGCTCACATCTCAAAAGAAACCATTTCCAAATGCTTTTTTTTTTGAGGAATGAATCATTTAAAAAGCAAAAATTAGAGTTTCTGAAATATAATAGCTAGTAGGGCCAGGAACAGAAGCAGAGGCAAGAAATGTTGTTCATTAACGTTCCTAAAAAGGTATTTTATTTCCTGGAAGTTGAGAGGACCCTGGAAAGCATGGACTAGGGTTTAGTTATGGATTTTAATCATTTTTCTTGACTGAACAGAAGATATCTTGTCTTAATTTGCTTTTGTGTTCTAAGTGACATACATTGTCTAGAATATGGCAGGTGTTTAATATTTACTTTTTTAATAAATAAAGCGGGGCAAGAAAATAGCAGCATCAGGAAGGTACGCCAGATGGAAGGAAGCAGAAAGGCCCGATGGTTCTGACTCTTCTTTTTAGAGACACACTCCTGCATGGGACCTGAAGAGTAGGAAAGAGAAGGGAATACATTTTTGAGTCCTGCTCAGTACCCCAGCCGGGCCCTGGCTCTAATCCCTTCTGTCTGGAGTTCAGAAGGTTGACTGCACACCTTCCTCCACATCCACCTTCCCACTTCACATTGATTTGGCTGTCCTGTTGGAGAGAACCTGAAGATATATTTGCCATGGTGGTGTTAATAATTGAATGCAGATGGTTTTACCTTTCACAAATATTTAGCTTTATCAGAAAACAAATTCTAGTAGCAAGTCTAATAGATTCTGAGGCAAGATTTTACAAAAGTATTACTTAGACAATAATTTCCATATATACATACACACACACACACATATATATGTGTGTGTGTGTGTATGTATGTATGTATGTATGTATGTATGTATGTATATATTCCCCTGGGGGTCAAATAAGTTTGAAAAGGCAGCTTAAACACCTTGAACTTCTCAATTTTCTGTATTTCACATACAAAAATTCTGTGCAAATCCCCGCATTTCTCAAAGTTATTTTCCCATAGACTTTTTTTTTTAACAGACTGTTTTGAGAGATTAGCATTCTATGCAGAATTCTTTGGGAAAATTTATAACAAGCCATTTCCCAGAGCTTATTCGCAGAGTGAAGGCTACAAGCCTCAATCCTGAAAATGATCTGGCATAGAATAGATAATGTTCTGATCCTTTTTTCCATTCCAGAATTCACACAGCATTATTCATCTCAAGGGACAAAAAAGTTGAACACTACTTCTCCTTCACCAAAACAAGAAAATGCATTATAGGTATGTGCAAGATCTTTGCAATCAAATCCCTCCCTTGCTTAATAACTAGTTTGGTTATTGATAACATTGGGGACAATAACTCTCTGAACTGTATGCTCTACCATTTCTCAGAAGTCATATCTCTATTTTTTTCAGCTTCCTCAAAGCCATTAATTAGTGAAGAAGTATATCTTGAATGCAGTAATTTTCCAATAAAAACCACAGGTATCAGAAGGAGTGGATAGCAGGCTGATCAAAATGTAATATTATGCTTCCTATAATCATGGTGGATCATTTGGTTAGTATCAAAATTTAGACTTTAATTTTCTGCCATGGCCAAAAGGAAATTTCAGACAAATGTGGCAGAAACTCTGGAGGTTCCATACGCCACAGGTATTTAATCATCAGGCATGCTCTTGGGGAATAACACTGACTGCCGGCCAGACCAGTGTCTACAGATGGGGAAAAACTGGTAGGGAAGAGAAGCAGGTTATAAGAGTATCAAAATCTGGACAAGCTCCAAAGAAAATCTCATCTCTCATTTCACACCTTTGCTATTTGCTGTCAGTCTCTCCCCAGAAAGCGTTATTACTTTGCAGTGCTCAACAGGGGTTGATGGGCAACCTCGACGTTTCCCCTCGGCTTCACCGCCTCATGGATGGACTTCTTCATTAAAGACCACACAGCAGTTACCCTGGATTAATGGGCATAAATATAGCTACTCAAAGAGGAGAAACACTTTCCTGTCCATGAAGATATTACATCCATGAGACTAAAGGAAAACCTGTTAATGGAGAATCGCACTTCGGTTTAATTACACAGATGTTAAAATAATGTAACTGAAGTGCCTTAGAAATAGAATTATCCACTATGCAATGCTAGAGAGCATGCTTTATCTTTTTGTGTTTAATGTACATGATGAAGAAAGAGCCAACAAAAGAATCATTCCTGAGTAATTTGGGAAACTGGGACAGGTTTGGGTTTGAAAGATGTTTCACAAAGTATCTTGCATTTGGAAGGAATCATCAAAGGTGTTTTGTGAGCAACTATATATAAAATACTTTTTCTTTACCTGTATGTTCTTCAAAGGCACCTGGGATTAAAATAAATAATAAATTTTAGGGAAGCTTGAAACTGTATCCAATTATCTCCTCCAACACCATACAGAGTGAAGACTGCTGTACATTTGGAAAGACATATCGTGTTTACAGTGTTACTTAAAGAGGATCTGGAAATCTCCCCTGATTGACTGAATATTCCTTTCAACCTTTCCTTCACCGCCCTTAAGCCCCAGCCTGTTGAATTTATAGTATTATTAATACAATGCTGATTTGTTATAAATTTTTTCCAAAACAATTTGCATAAAATGCTAATCTCTCAAAATATTCTCCTAAAAATGTACTTGATTGTGTATTTATTTCCATTGTTATTTACTTTGTGTTTTTACATGTGACCCATTCCTATTTTCCTGGTGGATTTCTCCGGTGACTATGAGTAGTGTTTTCCATGGGTTATGGTAAATACTGGCTGATTGATACTAAGGCTGATTATGTGTTTATTATTAACATAGTGGGCTATGGATGCTATTGCTGTCCTTCTAAGAAATAGTCCCTGGAAAAAAATCTATAATAATTTAGCAAAGAAGGGCTAATAAAGCCTACTTCCATAAAGCCGTCTAAAGATGGTACTTAATAAAACTTTATAGACCTAATTTTAGCTTTCTAGAGGTGTAGAAAATTTTAGGCACTGGGGAAGGAAAGGTGTTGTCATGAGAGGAGGGGGAGAGAAGCAGGAGATGGAATACATGGAGCTTCTAGAGCCAAGATAAGGAGGAGGACTACTGGGTTACATGGTGCATCCGGAGATCATCTTGGGTAGCATCTGACTTTAGCCGTGAAGCTTAGAAAAGTGGCCCACCTGTCTAACCTTCATTTCTTTCTTTGTAAACAAAGTTACTAATAGCACTCACTGCATTGAGTTGTTGTGTTGATTAAATAAAACAACCCAAGTAACACGTTTAGAAGAGTGCCTAGCATCTTGTGAACACTCAAAAAACTATTTGGCATCAGTTCTCTGAAGCTCAGGCTGATTCTACTTTGCCAAACTATGTGTACATTTCAAACACCTTAGGTGTGAACACTCAGGAGGTGGTCTGTAGCTCTCAGAACCCTCGAGAAAAAAAGAAAATCTGCAAAGTTTTAGGAATCCTAGATTTTAAATCTAGTGCCCAGCTGCTACCACTGCTATATCCTCTGTCTACTAGGAGAAGAAAAGCATAGTTAAGAAATGGAGTTAGAACCGCACTGAGTAGTTCCCAGGTTGGACAGTCACAGATGTGTTTACATTCACATCTAGATGATACATGGCTCATTACTTCAGGGTGAGAGGCTACTGGGTACATGTGCATCCGCTAATGAATCTGGACCTGCCCTAGCAGACAACCAAGATAGTTACATTTTTTTTTTTTGATGATGTGCTATGTGTTTTGAAGGGAGTGGGGGAAAAAAGAGAAGTATTTTGTTAATTGCTAACTAGTCTGAATAGTTAATGTTGATAGTGTTCTCTAATCTCATTATTGTTAAAATTGGAATAATCATCAGCATGTATAGAATGTTTTTATTTGTAATCACATTTATTGTAAAAAAAAAAGGAATTTTCATAACATTTTAAAAGGTGCCTTTGTATACTTAGGTTAATAATATTCCTCTCATTGTTTTGCCACTTGTTGATATATATCTCTCTTGTAAACTTTCTTGCTTAGGTTGATTTGTGCCCTTCTGGTCTTGATTAAAATGAAAGCTCTTTGTAAAGAGGGTGATACTGTAATATAAAAACACATATGGTTAGGTGACCCTGGGCTGAATCTTAGCTTCACTACTTAGTAGTTGTGTGACTCTGAACAAATTAGGCTTACTGAGTCTCAGTTTTCTCATCTTCAATATGGGAATGTTAGTACCGATCTTTGGCTCTGTTCATTAGTTAGAACTAACATATTTAAAATCCCTAAAACATAGCAGGCAATAAAACAATGTCAGTCACTTGGTAGGTTTAATTCTGATTGCTCATCAGAGTAGCTTTGGTGCCACCCACCGAGGATGCCTATTGAGTCCTACTAACATGGTTCTTGCATCCCTAAAAGTTACCTCCAGCAGGGAACGTAGAATTGTAAGCAAGTAAGAGAATTGAGTGGGAGAAGTACTGATTCTGACTTCAAAATGCATCTCAGACCTGTTTCCTTCTCTCCTTCTCTGGTGCCTTATCCGAGGTTGGGTAACCAGTACCTTTCACCTCAGCTTTTACAGTAACCTCCTAATCAGTCTCTCACTTATACCGTGGTCCTCTCCAATGTGTTCCCCACCAGTAGTCAGAATCCTTCTTTTAAATTTACATTTAAATCTAATTATGTCATTTCCTTGCTGAAGACCTGTGTGGAGCTCCCCATTGCACCTAGGGTAAAATCCAAAATCCTTATTAAAGGGTCCCTAGTCATGGATGACCCAGCCCTGCCTATCTTTCAGACTTCAGCTTTTATCATACTCCCATTTTTTCACTCTGCCCAAGCCACTCTGGCCTTGCAATTTCCTAAAGTCTGCGAAGTTCTTGCTTTCCTCTTGGCTTTCCACATGTTATGTTCTGATACTTAATTCATTGCTAGTTTCTTTCTCTGCTTATGTATTACCCATTGTCTCTGAAAGGTATCTTTACCACTTGATTTAGATATATGAAACCACACTGTCATTATTCTCTCATTTTCTTTATAAAATTGATTATATTTGGCATTTATTTATTCATCTGATGATTGTTTTCTCCTTGTTTCAGTAGAATTTAGGTTCTATATGTGCAAGGACCATGTGTTTCTGGCATTCCACATGACTAGCACAATTATTGGCACACAGTAGGCATTCAATTGTTGAAATAAGAGAATAAATATGGGTGCATCTCAAATTAACTAACCTACTCACCAATTGATGACCATTTAAATTGTTTGCAATTTCTTTCACTGTTAAAAACAATAATGCAATGAATTTCTTTAAGAACATCTCACGAACAACTATACTGTTGTTCAGTGGGATAGGTTCTTAAGTCAAGTCCTCATCTGGTATGTTTCTCATACCATTCTGATTTGCTTCTTCATAATTAAAATTTAATAAATATTTGTTTAGTTTCGTGTTTCCACGTTCCTGCCTTGTCCAAGATAATATAATTTGCAGATAATGACCAGCTCCTTCACTGCTGATTTCCTAGCACCTAGGACAGTTTCTTTTTCATAGGAAATACTCAGTAGTGACTGGTTGGATGAGAGACGTTTAGGACATGTGAATGTTGACCAGACCAAATGGGAGGATGCCACAATGATGCCCAAGCCATCTTGCCAGAGTTAAAATAATTAGAGTTTTATTAATTCATGCGATTGATGCTAGCTGTTGTAACAGATACCTTTATTTTCCCAAGGCTTAACCAGTTGTGTGGTGGTAAGTATTTAACAACTAACTATCCTAATGAATGGGAGAAAAAACACTTAACTTGTAACATTTGCTGATTTTTATGGTGTAAATACTTCCCCTATGAATGATTTTAAGATTTAAGTTAACAATGTCATGTTACTGAATGCAGAGTTGAGAAGAGAGGCTAACAATTGTCTGGTCTGAGTTGGTAAGACTGTCTCCAACACACCAATGGGCTGAACTATGAAGTTCATTTGTCATTAATGTCTCAGCTCAGTGTGGTGAGTGTGATGCAGAATGAGGCTCCGATGCTTGCAATCATTCAAGGATCCAGGTTGATAGAAGCTCTGTTTTCAGTGTGTTGCTCCTTAGGTAATATAGAGTGTTAACATCCTGCTGCAAGGCTGAGGACAAAAGAGAGTATGGGAGATTATGGCCCCTTTGTCCTATCAAGCTTGGAGGTGGTAACACTATTTCCTCCCATTTTCCTTTTACCATGAATTAATTATATGACCACATAATTTTAGGGGAGATTGGGAAGTGTAGTCTAGCTATGTGCTCAGCAGTAAATAGAAATATAGCATTGTCCCCGGCAGAGACTGACCTCTGGTAACCTGTCTGCCCAGCTGTCTCACCCTCTCCTACACTAAAATATATTCTGTCTTAAGGGGGAGGAGTAATCTGTCTAAGACAAATCACTTGCTGGCTGACTGTATTAGTTTTCTGTGGCTGCCATAACAAAATATCACAAATTGTGTGGCTTACAATGATATAATGTAGTCTTTCACAGTTCTGGAGGCTAGAAGCCTGAAATCAAGGTGCTGGCAGGACTATGCTTCCTCTGAAAGCCCTAGGAAAGAATCCTTTACCTCTTGTAGCTTCTGATGGTTGCTGACAATCCTTGGCATTACTTAGCTTAAGAAAGTATCACTGTAAACTCTGCTTTCATCTATATTTGGCCTTCTCCCCTGTCTCTGTGTCCAGATTTTCTTCTTCTTCTAAGAATACCAGTCATTGTATTAGGACCCACCCTAATCCACTATGACCTTATCATAGTTTGATTTTATCTGTGAAGACTATTACCAAATAAGATTACATTTGCAGAAACTAGATCTACCCTCTTAACAATTGAACATATCTTTTTGGGGGATACAGTTCAACCCACAACATTGTGTTCCCCCACAAAAAAACTTGGCCTCTCAAAAACCTCTGAAGACTTAGGAGAATTAGTCTCGTTAAAACTCCAAGGCTAGAAACCCAGTACCCCAATCACCCCAAAAAAGGAGCCAATGTTTTTCAACCATAAATGTCCAGCTGTCAGGAAAGTGCTGTGGCCAAGTATCTGCCATATCATACTGCAATTGTTTGCTGTCTCCAGATCATGCTGGAAACAATCTGATGTTTCCCAGTGTCCGATTTATGGTCCTGCTAAATGTCTGTGAATTGTCCTAGAATGAGGAGGCTACACTACTTACCACTCCTGCTGCCTCTGTCTCTAGGATTTTTTGCCAATTTCAGGGTGCGATTACTTGTAGGGTCTGGTTGGTCATGTGCCCTTGTTTTTATGATGCCTCTTCTTAAGGAAGGCAATTCCAAGCCCCACACAATTATTGCAACCAGAACTGGTTGCCTAGTTAAGCCCACTCAGTATTGATAGGGCTTTTCTTTGGCTGTGCATGAAAAGAAACAATATCTGCATGCCACCTACATCAGATCAATACACAGTGATGGAATAAGAACAGAGTTATATTAATTAAAACTCCTTTTTGGAGAAAGAATGAAATAGAAAACACACAGATGTCACTGGCCCATAGTAAACTAAAATTCTCTAGGCCTAGTGTTTGGAACTGTCTGCTCTGGCAGTGGGGAAGTCCCTTGATAAGACTCTACAGTCCTGCCCTCTGAGAGTGTTTTCTTTATTCATGTATCCTCATGGCTCCTAGCAGCAACCCCTGGAGAGAGCACCTCTTCCTGTTTATTATTCTCCCTGCCACATTTGAAATAGACATTGGGAAATATGTCCTTCTTAGGGCCATGGAACTTTCACGCCCATTTAGAAGGTTGGGGTCATAAGGATTGCTTTAAATCTTTAATAGTCATGGGATTGACTGGTTTATAGTTTCTGTAGCAACCCAATTTCTTTGAAAACCTAGTAGGCTTCTGATCTATTTGCCTAAAGTCAGTTGTTCCACAGGCCGGTAACTGTGGTGCCCAAGGTTCTTTCCTAGATATAGCCCAAATGTGTTTTTATTTATTTATTTTTTATTTCTTTCCAGTCACGTCTCCCACTTTTGGTTTAATGACAGCCATCTTGAAGTTATTTGGTTTTATTTATTTATTTATTTTTAATTGTATTGTGGTAACGACACGTAATATGAGATCTACTCTCTTAACATTTTTTTAAGCATGCAATATTGTTATCTATAGGTTCAATGTTGTACTGCAGATCTCTACAACTCATTTATCTTGAATAACTGAAATTTTATATTCGTTGATTAGCAATCTCATTTTCTCCTCCCCACTCCATCCCTGATAACCACAAATCCATTCTTTGCTTCTTTGAGTGGGCCTATTTTAGACTCTTCCTATAAGTGGAATCGTGTAGTATTTATTGTTCGGTGACCGACTTATTTCGCTGAGCATAATGTCCTCCAAGTTCACCCATGTTGTTGCATATTGCAGGACTTCTTCCTTTTTTACTTTTAATTTCATCCCACAAAGCTGAATTTTAGTGGGATTCCATTGTTCAAAGGCTCAGTTTTTTTTTTTTTTTAATCCTGCCCCTTGGGGCGTAGAAGACGTTAACTTTGTAACATTTCAAAACCCCATATTACTGGACTCTATTACCTTTTCTTTATTTTCATAATCTGGTCAGTTTTCTCTTGAACTCATCCATTTATTATAATACTAGCCAAATTTAGCAATAACTACAAACACATTCCAATACCCTACTCTCTTTCCAACCATTTCCCTTAGAGCCACAGGCTCAGGAGATATAATAAGATCTTCCTTCCAGGTTATTGCATCTGTTGATGCTGCATAACATGAACTGCCACCTTTCCAGCCTCTGGTAGCAGCTTCACTATCATCTGCTACCTGAGTGCTAAGCCGATTCGCACATTTTTGGTTTGGTTATAACAGCACTCCATTTCAATGGATTACTCCATACAGGGTAATCAATGCTAGTGGTTGTAACAAAATCTCCTGGTTCTCAGTAGTTTAACATGAAAAGTTTATTCCTTATTCTTGATTGGCATGGGGAGGTGAGGTACAAGGCTCTGCTCTATGTGGTCAGTCAGGAACTCAGGACTCTACAATCTTTTGTCATTGTCATCTTCAACCTGTGATCTCTCAGCTCTCCACTGAAGGAGGAGAGAAGGACCACCTGCTCTTGGCTACCTCAGCTGGAAGTGACTCATCAGTTCTCCTTACACACCTCTGCTTCACTAAGACACAACGGGACTGGGAAATACAGTTTAACAATGTGTCCAGGAAAAGGAAATGGGACTGGTGAGCATCTAGAATGGTTTCTGCCAGTGATCTGTTTATTTCACTTATGGTAAGAGTAATTTTGCCCCGAGTCATTTCTTTTTGTTTTTGTTGTTTTGTTTTGAGATGGAGTCTCACTCTGTCTCCCAGGCTGGAGTGCAGTGGCACAATTTCTGCTCACTACAACCTCCGCCTCCTGGGCTCAAGCGATTCTCCTGCCTCAGCCTCCCGAGTAACTGGGATGACAGGCATGCACCACCATGCCCAGCTAATTTTTGTATTTTTAGTAGAGATGGGGTTTCACCATGATGGCCAGGCTGGTGTTGAACTCCTTACCTCAAATGGTCTGCCCACCTTGGCCTCCCAAAGTGCTGGGATTACAGGCGTGACCCACTGTCCCCGGCTACCCCCAGTCACTCCTGAAGAGGACATTGGTATAAAAGTAGGGGAAGAAGTGTAGAGGGAATCAAAGAACCTACATTGGGTCCACCCAAATTTCAATACAATCAGTACTTTTTAGCACTCGGTGTGTTCCTAACTCTTGTCTAGGTGGTCTGAATTTTAACACATCTTTTCTAGTACAGCAGATCTAAATGCTAGCTAGAAACTAAACAGGTAAGGCACTCCATGGTTTTGCCACTTGGTGTGTCATTGTTTTGTGACAGTAAATAAATCTCACCAAGGTGTCAGGATAATTTTTCATCAAAAGAGAAAATTCTTCAATAGATTTTCTATTCTCTAATTCACTAAACTATTAACCCTAAATGTAAAGGAAAACACAGATATTATTTCTTAATTAAATCCTTTTTAGTCTCAGTTATATCTGTTTCTTGCCATGAGGATATAGCATGTAATGCCCAGGTACTGGGGCATTATGATAACCAGATACTCACTGGTGGAGGCTGAGCTGAATAATGCATGAGCACAGCGTCACTCCATAACCTCCCTGCTCTCATTGAGTGAAGTGCTTTGTTTTTCAAAGCCTCCTTTGGGAGGCTTCACAAACAACAGCTATTTAGCTCACAGATTCCAAAGATGATAGACAGTGGCCTTTTCCTGCAGGTACAGATAGCTTACCTTTAATGGTGAAAATCTGATTATTGGCATCCTCCCTGCAAATGAGTCTGTCCAAAATCAAATAAAAACTGGAGATATTCAAAACCAAATGAAAAAGAACTGAGAGTGTAGCCAAATTAATGCTAACCCCTACTAGCAGAGTACAGAAAGCAGTATACTTATTAAGAGGCATATTTGAGTCATTTGGGGTTAAGAACTATTCTTTGCTGATTTTGAAAGAAAGAAAGGAAGGAAGGAAAAAAAAAAAAAGGCCCAGGCAGCTGCCCTAGTTTCTACTAGGACACGAGAGTATTTACTCAGCACAGAGCCAGTCAGAGCTAATGGTTCTGAGTGCCTCTGATGGGCCTCCGGGTCGTGCAGGGTGAATTTTGGCATGAGAAGGGAGGTGTGCCCACCTAAGAGTGGGCAGCTCTTCTCAGATGGGCTTTCTGACACCTACCCTCTTCCTCCACAGAGCATGTCTGTGCACTTCCAATGCTCAAGAGCTTGGATCAATACCTAAAAGTTCGAAGGCTTATGAAATCTTCTAAATTGGAATAAAAACATCTCCCTGGGTATCCTGCAATGCTAGTAAATGGAAATGAAACATCTGAGTGAAGGCAAAGCATTCCCCAGACCTTCATCTTATTTTCACTCAGATGTAATCCAAAATTAACACTTGCTCCAGACACCCAGCCTATTAGCGCCCTGGAATGATTCCTCAGCTTCAACGAGAAGGGCAGTGGCTGGGGGCCCGGGTGAGTGGTGAGGGGCTCCCCCACTTGGAATTCCACCCTGGTAACCCAACAAGAGAGGCGCATTACCATTTAATTATAATGACGGAGCAGATGTGATAACAAGGTTGTCTTCTCTGGCTCTGTTCCTGATGTCACCACAAGGGTTTCCAGTTGTTGCTCTTTTTCATTTTGTGCTTCCTCATTAATCTCAGCTCCTCCAGCTGCTTCCTGCTCGTCTCCCTGACAAGTCTGACCGGACTTGGTGCCAGGTGATTGTGGCCTTTCAGAGAAGTGGCTGCGTGGGGCTGGGCCTTTGCTGAGCTTGGTTCCAGCCATCTGTGCTTTCCTGCAGGCCACCATGCTCCACTCAAAGCCCTGTGACTTCCTCTTCACCAAATTATTGCATTTAAAAAAAAAGATATTGCAAACCCAAATGATCCCATTGTCACATTCATGAAAGAACATTTTCTTTTAATTTCGTGACTGTTACTTGGCATTTGCTCCTCATTATTTCCCTGGAGGCTTCAAAGCTCTCTCCTTGTTCTTTTGTCTATTTTCTTAACTCCAAACTTGAATACAGATATAATCATTTAATTTTCCCAAAGTTCAGGCTTATGAGATCCAAAATTAGGAACAGAGTAATGGATTCATTAGTTTGACATGGGCTTGAATTCAGTATCTCTTCCTGTAAGAGTCAAGACTCAGTATCAGGTTGATTTTGGTAAAGTTTGGTTTAAATAGTTCACAAAGTGTAAAGTGTACTGTGCTTGAGATTTCAAATAAAACTGGGCATATGCATTTTTTTCCCAACAAACAGGTCATGAAATTCTTTAGCAAATTTGAAATAAGAGGGTGTATGTAAGTCTTTTGATGAGTGAGAACTTGAGTCTTATTCATCTTTGTATTTTTAGTGATGTACTTAGACATAATAACTATTCAATAAATGATGGATGAATAACTTGCAAAAATGCTGTGTGGGAAAGCTCCACAGAGACCTTGTTTCATCTGCTAAGGAAAAGTCTTACTATTTCACAAAAGTTTGGTGTAATAACCCACCTTCTGCTACATAATACACAGATTGAAATATAAATTCAGCCTGTTAGTAATTTGCCTGGCCTGAGTTACTACTTCTGCTAGGGGAAGAAGTGGGTGAAACAAAATTGGGAAGAGACTTGTGAGGATCTACTGTGTGCTTGCATAGGGTGAGGAAGCACTTTGCATGCATTATCCATTCCATTCTCACAACCGCCCACCATTGTAGGTATTATTAGTCTCTCCAGTTTTTCAGATGAGGAATCAGAAGCTCAGAGAGATTGATGTACTTGCTCAGCAGCACCAAGGTAGAATTGGTACTCATATTCAGACCCAATTGTTTTCAAAGCTTATTATTTTCAATTTTTTTTACATTTGCATCACTCATTTTCAATAAATGCCATCTTACCAAATTATCTTTTTCAGGACATAGAGGAAAAGGAGGATGTTCCTGCATAAAGTGACTTTCCGCTGTGAGTTTTGAGCTTTAGAAAGGTGAAGAGTGAAAAGAAGCATCTGAAAGGTTAGCACATGTCCTACGGTGTAGCTCATTTATTTGCTAGCAAACCAAATGGCCATCCTTTTCCAAATGAATTCTGTGTGTTACACTGTTGTGGCTGGAAATGAATGCAGTGGTAGAGAGCCACAAATTTGAGGACAAAATTACGATTTAGAGGTCTTATGATCACTGCCTATTTCACAGGGCTGTCTTGCACTGCATGTGTAGTGAAGGTCTGAATGCAGACACATCTCTCATATTCAGGGGGTGAGCCAAAGAGAGGAAGTGGAAGTCCTCAGCATTCCCAGGTGAGCTTTTCTTCTTTAAATCCTGTGCTTGCTCTTTAAGTTGGAGTTGCAGTTGTACCCAGCAGGCACACTAGACTGCAACATTGCTGATCTGACTCCAGCTGTCTTCTTGATCGATCTCAACTAGATCAATACAGAATACTCATACCAGAGGTCATTTCTTAAAGGTATACATTGAAGTCAAATAAAAGAAAACATTATTATACATAAAAATTGAAAAGTTTACATATTTTTAGACACAATGCCATCATTGTAGAGGTAAAACATGAATAACTTCAAGGAGTGAAATGTATTTACAGGGGCATGTAAATCCATGGATAGTTACTATCAATTCCTTCTAGGGAATATTATCCAAAGATGCAACCAATTTGCTGATTTTAGATCAAGGTCAGGTGTGATGTCGTTCTTACATTTGGGTATTAGGTATCCAGGTATCAATGATCACACATCCACAGAGCTATATGGTTACAGCACTTTCCACAGAGAAATGGTGGAGGGGGAGGGACAAGCCAGGAAGAAAACCACTTAACCCATTTCAAGTTTATTGTTGTTCTAGTGGTGTGGCTCTTGGTAATTTATGAGACTGTCTGTGGGGTTCAGGAGCTCTTGAGACCTCCCGTCTAATAAAATAGCCATGTCATTTTTCCTGAGTGAAGGGACCAACATATATCAAGAAGTGCAATTTGTTTGATATCCTTTTATACGGGAAAAGGAAAGGTTGTGGCATTTGGAGGTTAGTAAAAAGAGGGAGGAAGTGAAGGTATATAGGTATGTTGAGAGAGACCTCACAGTTGAAAGTACGTGAAGATCCTTTTGTGTTTAACATCTTGAGGGCACAGGATATTATATTAAGGATACTGAAGTTTCAAGTTGGAGCTGTCAGTTTAAAGACTTAAATGTAGCCCACCACATATTCTTTCAGGTTTTAATGATACCAAAAAATATCTTTCAAAGATACACAAAACAGTTCTTTCTTTTTAATAATTGATCAAGCTACTCTTTATTTGAAGAGGTAAGCCACTCTGCTTTTCCTGAGCAATAAAAAGCCATGACCCTGATTATGAGAGAAAGCATTCTGAAGAGTCTGCATTCCCAGTGAGTGAGTTGCCCTTTTACAATAAAATTCTGCAAAGAGAGATTTTGTAATTGCATATTAGGTAATTTTGTCCAGAGGCTATGTCCTTGAGTGAGCATTCTGACTCATCACTCAGCTACCCGAGGAAGTAAAGAATCATTTAGTCTATTGTTAAAGTCATAAAATTATAATTTTTACTGAATAAAGGTAAGGCTGTTCTACATGAATTAAGGATTCACATATTGAAGTATCCATGATCATAGGCAACAGCTAGACCTGGATAACTTGATACAGAATATATAACTAGTAATCATTTCTGTATATGTGCATGAGGTATGAATGTGCTTGTGTGTATGTGTACTTGTGAGTGTGTGTGAGAGATACTGAGATTATAAAGCTGAGGATTCTAGGGAATATGGGCCTAACTGGGGCTGTCAGTTGGCATACAGGATTCTAAGGAGGAAAATTGAGATTATATGACTAAAAACTGGGAGTTCCTTGTCAACAGGACAGAAATGTACAAATGCATGCGTATTGAACCATGGGCTCTTGTAAGAGCTTATTAATGACAATGGTGTCATGCATTCAATACGTGGAAAGATACAGAATAGTTTTATTCAAAAGGTATTTCTTCTCTGGCCGGAACATTTCTCAACAGTGCTGGGAGTTTTGTTAATGCACAATTCAGAGTAAAAAGGTCTAATTCTTTACAACTCTGGTCTTTTCAGCCAGTTCCTTCTGGGGTCCCTGCTGAGAGCAGTGCGGAATCACTGGAGAGTGATTATAGAACAGCCCAAAATTACATTCTTCTCGAGGGTCCCTAGAAATGGATACCCCTGGCATTGGGCTGAGTACTAGCCAGTAACTTACATGAAGCTCAGACAACTTTGTAGTAATTCTTCCACCTGTCTGACTCAACAGCAATCTTTAGAGGATATTTTTTATCTATGACAGTTGCAGCTTTCAATCCTAGATTGGATTTCTCCCTGTCCTCCCAGAAGATGTTTTAGTGATGTTCCAGCTTTAGCATATGATTGGTAAGGCCTTGAAATAAATCCCCAGCTAACAGAAAGGCATGGTAGGGCAGGTGTAGAAAAGGACGTTAACATTCACTACTAAATCTAATATCCTGCTAACACTGTTTTTCGGAAAAGAGGCATTTGTTCTTCATTTCTTCATTCTTTCTAAGTTTCTTAACTCTCTTCTCTTTTTATTGTCATTTCTTTGTGGAAATAATTAATCAGGTCTTCCATCACTGTTCTGAAGTTTGTGATGTCTGGTTGCTCTCTGTCACAGAATTGATTTTTACATCCGAGGTAGTAGAGTCGGTGCCATGAACTTCACGGGGTGTGGTTGTCCTCATTGACAAGAACTTACTGTGACCTTGAGCAAATGCCTCTCCTGCCAGGGCCTTAGTTTTCATCATCATAAAAAAATCTAGTTTGTCCTTCAGCCATCTAACAGGTAAATAAGAGACTGGTAAATCAAACTTGAGAATTTTGAATAAATGAGAACACATAAAGTGAAAAAAAACACACAATGATATTCAAAGCAGTGATCAATGAGTGAAAGTTTATAGAGAAAAGCAAATGCAATGCAGAACCAGAAATGTTAGGGAAATGGGAAAGCAAACAGAAGAGAGGAGATGCATTGAGAAAGAAAGGAGGAAAAAGAAAGGAGAAAGAAAACAAGTGGGTAAGAGTATGCATAGGAGAGGAACAGACAAGAATGAGAAGCAAGATTTTCTGCAGTGGAAACTTTTGGAGCTCCTTGGGATGGTGGGAACTCTCTTGGTCACAGAGTGACAGTTAGCTTGGCCAATGTGCCACATATGACCAGATAACACCAATTTTTCTGGTGCTTCAATTAACTGCCTTCTTTAGGGCTGTGCATGAGTGAGAGTTGCCAGGCCAATTATACCAATTTAAAATGCCTCCATAGGGACCGCCCTGAATTTCTGATATTCTGAAGAGAGGTATTAGATAAAGGCAGTGGTGGTATCTTCTGAAGATTCTGTAAAAATTCTGATCACTTGCCTGAGAGTTCTCAAAGTTTTTCATTAACTTTAGTGCAGATCCAACAATAAGTCTGGGCAGTAAGATTGGAGATACTGAGTATATGATAGGCCTTGCCTTTTTGCAAAGTCATAACCTGGGGAAAGCAAGTTTAGATGTATGACAAAGGTAGAAGACTTTGTGTATGCATGTGTGTGTGAATATGCATGCATGCACACTCATAAACATGTTTTTAATTAAAAACTAAAAGAAGAGAGCATTATGCATTTGAGAAATCAGGGATATCTTCAGGGAGGAGGCATAACATTAGAAGAATATGAACAGCTGAAACAGATGCAGAGACATGAGGTGGGACATTCCTCCAGATGAGAAAGGTAGGAATAAGTTCAAAGGCATGAAAAGTCATGGTGTGCACAGATGACAGTTGGGAAACCTTAATTATATCAAAATTGAGTAAAAGGTCTCAGATAAGGAAAGGCTTTACATATCAGGATGAAAGATTGGAGTCCTGAGCACACAGGCTAAAAGCAGCCTGTGATTTGATGCTGGATCCGAAGCTGGAGAGCATGTCTCTTCTTTCTTAGTACAGTTTGCTTTGCTGTACTAAGCTGGAGTATTCAAAGCTGGAGAGCATGCATTTTCTCTCTTAGTATAGTTTGCTTTGCATTTCACAAACAGTTTCCAATTCAATTCTGCTTTAATTGTAGAAAAGATCCTTTCTTTGAGTATAGATTAACATTATGTGTTCAACTCTATTGATTTTGAGATCTGTGGGTGTCAGCTACTCAGACTCTAAGTTGTGAATTTTTTAGATTTAGTCAATTATACTCTATCAGCGAGGACTGTATTCAGCTGCAAGAAATACAAAACTTGATTATGGATGCTTATTATGCAAATAGAGTTGAATTTTTCTCACACACCAAAATATCTAGAGTGAAGCAGGTACAGGGTCAGTGGTTTAGTGATGTCGGGATTGAATTCTTGTGATTCTCTTAGCTTTTCCATTATTGTTTCAAGCTAGCATTAGCCATTATATCTGTAATCAAGTCAGAAAGAAAAGAGAAAGGAGAATGCCAAGATTGGGCCAAGAAGTCTTGCTTCCTCTTTAGTCAAAGAGAAAGCTGGAAAAGGTGGCATTTGGCTTCCTGCCAATTCAAATTATAAACCTTTCATCCATGGTTTATAATTTCAAATAACTTTATAAATATTCACATTTTCCCTTGTGTATCTATTTTTTGGTGAAGCACTGTAGTGCCAAATATAAGATTTCTTCCAAGTAGCTGACCAGTTTTCCTATACCCTGTCTTCCCAGCAATTTTCTGTTTTCAGTCATGATGTTGATTATCATCATCTTTCTAATTGTCAACATTTAATTGTGCTGTTGACACATGGGGTCTCTACATCTATCTCTCATTTTTACAATACTTCAAAGTAGTTATTGTTATCCTCTTTTTTACAAATAAGGAAGCTAAGGCTCAGATAAAAGTAAAATGACTTGTATAAGGCCACTTAGCTGGAAGGTGGCAGAATGAATTCAAAGCTACTTTTGTCCATCCCAAAGCCTGTTTTGTTTTGCTTTGTTTTCAGAGGACTGTGCTGATTTTCCTGTGCCATTTAAGGAAGTTTGTATTTATTTACTTCCCAGATCCTGTTTGGGAAAACTATAACCATGAATTCAGGTGTCATTCTTACACTACTTCAAATTTGGGTAATGACTATAAAGGGCCAACTCCAAAGATTGCAAAAATTGAAGCTATGCTAGATGAGTCTTTCCTCAATCATTAGGCAGATGATAATGACTAGAGTTTTAATAACTTTAACTATTCTCCCTATTCTCCGTTCCTAGCTGCTTTGTTCTAAAGGTACCGTTTTTATTCATGACAAGATTATCCATGTCCACCTTTGATTTGCCTCTTGTTTTGAAAGGACTGGCCAAACGTGTTTCTATCAGTGAACTGCCATGGTATAGCTGAAGCAGTGGTGCTCAACACTGATTATGCATTCGAATCACCTTGGAAGCTTGAAAAACTATGAAAGCCTGTGCCAATCCACAGAGATTCTGATTTAATTCGTGTGGAGTGCGACTGAGGCATCAATGTTTTCCTTTTTGTGGTTGTTGTTGTTGTTGTTTTGCTTATTTTTTTTTTAGCTCCCTGGGTGATTTTAATGCTTAGCTTGAGTAGAAAACCACTGGCCTGGATGATTAATAGGGGTACTAATGGAGGGAAGGAAAGAGAGAGCTCCAGAGTGAGTTGTCCTCAAACCTTTTGGTCTATAGACCATTTTATGGGGGTGTTGTAGGAAATAGGTCTCTTCAGAATTAGTAGAGATAATTGCATTGCTGTTGATGAGACACCAGTGAGTGAAAGGATAAGTAAATGAGTAATCAGAGGGAAGTTCTGTGCAGAGAGTAACTTCACTGTGTGTTTCCATGACATTTTTATGGTTTTTAAAATACCATCATCAAAATTTACCAATGGGAAAAAAATGAAGACCCTTTGGGAATAAATACCTTAAAAAGACTATGTTTTAGTTAGTGGCAAACTTGAATTAGACCTTCAGTCTGCTAAGATCTAGTCCAGGTTCTTTCTCTCTTATTCTGGAAATCCTGGAGGACACCCCCATGTGGTGACCACGCTCTATGGACATTTCTGAGAGATCTCACTGAATGTACAGGTTTGTATTCTGGGGGAAGAATAATCAATTTGACTTGGTCCCCAGATTTCATTCTGCATGCTCTCTGTTCTGCATATTTTTCTCAGAGCATTGAGAGAAGGCAGTTGTGTGCTTTAACACAATGCTGTGCTAGTGTAGATGCCTGCTGGGGCTACTTCCAATGCTCTAGGCCTGATGCATTTCCTTTTTCTTTGGTGGCAGATGCCCCTTTGTTTCCCAAAGCTCATTTCTTACACTTTGTTTTTCCGTTTTCAGGTTTGATCCATCTGAAATCTATACATTATTTCACAGACATCAGTGGCTTTTTTCCATGTTAAATTATTTAATGGCATTGTTTTATTGAAGGCTTCAGATTAGGTGCTGACACTTATTGGCAGAAAGAAACACGTTTTCCCATTGGGATAAAACATATTTTTTTTATTAGAGAAAATAACAACTAAATTGAATTTCTGTCTTTTAAATCTTAGCTGTGGCAAATGAAGACATCTGGTGCTTTCAATGACAACTTACCTTTGTATCAAATTAAGCATCATTCACCCAACATATTTCCCCTGCTTTTCCCCCTCCTTCTCCTTGTTTCCTTTAGCTTTCTCCTCCTCCTCCACTTCTTCTGCTTTCATTCCTTTATCCCTTCCCTCTCTCCTGCATTTGATCTCTCTCCCACATCTTTCTGTCCAACTCTCTTCCTCTTTCTTTCCATAGCTCCACCCCTCCTTCTCTTATTTCATGCATTTTTTTCTTTTTTCTCTACCCTAACTTCCCCCTCCTTTGCCTTTTCTAACTTACTCTATTTTGGTTGACTTATCTTCTCATCTTCCTAGCCTTTATTCCTCTAGGCTTGAAGGTTTAAATTCCAAATGCCACTTGTCTTCTGGAGTGAATAAATCAGGGGATCTGAAAGGAAGGAGGAAAAAAAATTGAGGTTTGATTTTAGCTGTCTTTCTTCCTTTGCCAAGTACTTTCCTTGGGAATTTTACAGACACAAATGGAAAGAATATAAACTTTGCCTGTTTTACTACGTGGGTGAGGAAATGGAGAGGGGAGGCCAGCAGCTATCTGGGTGCTCCTTGCCTCTCCAAGGCTGTGGTGTAGAAGTATGTAAGTGCATTTGGGCACTTGTTCACCTAGGGTCCTTTCTAGAGATCTGATCTGCCTGGAATTCCATGCATTGCATTGCTATAGCACACCTTAATGTATTTGCCAAAATAATTTCATAGCTACAATTTGATATTTGTCTTCATGATAACTCCTTTTCACAGCACATTCCCATTTTTTTTTAGTTTTGGTCATTGGCCTAAGCATTGGATGAAGAGATTCTCAGCTGTTTGAAAGAAGAGAAGTGCTATGTACTGAAGAGCCTGGAAACTGGGAATAAAAATTAGCAGTGATATCCAGAGCCTGAAAATTGGGGGTAAAAATTGGCAGTCTGGAATAGCATCTTTTTGATGCCAAGTTTAAATGGGGCCAGATGAGTCGGGGCAAAACTGAGGGGTCTGCAACATGCTGCCCAGCAAAGAGGGGAGGAGGAGTGGAAAGGAGAGATCAGGAAGAATTTTCTCAAATATCATTATAATACCAGAGGCTCCTAGAGCCACCTGGGTGTACTTGAAGTTGGAAAAGGATAGCTTGGGCCAGGCACTTTGGGAGGCCAAGGCAGGTGGATCACGTGGTCGGGAGTTCAAGACCAGCCTGGCCAACATGGTGAAACCCCATCTCTACTAAAAATACAAAAATTAGTTGAGTGTGGTGGTGCATGCCTGTAGTCCCAGCTACTCGGGAGGCTGAGGCAAGAGAATTGCTTGAACCTGGGAGGCAGACATTGCAGCAAGCCAAGATCGTGCCACTGTACTCCAGCCTGGGCGACAGAATGAGACTGTCTCAAAAATTAAATTAAATAAAAAGGGGAGCTTGGTGAAGGACAACCAGGCAAGGCTATGTCCTATTGTGGGGGGGTGTGTATCCTGAGCAAAGGTGCCTGGCAGCGGCTAAGCAGGGACTGAACGCCAGCCACTCTGGCTCCCTAAGGTGGGCTACAGCCCTGGAAGCAGAGGGTCTTTGTCTTGGCAAAAGGGTCATATGGGCTTCCCTATCCAGGCCCATTTTGAACAACCAGGGCCTCCTAATTAGTAAGAGCGAGGCTCAAGACCAGGAACCAAGATCCTGGACTCTGAGATCACCCTCAAGTATTTCTTCCACCTGCTACTGCCCAGTAGGCATCATAGAGTAATTACAAAAAGGATGAAAGGCAAAGAACCTATGTTCTTCTTTCAAAACTGTTTGTGGAAATTTCTTTCAGAGAAAGCAGGCATTTTCTCTACCTGATTTAGCCAAACCGTTTTTGACCACACTATGTTAAAGACAGCGCTTGACTGCTGGGCTACAAGTGCTTCACTAGGATTGCTCAGAACTTGCTTAGCCAGGGGTGTAGTAATTGGACTCAATTATTCATTCCCAATAAATGAGCCGAGTGACTGGGAGTACATGGGGTAGACTTGGGGGGTCATTGCCTCAGAATTGACAGGCAAGACAACTGAAAAGATTCTTGGATGTAAGGAGAAATAGGAGTATTTCAGGGAAGGATGTGTGGTGTTTGTTTTGAAACCCTCATCTATCTAGACTTAGAGGAAAAAAGAGGAACTGGGAAGAGATGAGCTGAGAACATTCCACATGGTATATCTGTTTAGCACAATGAATTATAGTCAGATTTACAGCTGAAAAATAAGCTTACTTCAAATATTGATTTGGATGCTGGAATTAGGAGATCTAGATCTGTGACCCACTAGCTGGATCCTCTCTGTAGACATTAGGTTACTCATCTGTAATATAACGTGTACTGTGTGCATGGGGCTACAGTGGTGAGATGGGGATGATACCTACTCTGGCTCCTTGCTGAGGCATCAAGAAGCTCAATCGAGAAAATGCATATGAAAGATCATTGCAAAATGTAGCATATTGCTGTGCAAATAGAGGCATTTTTATAGCTTTTTAATTTTTTTTTTTGTTCTTTGTCTCTTTTCCAAGCCTTCTCCTCCTGTGTCCTCTCTTCTATGTTCAACATTTTCCCGTTTCATGTAGAGCTACATCTGTCTGTGAGAAGTGAGTCACAAACAGATTGTAGAGCTCTCATAGACCTCTTAGAGAGCTCATCAGGAGAAGGAAATTTTAGGACCATTTGGACCAGCATCATTTATGTGAGGGACTGCAGAGGAAAGTTGTGCATTCATTTATATATAAACCCATTTATCAGACATTTACAGAGGACCCATTGTATTATAGGAATTGCACTAGACATGCAGGATGTGGTCAATAGTATATAGTCACCCTCATGGAGATGTCAGTCCGCCACTTTCTGGAAAGTCTTCCTGGAAAAAAAAATAGTCATATATCCTCCAACAGTCTAGAAATTTGGGAAACTATAAGGCATCTTCTAAGCAGTGTTAAGTGTGTTGTTTTGAAGGGATAGATTTCACCTCACCGGATGTAAAAATGACTACCTGTGTTGGAAGTGCTTTTTGTATTTTTTGCGTTTGTTTTCCTTTCTCTGCCAGGAAGCAGAAGACTGATAACTTATGCATCTTGGGAGTGAACATATGATTTAAAAAATTTTCTTTGGAAGTCAATCAGCCACTGGGTTCGGTAAAATTGTTGCCAAAAAGCTAACCAGGTTATGAGCTACTTAATTACATGGTCAACCAAAAAGTAAAAGGTTAGAGTATGTGTGAGGCCAGACAGGAAGGAAGTTGGGTAAATGGCACGAAGAAGGAAAAACTATGAAATACCAGGTGAGGCAGGGTGTGTAAAAAATGAGAGGAGTGTGCATTAGGATATAAATATGTCTGCTGTGGCTAGGATGACTCTTTAAAGTTACTAAACACAGTATTGAGTAAATGCCTCCTGAGCTAAATTACCATTCAGAACAACTCAGAATGTGATTGTAATAATTTGTATCAGAGGGAAGGGATCATTTTTACTTACTTCATCAGAATTTCTACCCAGATTTTTCCTTCTTCTATAAATAAATTAATCAACAGCAAATTAATTCAGCAAATATCTACTGGGAACCTCTCTGTGTTAAGGGCCTTAGGGGTTTCAAAGATGCTAAAAGCCTAGGGATTTTCAAAGATGAATCAAACTTTTGGAGATCTTATTCTCAGAGAATTTACGGAATGGCAGAGTAAATATGACAAGCACAAGCGTGACTCTATGGAATGTGCAAATCCATATGAGAGACATGTCTAATATTCTCCAGAGGTTTAAGGAAGGCGGTGATTGCTTCAATTTGGAGGTCTCAGGGAGAAATAGGGAAGGGCACACGAAGGAACTAACATTTGGCCAGGGAAAATATGAAATGATGAGAAAAGGAATATTTCATGTAAAGAAAGCAAACTGAACCAAGCAATGCAAGGAAGTGCGGCACATAAATAGAAAACCGTGGGCCGTATGGGGGAATAGGGGAAAATTAAAGTTGGAAAGGTCATTTTGGGCTCAGTTACAAGGTGTGGAATAAGCTCAAAGTCTTAGACTGTATTTTACAGCTAATAGGGAGTCAGTGACAATTTGTGTGTGTGTGTGTGTGTGTGTGTGTGTGTGTGTGTTTATGGTAATGTTATAATAATCAGAACCCTGTGTTGAGAATACTAGTGAAGCTATCAACGAACAGAGATTTAATGAGTATCTACTCATTGCAAGGCAATGTGCTAAATACTGGTTTGGTACAGAAGAAATATATCACATAATCCCTCATTTAAAGATCCTACATTCGGGTTAAGGAAGCAAATGCTGTATTCAAAGAAAGATAATGAACTATTGAGTTATTTTATAATTAATATAAATAGTGGCACTGTTAATCCTTATTTTGGTTTCTATTGAGTGAAATCTTGAGTCTTCTATGTTGAAATGGCTTGTTACCAGATTGTCCCTTTGCTCTCAGTTTGTAATCTATTGGCTGATTCTAAGTTGTTGCTTCTAAAAGAGGTATTATATAGTAAATTAGAGTGCTTCAAACCCACTACCCTGAGTGGATTTGTGAAGCGGATTTAAAATCTTCCTAAGTCCGCCTCTCTCCTCACCTGTGCCATACATCTAGCTGAATGGAGATTGTTTGTTTTTCTCAGTGATTAATTGTATCTTGTACTGTCCTAGAACCTGATATTTAATTACCCCAAAATGCTTTATGAATATAGATTACGTGTCTCCAGAATCATGTGAGTTGGCCAGGGATGTTTGTTGAGTGATTGCTTCTCTAATCAATGTAAATTTTGCCAGAGACAGTCAGTGACTTCATTGTCTGACTTTGAGCCACAGCTACATCATGAAAGTGGAACACTATCACAATGTGCCATTTATCTCAGGCCACAGCTGATGCTTTGACCAATGTCAGCTGTTAATTTTGTTTAGTTCCTTATCAGTAGGCACATGTATGCGTGTGCATGCACATACACAAACACGTTGACAATACAGACGACATAAAAGAAGCTTTCTATTTTTGTTTTTTGTGTTTTGTTTGTTTTATTTTATTTTTGGGCAGGACCACAAATAAATTGCTTGCCTTTTGCTGGTGGGAACCTTGAAAAAAAATCTTCATCTTTGTTTTCATCAATACCATCATCACTTCTATCATTATCAACATCATTATCAAAACTTTACTAAGTACTACCCATGAGTAGTGTTTGTGTTAGGACACTTTGTTTTCTATAAAAGGGAGACATTTAGAATCTTTTATGGACAGGAGATGCCATCTCTATATCAATAGGCTATTCTGACAGCAGTAGAAGTGGCTTGCGCTCCTGCCCAGCTAACTTTGCAAGATGACTAACTGGGATAAGGAACTTAGCCTGAGGCCACAGGATATAACACGTGTAAAGTTGGGACCTATACTTTTATATGGGTTAGATCTTGTTCGCTCTGTACATGAATCCACTGGGCTAATTGCCTAGAGGCAAATAAGGAGCTGAGAGTTTATGTATTAGGTGCTGATGAAGGCACTGGACATCTTCTCAAAATAGCTTGCTCCCTTGAAACCTTTCTTCATGTATTTCCTCCTTATAGGAAGTCCTCCTCTGTCTTTTTCAGCCATAGACTAAACCAGTCTTAAAATTGGCACAGAGGCAGGCCCACACCCGGACATTATTAGTCTGCCCAAAAGAACTCGGCCTGTGAACCGATAAGAATTTAAATAAAATGGTTGAAAATCATATTTCTTCCCTCACTCTAGTGTTTCTACAGGTCTTTATGTTTTCTGGGTTAGCAGTCGTATTGCTTAGTATTGTTGAGTATGGAAAGGGTTTGCGAAAATGTTGTGGGCTGACAGATGTTTTGAACCTCTCTGTCTCCCCAGCTGCATCAGATCTAACAGCCTGAAAGTGATCTCCCTTTATGATATTTCATACCACATTGCAAATCTAAATTGAGGCCTGTTTCCTAAATACATTTAAATATTAGCTGAATATAAAAATGTGAATACAGCCAACAATCCATGAATACGCAAATGTATTTCAAAACATTCTACACCCTGAGAATCAGAAAATGGCATATCTGGGACAAGTGAAGATGGATACAAAAGACCAAAACGGCAACATGCCTATCTGTGTATCTAAGCGTTACTATTGTGTCTATCACCATAGTACCTGGGCCTTTTGTTGAGAAACATTTCTGCTCCTTAATGATGATAAACTCAGGAATATGCAGAACAAGAGGGCTAATTTATAAATAACGTGAATCTCATTTGTAATGGCCAGTATCAGGAGGCCATTATGTAGATGCATCCAGATCATTAAGTGGCAAGGTTGGCAACATTACAAATTCTTTATCCAGTGTGCAGAGGTTGGAAGAGAGTGGGAGAAGAGAAAAGGCATAAGAGTCAGGTGTTCTTTTTTGTTTTGGAGATCCAAAATATGATGAGAACATCTCAATTTCAGATTTTAGCATCTTGGCTCCTATAATACATTGCAACCTTTTGTAACCGAGGTCTTGATTTGCAGACCCGCTGATCACAGGTATACTTTCTTTCAGAAATTCATTTCTGGCAGTGAAAGAGGTATGGACAGATTGAAAAAAAAGCACATTACTATATCATGGCTTTGTCTTTATTGTGGGTTACATAAAATTTCTCATTTACATAGTTACCAAAGATGCAAAAAAACCCATGCCAATACTCTTTGTAAGAAATATGTTGAAAGCCATCACGGTTGTTGACTGGGACAAAGTTGAGCCCAATTTCAGAGTATTTCCTTCAACTTTTTCATAGAAAAAATTCTTGTCCTCACCCCTTTTTTTCCCACTGCGGCTGTTCTCAGTGTACGTTACAAAGAATATGAATTTTATAATCAGTCCCCAGTATAGGATAGGTGCCATAAACAGTGATTAGTTGAAAGAGTAATTTTTAGTGGGTTATGAACTACTATTTCACTTAAAAAAAATAAACACCTGGCTGGGCACGGTGGCTCACGCCTGTAATCCCAGCACTTTGGGAGGCGGAAGTGGGTAGATCACCTGAGGTCGGGAGCACGAGACCAGCCTGACTAACATGGAGAAACCCCATCTCTACTAAAAATGCAAAATTAGCCGGGCGTGGTGGTGCATACCTGTAATCCCAGCTACTCGGGAGGCTGAGGCAGGAGAATCGCTTGAACCTGGGCGGCAGAGGTTGTGGTGAGCCGAGATTGCACCATTGCACTCTGGCCTGGGCAACAGGAGTGAAACTCCATCTCAAGAAAAACAAACAAACAAACAAAAACAAAAATAAAAAAACCCACCCCAAAATCAAATGCAATTATTGAATAAATCTCACAACTTGAACTATTTTTAATTTTATGTTTCTGTATTATTTTTGATTTTTATCTCTATATTTCATTGGAGATTGTTAGCCAAATAGAAATTCACCATAAGAGGGCTTATAATGTTTGTTTTTCTGTTTAAAGGATGAATGGGATTTTCTTTTTTAACATACTTAAAATAACTTGTAGATACTTCCATTCTCCTGACATTTATCTAACGTGGTCTGTACTTGCACAGAGTCGAGAGGAGCAGATGTTCTTTGTATCTGAGAAATCCAAAAGGAAAAGTGCTGCTTTCCTTTCTGCAGCTCCCTAGATTCTATGCCAAGGTCTAGGAATATAGTAGTGAACACATGACCTGATTCTTGACCTTGCTGTGCATCAAGTCTAGGGCAGGCACAGTACCAGATTCTGTAAAAAGGTGAAAGTTTTAAAACACAGGTGTTGAGCTTATGAAATTGTCATTCAGAAAGGGAGAAAGGCCTATTCGTAGAAACAGATAATTAGCCATATAATGTAGTGTGTGACATGGCAGTGGAGCTATCAAGCACTACCGATCCTCAGAAGAAGATATTTCATAATGAGACTTTCAAGGAAGACTCCATGGGAGAGGAAGGGACCGACTTGGATGTTGGGGAAGATTTTGTTTGATGAATAAAATGCTGTTATTTTTTGTTGTTACAATTTTTTATGGTAAAATGTTGTAATGGATGGCCAATCTCGTGCAATGGATGGGGGCAAGTTTCAATAACGTGTATTCAGAGGGTATTATGAGATCAATGTGAATGGAACAGAATTTAGGTGGGAGGACAGTGTGAAAAAAGTTTGCCTGACTAGATTTGAGCTAGATGATCAAGGGCTTTGAATATCCTTTTAAGAAGTTTATACCATGCAGACTATAGGAGTCCATTAAAAGTTTGTCTGAGTAAAATAAAATTAAATGATTCAGGATTATGCATTGAAGAGCTAATAGGAATCTTGTGAGACCATCACCTTCTGGCCTATGTCCTCATATAACAAAGTATTATACCAACCAGGATAGATAGCATTTCTTCTGGAGCATTCTAACTCCCTGGCCAAGTAGATTACTATGTTCTTTCATTTAAGATGTGGACTCTTTGCAATCCCACTTGAACAGACCACATTTTCAAGAATCAGGGCCTAGCCATGTTTATCTTGGACCATTTATGGGGTATCTTTGATTACCTCAGACACTTGAAAGCCTGGCATTTGTCAGAGGTTGATATACTGGTCACCCTGCTGAATTTCAGCATGTTTTATAATTGCAATACAGGAAGATGAAATGAAGTAATAACGCTTCACTTTCTCACATGACACTCTTTCTTACCCATCTGCTCTGATGTCTCTGTAACAATATTATGAAGTTCTATTTGACATGATGATCCAAAGATGATCAGGGTGATTCTTAGTGCAGTGATTTTAGTCTTATCTCCTGCATGCCTTTTTCCTTCCAGACACTGTGCAAGTTAAAGCAAGGTAAGCATTATTTCCTTTTTAAAGTACATTAAGGATGGGTACTGGGCAGCCAAGGGGATAAATTAATTGTCTGCTTAATGCAGCTGAGTGCATTATCTTACTCATAAGTGGAAATCTTTAACCCTTGGGTAGCAGCACAATGGGAAGAACCAATCATGTACTTCTTTGAGATTCAACATATGCAGAAGTGGGGCAATCAGGGAGGCCTTGGACAAAAGGGAAATGTGGACATTTGTTGAGACAGAACATGGATCATGTTTGAGACTGTTCGGTACTTACTTCTTTTGATTTCGATAGCTATATCTTTGGCTATTTTCTGGCTCAGATGTGAGCTGCACTCACTGTTCTCCAAGATACTCATTCAGTTTTACCAGGCAGGTCTCTGTGATCCTTAGAACTTGCAGCGTGTTTTCCAGCAGAAGCGCTGATATCCTCACCCGGAATACCTTCTCTTATGTTCTTGCTCTATGTATGTCTCACCCATTCTTGAAGGTCTGCCCTCTCCAGGACACTTTTCTGTGTCTGTGCTAACCCCCTCTCTCATTGGTTTCTCCTCTTAACCACCCACAGTGGCTAAGGTCCGCACCATCTGCAACTGCATTTTACATGCTTGTTCTCATTTCTGGCTGCTCAAAAGAATCACCCATGCAAGAATCTTTTTATTTTTTATTTTTATTTTTAAATTTTGAGTCATTGGCTTTCAACTTCACTCCACATCAGAATTAGCTGTGGAATTTGCAAAAATAGAGAAGCTGCACCCAGAGATTGGGATTTTGGGTGGCCTGATCTGCACTTGTATGAAGTCTTGCAGGTGATTCAGAGGCATAGTTAAGGTTCAGACATTTTGTTTTGATATGTTTTGCATCATTGCCTATTTTTGCTTTATGTGAGTCAATCTCTTTTTTGTAACTAGATTAGGAGGCACTGCAGTGACGGTGGAGAATTTTCTATCACAGCATTTGCATTATCAATAGTATAGTATATTGCTTTGGTTAATACATTTTGCAGAGATGCTGGGAGAAGATATGGCTCTGACCCCAGAAATGCTTCTCTAGGGTGGTTATCAAGCAATTCTTATCAGGACAGACATGCAGAGACACCCCCTTTACCCCCAGCTCTCTCAGGACACACAGAAGTGCGTGCGTGCGTGCACGCACACACACACACACACACACACACACACACACACATCAAGAGAACATTGTTTTATTAGCAGCAGAAGCCTGAAGGCATTTTTAGATATTTTTGTTTGAGAATACAGAATTTATACGCATGACAATAACTCCTGATGAAAATTAAAATCTAGGATGATCTGATCTTCGAGTCTACATCTAGCCCTGGTTGTTTGAGATTTACTTCAGAAAAAGGTGGAATTTCAGATTCTTATCTGAATCTCGGAATAGACCAAAAGGAGGCAAACAGCAATGGGTGTAGCCTGTTCTTCAAGCGCTTCTACCCCTATGGATTCTGAAAAGAATTGAAATCAGGTGGGGGAAGATTTCATCTTACCCCACACGCCTTGGTCTTCCCTTTCTACTGCTGTGGGTTGTTTTGTTTCTTCTCATAGTGGGAGAGCATTGCTGTGTACTTCTGTATGTTGTCTGGAAACCCACTGATTTAGGGAGTGGTGATAAAGATGCAGCCACCTTTGGAATAAGGGCAGGGGACCATTCTCACAATCTCTTCTGCAACCAGGCTGTTCAGGTGAGTATGGACATACCACCTCCTGGTCAGAAAGAGGAGCCCTTATTTTCCTGTAACAGGATCCCTTTCACCCTAGAAAGTGGAACCAGGTGTTTTTCCAAACACTGCCTTCTGATAACAGTGCCCCCTGACCTCCTCCTAGACTCCCAAGAGTCCATCCTCCATCCCCTCCTCTTTGAGCTTTGCTGTTCTGAGGATTTGTTAGTCTGGGCTCCAAGAAGTGAGAAGGGCAAAGCAGCAGCATTTGAAAGGCTTTGCTCTTGACTTGCTTTTAGGTCAGAGAGTCTGCTTGTTTGGCTAAGCTACTTTTAGGCCTCCTTCCTTCTTCCCCCTTGGCATGGAGGGGAGGCCTATTTTCACATATGCGCTCAGACATGCAGAAGCAAACGCCAAAATGAATTAACTGGAATAGCTCTATTAATTTATGTTTTGACAGTAATGACCTTAAGACACAGAAGAATTATATATTAATTTGTTTCTAGTATATAGCACTGCTAAGTTAACACATTTAGGAGAATCCACTTCCCTGTCTCCAGCTGTGAGGGTAAATGAGGCCGACTGTGGCTGGAAGAGGCGTTCATTTGGGCAGTGCCCCACTAGATGGCAGGGTGGCTTCAGGGATGGACCCACTGCTGGCGGCTGCAAAACACCTTGTTTGCAGTCATTATTTGACACACTCAAAAATCGACGATTTTTCTCATGTTGTTCATTTGGAAATTATATTTAAACTTATTTATTTACATGAGCACATACATAACATGTATATTTACAAACAAATATGCCTACACTGTCCGAGATAAGGGTGTTTAAGAAACAATGCTTTCCCTCCACCAGCCTGGCTGACTTCTCTGAGATTGCATCCTTCTGCACACCCCCACTGGCTCCACACCAGGGCACACACCACCACCCAGCCTTATTGAGGCTGGGAAGGGGAGGGATGTTTTTTGAAAGTCAAGGGGCGTAATCCCTTCCACAAGGGAAACTGTTTTTAACACATGGTTTGGTCAGTTAGGGGAACTAAGGAAAAAAAAAAAAAAGTGGAACAATAAGTATTTCACATTCATGTCCTCCCTCAGAAGGAAGATTAAAAGTAAAACCAGATTAGAGACTTGAATTTTATTCAAATCCTTTCTCCCCTTTCCTCTCCCTTGTTCTCTAATCTCTCCTACTCTTTTGCCTTCCTGTCTCTCCTGTCTTTGTTCCTATTTCTGTCAAATCTCCCTCCTCTTTCTTTTCCCTCTTTTCCTCAGTCTGAATTTCCACATCTCCCCTTTCTCGGTCTTCATTCTCTTGGAATTTGATGCTGTTGAGCTGCCTCTGATCCTGCATCCCTTTATGCGGCCCTTTCCTGTTAATGAATTGTTAAAATTTCATAGGGATCAGTGACTGTGCTTTTCTCTGCTCCTGGACACTGCAGCTCACAAGCTGCTTTCCCTCGGAACAGAAAAGTCACAGCTATGAGCTGGCTGACTACTCCTTGTCTGTAAACAGTTTTCCAGGATTTACACATTCGGTATGCAGGAAGGTCTTTCATTTGTTTGTTTGTTTTCCTTATTCAAGTTTAAGCAGGATTAGAATTTCAGTTAATGAAGGCTTCTGAAAAATGGTGACTCCATTCATAGCAGAGAAAAGAGAGATTCTAGCAGTCTTCCAAGATGCCTGGATTCTGCAGTTTTCTGCAGTGGAAAGATCTTAGGAAATCAGTGCAAGCCGAGGACTGTTTGACTACATTTTCAGAACGAGATTCTTTGTAGCACCTTCTGCCTCAGTTGCCTAGCAGGCAACCCTGTACCAAAAATTGTAGCTTTTAATGTATTTTCTTTTCAGATAAAATTAAAATTACCTTCTTGATTGTTCTTCAGTCTAATTACAGCCACAGGCTTTTGTGGTTGAATGTGCCATCTTCTCTTTTGGTTGGAGGATTCTTGCCTTGGGAGCAATGTGTGGGTAGAAAACAATAAAACAAAAAACTCCCCAATAAATTGCAATCTAGATTAAAAAGTGATCTTCTGCCTTAAAATCTACATATAAAATATGTAGGCAATTATATGCAGTTCTATATCATGTGTAAATATGGTTATGACCCACTTCGATATTTTACATAAAGCTGTGTATTCTTCTGGAAAATTATGTTGTCTTCACATCTCTGACCCACTACAAGTTTTACATTTTAGTAATAATATCAACTCAATATTATTCCTCCCTTTATTACTTTATAGAATTGTTGTTCATAGTCATTAATATATCTCAGGCACTTGAGATTCCGAAGTTCTTTCAAAAATTTCTGACAAAGTTATATTAATTGGAGTTTCTTTGTTAAATATCTTATTTTTTTAATAATAGGAAAGCTATACATAGTATGCACATTATTTTCATTTGTAAAGAAATACTGCTTACACAGAACATCCTATTCTTTAAAGATGTTGGGTAACTCAATACTTAATATCCTCCCATCTCTTTTATTTTCCATTCTTTAACTTCCTTTTGTCCTTACTTTTCTCTTTACGTCTTTCCTATTCATCACTGTGGTTCTTAATGAGAAATTTATGTCAGCAGTTTATCAAATAAAAAAGGAGAACCAGTGAATTTCCTTTTTCATCTTAGCATTTTCTTCAAACTAGAGATGCTGATCATTTGGAAACTGGTAGACAGGTGCTGACATTTTGTAAATTTCTGCCCTTACCATAAACCTCAACGAAGTCCTCTAGATTATTCCAGGGAAATCTTTCTTCTAAGCCAATACTGGACACATTTAGAGATCTAAGAAAAAATAAATTGTTCTCCTTCTGGTCTACTGTGGCACGCTTCCTGTTGTTAGGAGAATAATTGAGCAGTTTATTTTAATCAGGAGCTCTTTTCAGAGGGGGGTGCTGGAGAGGGTTAATTGCTAGGGTAAAACAACTATGGGAGTTCAGCTTACTGGGGTGCTAATTGGGTAATAGGTGAACATAAATAGTGTGGAGAAACAGGAAATCAGAACATAGGAGGAAAATGTAGATGTTAAGTTCCACAACCCTTATAAATGTAGTTAAGTCATCAGTGCTGCAAACCAGGTAGCAAGCTGTTTTCCTTTGAAAATTTCAGGCTGCACAGCTTTGGCTACAATAGGCTAGGGAGGGAAAGGGAGGTGAGTTTCCTATTGAGTAAATAACCTTAGCTGGATCAGACAGTGTGGTTTTGTGTTTTTTAGCATCGTTGACGTGTGTTCAGGTAAAGCAGCTGTCTGTGAAGCTGGGCTTACTCTCAGTTATGGCATGACCAGAAGGCTCCAAGATGACCCCTTTCTGTATCTACTGAGAGTTTGTGCATCTTTTAATGGGCTTCAAAGCTGTTGAACTCACAAATGAAAGTTAGGTTGAAATCATGAACATTTTTGGAAAAAAAATGTGGTGAATTGTTTCCACTTTTAAGTGTACTGAATTGAGAGCATATCTCTTCAAGACCAGTTTAGAAGGAAAAGAGAAACTAGAACAGTGATCCTCAATCTTGGCTCCAAGTGAGAATCACCTAGGGAATGTTTATAACTCCCTGTGCTTAGGCCGGGCGTGGTGGCTCATGCCTGTAATTCCAGCACTTTGGGAGGCCGAGGCGGATGGATCACAAGGTCAGCAGATCCAGACCATCCTGGCTAATACGGTGAAACCCTGTCTCTACTAAAAACACAAAAAATTAGCCAGGCGCGGTGGCGAGCACCTGTAGTCCCAGCTACTTGGGAGGCTGAAGCAGGAAAATGGCGTGAACCCGAGAGGCAGAGCTTGCAGTGAGCTGAGATCATGCCACTGCACTCCAGCCTGGGAGACAGAGCGAGACTCTGTCTCAAAAAAAAAAAAAAAACAAAAAAAAAAAAAAAAAAAAAAAAAAAACTCCCTATGCTTGTAATAAAAGTCAGGGCCAGGCGTGGTGGCTCACGCCTGTAATCCCAACAATTTTGGAGGCCAAGGCAAGCAGATCACTTGCGCTCAGGAGTTTGAAAGCCGCCTGGGCAACATGGCAGCACCTTGTCTCTATCAAAAATACGAGAAAATAAGAAATTAATTGAGCGTGGTGGCACGTATCTGTAGTCCCAGGTACTTGGGAGGCTGGGGTAGAGGATTGCTTTAGACTGGGTGGCAGAGTGAGACACTGTCTCAGAAAAAAAAAAAAAAAAAAAGAATAATGGCTATCTCTTGAGAGGTTAGGTACCATCTGATCTGGGAAGGATGTCAGATGACCTACAAGATTAGTTTTGCCTGTTCTTGAACTTTATATAAATAGAATGACAAAGTATGCATATCTTTATGTGAAGCTTCTTTTGCTCAACATAATGGTTGTGAGATTTTTCCATGTGTATCCATATCAGTAGGGATTTTATTGTTGTTGCTGCTGTCTATACCTTATCCCATTTGTTCATCTATTCTCCTGTTGGTGGACATTTAGGCTATTTCTAGTTTTTAGTTATTGTTAATGAAACTGCTATAAATATTGTTGTACATCATGTTTTTGATGGTCACATGCATTGGTCTTCCTTGGATATATATCTAGAGATGTAACTGGTGGACCATAGAGTTCTAAGACATGTACCAATAAAATAATATACCCAAAAGCTCATATTATATATATATTAAAAAAAAAACACTCCCTGTGCTCCGGCTGTGCCCCATCCCAATTAAATTAGAATCTCTGAGGGTGGGACTCACACATCAGTAAACTGTAAAATACTCTGGGTGATTCTGATGTGCAGTCAAGGTTGAGAAGAATGGACTAGAGTGAAAAGCAGAGTTTAGAAGAGAGCATCTCTCCTGTAACTGTATGTGAGATACCTTGGAGGCGTATCTTGGAGATATTGCAGGTTTGGTTCTAGACCACCATAATAATGTGAGTCACACGATTTTTGGTTTTTCAGTGCATATAAAAGTTATGTTTGGCCAGGTGCAGTGGCTCACACCTGTAACCCCAGCACTTTGGGAGGCCGAGGTAGGTGGATCACTGGAGATTAAGAGTTCAAAATCAGCCTGACCAACATGTTGAAACCCTACCTCTACTAAAAATAAATAAAAAAAAATTAGCCAGGTGTGGTGGCACATGCCTGTAATCCCAGCTACTTGGGATGCTGAGGCAGGAGAATCGCTTGAACTTGGGAGGTGGAGTTTGCAGTGAGCCGAGGTCGTGCCATTTCACTCCAACCTGGGCGTCAAAAGCAAAACTACATCTAAAAAAAAAAAAAAAGTTATGTTTACACTATACTGAAGTCTACAAAGTGGGCAATAGCATTACGCCTAAAGAAACGATGTACATACCTCAATTAAAAATACTTAATTGCTAAAAAATTCTAATAATATCTCCCTATTGCTAGTTTATCAACTAAGTTCAAATCATATTCTAAATTCTTTGCTGTCATTTCCACAATGTTCATAGCATCTTCACCAAGAGTAGATTTCATCTGAAGAAACTACTTTTTTTTGCTCATTCATAAGAAGTAATCTTCTCTGCTCAAGATTTATCAAGAGATTTTAGCAATTCAGTCACATCTTCAAGATCCACTTTTAATTCTAGTTCTCTTGCTATTTCCCTCACATCTGCAGTTGCTTCCTCTGCTGAAGTCTTGAACCCTCAACATCATCCATGAGGGTTGGAAGTAACTTCTTCCAAACTCCTGTTAATAACATTTTGACCTTCTCTCATAATTCATGAAGGTTCTTAATGGCATCTAGAACGCTGAATTTTTTCCAGAAGGTTTTCCATTTGCTTTGCCTATATCCATCAGAAGAACCATTATCCATGGCAACTATAGTCTTATAAAATGTTTTTCTTAAATAATAAGACTTGAAAGTCTTCTCGATCTATGGGGTATAGAATAAACATGTTAACAGGCATGAAAACAACATTAATCCCCTTGTACATATCCATTAGAGTTCTTGAATGACAAGGTGCCTTGTGACTGAATAGTAATATTTTGAAAGGAATCTTTTATTTTAAGCAGTAGATTTCAACAGTAGGCTTAAAATATTCAGTAAACCATGGCATAAACAGAGCAGCTGTCATTCAGGTTTTATTCCATTTACAGAGCACAAGCTGGGTAGATTTAGCATAATTCTTAAGGGCCCTAGGATTTTTGCAATGGTAAAAAAGCACTAGCTTCAACTTAAGTTACCAGCTACATTAGCCCCTACTACTAGAGTCAGCCTGTTCTTTGAAACTTTGGAGCCAGCCATTGACTTCTTTTCTCTTCTTTTATTTCTTTTTTTTCTCTCACTCCATCATCCAGGCTGGAGTACAATGGTGCGATCTTGGCTCACTGCAACCTCTGCCTCCTGGGTTTAAGCAATTCTCTGTCTCAGCTTCCTGAGTAGCTGTGATTACAGCTGGCTGCCACCACGCCCAGCTAATTTTTTTTTTTTTTTTGTATTTTTAGTAGAGATGGGGTTTCACCATCTTGTCCAGGCTGGTCTTGAACTCTTGACCTCATGATCCACCTGCCTCGACCTCCCAAAGTGCTGGGATTACAGGCATGAGCCACCATGCATGGCCAACTTTTTCTTTATAACCATGAAAATCCTAGACAGAGTCTTCTTCCCACAGAATGCTGTTTTGTCTACATTGAAAATATGTTGTTTGGTGTAGCCACCTTCATCAGTTTAGCTAGATCTTCTGGATAACTTGCTGCAGCTTCTACATCAGCACTTACTGCTTCATCTTGCACTTTTATGTTATGGAGATGGCTTCTTTCCTTAAACCTCATGAACCAACCTCCGCTAGTTTCAGACTTTTTTTTTCTGCAGCTTTCTCACCTCTCACGGCCTTCACAGAACTGAAGAGAGTTAAGGCCTTGCTCGGGATTAGGCTTCACTTTTTGGAAATATTGTGGCTGGTTTGATCTTCTATCCAGACCACTAACACATTCTCCATATTGGTTGTTTCTCTTTCTTATCATTTGTGTGTTCACTGGCATAGCACTTTTAATATCTTTCAAGAATTTTTCTTTTTCATTCAGAACTTGGCTAACTACTTGGTGCGAAAGGTGTAACTTTCAACCTATATTGGTTTGACATGCCTTCTTCACTAAGTTTAATCATTTCTAGCTTCTGATTTTAAGTAAGAGACTTGCAACTCTTTCTTTCACTTGAATACTTAGAAGACATTGTAGGGTTATTAATTGGCCTGTTTTCAATATTGCTGTGTGTCAGGGAGAGGGAGCAAGATGGGGGAATGGCTGGTTGGTCGAACAGTCAGAATATACACACACACTTATTGATTGGTTATGTTTATTTTTCTTGAGTGGGCACAGTTCGTGGTGCCCCAAAATAATTGCAATAGTAACATCAAAGATTACTGATCACAGGTCACCATAACAGATATAACAATAATAATAAAGTTTGCCAAAATGTGACACAGGGACATAAAGTGAGCACATGCTATTGACAAAAATAACTCTAGTACAGGTGCTTTACACAGGGTTGACGCGAACCTTCAATTTGTAAAAAAAAACGCGGTATCTGTGAAGTATAACAAAGTAAAGCACAGTAAAATGAGCCATGTCTATAGTATAATTGTTTTGTGCTTTAATGTCATGTTTTTGAACTTCTCTAAGGGATAAAGAGAGAGTTTGCTGGGAATGCAGACTTATTAGAAGGCAATGTAATTATTGTGCTAGTGGCTTAGGGAAAGAGTTATTTTTTAGACTAGAGTTAAGAATTGAGTAAGGAGAGTCCTAGATGAGTGAGAGAGGGGACTCAGTCTCTCTTTGTTTAGAGTGAGAAGGGTGAAAATATATGAAAATGTTCTTGATTCTATACCACTGTACCCCTGAAATGTCTAATATGATCATTGGGTAAATCTCTTTACTACTCCTTCTCACCAGGAAATGCCACCCTGATTAATAAGTTCACGTCTTAGACCAGTCTGGGGTAAGTGCATTTGAACTTCAGAAAATCCATTAATTTCTCAAGGCCTCCTTCGTTTTATCTTGGGAGATTGTATCCATTTTCTATGTCTGCCAGTCACAACTTGTTTTCTTAGAAACAGTGAATTTGTCTTCTTACAATTCTGGAAGCCAGAGTCTAAAGTAAGTATCACTGGACAGAAATAAAGGTGTTGGCAAGACCATGCTCCTTCCAGTGGCTTTAGAGAGAATCTGTTCCTTGCTTCTTCCAGTTTCTTGTGGCTGCTGGCTTTCCTTGGCTTATGGCCCCATCACTTCAATCTTCTAGGCCAGCATTTTCAAATCTCTTCCTACTCAGTCTTCACAGTGCTTTCTTCTCTGGGTGTGTGTCACATCTCTTTCTGCCTATTCTTATAAGGATACATGTGATTGCCATTATGTCCCATGTGAATAGTCCAGGATAATTTTCTCTACCACAAGATAATTTAATCACATAAGGGAAGACTCTGACATATATAGTAATATTTATGAACCCCAGGGATTAGGACCTAATATTTTTTGGGCCATTATGCAGTCTACTACAGAGGTCTATGAGTTCTCCTTGCTGCTATGCCATATAAGGCTAATGTATTTGATCGTTTAGCTCAGAATTTCCTCATCTGTTAAGCAGATGCCTCCTCAGACCCTGAAACTGACCTGAACCATTTTCTTCCTCCAATTTTACCTAAGTGATGGGAACGGAGCTTCTGGAAACTACTGGATGTTGGGATAGTAGGGATCTTCATACCTATTAGGGGAGAGAGTAGAATGTGTGCAGGAAGAAAGGAAGGAGGGAAGGGAGGAAGGGAGGGAGCGAAGGAGGGAGAGGAAGAAAAGGAGGGTGGGAGAAAGGAAGAAGGGGAAGGAGGAAAGAAAGTGGGAGGGAAGGGGAAGGAAATAAATGTGTACCAATGAATTGTGACAGTTAGTGGTAGTCTAAAGACTATGATTATTGCAGTCACCTGAATTTGAGGTTCCCCAAATTTATTTCTGTAACCCAATGCATTTTTTTTGTGGTAATTTGTGACAGTAGCCATGGAAATGAATACAATCTCTCAAGGTAAAATGAAAGAAAAAGAATAAAGTAATAATAGCTGTTTATAAGCCTTCTTTTGCCAATATTTTTAATCTACTTTCTTCTAATCCTCTTCATCTGGCCTTCCACATAGTATTTATCATTCACTAATCTATTCATCAGCCATCCATCCATCCATCCATCCACCAGAAGTCACTCGTGAAGTACTAACTCTGTGTAAAGTATGAGCATACGTAAGCACTGGAATACAAACATAAATTTTAGGGACCTCAAATTCAGAAGACTGCAATAAACACAGTATTTAGTGTATTATTAACTGTCATAATTCATCGTCATAAATTTCTTTTCTTCCTCTTCCTTCCCTCCTGCCTTCCAACTGTCCTCATTTTCATATTATTCCCTTGCCTAGGCAACCATGAAAAAGTATTTATTAAATATCCTTAAATTTGCATCTTTGTAGAATACACATTGTTGATTTTCATATGCAATTTTACTTTTCAAAAATGTTGTGCTACGGAATTGATAATGTTTCTCAGTTTTTAAGCTCAACATTGGGTTAAAACATTCATCTATATTGCTTATATGTACTTTTGCTGTCATTGCTTCTAATAGCACTGTAATATTACATAATATGCCTTAACCACATTTTACTTTTTTCTACCTCTACCTATGAAAACCTAAGTTGTCTCCTTTTCTCTGCTACAGTGAATATCCTTATAGGTGCCATAGACATTATGCTGAATCATAGACTATAAGTTTACTTAATTTAACGTCTCTCTGCATTCACAGTGCAAAAGGGTACTTTTTTCTCTATAGTCCCAGTAACTCTTGATATTATCAAATGCTCCAGTTTTTTTATGCAGACAAGTGTACAGTATCTCATCATTATGATTTATATTTATTTGATTATTATTAAGCTTGAATATCCTTTCATATATTTGATAATCAGTTAGAACTCACTTCTGTAAATTATCTGTATATTTTTTGGCCACTTTTATTTAACTTTCCTGTCTTTTTATTGTTGATTTGCAGGAATATCATTCATATATACAGCTATACTGTCCATTGTAGTAGCAATTAGCCATTTGTTACTATTTAAATTTAAATTAACTAAAAGTTGAATAAGATTAAAATTCATTGCCTTACTCACATTAGCTACATTTCAAATTCTCAATAGCCACATATGTTTACTACATGGCTACCATATTGGATAGTGCAGAATATTTCCATTACCATATAAAGTTGTTTTGGACAGTGCTCTTCTAGAGATATTAGTTTCTTGTTAGTTTTAGATGTGATTAATATTTTCTCCAAATCTATCAACTGCTTCTGTGACGTGGCAGATTAAAGATGGTTGCCCGTTCTTTGACAATCCTCATAATAAGTATAGTGTATATCCCCTCTCCTTAGATCTGGGACTCTTTTTACCAATAGAATAGCGTAGAAGTGACATTGTGCAAGTTTCTTGGTGAAAGATACACTCAACTGGCAGCTTCTACTTTCTGTCTCTTGGAGCAATCTCTCTGGGAGCCCTGGGCCTTTATGTCTGACTACTCTGAAACAACAGTGCTGGAGAGGTCACATGCAAGTGCTCTGGTTAACAGTCCCAGCTGAGCCCAGTCTACCAGCAATCTCTATTCAGGCACCAGACAATTTAGAGAAGTTCTCTTGGCCAGCCTATATGCTGAGTACGACCAAATAAATTCATCCAATTTATGTGAAATAGAAGAATTATCCAGCTGAGCCCTTCCTGCATGCCTGACCCACAAAATCACGAGCTACAATAAAATGTCTTTTTAAGTCACTACATTTCAGGGTACTTTTATAATGCAACAGTAGATAACCAGAGTATATGATAGCCTTTAAAAAACAGAAATTCTAAATTTTTAGGTAAGTAATGCAGTTTCATATACACATGATTGTATAGCAGCTATGAATGACAAAGCCTTAGCAACAGTTAGACAGGAGTTTGGATAATGGCTCTGCCAGTTAAGAGGTGTGGGACTTTGTCAGGTTGAACGTACTGATTTTCACTATCTTCATCTATAAAATTTGGAAGCGAATGCAACACAACACTAAGATTGGGATGAGAGAGAAATGAGATAGCAGATGTTAGGAAACCTCATAACACAGTGCCTAACTCATGAAGGGAACACTCTAATTAAGGAATATGCAAGGTACAGATGTAGCACAAAGGATAGATGATTGGCCCTGCTTGGCCAAGTGAGGTGAGACAGGCTGTCAGGAAGTCTGTCAGCTAGTCTCTCAGAATTGAAGGGTTAGCTGAGTATTAGAGGTGAGACAGGAGTTTACCAGACTAACTTAAAGGTGAAATGACATCCTGGGTAGAGCAGTCATGCTGCACTAAAGCAGGCTCAACCTCATTTGCTTGTTTGCCCAAAATTTCTGTAACTATATTTTTATTTCCACATTTTTGGAAGATTATTTAATGATAGAGGAAAATGCACATCACACTGTTAAATGAACAAAATGAAGGCACAACAACAAGTTCCAAATTTGCTAGACATTGTGGATATTTGTAAAGTTTAAAAGATGGAAGAAAACATCTCAAACTATTTACCATAATTATCTCTAGGTGATCAAATCATAGGTTATTTTCTAAATTCCATCCTTACTTTTTTGGGTGTCTTGCAAATTTTTTATAAAGTACAACTACTTTTACAATAAAAAAGCCAACACATTTCAATACAAAGAACATTCATTTCGAAAATGAACATTTTCAAATGTACAAAGAAGACTCAAGTAAAGAAGGAGCTCTCTCTACTGAAATGCTCTGCACGGTGCACACAGTAGCTTGTGCCTGTAATCCCAGCACTTTGGGAGGCCAAGGCAGGTGAATTGCTTGAGCCCAGGAGTTCCAGACCAGCCTGGGCCAAAAGATGAAACCCTGTCTCTACAAAAAACAAGAAAAAAATTAGCCAGCTTTGGTGGCATGCACCTGTAGTCCCAGCTACATAGGAGGCTGAGGTAGGGGAATCACCTGAGCCCAGGAGGTCAAGTGAGCTATGACAGCACCACTGCACTCCAGCCTGGATGAC